>NW_028142891.1:1581983-2200548 GCF_977018435.1 Lepisma saccharinum
AGATCCTCTTAAGCAAAATTATTTGGGGGGCTCTGCCCCCACATTGTTAAGCCCCATAGAGTCGGCGCCTATGCCTGCAGTAGAGGTGTGCGAGATCCCGAAAAGTCGGGACCGGGATCGTTAAAAAAAATTTCCGTCCGGATCCCGACTTCCGGACTTTTTGGGATCCCAAGCACTCTGGAAATTCCGAATGGTCATTTTAAAACATCGTCAATTCTAGACGTTCTCTGCATTGTGGTTTTGTACCAGAAGTGCAAAAACAAGCACTTAAGATGGAAATTACGGGTAGAATTCGAGATTTCAAGAGCTTTGAGAAATTTCGAACACATCCCGTCCCGAAAATTTTCCGACTTTTTCGGGAAATTAAGAATTTTCCCCGTCCCGAATGTCGGGTTTTAAAGAATTTCCCGTCCCGACCCAAAAATTCTGTACCGCACACCCCTACCCTGCAGTATGGTAAACCTTATCTCCAAAGGTAAATAAACTGTCCTTGTCGCCATTGTACTCATAAAAATGAGTATTTTTTTCTTTAACGACTTTAACTATAATTTACTAGGAAAAGGTTGAATTTGTTTTGTTTAAAACATGTTTTTTTTAAACTCGTGTTTAAAACTATGTTTAAAACAAAAAAACATGCTTTAAACAAAAAAAAACAGTTTGTTTTTTCTTTTAAAAAAAAACACAAATTTTGCCAACCCTGATCACAAGCATAGACATATCACAAGTCTCTCAATCGTAAAGTTCACCTGTCTTAGGCTCAGTGGCGAAGCGTGCTTTCTCTGGTAAGGTAGGCACAGTACGGAGCAGGGATTGGGGCGGGGGGCTGTGAATTTTTTTAAAAAAAGTAGTATGTTAAAATATAGCCAGTAGTGTAATTGGGCCGGTTCTACGCAACACTTTGTAGGTATCTCTTTTTTTTATCAATTGAATATCAGTTTTTGACTTTTTTGACAATTTTTTGTCGATGTTTTAGCGTTCAGCGATGTTTTTAGTACAATTTTCAATGCAAAATTTTTTTCCCCACTCACACTTGGTAGGTATATCACGATCTTACGTGATATAACTTAACCTATCTTTTTTTCTTACGATTTTGTAATTTTTTTATGATCCTAAGTGATATAACTTAACCTATCATTTTTTTATTTACGCACCGAACTAACCTACAAGGGACTCTGTTTGTTTTAATATTTCAGTATTTTAAGGTTTTCACAAATTTTATATAACCTAAAATGTGTTGGGTGTTGATTTTTTTTTTTAGTATGTGACAATTTTTTTTTTACGAATTTTTTAAAACTGTTCCGTCACCCTCTCGTTCTTCACGTCGTACGCGAAGGACTTCTCTGCGACCAGGATGACGCTGCACACGGTATCCTCGGGCAGCGCGTCGTGGAACTCGCAAACGATCTTGATGTTGGTTCGATTGTTGATAGGGGTAAAAAGACAGTTCTACGCCAGAAAATGATGCGTTTCTTGCAACCTTAACGGAAAATATCGTAAAGGCAAACGCGAAAGCGATAAGATAACTCTGTTTCCGGTCGCTATTTTGGATTTCCGAGCATAGGTTCTATTCATATTTTTTTCACGTATAGGTGTACGTGATGAATCAGCAAACAGATTTCTCCTAAGTCTTACCGTTTCCAAGATAACCCCACTTCCGGTCGCTATTTTGGATTTCCGAGCATAGGTTCTATTCATATTTTACTTACATATAGGCGTACGTGATGAATCCGCAAACAGATTTTTCCTAAGTCTTACCGTTTCCAAGATAACCCCACTTCCGGTCGCCATTTTCGTTTTCCGAGCATAGGTTCTATTCATACTTTTTCTCACGTATAGGTGTACATGATGAATCCCCAAACAGATTCTTGCTAAGTCTTACCGTTTCCAAGATAACCCCACTTCCGGTCGCCATTTTGGATTTCCGAACATAGGTTCTATTCATACTTTTTCTCACGTATAGGTGTACATGATGAATCCCCAAACAGATTCTTGCTAAGTCTTACCGTTTCCAAGATAACCCCACTTCCGGTCGCCATTTTGGATTTCCGAACATAGGTTCTATTCATACTTTTTCTCACATATAGGCGTACATGATGAATCCGCAAACAGATTTTTCCTAAGTCTTACCGTTTCCAAGATAACCCCACTTCCGGTCGCCATTTTGGATTTCCGATCATAGGTTCTATTCATATTTTACTCACATATAGGCGTACATGATGAATCCGCAAACAGATTCTTGCTAAGTCTTACCGTTTCCAAGATAACCCCACTTCCGGTCGCCATTTTGGATTTCCGAACATAGGTTGTAGTAGGTGGAACCCAACGTTCTGGAACAGTCCTTTGACCTACTTTTTATTTTACGACGTTTTACGCACTAAACTAACCTACAATGAGAGAAAAATGGATAGAAAAAGCTCTGGCATCACTTTTTAAGCTTTTTTTTACCTCCTGCAAATCTTGCTCTTATGCTACCTCGTCTTTTGACCTACTTTTGAAATGACTTACGACATTTTCCTATAAGGCTGTCTCCTCTTACTGTAAGTTCCCTCAGTGTAATCTACCACGTAGTAGTGTCACAAATGTACCTTTGACGCCAACTCTGATTTCTTGACCCCACGACCACCAAAACCTCAAAAACTCACTTTCTCTCCACGTTCCGCGCCTCATTTATTGCGCTGACGATGTTTCACAGCGTAGAAAAGCAGTGATGAGTGAAATGCACTCTCTCATCCTCTCATCCCTGAAAGGATGAATGCACCTTATCATAATTTTCCAAGTCCGGGATCAATGTTTATATATCGTGACCTTTGTAAACCTCTCGGGGGAACGATGTGCCACACACGCGCGCGCGTATGCCTCTCATTATTTCCGTATTGTGACGCAAGCAAACAAACAAAATAATAATTTTTATATAACCTCGCCAGTTAGAGTTTCTCCAATCTAGTAAAGTGGATTGGTTGAAATCTCCAAGGCGTATTTTGCATTTTTTTTTCCAAATATGAACACGTTAAAACTGAACTGTCTCGGATTTTTGAGTTTTGTATTCGCCCTGAGAAAATTCTATATAAAATAACATACCTGAAAATTATATTCACAGTAGATTGATTTTTTTGAGTTTTGTAATCACCTCAAGAAATTCTATATAAAATAACACCTGAAAATTGTATTCACAGTAGATTGAATTCTTGAGTTTTTGTATTCGCACACAAGAAATTCTATATAAATAACATACCTGAAATTCTATTTACAGTAGATTGAATTTTTGAGTTTTGTAATCACTCCAAGAAATTCTATATAAAATAACATACCTGAAAATTGTATCGCTATATACTAGACTTTTTGATTTCTGTGATTTTGGAGAAAGCATAATGGCATCCACCACCAGTTTCAATCGTAAAAATGATAAAACTGAATGTGTTACTTGTGGGAAGCTAATCTCAAGGAACAATTTATCGGTACACAGGGCAAGATGTAGCGAAACAGGTTCGAGAATTAATCGTTCGTTACCTTCTAAGTCTTGTGCTCGATGCGGAAAGATGATCAGCATTGCAAATTTAAGTAAACACCTCAAAATTTGCAAACCATCGACCGAACAAGGAACATTGAAAAGAAAAATCGATAATTCAGAAACGGAAGCTTCCACTTCCAAGCAAATTAAATTATCTAATGAACGCAAACCAATTAGATCTGCATTCAACGACCAACTCCAGGATTTTTCAATTAAGTCAGAACCAGGCCGTGACATCCTTAGTTTCTTGGATGAAACGAAAACATCTGTACTTAATATTTTAAAAGATAAACTTGAAAACAACTCTATAAAAGTATACGTTGTTCTGTTTTCTGAATACGAGAAAGTTGATGGCACAACGAGTATTTTTTATCATCGTACAAAAAACCAGACTCTTCATTTGGCGGACGTCGAAAATTTAGACAACTTCTATTATAAAGTTACCAATGAGCTGGTTAAGAGTGGGCTGGAGGTTGGCATGAAAGTAGTTTCCTGGCCCGATGCGATACAGAGACACCTAGCGACATATCAGAGGACTAGGAATTCTTTTCGGCTGTCCTAAGCCCGAGGCCAGAGAACCTTCCTTCCTTCACCACCCCCTCCCCTCCGCGTGACTCCCGCAGCGAGGTTTCCAGGAAAAGGACACCCACCTGTTTCTTTTAATTCTGGTTTCGGAGGCTAAAATTTCTCCACTGGCAAAGCAATTCGCATTTCTCTGCTTGCTGGCTGACTCTTGCATGGAGCGAAACGAGTGGCAGGCTCCAGAGACAGAACATTCATGGCTAAAGTTTTGATTGAATAAATTTGGTTGATTACAGTGGCTACTATAATTATGTTGAATTTTCTTGTTGAGGTTGGAATTTTATCAATTGAGAGTAAAGAAGGCGGTAGAGAATATCAGTTGAAAGAAAGTATTTTTCTTTGAAGGGGGTGTTTTTTTATACAAAATCAATATAATAATAATAATAATAATAATAATAATAAGGCAAGAATTAGTAACAATTATTATTTCAACTATTAACGAATCGAGTCTCTATTAGAGATGGGCAGGAGCGAAACTACCTGGAATTTAAAAAGGGGAAACGTGGACATGCGTAATAACATATGGAAAAACTGAAAAGGAGAAAGACGGACAAAACAATGTAACAAAATGTACAGTAGTAACAAAGATGTCAGGAAACAATAGTATAATATTGAACATACACTTTGATGAAGTAGTTTTCTTTGTTATGATCTGAATTAAGTCCCTTTGCACAGTTCTCATCGTTGGAGTTCACAGCAGCTTTAATCGGCCAAGATTGATTGATTTTGTTTATTTTACTTCGCCTTTCTGCCACTCTTGGCTAATGATGATATGATGTAATCGATGAAGAGACGCTCACGAAGGACACGTATGCCCAGACCGGATTCGAACCCGGGACCACTGGCGTCGTAGCGAAATGAGATAAATACTCCGCCACGGGGCCGGCTAATCGGCCAAGGGTGGGGACAAACTCTCAGTGATGATGGGAATCCCCTGTGGAAACATATGACCAGTTCCTGCATCACATTAGTTGCTCTCTCCTATTGTGATTTTTCCCAATGTTAATTGATTGCTTGCCAAGTGAAATTTCAGTCCAACTAATTATAGTATGATCTTCGAGATCAGCACTATACGTGTTACAAAGTACTCTTAAAAAATCCCAGTGAATTGGCCAAAATAAAGTGACAGAATTTCGAGGAGAGGCCGAGCCTGTGTGGACCCACACTTGGTTACGCCAATATACGTAAGTAAACCCGTGGTGCTACAGCCCCTGAGGGCCAGAACCCACCTACCGACTGTAGGCCTCACTTCCAGTCCAACCAGTTATGTGCGGTCAGCACGACGAACCCCTAATCTTTGTTGTAGGTTTCCGTGACTCATTCATAGCTTCCCAATCTCCTCACGATGGTGGGTGGCAACCGGCCCTATACACAGGCCGAAATCTCAGGAGAAAAGTTGATACGTTTCCCCTAAGAGACTCGAACCTGCGCGCGTCCCGTAGACGGAGCTCAAACCATGATGCATCGGACCATACAGTCACGATGCAGAACAGCAGGGCCGTAGCCAGAATTTTATTTCGGGGGGAAGGCTCATCCCTTATCAGCAGCTGCCATCTAAGGGCGAAAAAGTGGGGAATAGAACCCCTGAAAATGAATTTCTCAGTATATTACAAGTTATTGTACAGGATGTTTAATGTAAGTAAAATTAATCACCGCTATACCCTATTTTAATTACATATTTGTAGGATTTCGGAACGGTCTTCAGCTTCACCCCCCCCCCCCGGTCACGTGCCTGCGGGAGAAAATATACATAAGTGCTGATCCCTTATTCTGATTGGCGTTTTAAGAATAGAATATCCTTCAGAGCTTCTCTAAGACATGGTCTTTTAAAAATCAGTTCTAGAGAAGAAACCTTGTCCAATTTACGTTTTCAACTTGTTTCCTTGTGTAGTTTTTAAAGAAGAGAAAAGTTATCACAATTGGTAATCTGCTGGACAAGATCAACGTCGAATATGTAATTGAAGCAAAAATTTTAATGTTCGTACCACGATGGTTTTACTGACTGAAAAGTTTATGTTTCATAATTTTGATTGAGCAGAGGGGGCTCTCTAACTGCACCAATCGCCGCCAACCCTATGATAATCGTTTGAGTATCTTGAGTTTCTGTTTTAAGTCTACTTTATATACAGATAGACTAATCGGGACTGGATCTATATTTATAGTAGGATTGAACTAACTATTAGGCGTCCACCGGATACCAAACTCAGGATATTTTAAATTACAAGGGTCACCTTTACCATTATGCTATAGGGGATGCAAAATATATCTGAAACTAAGAAGAAATTTTGAATGCAATGTAGAACGAAGGAGGCACCGTTCACATTGAAGGGGAAGACGCCAGGAAATCCTCCCTCCACTTTCCTAACCTGTACATCTCTAATTTGATTCTCAGCGAAGGCAAGAATTTTATCCAATATTTTATATCACTTTCGTTATTTTTAATGAAGAATTCGAAGTAATAATTTGTCTTTAAATCTCAAGTTAGAAAGTCAGCAAAAATTATGTTTTTATACTAAATTTTACATTAACTGAAGATTTGCAAAGAAACGGTAAACCGTTTTGTTGGTTGATTGATTTAGTGTTTTAAGCCCACTTTATGCACAGTAAGGCTAAGCGGGACTGGACCTACAGTTTAAAGTTGAATCCGAACCACTATGTGCCTCCACCGGGTATCGAACCTGGAACCCCTTGATAACAAGGCTACGACGCTACCACTGCACCATCGGGGAGGCCAGTGTAAACTTTTCGTCATCGTTCCACTCCAAAACAGATGTTTCTGTAAGAGCCACATCAAGTTTGTTTGGAAGTAGCGATGTTCTATGACACACACACACACACGCATATATCTCCTCAACAGGTACTATAGACCAGCAATGTCAAACTCAATTCGTGAGTAGGGCCGCATAACGATAATGTCAAAACTATCCGGGCCACATATCTAGAACCCCAACACCTTAAAATCCAGAACTAAGTGGTTCGACCCAATGGGGTCGGGGAGGGGGGGATTCCAGTGATTATTATTGCAGCATCGATATGTAAATTATATAGACCTCCCCCCATATTTTTTCATGGTTATAGTATTTTACATGTTACTTTCGAGTATAAATTGGTTACAATTGTAACTGTTTGTGTGCAATTATAGTTTCGTTTCGCACAGATTTCACTGTTTTTTTTTTTTAACAAGCTTCTCATAAGTCTGCAATAAGTTTTTTGTTAGCATGAAACTCTTAATGCAGACAACAAATGTTTTGTCAGTCATTCTTGATCATTCGGCTGTTTCATTAATCTTCATTATGGAAAACAACTTTTCACCAAGGCAAGTGCAACCAAATTTCTACAGCAAAATAGCTTATTCGAGGGTACTGCTATTGGAGATATAAGAAAAATCAAGGATAGCCCACCTCGCGATATTTATTTTTCAATACGAGTTGCACTGCAATTAAATAAGTTCCATTCGAAGTCAGGACTTTCACACGCACCATCTTAAAGAAAAGGGAGCAGAGCAGAACAAGATTATTGCCCTTCGCACCCTATGAAGTCTTGAAACCTGTTTCCAACTTCATCACGTAGTATTTTTACTTTGGACAAATTATAACTTTATTAAAAAGTTTTAATATAACGGAAGACTGTAACTTTGCAAAATGGCCTCCACTTCCTTCAAAATATCAGCTCTTGTGTCACGGGGAGGAATCATTCAAGTAGTTTTACTGTCATATCGAGATAAGAATCGCATCCACGAGTGAAGGGAGCAAACCGAGCTAGCTCACAGACGTCCGTAATTTCGCATATTGTGAGCGAAAAGGCAACAACACGAACAATTTTCGCTTTCAATTGTTCGTTGACTAAGTAATAAATCCTCTCCTCTGATTTTTTTATTAGCGTTCCTTTTCTGCAACGTTTGGCTAATGGCGACGATGAGGATGAGTAATGATATGATGAAATTGATGAAGGGACACATACAAAGAAAACCCATGCTCAGGCCAGGATTCGAACCCGCAACCTCTGGTGTCGCGACGGGTTGTGCTAACCATTCCGCCACAGATTATGGCAAATTTATTTCGTGATAAAGAAATATTTCTGAATGAATTTACTTTATCAGGGTACAAAATTTCTACGCTTTTCAGTATTCACTTCACAACAAAAGTAAGCATTTCACTTGAAAAATCTGCATTCCTCTTCTATAGTCCTTTTCTTACTCCCACGAAGTTTGGGCAGCGATATGGTTCTCTGAAACTTTTACAGAGACTGGCTTTTCTTCCAGGTAAATCCTTAAAAATCAAGAAACAGACTCATAGGCGAAAGAAAGTATGCACGCTGCCCTCCCCCAGCTGGCAAGATATTTTCGTACTTCAGAAGTAACCTGTGAATCAGCTTGCTTAGTTGACACAACACCTACTCTATAATGGAATGTATACCTGTGTAGGGAAAATTGGTAAATGTGTTGAAGTTTGGATGAGTCTGGTCTTGTATCACGAGAAAGAGAAAACGGGATAACTACAAATGTATAGATCATTTCAAGCATGAAGTGTTAAGTGGGGCCAAGGCGGGCCGCATTAACGAATGCTGGGGCTCACATGCGGCCCGCGAGTTTGACTGGCCGAAATATCAGGAGAAAAGTTGTCACGCTCATCCACGAGACTCGAACCTGCGCGCGTCCCAACGTTGACTCACAAAGTACTACATGTGAGGTAAAACTATCGAAATTTAAAAAGAAGAAGCGTCACCACCCTCCCCACCTTTTCTACATTTTATTCAAATCGAACACGAGGCACGTATCTAGATATATATTTCGGAGCGGCGTCCTAACGTAATGTCTCAAAATAATAATATTAATAATGTTAAATTAAAATAAGTATAATTATATTAAATTAATTAATATATTTTTATAAGATGAATAGGTAAGAAGGCGGTATAACAACAGTGATACAGTATAACATCACGTATTCATTATCTAGCTTACGTGTAGTTAAGGTCGGCAAAATTTTAAAAAAAATAGAAACTGCCCTGGCAAGGAAATTAATGTCAAATAGATAAAGAATATAATATTTATTGAGTATGAAAAAATGATGTTAGAATCAGTTGACGAAAGTAAAATTCCTGGTAATATTTTGCATGTTATTATAAGTAGTAATAATTCTTGCATAAATCTTCTTTGGTACTGTCATTCAAAGTCGTATTACTTTCCAATATTTTTGCGGAAATAAACAATTTGCGATTAAACAACCACCTTATTTTCATTACTTAATTGAAGTTTTATGATCTCATTATTTAATTTTTTTGTACTTGGTAAGTCTTTCGGGGGGACGTTGGGACACCTGGACCCCCCTAAATACGTCCTTCGCGGTAAGATCGAGATAAAGTTACTGTGTCACTGGTTCCAATTCATGGTAAATATGCTCTGCTTCTCTACAATCAAACATACACAAACTCATGGCCTTCCTGCTTTCTTGGTTTCTTGCCTGGGAAGAGGCAATAAATCAAGCTGTGACAGCTACGGGACCTTCTGACGAGGGGATGGAACCCAGCTGTGCAGAGGATTCAAACACCCGCGCGTACTAGCCCTCACCGTCAGCCTGGGGCAATTTTGCAACAGAGGCATCTAGTGGCCAAGTGTCGAACTATGATGAATGAAATTCGGCTGAAGCGGCCGTATCTTTCGCCGTCGATAATACATGACATTTTTAAACAATCATTTTGGGCTGTGCAAGTGATTTTTAAAAGAAAAGCCCTCCCTAGCTTAGTCATAAAAGGATTGGGCATTACGTTAGTATGCATCATAATGGCCATTTTCGTTGGTGCTACCCACAAATCCTATAACCATTCTGTGCTTATTTACGTATTTCCTTATGGGAAATTGAAAAACAATAATGGAATTTGTGCACATTTATCGGACTGAAATTGCATAAATGTGTCATGTACTCAAAGTTTCATAAAGTAAGTTCACATCTACTGCGTGTTTTCCGGCAAATTTTTGTCCTAAAACGTTATATTCAACGAAATGCAAAAAAGCCCATGTTAAATTTAAGCACTTTCCACGGCGACCTTCGCCAAACTCCACCTCCCTCTTAAGAAACATGACGATTTCGAGGCTAAAGGGTCGGGATGGTCTCTGTGTGGAAGTCCTCACACGTTAACCGTTTACGTGAACCGATTCTCGCCTCTTCGCGCTTCCAGCTACGTTCCTCTTCCACCGAACATTCAACACAAGAGGGCTGTGTTAAATATACAGAACAGCGATAAAAAGTGTTTCCTTTGGTGTATATTGGCTGCACTGCATCCTGTTCATTGGTCAAATCATCCAGAACAGGTTTTTAATTACAAACAATACGAGACCGACTTTCAAAGTGTAATGTCTGACATTGAATACCCGGTGACATTGTCGGATATAACAAAGTTCGAAAATCGTGCAGGAAAACGCATCGCTATTAATGTATATTCCTTCACGTCAGATAAATATCTCGTGCATCCCGTCAGGATAAGCGATATCGACGATGACGATGCTTGTGTAATAAATCTCCTTCTCATTTCCAACGAGGATGTCTATCATTACACGCTAATTCGTTCAATGTCTCGATTACTAGGAAGCCAAACAACCAAGCATGAACATTGCATCGAAGTTTGCCCGAGATGCCTAACCACGTTCGACGATCGTGACCGACGTGATCATCAAAATCTTCATAGTCGTCAAATTGCTATCGAGAAACTTGCCGAACATAAAATTTATTGCGGGAACAACAGACCGGCTAGAATGTTGATGCCCGAAACGAACGAAGTCGAAGAATTCAAAATGCACAAGGCATTGTTAGAACATCCCGCAATCATCGTCGCAGATTTCGAGTCTTTCCTGAAACCACTCTCCTACTGCGAACCGGATCCTGAAATTTCCTCCACAACGCCGTACCAGCTTCATCAACCTAATAGTTTCGGCTATGTTGTTGTGCGACGTGATAAAATAAATGAAGCATATATATACCGCGGGCCAAATGTAATCGAACACTTCCTGGAAAAAATGGTGGAGGAGGTTGAGGTAATTGGTAGCGTACTGCTTACATCAAAACCGATGGCACCTTTAACTGAAAATGAACTTCAAAATTACAATTCCACTGAGGTGTGTCCGGTATGTGATCAAAGTTTCACTGATGAGAACAAAAAAATATTCCACCACGATCATTTTAGCGGAAACTACATAGGTGGAATTTGCAACACGTGCAATCTTAAAATCCAGAAACCTAAATTCATCCCCATATTCTTTCACAACGGAAGCGGATATGATTTTCACCACCTGGTGAGACATCTTGGCTACGATCCGAAACGTATAGGTGTCTTGGCCGAGAATGAAGAACGCTACATTAGTCTCAGCAAGCAAGTGTCGATTCCGGGAACGAAAAATACAATCGAGATGCGCTTCCTGGATTCGTATAGATTTCTCTCTGCAAGTCTGGATGCTTTAGCGAACAAACTCACCGACGATCAATTTAAAATAACTAGAGCTAGTTTTCCCAACGTAGACATAGAACTCGTTAGACGTAAAGGGGTTTATCCTTACGAATACGTTAGTGATGGTTCTAAATTTAACGACGACGCTCTTCCACTTCCAAGAGAATTTTACAGCAGACTCAGAGAGAAAGGAATCACGGACGAAGAATACCAACACGCGCAACTCATGTGGGAGAAATTAGAATGTAGGACACTCGGAGACTACCACGATGCCTACTTAAAATTAGACGTGACGATACTCGCGGATGTTTTTCAAGCGTTCAGGAAAACGGCAACGAATATTTATAAATTAGATCCAGCGTATTTCTACAGTCTACCGGGATTAGCGTGGTCGGCAATGTTATTCCAGACAAAGGTCAAGCTGGAACTGATATCGGACGTTGACATGTTGCTATTTATCGAAAGAGGGATACGAGGTGGAATGGTGCAATGCGTACAGAGACATGCAAAAGCTAATAACGTACACATGAAAGAAGATTACGATTCAAATCGAGCATCGAATTACATCTTCTACGCCGACGTTAATAATCTCTACGGACATCCCATGGTTCAGAAACTTCCTTACGGGGGATTCGAATGGTTAGATCCCACTTCGATAGACATTATTCATTTCGACGATAGCGAGTGTGGTTTCTTCGCAGAGGTAGATCTCCAATTCTCCGACCACCTGCACGACACGTTTTCGGATTTGCCTCCGACTCCCGAAATCAAATGTCCACCCGACTCGGTTCAAGACAAGCTTTTGTTAACATTGGACCCTAAACAGAGATACGTCGTCCACTACAAGAATCTCCGGTTTTTGATTGGGAAGGGTGTTCAGATAGTAAATGTTAGAAGAATACTAAAGTTTAAACATTCCACGTGGTTAAGACCTTACATAGAAACTAACACACAACATAGAACAGCTGCCACTTCCGATTTAGACAAGGACTTCTTTAAATTAATGAACAATGCGGTGTACGGAAAGACCATGGAGAATGTTAGAAAGCACGTAGACGTGAAATTAATTTCCGATAAGAATAAATGTCGGAAGTGGATAGCCGATCCTAGATTCAAGTCGAGAAAAATTTACAACGAGAATTTGGCACTTTTCAATCTAGATATAAAATTGATGAAATTCAGAAAACCAATTTACGTTGGCGCAACGGTTCTCGACTTGTCGAAACTTTACATGTTCGAATTTCATTATGACGTGATGAAACCCTTCTTCAATGATAAGATATCACTTTTGTACACGGACACAGACAGCTTCATTTACAGCATACAAACACCTAACCTCTATGAAGACATAAAAAATCCTTCCATGCTTGAGTATTTCGATACTTCTGCGTATCCTCAACCCAACAGATTTGGGATTCCTTCCCTCAACAAAAAGGTCCTAGGTAAACTGAAAGATGAATGTAACGGTGATATTATTGTCGAGTTCGCGGGTTTGCGTTCGAAGATGTATGCCATGAGAACAGAGAGTAGCGTCACGAAGAAAGCAAAAGGTGTGGGCAAAAATACGGTGGAGAACAAACTCACCTTCCACGATTACATCGATTGCCTTTACTCACAATCGACGATACTAAGTATAGAACAAGGAATCCAAAGTGTAGACCATGTGATTACAACAAACAAAGTTAGGAAAGTAGCAAAGATCATCTTTCCGCATCGAGCACAAGACTTAGAAGGTAACGAACGATTAATTCTCGAACCTGTTTCGCTACATCTTGCCCTGTGTACCGATAAATTGTTCCTTGAGATTAGCTTCCCACAAGTAACACATTCAGTTTTATCATTTTTACGATTGAAACTGGTGGTGGATGCCATTATGCTTTCTCCAAAATCACAGAAATCAAAAAGTCTAGTATATAGCGATACAATTTTCAGGTATGTTATTTTATATAGAATTTCTTGGAGTGATTACAAAACTCAAAAATTCAATCTACTGTAAATAGAATTTCAGGTATGTTATTTATATAGAATTTCTTGTGTGCGAATACAAAAACTCAAGAATTCAATCTACTGTGAATACAATTTTCAGGTGTTATTTTATATAGAATTTCTTGAGGTGATTACAAAACTCAAAAAAATCAATCTACTGTGAATATAATTTTCAGGTATGTTATTTTATATAGAATTTTCTCAGGGCGAATACAAAACTCAAAAATCCGAGACAGTTCAGTTTTAACGTGTTCATATTTGGAAAAAAAATGCAAAATACGCCTTGGAGATTTCAACCAATCCACTTTACTAGATTGGAGAAACTCTAACTGGCGAGGTTATATAACAATTATTATTTTGTTTGTTTGCTTGCGTCACAATACGGAAATAATGAGAGGCATACGCGCGCGCGTGTGTGGCACATCGTTCCCCCGAGAGGTTTACAAAGGTCACGATATATAAACATTGGTCCCGGACTTGGAAAATTATGATAAGGTGCATTCATCCTTTCAGGGATGAGAGGATGAGAGAGTGCATTTCACTCATCACTGCTTTTCTACGCTGTGAAACATCGTCAGCGCAATAAATGAGGCGCGGAACGTGGAGAGAAAGTGAGTTTTTGAGGTTTTGGTGGTCGTGGGGTCAAGAAATCAGAGTTGGCGTCAAAGGTACATTTGTGACACTACTACGTGGTAGATTACACTGAGGGAACTTACAGTAAGAGGAGACAGCCTTATAGGAAAATGTCGTAAGTCATTTCAAAAGTAGGTCAAAAGACGAGGTAGCATAAGAGCAAGATTTGCAGGAGGTAAAAAAAAGCTTAAAAAGTGATGCCAGAGCTTTTTCTATCCATTTTTCTCTCATTGTAGGTTAGTTTAGTGCGTAAAACGTCGTAAAATAAAAAGTAGGTCAAAGGACTGTTCCAGAACGTTGGGTTCCACCTACTACAACCTATGTTCGGAAATCCAAAATGGCGACCGGAAGTGGGGTTATCTTGGAAACGGTAAGACTTAGGAGAAATCTGTTTGCGGATTCATCATGTACGCCTATATGTGAGTAAAATATGAATAGAACCTATGTTCGGAAATCCAAAATGGCGACCGGAAGTGGGGTTATCTTGGAAACGGTAAGACTTAGGAGAAATCTGTTTGCGGATTCATCATGTACGCCTATATGTGAGAAAAAGTATGAATAGAACCTATGTTCGGAAATCCAAAATGGCGACCGGAAGTGGGGTTATCTTGGAAACGGTAAGACTTAGTAATAATCTGTTTGGGGATTCATCATGTACACCTATACGTGAGAAAAAGTATGAATAGAACCTATGTTCGGAAATCCAAAATGGCGACCGGAAGTGGGGTTATCTTGGAAACGGTAAGACTTAGCAAGAATCTGTTTGGGGATTCATCATGTACACCTATACGTGAGAAAAAGTATGAATAGAACCTATGCTCGGAAAACGAAAATGGCGACCGGAAGTGGGGTTATCTTGGAAACGGTAAGACTTAGGAAAAATCTGTTTGCGGATTCATCACGTACGCCTATATGTAAGTAAAATATGAATAGAACCTATGCTCGGAAATCCAAAATAGCGACCGGAAGTGGGGTTATCTTGGAAACGGTAAGACTTAGGAGAAATCTGTTTGCTGATTCATCACGTACACCTATACGTGAAAAAAATATGAATAGAACCTATGCTCGGAAATCCAAAATAGCGACCGGAAACAGAGTTATCTTATCGCTTTCGCGTTTGCCTTTACGATATTTTCCGTTAAGGTTGCAAGAAACGCATCATTTTCTGGCGTAGAACTGTCTTTTTACCCCTATCAACAATCGAACCAACATCAAGATCGTTTGCGAGTTCCACGACGCGCTGCCCGAGGATACCGTGTGCAGCGTCATCCTGGTCGCAGAGAAGTCCTTCGCGTACGACGTGAAGAACGAGAGGGTGACGGAACAGTTTTAAAAAATTCGTAAAAAACAAATTGTCACATACTAAAAAAAAAATCAACAAACAACACATTTTAGGTTATATAAAATTTGTGAAAACCTTAAAATACTGAAATATTAAAACAAACAGAGTCCCTTGTAGGTTAGTTCGGTGCGTAAATAAAAAAATGATAGGTTAAGTTATATCACTTAGGATCATAAAAAAATTAAAAAATCGTAAGAAAAAAAGATAGGTTAAGTTATATCACGTAAGATCGTGATATACCTACCAAGTGTGAGTGGGGAAAAAATTTTGCATTGAAAATTGTACTAAAAACATCGCTGAACGCTAAATCATCGACAAAAAATTGTCAAAAAAAGTCAAAAACTGATATTCAATTGATAAAAAAAAGAGATACCTACAAAGTGTTGCGTAGAACCGGCCCAATTACACTACTATAGCCCCTAGAAAATAAAAGATAACACATTACCTGAATCTCGTCTACTGCTGCTCGAAAAAGTCGGGATAGTGATTGTAAAGGATAATGTAGTGATTAACGCTCTCGCCTTATAATCAAGAAGTAGAAGGTTCGATTCCCCCTGGAGGCATTGGTTCAGATTCTACTTTAATCTAGTCTCGATTAGATATTTGAGAATAAAGGCGCTTCTGTCTCGAAGATCAGAAAACAGTGGTGATGGGACTCGATGTTCTGACCACGTTTCACCCAATGAAAAAGCCGTTCTGTTAGGCCTTAGCCTCTTACATTTGTTATATTAAAGCTGTTTTTTAAAAATTATTTGCTACTTCAATAACAGTATTGTAAATGTTTATCGCATTAAAGAAATGGATCATTTGACCGTCACTTAGTATTTATTTCTTTTTAATGCCGACCTCCGCGGCGGATTGGTTATAACAGCGTGCTACGACAAAGGCCTCAGGTTCGATTCCCTGCCTGGGCATGGGTGTTCTTTGTGAGTGTCTCTTCGTCAATGTCATCATATCATCGCTCATCCTCATCTTCCCAATTAGACAAAAATGGCAGAAAGCCAAGTAAAAAAACTAAATCCATCATTCAATTACTTCTTTTTAACTCTTTTATGCATACAACACTCTTCAACACTCCACTTTTTTAAAAAATTATAATACGATTTAGAAAATGATGAAATGCTAAACGAGAACACGGACACCTTTCTGTGTCCACACCAGAAAATTTCAGTAAAATGGATATTCTCAATACGTTTGCACTGTACTTTGCTCCCTTTTAAAAGTAGCGCGTTTTCAGTAATGTCACTAATCATGAATGGAAATTTCGTCTCAATATCCTTTTCCTCAAAGAAATAAAATGCTTTCCCTCTCTGAATCGAGATTGGTGTGGGGCACATCCAGCAGCTAACACTTCGCGAAAAGCTGTTTCTCCAAAAAGCTGAAGTAGTGTAAAATACCCTATTATAAGGGCGAGAAAGTATGAACCCCCCTTATGCAGATTTGGCTACACTTAAAACAAGCTCAACATGCCCATATGAGTTTTTTGCTCAAGTGTGGAACCCCGTCTAATCCAAGATTTTTGTAAAAATGCCCTCGGGAATTTCCTGAGAAAGTATGACCCCCCTCAGATTGATTTGCCTACACTTATAAAAGGCACTTCTGTGAGATTGTTGTCCATAAATTTGTTAAAAATAAGCCTCTCTTGATATTTTTTTGGCCACACTTAAAACTAAGCCCCCCTCACCCACACCCACCCACATACCCACACACACACACACACACACACACACACACACACACACACACACACACATATACATATTTACTTCTGGTTTAAGTTCAATTGGACACCAGCCTCAACTTGTGCGATATGCAGAGGCCCTCTAGAATTGCTCTGTGACTCTCTCATTTCTTACATCATAAACATATGATTTTTCACCTATGAGAATAACACTACATATAGTGTCATCAGGGAGTGTATCGTGGAATTCACAGATAATTTTAATGTTTGTCCTGTCATTAACCACAACTTGTTTCCTTTTTGAAGTGTTGATGACAAACATGGGTCTCTGTGCTTTGAATTCATCTGGTGTGTAATACATGTCAGTATTGCCAGTAGTGACCCTTTTGTATGCTGTAAATGCTTCATATAATTTGAGGAAATCATCCTTGGACATGTCTAAATTATAATTTTCTCTAGGGAATACCTCATTTCTGCCATTTTTAAGATATATGTTCTTGATGTTGCAGCTATCAAATTTACTTGAATTTTTTTCCTGATTATTGTGTCTTCCAGTTTGAAACAGTACCACCACAAAATCTGGCATGTCATATTGTATACTGGAGAATGAATTTGTAGCATCAAACTCATAATAAGTACCAGCGGCAGGCTTCTGTACACATTGATATGTATAAAATTGTAAAGGTACTTGTGGTTTTTTTATTATATCTGCTTTGTATTTAAGAGCATAACTGGCTTCATATTCAACAACTGGGATTCTTAGCTCCATAGTCTGAATAATGCATTTGCCTTCATCAGGTAGGGTATTAAGCAAAGCTTCCCCTGTAGAGTTTAATGTGCTGTACCTCATCAAAGCATTATTATCATTGGCAGCTCTTCTAAATGTGATTCTTAAACCACCCTTCCACATAATATCTTTGTAATCTGAGAAGAATCCTGGCAACAGGCGCATGGGGAACAGCACTGTGTGGCTCTTGGATAATATTTTATCACCAGCCTCAAATCCACCTATTTTGTAGTAAGAAGCCTCGGTTTTGGATAATTTTAGTGTGGCCAAAGCTGTGGAGGTAATGCCGGGATAATCCACTCTGTTTATAACAACACCATGCTTTCTGATCTCAATTTCAGAGAACAGATGCGGCACAAAATTATCTACCAATCTTATGTTTGAATTTGCCGGATAATCTGTTCCATCGAGCTTTACAACATCAAATTTGATGTATAAATCTGCTCTGTGGGGGTGTATAAAGCCATCCCCTACATCAAGATCAACCTCAATTTCTGTGTTGGGTTGATTTAAATTTGCAAATATCCTCCTGTTTGGAGGGAATGATTGTAGCTCATAACTCTCAATATTTTCCATTTTTTTTGTATGTATTTTTATTTAAATATTAATCTCTATGATTGCAGTTGTTGTGGCTCCAGCAAAATCAACTAATTCTTCTTTTTCATTAGTGACCATCAATTCAATGTTATCTATTCTATTATGGCACACAGGAAAATATAATGTTGGGGATGGAGTGTAGATGATTGGCTCCATAAATTCAGAATTAGGTTTGAATGTTGCAATGATGCCAGTTTGTTTGTGAGTGCCTATGCCATTTGATTTGGTGATCATACCCTCGGCCACATTACAGTGAATATTCAGAGTCTCTATGGCTAAGAATTTAGGTATATTAATAGCAGTGTGTTTGATGGCTGGTTCAAGTTTTGTGTTGTTCTCAAAGCCTAACAGCTCTCCTATAGTACCCGGATCCACTGTTTCTGTAGCAGATACAATCTCTACTCTGTGAGTGACAGAATTTTGAGTTAATACTACACCTCTGGGTAATTGAGCATTTAGAGTGGACAGATTATACTGCCCTGGAGTGATGACAATTTTTTGATCCCCTACTGCAATTTTGTTGTTGTGGTGTGTAATATTAGGGATTAAGTACATGCCATAAAATGCTCTGAGAGCTATTGTTTTGGGATACACTATATCATCATGTAATTTGAGTTTCAATATTGAATTTTGGCTGGTAAGATGGAATACCCCCATGATGTTTTAAATACCACAGGGCCTTTTGAAAATTTTCAATTGATGGTTTATTTATTTGAGACATATATCTAAGAACAGATAAACACAAATGTCCACAATTAACATCTTTGAAGTTTTGAACACGGGCATTATTGTAATAAAGATTAGCTGATTTTAGATATTTTACTAAATTTTCAGGTGGATCACCTCCAAATGAATCAAACACAAATGCCTCATTGTTTAAATATTTAAGATAACAGATCCAGTGAGTGCCCTGATTTTTGTACTTATCCAAATTAACAATGCCACACTCTTTGTTGAGTGGTTGTTCTGGTAAAGAATCAGACATGTACACACCTCTAAAATTTTTGATGCCCAGTGGCTTGATTAAAGCTTCAATATCTTGGTTTGTAAGCGGCTCTTGTTTTTTTAAACTTATTCATGGCTCTCTTAACACCTTTGCCTTGTTTCTCCATGGCCAGGTTATGGCGCTTCAATTCATCTAATTCTATCCTATTCTTCTTGGCATCTATTACTGTTTTTGCTATGGCAGCTGATCCCCCAGCCAAGCTCCCAACAGCCCCAAGTGCTGCTAAGATGGCCGGGATAGTAAATATGAAACCCCCCACATGTGATTTTTTTCTGGATTGTTGTAATTTTTTTAATTGGGGGGTACTAAGCAACAATTTCATACCATGGCCCTTGGCAATACAAGAGCTTTTTTTCTTGCGCTGCTTTTTGGTTAAAAGACTATCAATAGTTTTAAGAGATTTAAGACCTGCATAAGGTATTTGATACATAACACCCTTGGCCTTCATTGTAGGTTTATTATATACATATTCACAGCCCCCACCCCAGTTTTTGTTTGGTGTTCATAGCTATGGTGGTTCCCAATGCTGCTATTCTTTCACTCAAAGAAGCATCTTTGCTTACAAATCTACCAAATGCAGCCTCTTCTAATTTCTTGTCTGCAACATGTCTCTTGTCAAGATCAGAATGTGTGTTGTATCATATGTCATGGTCTCTACAAGCAGCATCTAGGGGATTAACACCAGGATCACCTCTGTTTAATCTATGGTCCAATTTTGTACCGGGACCACAATACTGATAGCCTGGAATGTGTAGTTCAAATGGCAGCTTGTTTATAATGTCATTAACCAACCCCCGACCCTCAGAAATATTCCAAAATTTAGGTGGTAGAGTATTAATAATTTTTATAAGATATCCAATCCCCTTAGTGTCATTTACTATAAAATTAGACAATTTTGTGCTTATCATGTCCATAATTCCAACCTTTTCATTGTAAAAATTGTGGTTGCCAGCATTTTCCTCCCCAGCTATCACCAATAACCTATCTACAAGTTTCCTGACATCATCAACCCAGACAAATTCTTTAGGCAGGGTGTTGTATTGTTTGATTCCACTGCCTGTCTTAATTTGTGACCATATGGGCTTGATTAAATTGTTGTATTTTGCTCCACTGCTAGACTTGACTCTTTTTTGTGTGGGATCATTGTTCTGGTATAGAGCATCTGATTTTATTAATATTTCTTTGTAGTGCTCATAATCTTGATCTGTATAGCTGCCAGGCCTTTTCCTAGTCATCAGTTCCCACAATCCAGGTGTGCCAAGATACTTAACAAAAGCACCTCTTTCTCCAAGATGAGATTCTGAATATACAATTATATCATCTCCCATAAATGTTACTCTGAAATTGCCAATTCTATGTATGATGCTACCATCACGCTCTGTGTCAGCATATAAGCCAAAGACCTCATCTTTGTTGTCTTTAGGTGTGCTTAAATATTTTTGAGCAAGAAGACCCAATTCAATAGGATCCAGAGTAGCTTCAATTCTTCGAGGAGCAATAGGACTAGGTGTATGAATACTGGAAAGTGGGGTGATTGGATAATCTAATATGTTCCTGGCAGCTACAGGTACAAGCTCTGTGATCAAATTTTTATTTTGCTCTGTAACAGTTTTGATATTTTTACCTAATTCACTAATAGCATCAATAATAGGCTGTTCTGTTTGTTTGTGTTGTTCATAAATTCCTCGGTTCTGTGATTTCCATCCCTTAAATCTTTTTACAAGATAATCTCTTAATTTAAGATCATCAATGATTGGCCTTTTCATGGTTATTTATATATGTTTCAATGTCTAGAAAATTGTTGATTTTATTTCTATATTTGCCACTATTGGGTTTTCTTGTCATATTAATTGTGACAAACCCATAACTGTCCTGGTTCCAGCACCTACTGCAAAACTTAGAAAAATCATTGTAGCTCAAGTCCCCACCTACATATTCATAATGTATGTGTTTGAGGTTGGTATGATCTTGATGAAACACACATAAAAAATTGCTGTTGTCTCGGATCAGCTGCTTCGGTATTTTTGAAAAAGTCTGTGCCAGGTAGAAGCAATCAATGTTTTTGTGTCGGCCCTGTGTAAAGAAATTTCTAACCTTGTTTTGATTATCCAGTATAATGTCATCAAACACAACAACAGAATTATCGAGACATTCATGAAGTGGCTTAACATCTGGTTCAAAAGTGGCAATATCCAATCCATCATATAGCTTCATCAGCTGCTGATATTTTAATTGTTCCAAGCTCTAAGAGAAGACATACAAGTGCCTGTTTTTCCAGTCTAACCAGTTGGGTGCCAATAAAAAATTATCAATCATTAGTGTAGTTTTACCACAAGCCGATGGCCCAACAATAAGACATCTAATATTTTCAGGCAGCAACTTGCCATTTCTCTTAATCTGCTGTTCAGGTTCTGGCAGCCTTTTTATAACATCCCAGATGCTCATATTATCACTTTATCTGCATCGATCCAGCTGTGTTCTGGAAGTCCTAGCCATTTGACAAAGAACTTGCTGCCTTTTCTGCGGATGATTTTTTCTATGAGATATGTGTCAAGCTGTTTAGTTTTGCTGAGTTCTTCTTCATAGAATCTGCCTTTGAGAATTTCTCCTCGGTGGTCTTTTATTATATATGTGTTAAGGGTCCCAGGTTTAATTTGAACCACTGTAAATAATTCAGTGCTCCAGTTTTTTGTAAAGCCTCTTTTGAATATTTGCTGATTCTTACTTGATCACCCACCTTGTATTTGGCCTTTCTTGTTGTTGGCTGGTATCTAGGATAATAAACAGTCCGGATCAATTTTTGCTCATCAGATGGAGTTACTTCAGAGGGTTTCATGTTGATTGTAGAATGGACCGAGTTGTTATATTTATGTAGAAGTTCTGGAAGAATATTAATCCATTTATAATTACCTTGAAGTGTAAATTGTTTATACATAAGATTTTTTAGGGTTTTGTTGAATCTCTCTACAATTGAGGCTTTGAGATCACTGTAACTCGAATAATGTTCTATTGACTGGCTTTTAATAAATTGTTGGAACACAGAATTATAAAATTCTTTGCGATTATCTGTTTGCAAATAGCGCGGTGATCTTCCACTCTGATTGATGATTGTCCTGATGGCTTCTGTAACACATTTTCCAGTCTTGGATTTGAGTGGCACAGCCCAGGCAAATTTTGAAAATGTGTCTATGACAGTGAGTAGATACTTGTAGCCCTTGTTGATTTTGTCTAAGTTTTTCAACTGTCCACTTGCCATCTCAATCAAGTCGCTCTGCCATAAATCATCTATGCCTTTTGTGACTACTGGCAGTCTCTTATAATTATGTCTGGCTTGTCTGTGTAATTCATCAACAATAATTTCTCTAGACATAATATGAAAACAAGAATATTGCAACTATGGGGTGTTCAGCAGCTGATACTACAGGATTTTCTAAATATAATTTGTCCCCTATTTGTATTTTAAATTCCAGAGAGCCATCATCTTCAGCATAGGCTGTTTCTAATGTATTGGGGTCTGTAAAATCCTCTAACTCTACACTGGTGATTTTTGCTTTGTTATCAGCATTTGTTATTGATAAGGTAGGGTAGTGGTGTGCCTGTGGTTGAAGCCAATATTTGATCTTGATTGGTCTCAGTGTGCCCCCAACAAAAAACTGGTAATAAAATTGTGCAGGGGACAGCATATATATTTTGCCACCTGGTGTAAATGGTGAATCATATTCTTTGTTGGGGATGCTGTACAATTCAAGAATTACTGTATGTTTAGGATTCTCGATTATGCCTGTTATTTCTTTTTCTGCTGTAAGCAATCTGCTTGTTACAGATTCAAGGTGCTCATTGATGGTCCGAACAACATCATCATGGCCTGGCTTGATCTTTATGTCCACAACAAGTTTCCTGTATTGTTGCACAATTTCTTGTAGCTGGGTGGCAAAAACAGACAGAGCATTTGCTTGATTGGATTCCATGGTCCCTAGCTGTTGCTTGATATTAGCTACAATTTGTTGCAAATTTTCAATAACTGCCAATTTTGAATTTTGAGCAGTAAGATCATGGACCTGTCTTCTGATATCCTCAAACAGGGCATGCAGTTCATTAATATGTTGATTAGCTGGTAGAGTGGCCACTGTCTGAGTAAGTTGTTTGATCTCTGTCTGGATATTCTTGATATCTTCTGATTTCAATATGCGATTCACTGCCCTCTTAATATTTTTAAGTTCCTGTGATGTAGGCAGATTTGATACAGTATTCTGCAAAGATTCAAGAGCCAATTTTACATTGTTTAATTCAGAAGCATCAGCCACATTTTGCATAGCATTTTGGAGCAGGGCTATATCTGCCTGAGAGGGTGTTGATTGTTGTAAAATTTCAACCTTTGTTTGGATATCATCAATCAAGTGATGAAAATGAGATAGCTCAGATTCAGTGTTGAGGTTTTCAAGTTTTGTGATCTGTTGCTGGACACTAACAAGTGTATCTACAATACCGGGCAGGCGGGATTCTAGAGATTCTTGTATATTTGTCAAATCACTTTGCACTGCTGCTATTGTACCCTCAAGATGGGTTATGGTACTTTGAATTTTTCCAAAATCTTCATATGTTTCAAGTTGCAGCTTGATGTTGGCAACACTCCGAGTTATTGCACTCAAAGCATCAGAAGATGGCAAATTGTTCATAAAATTTTCAAGTGTCTCAATTTTTTCTTTAACCTCGGCTATGGCATTGTTCAGAGGGTCCAGATTAGGTATTTGGAGTGATTGAATCTGTTCTTTTAAAGTGGAAATCACTAGATCAAAATCTTCTTGTGATTTTATGCTTTTGACAATTGTTTGGAGCTGTGTCTGGACATTATTAATCTGTTCCTCCAATTGCTGTTTCAATTGCTCAGAGTTGGTGGCCTGGCTCTTAAATTTGGCTTGAAGAGCTGCTACAGCTTCTTCTAAACTTTGAAAATTATCCAATGTGGCCAGGTCAGTATATTTCTGAAGCAGCAATTTGAGTTCAGAATCAATTTTAAGAAGAGGGTCCATGCATTGTGATTGCAAATTTGTAATTTCTAATTGAAGACTGGCATTGAGTGTGGTTTGTAAAGCTTGTAAATCACTTCTTAATTTCTTGACTCTGACATCAAGCATCAGAATCTCATCACTGTGATCTTTATGTCTTGTATGGCCAAATATATCATTAGGCATTTTTGTTTTAGTGGTTATTTATTATTGAATATCTGATTCTTAATTCTATAAAAAAAGGTATAAGCTTGTCATATGACCCAGGGACCTCAATATATAAGCAGTCACCAGCAGAAACAGTATATACAGTGCCAGAAATCATGTTTGAGTGCTTAATTCTATAAATATTTCTCCCCACTGAAATTTTGACATCATCCTCAGGGGTTGTAATAAATTGCAATTGAATACCTACAGGTAATTGGTAATGATTTAAATTATTGTTAAATATGTACAATGTTTTACCTGTTTCATCATCAACATCTGTAAGTATGCTGTTCAGATGAATAATTAACAAAGCACTTAGTTTAGATATCATATCAGAAGAGGGTTGTGGTGTTGGCAGGTCCATAATAGCCTGTTTTTTGAACCCAAATAGGTTCATAGGCATGTTTATTTATTTCAAATCATGCTCTGTAATTGGGCATTGATTGCCATTTTTCAAATCACAATGACCCCATGGTAACGTCTGTATGCCACATGACAAAATGCATCTCTTATCATCATGTGGGTCCAGAGCCACTTTTCTTACAATATTGCTAGTCAATAAGTGATCCACACTCTGAATTCTATTTTCTGATGTTCTGATTGTGCTACATGATTTGAGACAATTTTTGTAATCCTCAAATTCAAGCTCTTTGTCCACAGTTACTCTGCCAATGCCCTTGGACGTTTTGGCAACAGCCCCACTACATGTTTCAAAACTGTACATCTTGGCCCTTAACCCAGCAAATGCCACAATAACATCACCAAGTGTCTCATCTTTTAACTTGCCAGGCACCTTTTTGTTGTGGGGTTGAATCCTTGTATGTTCAGTGGTATCAAAATATTCAAACAATTCAGGCTGTAACATATCTTTATAAACATCTTCTGTTTGAATATCAAGAACAAAACTATCTGTGTCCATGTACATCAATTTTACACGATCCTTATAAAAAGGTTTCAACACATCATAATACAATTTTAACATGTGTAATTTGGCCAATTCCAATATCACAGCCCCTACATAAATAGGCTTATCAAACTTGATCTTTGTTTTTTTCATGTTGAAAAGTGTCATATTTTCATCATAAATTCTTCTGTAATTGAAGTTGGGCTTTGCAATCAATTTTTTGCTCCGGCTGGGGTCAGTAATTATTTTAACATCAATGTGTTTTCTGACATTTTCAATTGTTTTGCCATACACTGAATTGACCATCAATTTAAACAAGGTCTTATCAAATTGGCTCATTGCAGATGTTCGAAGCTCTGTGTTTGTATCAATATATGGTTTCAACCATCTTGAGTGCCTGAACCTCAAAACTTTTCCAACTTTGATCACTTGAACACCATGATTCATCAGGAACTGGAGGTTTTTGTAATATATGACATAATCCTGTTTCGGCTCTAGAGTCATCATCAATTTCTTCTGTTTAGAGCCACGTGAGCACTCAACCTCGGGAATTGGGAGCAGATCAGAAAATGTGTTGTGTAAATCATCAGGAATTGTCAGATCAACCTCTAAGAACAGGCCATAGTTACTGTCATAAAAGTCCTTAAGATCTTCAATATTGAAATTTTCAACCCACTCAAGCCCTGCATATGGCAGTTTTTTCATCATGGCATAACCATAGAGGCTGTTTGCATCTACATACAGTATATAATTTGATGGCAATGCTGGAACATAATCAGGAATATATTTGTTATTTGCTCTGGCATATCTCTGAGAACATTGCACCATGCCTCCTCTTATACATTGCTCCATAAACAAGTACATATCTTGATCTTGGATCAGATCCAATTGCATTTTAGTGTTTAAAAACATTGCAGACCATGCTAGGCCCGGAGCACTGTAAAAATACATTGGATCCAGCTTATAATTTTGCATGGAAGATTTTCTGAATGCCTGAAGTATATCAGCTAAGAGGGTCACATCAAGTTTTAAATAAGCCTTGTGATAATCACCAAATGTCTGGCATTTTAAATTGTTCCACATCAACTGGGCATGGTGATAATCTTCATCAGTGATTCCAGATGCTCTGATTTTGCTGTAAAACTCTTGTTGTGGTGGCAAAGAACACTCATCAAATTTAGAAAAATCTGTAACATAATCATATGGATATACACCCTTCCGCCTAATTAATTTCAGGTCCTGATTTGGAAACAAAGCACATGTGATTTTGAATTGATCATCAGATAATTGAGTGGCCAGTGTAGCCAGGCTAGCCGATAAAATTCTGTATGAATCAAGAAATCTTAAGTGAATAGGAACACCATTAACTTTAATTATTTTGCTAATAGCAATATATTTCTCATCATTTTCAGCTAAAATATTTAAATTCTGCTTGTCAAACCCCTCGTACCTGATCAAATGATGAAAATCATAATTGGATGCTCCATGGCAAAATATGGGGACAAATTTTGGTCTCTGGATCTTAATATTACAGCTATTACACAGGGCCATTAAGAATTTACCACCTCTATGAGAATGGTGATGAACCTTGATATTTGCATCTGAAAATTCAGAATCACATACCGGGCATTTTTCTGCATTGTTGAAATCTTCAATCTGTTTCTCTGTTAAAGGCAACATGGGTTTTGATTTTAATAAGATATTAGATGCTATGTCATGGCACTCATTTTCTATTCTATGTGCAAATTCTTTGATGGCATCTGCTCCCATGTATAAATATTCTTTACTAACAACACCATCCTGTACAATCACATAATAAAAACTGGAAGGTTCATGTAGCTGGTATGGTGTAATTGAAGATTCATCAGGATCTGGGCTGCTGAATGCAAAAGGTTTGAGGTTTGATTCAAAATCACAGACTATATATGCTGGGTGTTCCAACAAGGCTTCAAATTTTTTGAATTTGGCATTTTCATTTGGATTAGGCATCACCATATGAACAGGTTTATGATTGCCACAGTATTTCAGATGCTCAATTAACTTGTTTTTAGCAATTTCTGCATTTTTTCACGAACCCCATTTATTATTTTTTGACCATCAAATACAGACAAACATCTTCTGCACAACTTGAATATTGTATTGGATTTGTCTAGTTGTGTTCTCACTAAAGCTTCAAGACTGTGTATCAGAGTGTAATGATATGTGCCATCTCCTTCAATTAAGAGCAGATCAATCGGAACAGCAGAATCATCATCAAATGTACTGATTCTGAGAGGTGCTATTAAGCAATTGCCACGGCCAGTAGAACAAATAAATACATTAATAGATAATTGTTTTCCATTAATATTCCTGGCCTTTTTTTCAAATTTATCAATATTCTGAACAGACATTGGATATTCTAAACCCTCCATTGCCTCGTCAAAATCATGTTCATGTTGCTTATAATAAGTTATTCTCTCAGGATTCCTTGAAACTGGATACAAAGCAGCTAAAATACACCACAAAAAGCATTTCTCATCATTATTTTCTATATTAACCACGGCTCTTTTGTTTTTAATATTGGCAGGTAATGGCAGATATGTAGATCCTTCCAGCCCCCCTTCCAGCGGCAGACCGTAAACTCGCTTCCCAACCCCTCAAACTGTTTGCCCGCCGGCAACCTCCCGGCAACACCGACGTCTGCTTTTTTCAGTCAATTAAGAAATATCTGCATTTCCCCAGCAAGCGACAACGACCTTCGCTCCCCAACCCCGGTGTCACAAATGGGCGACCCACCTCCTGGACCGCAGCTGAACCTCCCCTCGGGCAGTCTCAACGTCATCCATGTCAATGCACAAAGCATTCTCGCGCATCTCCTTGAAGTCCAAAATATTGCCCAAATAAACAAACACGTGCATGCTCTGCTCGTGTCGGAAACGTGGCTGAAGGAGAGCCTTTCGAGTGAACTGGTGCACCTTCCAGGTTTTCGTCTGTTCAGAAGAGACAGGATCGGGAAGAGGGGCGGGGGAGTGGCAATTTATCTACGCGAAGATTTTCCTGCCAAAATCCTTTCGGAATCACCCGGCGACTACGACCGATCTTCCGAATATATAATTATGGAAACTACCGTCTGTCGACAGAAACTCCTCCTTGCCGTAGTCTATCGACCACCTACCACTCGCCTCGAAAACTTCGAAAACGATATCGCAACATTTCTACCAAAATATTCTCACGCAATTGTTTTGTGAGACATGAATGTCGACCTGTGTACCACCAAAGAGGAGGCTATGCAATTCCGCGATACGTTCTCGGCCTTAAATCTTACAATCTGTCACCTAAACCCAACCCACCACACGGCCACTTCAGACTCCTGGCTTGACGTCATTCTGGTCTCGGACGAAAATCGCGTAACGAGCCATGGCCAAATTCCGGTACCTGGGATTTCCTATCATGATTTAATTCACGTATCATATAACATCCGCGTTCCAAAATTTAAGCCTAAACAAGTATCTTACAGGGACATAAAGAACGTTGACGAAACCCGCTTGAACGAAGACGCTGCACTCGTTCCGTGGCACGTAATTAGCACGTTACCGACAGTGGACGAGCAAGTTCACCTGTTAAATACATTTATTCTTGAGCTGTTCAATAAACATGCTCCCGTCAGAAAGAAACGGGTCTCACGTCCCCCCGCCCCCTGGCTGACGGACGACGTACGTCGACTTATGGTCATGAGAGACAGAGCTTACACCAAATACAGAAATGACGTAAAAAAAGTGACTCTAGCACATGCAGCTTCGAAAATTATAGAACCCTGAGGAACCGTTGCAATCAGGAGGTAAGAAAAGCCAAGCGCCGATTCGCATACGAATTGCTCAACCACCAAAATAAACCGGACGTTCTATGGAAAAAGTTGAAAATTCTAGGTGTTGGGAAACAGAAAAAGGACGACTACATTCCTAAGTTTGCACCAGATGTACTGAATAATCATTTTTGTGACCTCCCGACTATTGAAAATAATGTTAAAATTGAAACTATTCGGAACATCGCAACGCACTCCACAAACGCTTCAAAATTTTGCTTTTCCTGGATTTCACCGGAAGACGTTAGAAAATCTTTACTTAAGATAAAATCGTCGGCCGTAGGAGTAGATGAAGTTTCCATTCTCATGATCAAAAAAATCCTCCACCATGTCCTTATTCCCATCACGGACATATTCAATTTCTCCTTGCTTTCTGACACATTTCCGTCGCTTTGGAAACTCGCCCAGGTACGCCCTATACCTAAAACAAGCAACAAAATCAATTTAAACAATTTTAGACCAATCAGCATCCTCCCAGCTCTGTCTAAGGCTCTAGAACATCTTATTAGTGGTCAAACCCGTGACTTCCTAGCACGAAATAACCTAATAAACCACTTTCAATCTGGGTTCCGTAGCAACCACAGCACATGCACGGCTCTCGTCAACGTAACCAACGACATTAGGTTAGCCATGGACAATCGACAACTTACAATCCTTGTTCTTCTCGATTTTACCAAAGCTTTCCAAACCATTGATCACCAAATTTTACTCACAAAACTATCATCCCTATTCAGCTTCTCGAACTCTACGGTTAACTGGTTCCGTTCCTACCTGTCTGGACGTCAACAATGTGTCGTCGACCCACATCGAAGATCATCCTGGAAAAACATCCCCTGTGGCGTCCCTCAAGGCACCGTACTGGGCCCCCTCCTGTTTACACTGTATATTAACGACCTCCCGTCGGTGCTTAATTACTGTAGGTATCACATCTATGCCGACGACTTTCAATTATACTTTTCTTTCCCTCCTCAAGAAATATTGAATGCAACCGAACGTATAAACAACGACCTGAAAAAATCAACAAGTGGTCTGTAGACCACGGCTTGCACGTCAACCCGACCAAAACCCAGTGTATGCTCGTAGGCTCCCCAAAGATTCTGAACAGAATTGACGAATTAAATCTCCCTAATCTTACGGTCAACGATAAACACTTGCCTCTCTCTACCACGGTTAAAAATCTGGGAATTACACTAAACAATAATCTTACCTGGAGAGAACACGTAAACTCCGTGTGTAAAAGAGCTTTCGGTGCACTACACTCTCTTTACCGGCTTAAAAACTTCCTCCCCGAACGTATAAAAACCAAACTTGTACAATCTCTTGTTTTCCCTATTATTGATTACTGTGACACTGTTTACTCGGACGTAAATTGTGAGCAAGCTAAACGCCTTCAGCGAATCCAGAAACGCCTGTGTCCGCTTCGTTTTCGACATAAAATATTCAGAACATTTGACACCGTATTATGCGAAGGTCGAGTGGCTGAAATTAAGTGATAAACGGATTTACCACAACCTTGTCCTACTGTACAAAGCCCTAGAAATAAAAGATCCAAAATACCTTTCCGGGCGGTTTCAATATCTTTCAGACTTTCACTCCCGCAACACCAGATCACGTGAAAAATCTCTGTTATCCATCCCTATCCACAGATCTAACTTCTACGCCAATTCGTTCACCGTTACCTCTGCAGGACACTGGAACAGACTGCCCCCCGAAATCCAAGCCTCCTCCTCAGTTGTAACATTCAAAAGACAATTAAAATTATACATGCTAAACAATTGGACCTAGATTAAATTCCCAGAAAGAAATACGTTATACATTTAGTCCACGAAATATGCTTTCTATATAGGTACTTTTGTGTGAATGTGTGTTTGTGTGTGTGTGTGTGCATGTAGAAACTGTATTGCTTTTATTTTTAATTTCTTCTAAGCTACTTTTTTTCATTGTGTTAGTAAAAATAATGAGCAATGTACGTAATTAATGGTTAATCCAGGGCTTGACTGCTCGTATTCAAACTGTATTGCTTTCATTTTTAGTTTCATTTTACTTTCACTACTTTACTTTTCTTTTATTATTTTATTTTTCATTTATCTTTTTTAATTTTTTAATTGTATACAATTTACTGCAAAGAAAAAAATGATCCCTGTAATTAATGGTTAAGTGGAAGAGAAGGCATTAATGCCTTAACTTCGCCATGTAAACAAAGTCGTAAATAAATAAATAAATAAATTAATTAATATATAACTTGTGTGGAGATCCGCATAGGCTCCATCCAGACTCTTTTGCTGCAAATTCAGAGTGTTTAATATTCAATTGATCTATCAAACTGCTTATTATTTTGTCTGAATTTGCATTTGAATATACCGGTACAGTTTCTGTTATGTGGGGCTGTGTAAATTTTGTGCCATTTGGCTTCTTATATTGTGTAAACAATTTGAGGGACATCTTATAAGAGCCATTTTGTGTATTTAGAATTGCCTGCACATCTGGATTTATACTGTTCAAAAAATTCTTAATGTCACATCTTCGCTCTGATACAAACCGGTGATCCCTTAATTGGCCGTTAAAACTGCTATGGACGGGTTCATAGCGTGGCTGCTTTGCCGGTCCAGCATTAACAGGTGTTTCATGCTTTCTTTTCAGACCAGATGTAGATGGTTGTGGGGGCAATGTTGATGCCTGTGCAGAACAAGTACCTTTATGTTTATATGTGAAATATTCCAGATTATATTTTCTATGGCATTTAGGGCAAATTTTTGTGGGAGTTCTGCATTTGTCTGGATTACAATTCCTTTGATGCTTAGCCCAATTGGGGCTGGATATATTCTTTTTGCATTGATTACAATATTTTTGATTTGGCATTTTTGTTGTTGTTTATTATATACAATTTCTTGGGATTCAAATCAAAATTCTATGCTTAATAAAAAATATCAGTTGGGTTCAGAAGTGTGTTTTGAATATTTTGTGTGTGTGTGTATGTGTGTATGTGTGTTAATATTTTTGGCTTTGGTATTTATATAAAATTTCTTGGGGTTCAAATCAAAACTCTATACTTAATAAACCTATGACAGGTTGTCAAAAATTCTGTATATTAAATCAAATAGATTTGTAATTCAATTTATACAAATATGCAATATTTTTGTGTTTAAAAAATATGAGCAGCACTGCAACAACACACCCTTACTCTTCAACAACTCTCACAATACTGGCTGATATGCAATGCAAAATCTCTTTATATACCCTAAGCACGGACCGCATTGAAAACATCTGAAGCAATAAGCCAATCAGAATATAACACATCATCACATTATGTCATAACCAACCAATCAGAAAACAACACATGTCTAATGCATAATATTGGGTAATAATTTGTTGCAAAACATGATGCAATATAAATAAACCAGAAATAGGCCACAAGTGGACCGGAAGTAAATATGTGTGGTTGGGTGTGGGTGTGTGTGGGTGTGTATGTGGGTGGGTGTGGGTGTGTATGTGGGTGGGTGTGGGTGGGTGTAGGTGTGTATGCGGGTGGGTGTGGGTGGGTGTAGGTGTGTGTGGGTGTGTATGTGGGTGGGTGTGGGTGGGTGTAGGTGTGTATGTGGGTGGGTGTGGGTGGGTGTAGGTGTGTATGTGGTGGGTGTGGGTGTGTGGGTGTGTATGTGGGTGGGTGTGGTCAAGGTCAAGGTCATGTCAAGGTCAAGGTCAAAATAATCGAAAAAATAATCGAAAAAATAGTCAAGGTCAAGGTCAGTGTGTGTGTGGGTGGGTGTGTGTGTGGGTGGGTGTGTGTGTGTGTTAATACGTTTGGCCTAGTTTTAGGTGTGGGCAAACAAAATATCAAGAGGGGCTTATTTTTGACAGGTTTATGGACAACAATCTCACAGAAGTGCCTTTTATAAGTGTAGGCAAATCAATCTGAGGGGGGTCATACTTTCTCAGGAAATTCCCGAGGGCATTTTTACAAAAAATCTTGGATTAGACGGGGTTCCACACTTGAGCAAAACACTCATATGGGCATGTTGAGCTTGTTTTAAGTGTAGCCAAATCTGCATAAGGGGGGTTCATACTTTCTCGCCCTTATAATAGGGTATTTTACACTACTAGCTGAAAGCACCAAACTTAATACTGCTAACCAACTTACATGCATTATTTGCAGTTAGAATTCCAATAATGCCTACGTTGATAGGTTAGGAGGCCAGGTTTAGAGGTGTTAGTAACACATTTTCGCGACGTGTTAGCAGCTGGGTGTGCTCCGCTACCGGTACAGCTCTGAATCTTCCATGGAAACGCTGCTTCAACAAGCTCTGTGCGTCCACTGCCTAGTTCGTCACGCGCTCGTACACGATCGGCACTCTTCGGATGAAGTCGGAGGCCGGCCTCTCCGTGTACGTTACAGGCGAATGCGCCCCTGAAATTATGTTTTCCCGCATGAATTACATAGGTTGTTATGCGACCAGTTGAGGCACTCTCAGGCGGGCCTCGCTGAATGCGCAGATACGGTTCCAGGCAGGGTTGCAAACTTACGGTAATAATCGGAAGACCTAGAATTTCAGTTTTAATTTATTAAGCGTCGTTTAATGAAATTATAAGTAATAAAATAATCCGTAATAGACAAATATATTAGGTAAGACAGGTTAAATATAAGTTATGGATCAGCAAGTTGTTGGTTAAAGTGCTTCTAATGTGTGGAAATGTATCAGGCATGTATCCAAGGAGGGGGCTTAGGGGGCTCGAGCCCCCCCGAAAGTTTTCAGTTTACACTAGATAAAATGAGGTTTTTGGTTCCTTGTGGTGTGAAATAAAATAAAATGAGGATAATTTAAGGAGAGAAATAATTATCGAGGAAAGACGGAGAATGTTCTGTAACCCTATTATTGATAATAGCACGTATCCAAGTTGGGAATCAGGGGGATCGAGCCCCCTCCCCCAAGGAAATTTTTCAGTTTACACTAGATAAAATTAGGTTTTTGGCTTATTGCATAATGTGACTATTATTTAAGGAGAGAAATAATTATCGAGGCAAAACGGGGAATGTTCTATAACCCTGTTATTGTTAATAGCGCGTACACAAGATGGGGATCAGTAGCTCGAGCCCCCCCCTTCCCCAGGGAATTTTTCAGTTTACACTAGATAAAATTAGGCTATTGGCTTCTTGAATAATGTGACGATAATTTAAGGAGAAAAATAATTATCGAGGTAAGACGGAGAATGTTCTATAAACTTGTTATTGTTAATAGCATGTATCCAAGATGGAGATCAAGGGGCTCAAGCCCCCTTCAGGAAATTTTTCAGATTACGTTAGATAAAATTAGGTCATTGCTGCTCGAATAATATTATGATAATTTGAGAGTAATAATTATAGAGGCAAGACGGAGAATGTTCTATAACTTTATTATTGTTAATAGCATGTATCCAAGGTGGGGATCAGAGGGCTCGAACCGCCCCTTCAGGAATTTTTTCAGTTTACACTGCATAAAATTATGTTTTTGTCTTCTTGAATAATGTGACGATAATTTAAGGAGATACATAATTATAAAGACAAGACGGAGAATGTTCTATAATCCTGTTATTGTCAATAGCATGTATCCAAGGTGGTTATCACGGTGCTTGAGACCCCCCCCACACACACACAAACAGGAAATTTTCAGTTTACACTACATAAAATTATGTTTTTGTCTTCTTGAATACGTAATTATAAAGACGGAGAAAGTTGTATATAACCCTGTTGTTGATAATATTGCACGTAAACTTTTCTTGCGCTTTCGGTGTTGTCGCAGCGAACTTTTTGTAAGTTGCACAACAAAGGTAGCGCCACAAGTAGGACGATTCGTTGTAATTTTTAATCTCTGGAAAGCGCGAGAGGGAACGTTCTTGAATAAGAGAAGGAGTCGAACTACTGGCAATATTAACGAAGCGTTTTACCTGCGGAACGTTCTAGAATATAATGAGGATATAAATATGCTGCTTCAATTTACCGGTTGAACTGTAAGTAGTATCGGAACGAGATAAGCTCGGACGCTGCATGGGTGGTCTTTAATTTGCACGTACTTAGAACTAATTTGCACGGGTTTTAATTAATTTGCACGTACTTAGAATTGTATAAAATGTTAATATTAATGTTTATAATATTGAAAATAAGTTTTCTATGGTTTATGAACCGCTATGAACAGTGGTAATGGGTGTAGGTACAGGTCCAATTACGATTGGGGACGGTCCCTGTACTCGAACCCGCGATATGTAATATTATTAATTAGTACTATTCAATAATTTCATTAAGTTATGAAACACGATGATCTCAGACGCTAGACAGAATACTGTCTCAGAATCTGAACTCCGCGCAGGTAGAGGAGAAAGGAATTTGGGGGAAGTGCGTTCAAGGTCAAATGACGTCACAACGTCAGAACAAACAAAGAACCCGATTGACCAATCAGAACCGGTTTTTTCAAGGTTAACCAGTACGCAAGAACAGGGGAAAGCTATGCAATACTGTAGGGCAGGGGAGGGATTCAACCAGACAACAAAGGATGTCTGGAAATGCGCAGCAAGGGTCAAATCTCTGAAGCTATGCCTCGCTTGTAGAACCGGTTTCCGCCGCCAATTAATATTCCGCTCAGGTTTGCCTTCAAGGCACAGGACGCTTTAGCGCAGTTTTTTTTTTATCTGTACTAGGAAGAAGGGAGAGCTATCAGGGACTGGGCCTACAGTTTTCACTATTTGCTTTTATCATGGGGTAACAAACCTAGGACCCTTTGATTATTGATTTAGGTAGTAAATTTATGTTACTGTGTGCTATTTAACTTAATTTTGAGTTTATTTTTTACCAAACTTTGACTTTATGTCAAATCTTTTACAAGTTTTTATGTATTTTTACCAAAATAACACTATTTGTACTATTCAGGCAACATTTTTTATTAAATGTTGGACTCAAAGACATTTTTACAACTTTTTAACTTATTATTTTACAATTTTATGTTAATTTTTTTACCAAAATAACACTATTTGTACTATTCAGGCAACACTTTTATTAAATTTTGGACTCAAAGACATTTATTCAACTTTTAACTTATTATTTTACAATTTTATGTTAATTTTTTACCAAAATAACACTATTTGTACTAATCAGGCAACATCTTTTATTAAATTTTGTATTTACAAAGAGATTTTTCAACTTTTAACTTATTATTTTACAACTTTATGTTAATATTTACTCAAATAACACAATTCTATCTGTTCAGGAAAGACTTTTAGTTACATTTTCGACACACAAAGTGTGTGTTCTCAACTTCTATCTGTTTATTTCACAAGTTTAGGCTTATTATTACCAAAATAACACAATTCAATCTGTTCAGGAAAGACTTTTAGTTATATTTTCGACACACAGAGTGTGTGATCTCAATTTCTATCTGTTTATTTCACAAGTTTAGGCTTATTATTACCAAAATAATACAATTCAATCTGTTCAGGAAAGACTTTTAGTCGCATTTTCGACACACAGAGTGTGTGATCTCAACTTCTATCTGTTTATTTCACAAGTTTAGGCTTATTATTACCAAAATAATACAATTCAATCTGTTCAGGAAAGACTTTTAGTCGCATTTTCGACACACAAAGTGTGTGTTCTCAACTTCTATCCGTTTAGTTCACAAGTTTAGGCTTATTATTACTCAAATAACACAATTCTATCTGTTCAGGAAAGATTTTTAGTTACATTTTCGACACACAAAGTGTGTGTTCTCAACTTTTATTTGTTTATTTTACAAGTTTAGCCTAATATTTACTCAAATGACACTATTTATATTATTCAGGCACCATTTTTATTACATTTTGGATTCTCAAAGAGACACACACACACACACACACACACACACACAGAGAGAGAGAGAGAGAGAGAGAGAGAGAGAGAGAGAGAGAGAGAGAGAGAGAGAGAGAGAGAGATTTTTTCCAAGTTTACAGGATTATTCTCTAGTTTACTCAAATAACACAATTTAGATGTGTTTTGAATTATATTTTGGATGCAAAAGTATGTTTTGACAAGTTCTACCCTTTTATTTTACAAGTTTAGGCTTATTATTACTCAAATAACACAATTTAATCCAGTCAGGAAGGATTTGTTATTATATTTTGGATGCACAAAGAGAGGTTTTCAACTTTTTTATTGATTTTTTGCAGGGTATGTATTAATTTTTATTTATTTTGTTTTGTATCATATATACATTTACAAATTTTTAACTTAGAGTTTAGTATTTATTTATTTTTTCAAAAACACTAAAAAAAGTACTTTTAGCTAAAATGTAAGCCACAGAATATATTATTATTATTATTATTATTATTATTATTAGGGTTTACTGATTTCCACTATGCTATTTTTGTTCTGTATTTCTATATGTATTTATTTAGGGCAGGTTACGCCTGCCACATAGGAAAGTTTGTTTATTTTAGAGTTTGCTGAGTATTTTGTTACTGCTATACTAGGTAAAAGTTTTCTAAATATACCAGATAGAGCTCTATATACTTTTGTTTTTGCTATTTTGGAGATGATGCGATACAGCACCACTCTCCATCTGCTTTTTATTTTATGTTCCCAATATTATTTTGAGGCTTAGTGAATTCTAGAGCCTATTTATGCAGGAGAGAGGAGAGAGGACTTTAAAATTTTGATTTCAGACAACCCACAACTATTTGTCAGAGTATTTTAAAGGATATTTTATACTTATTATGTGCCACTAGAATATCAAAGCTTGCTTAATTTTTATGTCTGTAACGCATTTATTGTATTTCTAGCTAAGGCTTACTGGATAAAGTACACGAAATGTTTAACATTTCAACTATTTGCTTTTATACGAGAGCAATTTTTTAGTGTAACGAAAATTATGATGTGTCTATGAGATCTGAAACCCCTTTACCGAGGGTCCATATTTGGACGCTTACTAATATTGTTTTTTCCCCTTACATATAACAATTTAACAATATAATTACAATACGAAGTTAACAGACGGCTTAGGGGCCTAGGTCCACTTTCCAAACTTTTTTACTATTCTAGAAGAATATTTAGCTTTATAGCCTTTTTCAAGGTATTTTTGAAGTATTACTGGCTTCTTTGGGTGCATCAACACTTGGGTTATTTTTTTTAATATTCTTTTACATAAAAAAATCAAAGTACATTGTTAAAGTCAAAGTGTGTTAAAATTCAATTTTTCAAAGTTAAAATTTTAAAAATACAATTTTCTAAAATCAAAAGTTATAATAGTATATTTTTGTTAGTAGAAGTTTTTATACTAGGGCAAATTATTTTGTTGTTAATGTAAAATTTGTTAGTTAATGTAAAATTAAAGTAATTAAACATCAATTTTTCAAAGTTAAAGTTTTAAAAATACAATTTTCTAAAATTAAAAGTTATAATAGTACATTTTTGTTAGTAGAAGTTTTTTTACTAGAGTAAATTATTTTGTTGTTAAAGTAAAATATGTTAGTTAATGTAAAATTAAAATAATTAAAATTCAAAAAAATAAAAAATACTGAACAAATAAACATATAAAGATCTAAGAAAAAAAGCAAACAACCTAAGTCAAATTCAAGCAGCAAGAGGAATACACAGAAACCAACATGGCATCCAGAAAAAGAAATCAATAGTCACACCCATAGCACAGTTTAAAAAACTACTACACTGAAACCTTAGAGAAACATAAAACTGCAAACACAATATATCTAGATTCTTCCAAGGCATAGGATAGAGTAAAAACATGGCTTGCTTATGGACAAACTCAACAACATAGGAATAAAATAGACAAGCAATCCTTTTTTCAGTAGAAAATTCCAATTACTCAAGTAAGCTACATCATACGTAGTACATAAGAAGAGCAAATTAACATCATCAGCAGTAAACCATCATGCAACTTCTACCTGCTGAAACAACTAAGTGAGTATAATGTATCAGAAAAATGCCTACATTTCAGCCTAATTTACCTTTACATTAATAATACTACCAGAATACTAAGGCTTCAAAAGTGAACACTAAGAATAATGTTCAGACTAAAGTATAGAGCATCTTGCAAGGATTATTACTCCCTACATCTACAAGTCAATAACAATTATTCTAAATACTACGAACTTGGACAAAATATAGTCAAATACACAACACAGAAGGAAAATAATTACAAGTAAAACAGCAGACACTCAATATCTCAAAACAATCCGGTAAAAATATTCTACAACAAACTGCCTCATAACATAAAACTGCTAAGTCCCCAAAACATATACAAATACAATCAATAAAAACTACTTGAAATAGGAAAACTGTCTACAATCTCACAAAGTTGATGTGAAATAACAGCAAACTTAGAAGCATGCACAGTCAATAGTGCTCAATTTGCATACAGTTCACATGCAAACTCTCATGAAAATGTTCAAAACAGTCTCCCAGCTCAGTTCTCATCTATACTTGGACAACAAAATCCTGCAACAAATTCTCAGAAATCCTACCTTTCCTACCCTTGCTTAAATAGCTAAAGTGCAATCTTCATACTAAAATATTGAAAAAAGGCATATCTATTTACATAAACGTGTGTACACATGTGTTTGTCTGCGTGTACTCTTAGATAAATTGATAAAAAAGCAATATAGTTATAAATCAAAGACTATAACTAATAATATTAATTTCAAAATAAGCTGATAGAAAAAGATATAATAACTACAGTATAAGCTTTTAATTTTTGTTAATTACAAAAAATAAAAGTTAAATACAGTAAATAAACCTGGTCCCTTAGATTGAAAAAGGAACATAAATTGAGACTATTTGAAAATAAAATCCTTAGGAAAATATTTGGGCCTAAAACAGATGAGGAGACAAATGAGTGGAGAAGGTTACATAAATTAGAAGTACATAATGTGTATTCATGTCCAGATATTATTAGAATGATTAAATCAAGAAGACTTAGGTGTATAGATCATGTGGTACGAATGGAAGAGGAAAGAAGAGTATACAGGATTCTTGTTGGGAAACCTGATGGTAAAAGATCAATAGGAAGACCAAAACAAAGATGGAGGGATAATGTAGAGATGGAGCTAAAGGAAATTGGTGGGGAAGGAAAGGAGTATATAGATCTTGCTCAGGACAGGGACAGATGAAAGGCATGTGTTGCTGCAGCCATGAAACTTCGGGTTTAAGAAGGGTAGAGAGTTAGTTAGTTATACATTAAATAAGCATAATATTTGGATTGTACGTAGAGAATATAACAAATGTACAATGCATTGTGTGAAAACTGTCAACTTTGCATTATAAGCAGAAAATTAAACCAGTTTGCCCTAGAAATACATGTTAAGAATAGTCCAAAATGGCATGCGTAATAGAAAATTAAGAAAACTTTCTGATGCATAAAAGTACTGACTAGTGCTGAATGAATCAATTACTGTAAAATATTATTCTCTGATTCAAGTAATTTAACTGTATCTTTTGTGTGTAAAATATAATTGTTAGTTGAACTGATAAGTACAAATATTAACTTTATACACCTTTATGCACTCTAAATAACATAACTTTGATATATAAATTAGTAACAATTTGTTAAAATTAAGTTAAAGTGTAGAATTGTTTTCTTAAATAAATATAAAGTAGTAAAAATACTAAACAAATAATTTCTTCTTTTCCTATTTAAAGAATGCCAAGCAGTGTAAACCAGTTGTTAGTGGCTAAATAACATAAAATTTGAAGGCAGTAACAATATTTTAAAAAAATACTGTTTTTTACCTAACTTTGTGAATTAAATACTAGTACATTTTGTCAAATTATAAATAAAATATACCTATTTCTTTGATATTTGTACTAAAGTGAAGAAAATGTTACTAAAACTTGGCTAGTACAGCAAATCTTAGACTTTTAGCTTTATTTGTCCGTAACTGGATATAATTGTAACTTGTTAATCTCGCCAAACACAATTTTTACCTCAATTTTGGAAGCTAGCTGAACTTTAGCGTTTCGAATTACATATAGTAAAGGCCTCTATAGTGGAAAAATACACCCAGTCTGTAAAAATTTGGAAATGTTGTCTCCTTCTCTGTCGAACCAGACCAAGAGTGTTCTCAGGTGTTTCAATATATTTCTTAACATAACTAACTTTTTAAAAATGCAGGTAGCTTAGTTTGTATAGCGCTAGGCTTTTAACCTATCTGTCCAGGGTTCAAGTCCCTGGCAGGGTTGTTACAATTTTAGATTTTGTCATCGGATCTTGTGCAGACTTCAAATTTCATAAGTTATAAGCAATCTAAGTTAATTTTGGGAGTGGGCCAAATTGGTTCCTCATATAAAAAGCAATGACCAAATTGGTCGTAGCGCCTATGACCCTACTTGGGTTCATCCTCCAAAACATCTGCTTCGAGTCTCCGATGCCATGGTGGAGCCCGTTCAGATTCTACTGCCCACAAGTGCGTTCCTTCGCCAATCCAGCGAAGGTGAGAATAATAGAGCGCAACCCTCTATATATACATTCAGCTCACTGTTGGTCACCCCTTGATCTAGTTATTTTCATGCAATCACCTACATTTAGTGAATTTTGCCGTCTTTCTGTTTGATCTGTTAAATAAGCCAGTCAATAAAAATATACTTACATAGAAAAATCCTGATATAATTGGATTCTCAAAAATATATACAATCAGTGTTCTTGATACATTTAGCACCTGAGATAGTATAAATCAAAATCTAGTTAGTGTTGGCATGTGTGCTTCTGGTACATGTAGTTACTTGAAAAAGCAAATATTGGTTGTGTAAAAAATAGCCTCCTTGTGAAACAATGAAAAATTAACATTATATCCTCATAGCATTAGTTGCAACTGCTTCTTGCAGATTAACAAAGCTCTGGCGTGTGGTCGTACATCACCTATAATCCTTTGTAAGGTTCGTGTTGTTCTATAAATTGTCGATATACATGCTAAGTCCCTAGTTACAGCCTAAGCTTTTAGCTTCAATAAATGTATTTTAGTCCTTGGAGACATATATTGATCTTAGAGTAAAAAATAAACCTCGTATAATAAACCAAATGGAAATAACCCAAGTGTTGATGCACCCAAAGAAGCCAGTAATACTTCAAAAATACCTTGAAAAAGGCTATAAAGCTAAATAATTCTTCTAGAATAGTAAAAAAGTTTGGAAAGTGGACCTAGGCCCCTAAGCCGTCTGTTAACTTCGTATTGTAATTATATTGTTAAATTGTTATATGTAAGGGGAAAAAACAATATTAGTAAGCGTCCAAATATGGACCCTCGGTAAAGGGGTTTCAGACCTCATAGACACATCATAATTTTCGTTACACTAAAAAATTGCCCTCGTATAAAAGCAAATAGTTGAAATGTTAAACATTTCGTGTACTTTATCCAGTAAGCCTTAGCTAGAAATACAATAAATGCGTTACAGACATAAAAATTAAGCAAGCTTTGATATTCTAGTGGCACATAATAAGTATAAAATATCCTTTAAAATACTCTGACAAATAGTTGTGGGTATATAGAAATACAGAACCAAAAATAGCATAGTGGAAATCATTAAACCCTAATAATAATAATAATAATAATAATAATAATATATTCTGTGGCTTACATTTTAGCTAAAAGTACTTTTTTTTAGTGTTTTTGAAAAAAATAAATAAATACTAAACTCTAAGTTAAAAATTTGTAAATGTATATATGATACAAAACAAAATAAATAAAAATTAATACATACCCTGCAAAAAATCAATAAAAAAGTTGAAAACCTCTCTTTGTGCATCCAAAATATAATAACAAATCCTTCCTGACTGGATTAAATTGTGTTATTTGAGTAATAATAAGCCTAAACTTGTAAAATAAAAGGGTAGAACTTGTCAAAACATACTTTTGCATCCAAAATATAATTCAAAACACATCTAAATTGTGTTATTTGAGTAAACTAGAGAATAATCCTGTAAACTTGGAAAAAATCTCTCTCTCTCTCTCTCTCTCTCTCTCTCTCTCTATGTGTGTGTGTGTGTGTGTGTGTGTGTGTGTCTCTTTGAGAGTCCAAAATGTAATAAAAATGGTGCCTGAATAATATAAATAGTGTCATTTGAGTAAATATTAGGCTAAACTTGTAAAATAAACAAATAAAAGTTGAGAACACACACTTTGTGTGTCGAAAATGTAACTAAAAATCTTTCCTGAACAGATAGAATTGTGTTATTTGAGTAATAATAAGCCTAAACTTGTGAAATAAACGGATAGAAGTTGAGAACACACACTTTGTGTGTCGAAAATGTGACTAAAAGTCTTTCCTGAACAGATTGAATTGTATTATTTTGGTAATAATAAGCCTAAACTTGTGAAATAAACAGATAGAAGTTGAGATCACACACTCTGTGTGTCGAAAATGCGACTAAAAGTCTTTCCTGAACAGATTGAATTGTATTATTTTGGTAATAATAAGCCTAAACTTGTGAAATAAACAGATAGAAATTGAGATCACACACTCTGTGTGTCGAAAATATAACTAAAAGTCTTTCCTGAACAGATTGAATTGTGTTATTTTGGTAATAATAAGCCTAAACTTGTGAAATAAACAGATAGAAGTTGAGAACACACACTTTGTGTGTCGAAAATGTAACTAAAAGTCTTTCCTGAACAGATAGAATTGTGTTATTTGAGTAAAAATTAACATAAAGTTGTAAAATAATAAGTTAAAAGTTGAAAAATCTCTTTGTAAATACAAAATTTAATAAAAAATGTTGCCTGATTAGTACAAATAGTGTTATTTTGGTAAAAAAATTAACATAAAATTGTAAAATAATAAGTTAAAAGTTGAAAAATGTCTTTGAGTCCAAAATTTAATAAAAGTGTTGCCTGAATAGTACAAATAGTGTTATTTTGGTAAAAAAATTAACATAAAATTGTAAAATAATAAGTTAAAAAGTTGTAAAAATGTCTTTGAGTCCAACATTTAATAAAAAATGTTGCCTGAATAGTACAAATAGTGTTATTTTGGTAAAAATACATAAAAACTTGTAAAAGATTTGACATAAAGTCAAAGTTTGGTAAAAAATAAACTCAAAATTAAGTTAAATAGCACACAGTAACATAAATTTACTACCTAAATCAATAATCAAAGGGTCCTAGGTTTGTTACCCCATGATAAAAGCAAATAGTGAAAACTGTAGGCCCAGTCCCTGATAGCTCTCCCTTCTTCCTAGTACAGATAAAAAAAAACTGCGCTAAAGCGTCCTGTGCCTTGAAGGCAAACCTGAGCGGAATATTAATTGGCGGCGGAAACCGGTTCTACAAGCGAGGCATAGCTTCAGAGATTTGACCCTTGCTGCGCATTTCCAGACATCCTTTGTTGTCTGGTTGAATCCCTCCCCTGCCCTACAGTATTGCATAGCTTTCCCCTGTTCTTGCGTACTGGTTAACCTTGAAAAAACCGGTTCTGATTGGTCAATCGGGTTCTTTGTTTGTTCTGACGTTGTGACGTCATTTGACCTTGAACGCACTTCCCCCAAATTCCTTTCTCCTCTACCTGCACGGAGTTCAGATTCTGAGACAGTATTCTGTCTAGCGTCTGAGATCATCGTGTTTCATAACTTAATGAAATTATTGCATAGTACTAATTAATAATATTACATATCGCGGGTTCGAGTACCGGGACCGTCCCCAATCGTAATTGGACCTGTACCTACACCCATTACCACCGTTCATAGCGGTTCATAAACCATAGAAAACTTATTTTCAATATTATAAACATTAATATTAACATTTTATACATTACATACTTTGCAGTAATGAATATAAAACCATATGCATAGCGTTTAGTACCTCTAATTACCTTCTATATACATATTTTTCATAAAATAAATAATTATATATTCATAAAAAGTTATAAACATGCAAATACATAAATGTAAAATATTCTAAGTACTTGCAAATAAATTCTAAGTACGTGCAAATTAATTAAAACCCATGCAAATTAGTTCTAAGTACGTGCAAATTAAAGACCACCCATGCAGCGACCGAGCTTATCTCGTTCCGATACTACTACTGTACAACAGAATCGGTTAATGAGACTTCAGAATTTTCAGAGTATGGCAATTCATACAGTCGATTAATGAGACTTCAGAATTTTCAGAGTATGGCAATTCATACAGTCGATTAGTGATCTGTGAGTGTCCATTGCTTGCTTTGTAAGATCTAGTGATTCGAAAATAATAATAAAAAAACAACAACTGAATATCGTAAAGTAACGAAGTCTACTAGTTCAGGTTCAAAGCTGAAGACATTGACGACAGCGGAACTTCTGGAGCCTCAGTGTAGTGCAGCTAGTTCAGGTCGAGGGCCGAAGAGATCGAAGGTCTCTCTTTCTATAGTGAATATTTCAGCGGTTTATTAAAACAGAAATAAGCTTCACAGATCAACTGAAAAACAAAGTTTTGAGTGATGATTTAGCTGTGCCCGAACAAAATTTCATGTATGCAGTCCGAGAATTTCATGGCATAAAAGAAATAATTTTGTTTAAGCCTACTACGTAGTAGTGTTGTCCACGGGATGAGACGGGACAGGCTTTTAAAAATTCGAGACGAGACGAGATTGACCATGTGTCATGAGACAAACGAATATTTTCGAGACGAGACAGCATTTGCACGAGACTTCCACGAGACGAGACAGGCCAAAAAACGTCTCGTGGGCAACACTACCTACTAGGTTCGCACACAAACAAATACTTAACTACCATGAAGGAACAGCCGAACATTTTATGAATGTCGAGAAGAGAAAGCAAGAAGATGTTGCATATGCAGTTATTTTAACGGAAATTGCAGGCTCTACCAGGACCCGAATCAGGGCTCTGGCATACCATGCCATTACTCTACCAACTGAGCAACCGATCCACCGTTGACTTCTACTGAGTTTGCGCTAAAATGTATAGGCTACATAGTACATGTTCTGTATATGTATATGTACGTATATGTATATTAAGAAGCACAGAAAATATAGGAGATAGAAGAAATCTGATGGGCATTCCCATCGGTTGAGGAGACATTTTTCGTCTTCGGTGGTTAATGCGAGCTACCGCTTCGAGGTGACGATGACAGTGGCCTACTAAGGGAGATTTCACATCGTGTTGCCTGAGGATTGAGTTCACAAGTCGAACGTTGGTTTGTGAGGCCTTTTGTGTCCTACGGTGTGAAACGTTTTTGTTGATTGGCTCATTCCATACATCATGTATCGCGCATAGCTTCGATCTGAAATCTACTTAAGTCTTGAAGATACAAGTCACAAGGATGGAAAATTAGGGCTTCGTTAAGGTTAGGTGCGAAGGCAGGCGAAATCACCCTAAAGCATAATATCCAAACCTGCAGGAAGAACGCACTTTACCTAAGTCTCGAATACGAAATGATAAAAACTTCTGGTGAGTTGATTTTAAAAAAATGTGTCCGAGATAAAGAACGGCGTGCCCAGGATTATCGGTAGGGAAATGGGTTACGAATATTATTTTTGGTAGTCAGTCCTCATTTTGCCATCTTTTCCTGTCTTTGACGTTCCTTTTTTAAGGAATACTGGGTCAAATGGGGTTGTGACCTCACCAATCCTCCCTTGGGTACGTCACTAGAAATAAATAAATAAGCATTTGATCATATTGGGAGACGAAACATTAGATGTGTTGGAAACGGAAGGGTTTTCAGAGGCCTGAATATGAACAATTTAGTGGGTTTCGGCTTTTATAAGAGCTGCAAACATTGGGAGGACAAGACACAGTAGTGTTCAGGCTCGAATCAGAGAAATATTCGAGAACTGTCTGCGTCCACCTCGCAGCCCACAGTTTGAATCTCGCGTTGTCGAGTGGATTGTCCATCTCGTGCATGTGTAACGGCTTCGTAAAAATACTCAGACACCACAAATGTGTTGATGCCTGATGAGAAGAAATGAACAAACACACACACTCAGATGGTTCTGGCACACAATGTTAATGCATGGAAACAGGGGAGTCGAGTGGTAAAAAACGTTCCGATTTCATGTTCTGATTAAAATGGCAACCATTTAAGGGATGGTTGCTCCCCATTTTTTTGCCTCTTAATCCTAGGCCTTGTCTACCAAGAGATTATAAATTTTCCTTGCACCCCCCCCCCCCCCGCGTTTTGGAACTCAATCGCCACCACAGGCCTTAAACATACAATTGTGAGGTTCTATATACACCCCTTAAAAATATGATGTTCAGCCCCCCCCGAAAGGAATTCCTGGATACGTGCCTGAAATGTATGTGTACGAACATTTGAAAATGCAATGTGATTTCTATGGTAAAAAACAAGTGTTTAAAACGTGGGGAAAACAACGAGTACTCATTTTATCTACTGATCGTATTTTGCACTGCAGTCGAAGTGCAATTCGAAAGACTTTCACTTCCAGTCCACGACTTCAAGACCGCACTCCAAGACCATACTCGGAGGATGCTCGCTTCAAGTACAGTCTTGCACCTTTGGGACACGGCCTTAGAAGCATCTTGGTGGAACCAGACAAGTCGGAAATCAGCGCCATTTGGTGAGTAGCTGCAGAAATTGTAAGTTCTTGGAATAACATGCAAACTGGTCGAGTGCCGAGGCTGGAAGGATCGTAGCGGGTTATGTACACATGTACTCGATACACCAGTGGCGGCTCGTGGTCTGACTCTATAGGTGTGCACTTCAGTCACGCGTCCGGAAGTGTTATACCACCCCTGTGAAATACTCGTACCCGTTTTTGCGTACATAATAATGCTTAATATATTGGCAACACATGTTTTGATCACCTTTCACTGAAAATGAGGCTATGACAGAGTCATATTTCATGATTTTTTTAACACGGATTTTTTTACAAATTTCAAATATTTCGGAAATTATCCAGCCATGAGCCTATCACGAGAAGAGCGATGTTATTGTGCAATATGTAATTCAGCATTCGATAACCTGATAAAATCAATAAGAACAGAAATACTGTTCTACAATATAAATACTATTCTCCATTTGCAAAATATTTCGTAAAAACATCCTACCCCGCTCCGCTGTCATTAATGAACAAGGAGATTTGGCGTACACCAAAGAAACCAATCCTTCTACAACATGGAGGAAATTGTGATATATCTAGCCGTTGTTTATTTCTAATGACAGACTGATCGAACCAAGCAAATCAAGCGAAATCAAGAGAATAATAAATCTTAAAGAAAATTACAGTACTCACTCAGTCCACACTGCTCTGCTTCGTACTTCAGAATATTTCCTTCCCTTCCGTCGTATCCATATACGCTGTTACTTCAGTTGCTACAGGCTTTGTGGCTAACTTCCAGTGATGTGCGTCTACGCGTAAACAACGATAGTCTACATTCTACACGTACACAATTGTATACACGTAGATTACGTAATCTATGTAAACAACATGGCGAAAGATGATAACTTAGCAAAGAGTGCCGTGAAATTAAAAGAAAATTATACTGCGTATCAGTTGCTGATGTGTAAGGATAACTTTTCATACTCTTTCTTCCAAATTCGAACAATTTCTTTCCTAGGAAGAAACCTAATATAGGAAATATCCTAGTGTTTTATTCGGAAAAAGACCACTCTTGGCTCACGACTGCCATCTGTTGTTTTTTTTGCATACTATTTATCTTCTTCCATAGTTGATGATGGAAGAGAAGAGAAATTTTATTGTAAATAGGATTTTTTTCAGTTCGTTAGGAACCAATATAGTTGAAAATGTCACTTTCCTTTCATGAAAGCCTTGAAAATTAATTTTAACGCACTTTAGATTGTCTACGTAGTCTATGTAAACTACAACCCAATGTAATCTACGTGTAGACAACGCATGTAGACGTAAACTTATAGTCTACGGCACATCATCACTGCTAACTTCCCTCCAAGAATTCAACAACGTTAAATATTATATCTGCTTTTGCTATGTACAGTTTCCCTATTCAACATGAAAGCAAACACTTTGCACTGAAACAGTACGACCTTTTGACGGTGCTGAACAATTTAGCAACACAGTAACATGACAGCATACAATGCAAAACAGCTCACTGATTGATGCATGCTCCCTCCGCACGGGAGGATAATTCGGCTACGCCACAGAGACTGTTTATTTTGGACAAGATGCACTAAGCAAACGCATGCTTAAAACACCCGTTCCGGTTTCAGTTGCGGTCCCCCATTTTCCTCCTTTTCTTCCCCTGTCATGTTCGGGACAGAATGGGAGAAACAACATACCATCGAAATTTCCCTTTTCTAAAAAAAAAAAAAAAAAAAAAAAAAAAAAAACTCAATTTGCAATGATGTATGGGTTGCTTCAACCCCGTCACACGATCTCCAATGTAATGGATTTGCAACTCTACATTATGCGAATAGGCAGAAGCCGCTACCATGCCGCTACTGCCATACACCTGTATTTGAACTGCCTTGTAAGACTTTTTGGCATGACTCTTTCTGTTCCTTTTCAACATATATAGTCAACAAAAGCAAGCTTTTGACATCGAAAACTGACAGTATTTTACAATTATCCAGTCAGTCGTAGCGGTAGCACATGAACACAACAAGCGAGCAGTAGCTGCAAATTGGGATACAAAACTAGGTGAGCAAGATGCCCAAACTGGTGAGGGGGCAAGACAGTTTAATTTCTCTTGGTATATCAGGTTCAGTATAGTGCACGGGCAAAAGTGGCCAATCGCCGCGACTGCAAGAGAAGCAAATCGTGCCTGAAATTATCCAATAATACCTGAAGTCTGCAGGGTCCGAACATAGAGAACACCAACATTGTTTACCACTGGGCGAGATGCCAACAATCTAAACTTTTCGTTTCCTTTCTAACATAAATCGTACACAACTGCCTAGGCTCACTGCCATTGTTAGTGTACGCTCACCGCTCACGAGAAGATCCCCAAACGAGGGGAGACGGGGAGCGGTGGTGAAAGAAAGGATCGGTCCATTTGCAGATTTTAGGGGTAGCAGAAAGCCTTCCGCTGCGGCTTTTCGAAGTGCGTGGGACTTGATTTGCGTCAATCACGCAGTCATGGACGTCCGCAGGATTTTTTCCAGGGAGGGGCAAGGAAGGTATTTTTTTCCAGGGGGGGGCAAACGAAGGCAAATTTTCCCAAAAAATAGTGTTGTTCCCTAAAAACAATGCTTAAATTTGAATTTATAGTGTTCATGCAATAAATAACACATATTATTGTGGCTAAAATGAAATTATATGTATGAAATACATATTTTTTGTCTTGACTTTCATTTTCCAGGGGGGGGCACGGCCCCCCCTTCCGGACGCCCATGCGCAGAGTGTGTGTTTGCAGCAACAGTTTGCTGCTTTTCTTTCAGTGGCCAGAATACTTTTGTATTGCTTATCCTGTGCATTATTTAGACTGCATTTCAAATAATTTTAAAAGAATATACAGCAACGACTTTAGGGTTACCAGATGACAAACTTTAGAAAAGAAGGCACTTTTAGATTGAAAAATCTTGTTAACTTTAGACGAAGACACACGTTTTGTGCTTACTGGTGTTTTGGTGGGCTTATAGATCACACACCCCTGTAAAATAATATTACACCTTTTCCGTATAACTAATAATAGGCCTCATTGTAGGCAAATGTCTGAATATTCTAATATTTATTCACTATGCTCCTAATATACGGTTGTGAAGCTTGGTCTCTTACTTTAAAAGAATAACATAAATTGACATTCTGCCTCGGAGTTTTTTTCTTCCAGGCCTAAAGTCAGGAAACCATTCTTGTAAGACGTCACTAAAACACATTTGCATTTCATCATGGTTCAGATCGCTGATCAACAGAATTTTACTTCTCCACTGCCATGTAACAACAAGAGTACGCCAGTTAAAAAATACTGTTTATTTCTGAATTCTGTCATGAAACTCAAATCAAAGTAAGCCGCGGCGAATTGCATATTCTTACCTATTGTCAGAAACTTGCTGCTCACCAAGAGCCGCGGTAGATGTCACAAATGGTTTGAAATCAAAACCTCACGAGGCGCGCCGGTGACAACAGAAGAGACGCAAAAGTCCAACAATTTATTTGTTGCAAGAAAAGTTTATTTTCTTTGCGCTTGCAACTGAGAGTGTTGTATTTCTTTACTTTGAAATTGAAAACGGAAACAAAATTAACAATTGTTTACAAATAACATTTTGTTACTAATCTTGAAGATAAGCAGCTGTCTATACCCCAAAAAATAGGATATTTCCAAATTTTCTAAAAACCTGCCCGGAGCATTTTTAGTACCCGAAAAATGGGATTTGTCCGGGTAAAAGAGAACTTCTGGTATCCCTAAACGACTTGCGTCGCTGCACCGGTTACAGCCAGCCCACATGTGTTTTTCACTCAGGGTGCACACCCTCTACCCTAATAATGGAGTCGTCTGCTGCTACGTCACTTCACTTCCGTCAGGGATCTTCTCCTGAGCGGTCAGCTTTACAGAGCGATATTTTTAAAACTTTGTGTGCTTGACTAACCTTGTATACAGTTACGGGGGGGAAGGACAGCTTACTTTCCCTTGGTAGATAAGGTTTAGTATTGTGTGCGAGGAAAGGTTGCAAAAAGGGGGCAACTGCTCCCCCTAATCGCCGTCACTGCTTGTATAAATGCAAACAGCACGCCCCACCTTCCAGACCGATTCCAAAGGCATAAGCGGTGATGTTTCAGTTCAACCCCAGCGATCACCCACAGGCAGGTAAAAAAATAAACTGTACATAATGACCATAAATAAAAACCAATAACAAGTCAATCAAATGAAACGATCCCCCCCACTTCTATTTTAAGATATATAGAATTGGTAGCTAAACTATAAAATTTTTGTCCCCCAAAAAAATTCCCATGATGCAGGCGCGTCACGAATCCCCTCTATGGGCACCCCTGGATGCGTAAGACAAACAGAATTGTGTGGAATGGGGGAAAGCGACTGCAGTGGATCATATTAGTGTGACGTCATGAGCCCAAACATATCTACCACGTGTTTTCTTCCTATCCCGAGCCATTTAAATTTCCATCGGAAGGGTTAGCTTTAAGAATTGTGACAGCAGGTATGAAGCAATATAAAATCTGTATAAAATTGGTTTCGCAATGTGATTAACAATGATGATGTATTTGAAGAACAGATGTAAAGAGTTTCAAAACAAGACCAATATTGTTTGGCAAAATTGAAAATAACGTTTTTTTTTAGACATTCTGAAATCCTGAAAATTAATAATTATGTCTAAAACCTTTCTGTCTGCACCCTACTAAAATTTCAAAACGATCGGTCAACCCGTTTTTGATTTACAGAATTCCAAAAATAGCAATCGTTTGCAAAACAAAAAAATGCCCTTTTTTGTTCTCACAACGATAGAAAATAGAAGGCATAGTCGAAAGAAAATTGTCTAGCATAGACTAACGCAGAATTGAATAAGCTAATTTTGGTGTAACTCGTTTTCATGTAGGTCTACTGGTCAATTTTTAATTGGAGTCCAAACTCGAGTTTCTATAATTTTTGATCCGTTAGTAGATTTTGTATTAAATGCATGTTTTTCTTACTCCGGTTAATCTCTATCTTATTCTCTTTAAGGTATGTGTTATGTATAGACATATTCTCCGAAATCTCATATTTACATTAATGTACGATACACATCACAATTTTGTTTCATAGCTGCTGTCACAAAAATTAAAGGTAACCCTTCCGATGGAAATTTCAATGGCTCGGGTTAGGAAGAAAACACGTTTCCACTTTGTTTAGACTCAACACGTGCTCCGTCATCTGCTGTAACGTCATCATTAATACGGTCCGTTGCCAGCCTTCCCAGCAGCGTGTACTGCATCCCTCTGGCCATTCGATTTTCCTTCGCTTCTCTGACGCTATGCGCCGCCTTGCTCCACAGTTAGCTGCGACAGGGTATACGCTTGTATCAATATACGCTGTATAAAACATACCTTATTACTAACTTCGTTGCCCCTGTACAGCCAACGACATAGATAACCATCCACAGCTATTTTCATAACTTTATTTCTACTTCCTGTGATGTTCTAAGGAATGGAATTTTGCTGATCCCATGCAAATGTTGTCCTCTTCTTTACTTTCGTTCAGGATCATTATAATGTGGAAAACAGACTAAATGAAAATATGGTGTTGGACAATGGAATTTTAGGTCAGTCAATAAGGGGGTCCAATAAGGAAAATCGCCCGGGATAGCTGAAACAAATTTTATTATCTTCCTAAAAGCGTTCCTAACAACATATTAATTTTGAGTAATGATTGCTGTGGGTTGTAATTGCAAATACTGTACAGTAGCCGTTATTTTTTCGCACATTCCCCATGCTTTGAACCAGGAATGCCCATCCCCCAAGGCCAGTGGCGCAATCCCCCCCAAAAAATCATGTCATGCGTCCCCCCCAAATTATATTATTCTTGCACTCAAAGCATATATATTAATCCCCACAAAGTAAAGTTCAGGGCGATAATATAATACTGTTCCTCTTTCAAAGAACTCACCCCCCCCCCAGTTTTCTTGGGGTAAATATAATTATTTTAGTAAATCATAACAATAATTACGTGGATTCTATCTTCAGTGCAAATTTAACTTGTTAAAGTAAAATTCTTCTGTGACGTGAAGTTAGAGATGCGGATTCGATATATCTTTGTTCCAAATAATGCACCTGCTTTAAATCAAGCAGTATACCAACGCAACACTAAGCATTAAGTGATGTTATTAATGAATATTGGGAATATCGCTTATGTCTTGTAATGCACCTATAGCATAAAAGTTCATATTGACCTCAGTAAAGAGCCAAAAAAACACAGATTGTTGTAACATAGTATTGCGAGCGAAGCGAGCAAGAACATTTTTATATCCATCTCTTCACAGGCTTTCACGAATATTAATTTAATGGGCTGTCAATAATTTCTTAGGATCCCGAGATAATTAATTAGTCTTTTCCAGCTTCTGTTTTGGCATGTTCACGGCCTAAACGTTGCCAAATTCAAAATATATCGTACCATTTCAGTATGGGATATTGTTATGCACATGGGCGTATATATCGTTCACGTGGGACGATATATACGCCCATGTATATATCTGGCCGGAAGCTTGTTGGGGAGCAGGGGGTGCTGGACCCGACAAAGTTGTGTGAATGTAGTCACGAAGTCACACTAGTATTGATACTTTTCTGTTCATCTTGTGTCACTGCGTTTTTAAAAACCAAATATCTTTAAGATGACTCGAGGGGGGAAAAATAACTGATTTGACAGTCTCAATGCAGTTTCTTATCGCAGAAATTCCGAAACTATCAGGAAATTGCAGATATTTGGTCTGCAGTCCCATCTGGTGTGTGGAATTACGTAATTTCCTCCCCGTCCTATACGTCTCTAATTTAAGAGAATAAAATAAGTCCGAAGAAATTTTTATGAACAAGCGGATGAACAGGTAGCTCTGGCAATTTTACTGAACCAAATTGGGGTGGACCCGTTGAACCCCCCCTTAAATACGCCCTTGGTTATACACATTATTTCCTTGTAATAATTATACATAAACTAAGTATTAATATGTACTGTGCAACTGATGTAATTTTCTCGGTGTATTTTCTCTTAATTGCCCAAAAATATTTGCTCATAACTTGCGCAACAGAAATGAAACACAAACTGAAATTGCTTTATGGAAAATAAAGTAAAATAGGCTTTATAAATAGAGTGAAGAATGTAAAAATTCTTATTTTGCACTACATAAGTTACGGTAAATTTCGATAAATGTAAGTTTAAAATATATATATTTTTGAAAGTTTGGTCAGCAACCAATTTTACAAGCAATATCTTTTGCATGACCTGAGAACACGTACGCAGCAGAACCCTTTCATTTATCTTGCACGTGAGCAGCAAGAATATTTCATGGAAGAATGATCATTACAAAGCATAGCTTTCCTTTCCACTATCGTTCCTTCTTCCATTATTTAAATCTGTACAGATTTGTAAAATTGTAAAACTGCTGCACATGTTCGCTCCCTGCGGGCTACCCGCAGTAAACTGGATGCTCGAAGCAGACAACAAATGAGCTCTCTCTAAGGCGTGACGTATTAACTTGGCGGTGGCGTGTTTTCAGGGCAACGCTAGCCTCGCAACTTCGGAAGTCTCGTTTCTGCCTTAAACTGGATGCAGAGAAACGCGAGAACTTGCAGGGGTCATTTTTCTAGGGTGTAGTTTTTATAATTGTTGTAAAAAAAATTGAGTGGAAATGTCCATTCGCGGCAGACGTGGAGTCGGAGGGGAGAGCAGAGAGGCGCGACAGATGAACGCTTGAACTCGTTGTGACCCTGCGCTTGGCAGCCATATTCCAACTTTTATTTTGTACAGACAACATTTACTGATTAGACGATGTAAAACTCAGTGATACTTTAACCTTTTATCGATAATACTGAATGTAGAAAAATTATAAATGATGAAATAGCACGTAACATTTTTCATATGAGTAGTAAATAGGTGGAAATCATTTTGATGTTTGTTTGGCGTCTGCCTTCTGTTTTCGTGCGGTGCGCCTGCGCCCCAGAGCACGGTGGGTGAAGTTCGGGCTGACACCTGGCGGGAAAAGTGACAACCGTACTTCAAGGGGACATATAGATTCGGACGACTTGGACGTGACTTCGACGGCACGCGAGGGCAACGGGAGAGAACGGGACGGAACCCTTGCCAATCCGGACAAAGTAAAGGAAATTGTGAAGTGAAGTACTTTATTATTCTGCTGTAGTGAATATGATTTTATAGTCTATAAATCATTGCAGGAGCAGCAATTTGTGTTTCGTTTGTGTTTCTGTGTGTTTGTATAAATTGTGATTTTGTTGCAAGATGGACATAATTAACCCATTAAGGGCCAACCATTAAAATAATGAGTCAAACACCTAGCAGTTTTGCAATGTGTGTGACCCAATTTAAACAAATTTAAGTATAACATTTTTTTGGACCACTGGCATGAACGGAAAAAAAAATTGTGTCAACGCGACATTGGCCTTTAGGGTTGTGTTTCTCATTCAACCTAAATTTCTAGTTTCTTCTATGTTTTATAAATGTGGGAATATCAAAGATAAAAATGGATAACCCGATTGATAATATATTTTATTTGGAAAATGTACAATTTGTAATATTCACTGTGTGTATATTAATATATAGGGTGTCCCCAATGTATTGATACCAAAACAATCAAACGTAACTCTGAAACCTCATGGCATAAAGCAGAGTGTTTTTATTTTTTCAAAATGTTACACAACTCAAAAAGTTTATTTTTGCAATGTTCTACAACATTTTTTCTATGCACCAGTGCACCTCAAAGTGTGCATCTGGTTGCCCTCAGTATGTCAAGGCGAAATTCCACTTCTACCAATACACGCTGCAGTATATCAGCATCAACTGTTTGCACAGCTGCAATGATTCTTCTCCAAAGTGTAACATTGTCTGGGAAAGAAGTTTCATATACACAAACCCCCCAAAAGAAAATAATCCAAGGGGGTGATATTAGGAGATTGTTGGGAGCCAGGCGATTGGTCCCCGACACCTACCCATCTCCAAGGGCAATGTCTATCCATAAAATCCCAAACATCATTAGACCTCTGCAGGAGTGCTCTGTCTGTGAGAGTAGGTACTGTTCTAGTATATTGATGTACGTACATTTTTCCTGTAATCAGTCCTCCATTAAGAAAAATTGGGCCTAGAACACTTATGGCAACAAGAAAGAAAACTTTTTGAGCTGAAGAATACTTTACAAAAAAAACACTCTGTTCTATGTCATGTGGTTTCAGAATTTTGTTTCATTTTATCGGTAAAAATACTTTAGGAACACCCACCCTGTATATTAATACACAGACAGTAAATAATACAATTGTACATTATCCAAATAAGATATATTATCAATCTGGCAATCTATTTTTATCTTTGATATTCTCACACTTTTCCGACATAAAATAGCCAAGAAACCAAATATTTAGGTTGAATGAGAAATACAACCCTAAGGGCCAATGTTGTGTTAAGGCAACATATTTTTTAAAAAAGTACAGAAATGCCGTTAATGGTTCCATTCTCACATTTTTGGTGATTTTATCTTAAATGTTGTCAATTGAAGTTGTTCATCACAAATTTTAATCACTTCAAGGCTATGAAAAGTATTTTTTATAATAAAACAAACGACTGCTTCTGTGATTTATATATTATATTTTGAATTTGAATTTGAATTTAAAATTTTGGGAGCGTCAGCACTTAGGCTATTTTGCTCCCGTCACATTATACGGGGGCCAGCCCCTTATCATTACAAATAACAACTCTAGCGTTGCATAACTAAAAAGCTTAAAATGTTCTGACTTATAGTAAAAGCTGAGGCTGTAAACAGGCACTCAGCACACACAAGGACAAAAAACAGGACAACACACACAAATTTATACTGGCCATAGTGCCAGTCGCCAGAGCCTCGTTAGTCTTTAGTCCAGGGTGCACTACGTGGAAGTGAGGTTGATATATATTATATTGTTAAATTTGATACATCTAAAAATAAAAATTTCAATTGATAGAATTCCTACAAATAAAAACAAAATAAAAATGTTGCTTTAATGAATCGTTGGCCTTTAATGGGTTAACAAAGAAACTTGATTATTGAATTGCTGTAGATAGTGAGGGTGCTATGGAGATGCTAGAGAACAACAAGTGTCTTTACCAGAGAAGATGAATGAGATAAACAAAGTCACCAGTCCTACAGCTTTCCGTGAAAAATATAGACAAGTCAGACATTGATAACCTGACTGAGATGAAGAAAGCAGGAAGTAGAATCCAATGTGAAATGCAGACAGAACAGGATTAGTTGGAGGTTAGTTTTATGTGTGTAGCTTGTACTCTGTAGCTTCATTTAAGTGAAATAATATTTTCCCTTTTCTTGCCATAGCAAATTGAAAAACAATGTGAACTGTTTAACCATATTTCTTCCAACTAGCACTTTTCTTGCATTCATGTATGGATCAATGCTCAAAGTGGGGGAGGGGTATGGCACGCAGCCAGTTAAAATTAATTACCGAAAGTATGTCCCCATCTAATTCACTTTCAATTGCATCGCAGGATTCCATGGAGTGGGAAAAGCTTGATATTTATTATTCTTCAAATTAATATTTGAAAATGTATTTCTGTCTTACAAATCTCTCATAGTAAATTTCTGAGTATCGGAAAATGCTCAGCCAATCTAGAATCTGTAGAACTTCTTGCCTCTTTATTTTCAACAAGTTACAAACATCATCGAGGTGTTGAAGAACTTTCCAATAATAGATTCCTCTGTGATATTATTAGCACCCACAACATCCAAATTGCAGCAGGAATCAGCAATACAGTTGTACTGCATGGAAATATTTCAGTCAAGAAGTGGAAAATAAGAATATCTCGATGTTCGGGAAAAGAAATGTTCAATACTTTGTGACAAATTAAGGGTATTTTTGGGATGAAAAATGCTCAGAATTTCCTGGCAATGAAAATCTCAAATTCTACACATTTTTCTCTTTGAAGTGACAGTTTTTGCAGTTCTGGAGATAAGAAAAAATCCCCTTTCCAATAAATTTCCAGCTCTTATAATGTCAGGTGTACACTTAGGCCAATACGTTATGAACTTCTGGAAAATATCTACTGTCCTATCAACATAGCAAATACAGAAAATCGATACAATCTACATTTCCTAGTGATTGAATATTAAAAGCGATTAAATTCTCGAAATTTTCTGCAGTGGGTACATGTGGAAAGTTTGTTTGAAATATCAGTTATCATTCCAGAAACAATAAATAATAATAATCACGTAATGGAGAAATTGAGATTTTGGGGTTCTATAAGGCAGGAGAATGGCAATCATTTACCATCTTAATCTCTCCCCAACCAAACAACAGAAAATCCATCCTGCAATCACATGTAAAATATTATCCTTCAAATGAAACATCTCTATTAACCATTTCTCTTTCTGTGACTTTCATTCTACTACAAGAAATATTTACTAATTGACTTACTTGACTTAATTCCTTTTGCTCCACCAGGAACATAGGGCTCTGTGACGTGCCAACTCCTTAACCTCTCTCCATGTTTTTCCTTTCTCGGCTGCTTCTTCTTCAACTGTTCTCTTCCATGTTTTCTTTGGACGTCCTATTTGTTGGGCTCCTTGGGGGTTCCAGTCTAAGGCTGCTTTCTCTATTGCTCCAGTTGGTTTTCGTGCATCCTAACCAACTCCATTTTCTTCTTTTTATTGGGTTGCAATTGGCTGTTGATTAGTTTATCTCCATAGTTCTTCATTTGATATTATTTCTGGCCATTTTATGTTGAGGATACACCCGAGACAGTGTTTAATAAAGGTCTGTAACCTTTTTGTGTTAGCTTGTGTGGTTTTCCATGTTTCGCAAGCATACAGTAAAACTGATTTTACATTTGTATTAAAAAATCTTATTTTTTTCTTTCTAGAAATATTGCATGCTTTCCAAATGGGATACAGTTGTCTAAATACCCCTTCGGTTTTCTTTATTCTATTTTGTGTCTGCATCTGAACCTCCTTCCTTTGTTATCACATTTCCTAACTATGTAAATGACTACTTTGAACCAGCTCAAACATTCAACTTTTCTTTTCCTCTTGCATTGACTCTTATTTCTTTAGTTTTGTTCACATTAATAGTGAGTCCTGCTATCTTTGCTTCCTCCTGTAGTTTTTTAGTTTCTCCTTCATGACACTAAGTCTTTGTGCTAATAAGCAGATGTCATTTGCAAAATATAAATTTTCTAGTCTATTTTTGAGTCCCCATTGTATTCCTCCTTTCCTATAACCCATCGTTATCATCATAACTGCATGTAGTACTAGCAGAAATATTGTCGAAGATAGAATGCAGCAATGTCTCACCCCATTGTAACATCTATGTATTCTGTAAGCTGTCCTTCATGTAAGATTTTGTACCTGAAACCTTCGTACATATCTTTTATTTGGTTTAATATCTTCGTTGGAATACCATAGTCTGCTAGTGTCTGCCACATGATTCTTCTATTTAGTGAGTCAAAGGCATTTTCAAAATCGATGAATGTGATATATAAGGTGGCTTGCCATTCACTGTTCTGTTCGAGAATTATTCTTAGAGTATTTATTAAATCGACACAACTACATTGCCTGAGGAAGCCAGCTTGTTCTCTCCTCAATTTTGATTCTACAACAGCCTTCACTCTATTTAAGATTATTCTCAATAATAACTTACTTGGTATACTTAGCAAAGAAATTCCCCTCCAGTTTTTACAGTTAGTTGTATCTCCCCTTTTTGGCAGCTTTACTATTAAACCTTCTCTCCATTCTAATATTTCATATTCCATATTTTCTCTAATATCGGTTGTAATAGGTTAATGGAAGTTTCCACATTAGCTTTCATTAATTAGTTCTTGATTAATGTTACCCATTCCAAGAGCCTTGCCATTCTTAATTTGCTTTATGCTAGTTTCACTTCTGCTCTAGTTGGGGGGTCTAATTTAATTTTGTATATTTTCTGAATTCTTCTGTTCCGTTTCGTTACAAATTTCTTCTTCTCTTTTCCCATCTCTAAACTGTCTGAAAAATATTCTCTCCATCTTTCCATTTGTTGGTCTTGGGTTAGCATTAGATTGCCATTTCTATCTCACACTGGTTTACTCTTCCTGAATGCTTTTCTGGATAATTTGTTAGTTATGTCATATAACTGTTTTAAGTCACCTCTCTTTTGCTCTTTGTGCTCTTTGTCCTCTACCCATTTCCTCTTATCTCTCCTCACACATTTCTTCACCTTTCTATCTGTTTCCGAGTACTCTGTTTGGGCTTTATGTTTTGTTTTGCTTGTTGCCTATTTTTCTAATTTCCCAAGTGTCTTCAGACATCCAGTTTTTTTGCAGCTGATTTCTAATAACAAGTACCTTTTCTCCATTTCCTAAGTAAATTCTCTTTATATTTTCCCAATTCTGTTTAAATATCTGATTCATGCTGTGCACTTTCCAAGAGAGTTTGGAATCTATTATTTATATCTAATTTAAATTATTTTTGTTTTTCTTTCTCTGTCAATCTTTGAGCATTAATTTTATTTTTTCTTCGTTCAAACTTCTTGGAGGTTGACATTATTTTTAGCTTAAAATTGGCTATGACAAGATGGTGATCACTGGCTACACCCACTCCTCTTTTATTCCTTACATCCATTAGCAATCTCCTAAACATTTTGCTTATTGTTATATGGTGCATTTGGTTTTCTGTAATGCTATCTGGTGAAACCCAAGTTACTTTGTGACAGTTTTTATGAGGGAAGATTGTTCCTCCAATGACCAATTCGTGATATGCTCATAGGTATACCAATCTTTTTTCATTTTTATTTATGTCTCCCAAACCATGTTTCCCCATTATATGTTCCAATCCTTTGTTTTGAGAGCCTACCTTGGCATTCATGTCACGCATGAGGATCAAAATACCTCTCTTCTTCACATTTTTTATTGTGTCATTTAATTGTTGCTAAAATTCATTTTTCCTCTCAATTTCTGCCGTCTCTGTGGGAGCATAACATTGTATGTATTATAGTCATATCTCTAAAGCAGGTTCTAAATTTAACTGTAATAATTCTATCAGAGATAGGCTTCAATTCTATTAGGGTCTTCCTTGCCAGTCTGTTTAGGAGTATCCCTACACCATTCCTGTGTTTTACATTATCTCCTATTTGTCCTGAATACAAAATTGTATTTCCTTCTTGTGTTGTTATTTCACCAAAATCTATCCATCTCACCTCACTCAACCCAAGAATATCTAGTTTGTATTTTTTTAATTTCTCTTTCCACTTGTTTTAATTTTGAGCTTTCTTTCAGACTTCTAATATTCCAACATCCTATATTGGTTTTCCTTTTAACAACAAAGGTTGTCATCAAAGTATCTGTCCAGTTGCATTTCACTTTAGCTTCTTTAATAAAGCAATTTAAGATGTGCAGGTTATTGACCTACAGGACCCGAGATTGGTGGTGGGGCTACCACCTGAAGCATCCAAGCATGCTGTTTTCTGTCAGGGTTTTCTCCCTTAGCCTTGGAAGATCGCTTTTCAGCACAAGGCATTGGTTCCATTTTTATTTAATCCCAAGAGGGAGGGTTGCCTCTTTCACCTTCCGCGCCATACCAAAGGACTCTTTCTCCACCACATCAGCCATTGAGGTCTTCGCCGTAACCCTAGCAAAGAAAAAATTGACCAAGGCATTTTAAAGAGGTGTTACATCTCTTGGATTTCTGCCGCCCCCACCGTTGAGATGATCATCCATCTTCTTCCGCCTTTGGAGCTGTTAACCGTTATGTTGTATCTTAGTCTGGCTCTTCCATGCCAGCCTTCCCGGCATGGGTGACCCTACCAGTAGCAATTCTACCGCCGGTTTAAAAAAAGGTAAAGTGCTTCCCTGTGCTTAGCACCATGGCATGAAGGTGTGTAGGGATGTGGGCCTAACGCTCCACACTTTCTTTATCCGGTCGTGAGTGGGGGTGATGTGATCAGCATCATGCCCCTGACTGCTTTTACCCCCCAGGGTTTCCCCAAGGTACCCATGTCATTCTACACTGGGTGGGCACCAGAGCCGCTTCCAACATTAGAAACGTTCCCGGATTTGAACTGGCTGGGGATCGAACCTGGGACCTTTAGCATGGTAGTCAGACGCATTACCGACTAAGCCACTTTAGCCTCACAAATCATTAGAGCACGCAAGCCCCACCACCAACTACAAGGTCATGCAACCACTAGGTGGGATAATGTGGAAAGTTTGTTTGAGATATCAGTTTTCATTCCAGAAACAATAAAAACAAAACAATAACTTAATTGAGAAATTGAGGTTTTGAAGGTCTATAAGGCTGGGGAATGGCAATCATTTACCATCTTAATCTCTCCCCAACCAAACAACAGAAAAAAATCCATTCTGCAATCCCATGTGAAATATTTTTCTAGAAATGAAACATCTCTATTAAACCAGCTCTCTTATATGTTTGTAAAATATTTATTTTACACATCTTCTTCTCTTTCTGTGACTTTCTAAAGTGCAAGCTTGGGGCTCTGGCTATGAGACACAAGCAGGTTCAACTCTCCTGAGGGAAGCGTAACAACTTTCCTCCTGAGATTTCTGTCTATGTGTGGGACTGGGGACCACCCACCATCGTGAGGAAATTGTGGAGTTTCAAATGAGTAGCATAACCCGGTCATGGAAACATACAGCAACTGATTGGATGATCTCCCTCCTATGCTGAAGCATGTGGGAATGAGGCCAGCAGTCTATATGTAGGTCTTGACCCTCACAAAAAACCGTTGCACCACAGGCTATTATTATTATATTATTTACTGTGCAGTGTTAATTAGATTTTTCAGTCTCATAATTATGTGAATACATGTGAATGTTGTACTCCGTGATTCAGTTTCTCACACTAAAATCTTCATCTGGAGGAAGATGCGATTGATTGTGTTTGAAACTTTATTTTTAAAATGGCGTTTACTGCATTTGAAAAACTTACACATTGATTACCACATTCCAGAAATAAACCATCTATCCTTTATACACAGAAATTAATGTGTTGTGTACTATTGGAAATAATTTTGTGCTCAATATATAATAATTCACTTCTGATAAATATTTTAAATTATAATTATAATAATAAGCACTTAGTGTGTTGGTATTTTCTACACATTTTTTATGGATTTGCTCATTCATTACAAACTTTTAAGTAACATTGATGTTGTGCCAGCAGATTGTTGGGTTGTCGAAAAGTTATATTTCTTTCCAATTAATATACAATTGGATAATTAGAATTACTCATGTGTGAGTACAACATGCAAAGGTGTGTGTAAAGGCATGGGGAGCAATTTTTAATAATTTTAGTTTTCGGGGGAAAACATCAGGTGCATGAAAACATCATCAAGCCAGTAGCGGCTTCTGCATATTCGCACATTTGCACATGCACACATAAATAAAGCTGCAATGCAATGAATTTTTATTATACTTATTCACTGGACAATATCTCCTTCAAAACATCAAACGTTCCAAAGCCCAATCGCTCCATCGGCTTCCCATTACCAATGCCTGCCGCTAAGATATGTTCGCTCGAAACACAAGTCACCCTGGCACACTGCTAGCGTTGTGTTCACGATACAGCAGTGTTCCAATCCTCTTCCATCCGAGTTCTTGTAGTGGAGTAGAAGCAACCCACACATCGTCATAAATTGAGGGATTTTTTTGGAAAAGGTAATTTCTATGATATCTTCGTCCACACTGTTCCGAGCATGACAGGCCAAGAAAGAAGGGAGGATGGTTGGGGGTGGGGGGGCAACTCAAAGTGAAACAAATGTATTGCATTGTCTTTGCTTAGTGCAGCTTGGTCAAAATAAACTGCCCTCGTGCCGCTGTAGTCGAATTATCAACCCACGCAGGTGAACCGTGGATCAGTCAGCGGGCCTGCTTGTGCGTTGCAAAATTGTTCCACCGTCAAAAGCCCATTCCTGTTTCAATGGAAAGTGTTTGCTTTCATAATGAAAGGAAAAACTGTACATAGTGAAAGCAGAGATATAATACCTGACATTGTTGAATTATTGGAAGGAAGTTAGCCACAAAGTGTGAAGCAACTGCAGTAATAATATGGATACAGTGGAAGGGAAAGGAAAAGTTTGAAATACGAAGAAGACAGTGTGGAGTAATCTGTTATTTTCTTTAATATTTAATATTCTTTTGATTTCAATTGTTTCTGTCAGTCGTTAGAAGTAAACAACTGCTAGATAGATTACAACTGATTCTGTGCATGTGGTCGTTGGATCTGCTACCTTGTTTGCAGGAGTGGCTCGAGATAAAACTTTCACCTGGGTGAGGTGGAATTTTGGCGCCCCCTACTTTCCACCTTCCTCCAATATATATATTTACGGTTTTAATGATGAAAAATAATAGCCTTATTTTTTAAAAAAACTTTAATACTGTTGAAAAACACGTTAATTGTAGGTATGTGGTTAATTAATACCTACATAATGACATCAAAACAACAAGAATTCCTTAGTTTAAATTGCTTCATGATTTTGCAATATATTTATTAATTTATTCAGCGGTAACTTCAATTAATTCTTGTCAACAATAGATCCAACTCTTTTTAAAACAAATAGCCACAGACACGAGTAGTAGAAGTTGATTGTTTCACCGTCCGACCTTGTCCAAGGTTTATTAATACCATGGTCTATTTTGCCTAAAATTAACACTTTAACGACGGCTACAATGACTATACGTTAATGTCTGATCGGGTCTATTGGACCCGGGGAAATATTATAATTATTTCAGGCGTTCAATTTTTCTAATTTAATCAATGACTGAAAATAATGTTTCAGGTTATTTATTAATGACATTTAACCATTTACATGTTTCTAATATGTAACATGTTTTACTAAATAATTTTAACATTGAATAACATATGTTAAAAAGAAACGCTTGATTTTGAGTATAATAGTTTTCTTACATTGGAACATTTTTATCAGGCGTCCGGTTTTCATTAATGATTTTTAAGAATTTACATGTTTATATTATTTACTGTTTGTTAAATATAACTTACACATCGATTAACATGTGTTACATGGGACACGTGAATGCTGAGTACAAACGTTTTGTTTACATTTCGAGCACATTCTTTTTGTTATCCGATCGATTTTTGATGGACAAATGTGACACCCCCTTCTGGATTGCTTCTGTACACCTTGCTCTTTATTTGAACACCCGTTGGCTTGCTCGTCCATTACTGGTTTGTCACTGAGCTCTATTCCCAGGTACTGCAAGAACCTTCTACGTCTACCCGTTTTCACTCCCAATTCTTCCGGATGTACTGTTTGATACAAAACAAATGCATTTAGTGCACTTATGTTGATCATGTCATGAAATATAACATTGGTCATCTCCGAGTTTTTCGTTTCACACTGTAGTTTCGCACCATTTGGTCCAATTTGTCAACACCAAATTTTGTTTTATTATGAGTAATTATAACATCAAGCTTTAGCTGTGCTGTGGAAGCGTCGATTTTCGGCTGTTCATGCAACGTAGAAAGTAGAATCACCACTTTGTTCTTCTTGGGGCAATATGATGCTATCATTAGATCATCTTGAAATCCAAACAAAGTGGAGCAACACACTCGCTGTTTTGTGGCAGTATACTCTGGCATCAGCTCTCCTTTGTTCTTTCGCATTGTGCCGACCAGAGTAAGTTTCTTGGCAAGTAGATCCCTTGAAAGAGATACACTGGTGAAGAACTTATCGCATGTGATGTTTCTTGCACTGCCTTCGATTTCCTTCACTAAGTCCTTCACTACTCTCTCTCCTTGATTTTTCTCCCTATTATTTCCAGCTTCCTTTCCCTTGTAGATTTGAGCTTTCCAAACATCAGCCACAGCTTGATTCCGTATTTACCAGGTTTCAATGGCATGTACCCTCTAAAAGTGACCAGTTGTTCGTCTACAGTCATGCTGCAACCAGGAATGTACGCTTCTCGGAGGTAAACAATCCAAGTCTCGAACACATCTCTTATAGGTTCTAGCTTATCTGGAGACCTATGCTTTCTTCTATGCTCAGCGTTGTCAAAATGCATTACTCGAGTTATTGCCTTGTACCTATCACGACTCATTATTTGAGAATATAGTGGACGACCTTCTACTCTACTATACATTTCATTCACATCTTCATTCTTTGACTTGAATATGCCCATGAGAATGACTAGTCCAATATATTTTATCAACTCTTCCGTTGTCAGTTCCTTTCACTGGTCGATATACACTAAACGGCCTTCCTTATTGGTCCACGAGCCAATCTTCTGAAGAAGTGGTTCTCGAAAGAGGAGAAGAAATGTCGACACAGGAGATTCACATTGTCTTTCTGCCCAGCGTGTCGGACCTTGCCTTTCTTTGATGACATTGCATGCTTTGAGTAGCCCCATTGGGTTAGAGATGGGTTTGGAGCACCAAATGTCTTCGTTGTTGCGTAAGATATACCATCTGGCTTCATCAGTAACTACATCTTCTTCCAGTAATGTTTCTTCCTCATCTAATGGCATTTCCTCATCATCCATATTCCTTTTCGCTTGCTCCCAGTCCTCTGTAACATCTCCTTCTCCATTGTCACTTGAGAGAATCGAATCGGAATCTTCAGAATTTTTCAATTCTTCCATCATTTTGCGTTGCAGAACCCGGGACTCTGTTCGTTGCAGCGTGATGTGCTAACCACTCAGCCACAGGGTCCGTCTATGTGCTACTCAATGTTCTGACAATCGTTGAAAAGTCACAGAGGCGAAGCGGGATATTTCTGCAGAAAAAAAAATATATGTATATTTAAAAATTAAAATCAGGCCTAAAGGACCCGTCCGTCGCATTGCAAGTAATACATTTTCTGACCAAACTTAATAAAAGAAGAAGGCCCTTGAAATAATTTATTGTAATCTTTGGTTATTTACCAAGAACCCAATGCCCTCAAACATTTTTTTCAAAAAATGAAGGAAAAGGTGATGAAAATTGGTAGTGTATTATCTGTGTCGAAACCAAGAGCCCCATTATATGCTGCCGAAGAGCAATTATATGATGCTTCTAAGAACTGCCCACAGTGCAATTTATATTTTAGAGATGAAAATAAGAAAATTCATCACCATGATCATTTCACAGGGGGAAATTTGTGACCTTATGCAACAAATGCAATCTCAAAATACAGAGAGAAAAATTTGTCCCTATATTCTTCCATAATGGCAATGGTTATGATATCCACCATTCGGTTAGGCATCTCGGTTATGATAAAAAGAACAGAGATGTCCTACCAGAGAATCAAGAGAGATATATCAGTCTCAGCAAAGAAGTGAGGATTCTCTGTACATTAGGAAATATTTTTACTCCAACCATTAAACTTAGTGCTCATAGCAGGGTAAAATTCACTTAAGTAAGATACACCTATATAGGGTGTCAAAAACAACTTCAACAACACTCGGGTGCTGGTAAATATCAGAAAAACAAGTAACTTTTCCTTATAAACATTACCTCGAAAGTTTAGTTTCTGCGCTATAAGTGCTTGAAATCTATCCTGTATGTATGCAGCCAATTACAGCAAACAACCACTCTGACATAACTTCAAGGGTTGGTTGCCACTAGCGTAACTTGACAGTCTTACCTGAACAAAATACAAAAGAATAATGATACTTTAGATGCTGTAAAAAGTATTTATAGTATTTACGAACTAACCAAGGCAAAGGATTTCCAATAAATGAGAACTGAAATTCTAAAAAGTGTCCACTGTGTTTTGACTGTCATGTGATGTCAATTATCGCCAGAAAGATATGTGACAAATGTTGACGAAATTGAGGAACGAACAAATGTTAACAAAATGTGCTCGCCACCTCGCTTCTAACATGCAAACTAGACTCATGTCTAAGCCGACTCATAGTTGCAGAGACTGTGCAACTAATCAAGGTCACCCACCAGGCGCAGACAGGGAAGAAGACTTCAGGACGGACCGGCAGGAAACGCTGGGATGCCAATTCTTTTTTACGCCATTAGAGAGCAGCAGCATGCGAACAGTAGGCAAAGTCTTATTGTCCCATGTCGTAGAGCAACAGGCAAAATGTCCATGTTAGGCAAGGATAAAAAATTTCCTTTGGGAAGAATTTTAACCTAATTTACTAACCTTACCACCAATCACCAATCCAAATTCAGTTTAAAATATAACTTAACGTATATGGATGGAGTGCTAGTTTTTTACCTGATCTTGTGGCGTGGGCGCTGGACTAATTGTCTATTGTTACAGTTGCAATATTTTGTGTACTGTTGTTAAGTCATGTTCCAACCGGTACCAATCTTGAAAATTGAAACAATTAAAAATTGTTCAAAATACTGATTAATATTATTGTGCGAGTATTCCAGCCCAATTAGAAGCATCAATTTATCAGAGTTTTCCTTCAAAATATTCAACATTTGAATCAGCCGGACCCTGTGGCTTAGTTGTTAGCACATCGCGCTACAATGCCATGGGTCTTGGGTTCAAATCCAACTCAGCCATGGTTGTTTGTGAAGTCCATTCATCAATTTCATAATTTCATCACTCATCCCCATTTTTGCAAATTAGCCAAGAGGCACAGAACGCGAAGAAAAATAAAATAAATCAATCAATCAACAGTTGAATCACAACATTAAATTACTTCTTACGCAACACGAAAAACACAATTCTGCTCAATATTGTTGTTGAATATATGGAACTTCAAATTTTGCATGAAAATTATTAACTATACCATCACGTGGCATTTTGCAGATCCTGGGAAAGATCAAAACATCCAAAAGTATCGGTTGCCAGTCGATATCGGTGAGCAAAATACAACCAATACTTTTCGATACTTATACATCGAAATCGGTTCAGCCCGAATATAAATACATATAAAATTATAAATATATATAATTACATTATAAATAATAAAGTTAAAATTATATATGAATATTATGCTATATATTCACTGCAACCAACAACATTCCGAACCACGAGCAGCCACTGCTATCTATCACTACTAATTACAATGAATTTATCCATGCATGCAATGATTCCAATAGACAACCAACCATCAATCCACCAATTCAATCATCCATACATACTTTCAATCATGTATCAATGCATTCATGCACCAATAGAATCATTCATGCAAATAGGCAACCAGCCATCCACCCACCCACCCATCCATTCCATAAAATCATACATCCATTGATCAATCTATCTGCGAATTCATCCATTCATCCACTACTGGCACATGCATCTGTTAACCTATCCTCATTATCTCCATCCATTCATGCATCGACTACTCCTTGCATCTATCCATCAATGCATGCATCAGTTAAACCCACGTACCTTTCCATACACTCATCTATGGATCGAACAACAAATTCAACCATTTCATATTTTCATTCAAACATCTATCCTTACAACCATTATTTTATCCATACATACTTGCCTCCATCAATTCATTCAAGTATCCTTTCATCAATTTATCCATTCATTCATTACTGGTCCATGCTTGATTGAGTTTTTCCTTTAAGCCCACTTTATGCACAGTATGGCTAATTGGGAATGGACCTACAGTTCAAAGTGGGATCCGAAACATTATGTGCCTCCACTGAGTGTCGAACCTGGGATCCCTTCTATACAAAGTGATAACATTGAAACTATATCATAGATGGGGGGTTCCCATGCCTCTATGCATTCAACCATTCATCCATCCATCCATACACCCATCCATTCCAGGCTTGCATCCATCCATGATTCTATTATCCATTCATTCATGTATACATGCGTCCATTGATCTACACATTTATCTCTGCACCAATCCATCTATTCAATTATGCTATCCTTCCATACAATCATCTATCCAGGACTCCATCATTCTCTCCATACATGTTCTCATAAATGCTTGCCCCCATCACATGAATCAAACAATTCACTTGCCTATCCATCCGTTCATCCATTCATCTGTCCTTTTATATGCAATCATCAATTCATCCACATGGCCAAATTTCCATGCATTCATCCTTACATAAATGTATGCATTTATCCATCTATACATAACATCTATCAATCCATCCATCCATTTAAGCATCTGCCAAGCATTCATACCTGGATTAACCCATCCATTCACCCATGCAATCATCAATCTATTCTAAGCATTCACAAGTCCATTCATCCTTCCATCCATCAATGTATCAATGAATTCCTCTGTCCACCTTTCATGCATCCATGAATTCATCCATCAACCCATCAATCTATATGACAATCTGTCCAGGTATTCTTCCACCCATCTAGGTATCCATTTATCCAGGCATGCATTCATGCAGCCATCCATCCATTCAACCATATACCAACCATTAATCCAATTATTTGCTCATGCATCCACCAAATATATCCATGCATTCATTCATCTAACCATGCATTCGTAAATCCATCAATCTATGCATGCATTTGTTGCATCAATGCTAGTATGCACCCATTCATCACTCCATCTATCTAAGCATCTCTCCTGGCCCAAATACATCCAAACATTTATGCATCAATCCATAGCATCCACCCTTAAAAGCACCCATTCATTCATCAATCCATGCATCCATCAATGCATCAATATACATTCCTATTCATGCATCCATACATTATTTCTTCCATAAATTCATGTATGCATTTACATGTGCATTCATGTATTCATCTATTTATTATTACATGTATCTTACAGTCCATCTTTGAATCAACCCATCCTCTCATTCAACAATCGATCCATGCACTGAAACATCCATTCATAGATTTGATCTTTCCATGTAAAAATACATATACCCATACATCAATATAAATCGTTCTATCCATACATACTTGTTTCCATCAAACATTCATGCATTCAACCACGAATATGACAAATCGTTTATTCCATGTTTGCATCCATCTATCCATCCATCCATGAAATACAATACAATCAATTTCATTCCAATCTGTTCCAATGTCATCAATTCCAATTCATCCCCATGCAATACAATCCATTCCAATCATTTTCCAATTCAATCCTTTCCCTTTAATTCCAATCTATTACAACCCAACATATTTCAACCAAATAAATCCATTCCATTCTAATCCATTCACTCCAAACCAATCTAAGTCAATCAAATCCAATTTGTCCATTCCAATCTAATCCAATCCATCATTCCATTCAAATCCAAATCTAGCCATTCCAATCCATCCATCCATCCAATCATTTACATTCCAATCCATTCCAATTCAATCCAATCCAAACTAATCAATTCCAAACCATTCCCATACAATACAAGGCATTCCAACTCAATCCTTTTCATTCCAATCAAATACATTCATTCTATTCTAATCCATCAATTCCAATCCATACATCCATTCCAATCCAATCTAATCCATGCAACCCATCAATTCCAATCAAAACCATTAAATTTTAAACCAATTCGTCCAATCTAATCCAATTAATCCATTCCAGTCTAATCCAATCCACTCATTCCAATCAAATCCAATCAAATTATTACATTCCAATCTAATATATACAAATACATCCAGTTTAATCCATACAATCTAATCCATACAAATGATACAAACAAATTTATCCACAAATCCACTCCATTTCATTCCAGTACATCAACTCTAATACAATCCAATATAACCAAATACATTCCTATATAATCAATCTATTCTAAACCATTTCAATTAATCCAATGCAATCTAATTCATTCATTCCATTCAATCCAATTCATTCTATCAAATACAATCCATCCAAAAAGTCAATTCTAATACAATTCATTCAATCCATTCATCCAATCAATTTATCCATCAAATCCACACATTCCAATCCCTCTTTTCCATTTCATCCATTCTATTCGAATCCAATCATTCCAATCCAGTCAATCTATTAAAATCCAATTCAATCCAATCCTTCCATTCAATCAATTCCATCCAATACAGTCCACTATATTCCAATCCATCCAATCCAAACCATGCATCCATCAATCCAATCAATAAATCCATCTAATACATCTATCCATCAAATCTGTCAAATCACTTCCAATCCAACTATTCAACCTTACCAATTTAATCCATCTATTCCAATCCAATCCATGCAATCCATTCCAGTACATTGATTCATCAAATCCAATCCATCCAATCCATACAACCATGCATCCAATCCAATACATTTATCCATCAAATTTAATTTATTTTATTCATTCCCATCAAATCCAATCCTCCAATTCATCCAAATAAATTAACCCAATCTTATTCACCCAATACGACTCATCAAATCAAATCCATTCCATTCATCCCAACCCATTCAAATCAATCAAATCCATTCAACCATTCAATCCAATACATCCATCCAACAATTCAATCCAATCCATCCATAAAATCCATTAATCCAATTCAATCAAGTGCATCCATTCTAATCCACCCATTCCAATCAAACCTATTCATCCAAATCAAATCAAACCCATCTGTTTAAATTCAATCCATCTAATACATCCATTTAATTCCATTTCAATCCAATCCAATCCAATCCATCCATCCAACGAAATCAATCTCATGAAATCCAATCCATCCATCCATCTAATCCATTCAGTGCATCCAATCCAATCAAATCCCTCCAATTGATATATCCAATGCAACATAGCATCAAAAACATCCAATCCAATCCCTCCAATTCATCAATTCCAAACCAATCCATTCAAATCAATCCATCTGTCCATTCATGCAATCCATCCATCCATCTATCTATTCCAATCCAACTGTTCCATCCAATCTGATACATCAAATACATCCTTTCATCCATCCAATCCATAAAATACATCCATCCATCCAGTCATTTATCCATCAATTGCATCCACCAATTCAGGCATGACTCCATCCATGCACATATCATTTCAACCATTCCTGCATTGGCTCGACGAATTCATTCATCTGTTCATCAACATGTACTTCTTATTCCAGGAATTCAACCCTCAATTAATGCATCTAGTCATTCATTCACGCATGCATCCATCCAGCCATGTTTCCAACCATTTATCCATGTATTCAATCATGCATCCACAAAATGCATCGATGCTACAATGTACCATGAGTGCATTCATCCATCTATGAACCATGCATTCATGCATCCACAAATCTGTGCATGTAACCATCCCATCAATCCATGCAGCCATTCTATCACTCCATGCATACAGCCACATATCCCTCGATCAATTCCCCTGCATATATCCATCTATCCTTGCATCTACTAATCAATCCACTCATTCAATACTTCCATGCATCTGTCATTACGATCCACCCAAGCATCCAATCATCCATTCCATGTATTGAACCATCTATTCGTCCATTCATCCATCTGCACATGCATGCATTCATTCATCCATGCATGTGCCCATCCACAATACGTTCAACTATCAATGAATCTGTGTATGCACCCATTGCATCAATCCTTGCATGCATGAGCCCATCTCTCATTGCATCAATCCATCCATGCACTTATGCATGCATCTATCCATCCATCCATCCATGCGTATACACCTTAATGTTCTTTCTATGGGTGGGACCCATGGCAGAGTGGTTAGCACATTGCACTACAACGCAAGGGTCTCAGGTTCGAATCCCAGCCTGGACATGGATTTTTGTGAACGTCCATTCATCAATTTCACCATGTCTGTTCATGTCTTTTTCTGTTCACCTTAGAAGGTCTCTATATTTCTCCAACTTTTGAGAATGTCTTACGAACAATTTCAAGATCTTTAAAAAGGAAATATTTCTGGAGACCATGATGAGGGTATAAAATCGTAAGAAGAAACATTTAATTTGAATTATTTAAATATTAGGAAGGAAAATTTTTAAGAACATTAAAGATCCTTGAATAGAAATAAAAGGTTTTAGATTGGTGAAGGTACTTGCTTGAGGATATGTGCAATGCAACAGCCCAAGACATCCAAAGAAAGAAGGTTTCAGGTAGTATGGGCACATTTTCCATGAAAAAGCATGGATGATTGCAGGAGCTAAGTCCTCTATGTTGAAAATAGCGAAATATAAAGATTGAAAGCAGAAAGTACTCGATAAGAAGAATGGAGAGTTTGGAGAATATAGTTCTCTCTGGAGAAGAGAGGAAAATGAGAGTAGGTAACTACTACGAACAAAAAGGAAAAAGTGAGAGAATCATCAGAGGAAGCAAATCTTCTGAGAATAATGGAAGCAAACAGTGGAATGTCATCCATCAGAAAGGGAAGAAGATAGCAGGAGACCTGGTGTCAAAAGATGATGTGACTCAAAAGAGAAGTCAAAGATATCGGAGGAAATAAGTCCTGCACACACATAAGAGATAGGTCTTGATAAGAGGTGTTAGACCTTCCAAAGAAATTGGAGGAAGCATATTCTTCAGAGAGTAGTGTAATGAAAGTAATAAAGTCCAAGAGGAAAATGGAAGTCAGTTGAAGCAAGAATGTATTCAACACAGAAAGTATGTAGATGGGGATTTAACATTTCCTCCAAGAAAAGGGAAGTTAATTTCATAAAGTGGTTCCCAAGAGAAGGAAAGTATATTTTAGTAAGCAAGTTTTCATATATAACCAAATGTTTAGGAGCAAACAAAACTTCTGCAAAGAAATGAAGTAAATAGTTGCAAGTTATTCAAATAATCAAATTCAGCCACTTGATGAAAAAAAGCAAGGATGCAAGATGGGATGAGTCAAGTGAAGTGGAATGAAAACAGAGTAATTGAAGCGTTCTCCGCAGTTAATGGAGCTGCATGGGGTTAGCAAGTTCTGCAAGGACAAAGGAAATAGTATTTCAATGAGAAGAAACACTGATCAGTAGAGTCATCTATTCAAATAAATGTAAACGAGAGAGTGCTACAAGAGAGCAAGTATCAATTTGAAAGCCCTCCAATGAAAGAGAGAGCAAATCTTTCAGTGAGAATGTATAGGTAGAAGAGAACACAGCCCTTCAAGCAGAAGGAAAGGAAATACCCTACAAGAAAAATGTGAGCAGATTTGAAAAGTCATACCTTTTATGAAGAAGTGAAGGTAACAGAATGAGGCTTTAAAAAGGAAGGACAAGATAAGTAAAAGCGAGTCTTCCAAAATAGAAGATAAGATGGTACAAAAAATATGTAAACTCCAAAGACAAGAAAGGGAGACAGAAGATGCAGGAATCCTTCCCATAAGAAATAGGGAGGTATTTAAAAGGATGCTATAGCCATATCACAGGAAAGCACCAATCTCAACGGAGACGTGGGACTCCAGCTCAGTCATGCCTGGAACTCACTCCTCCGTAAAGACAAGATGCCAGCCAATGAGAACACCAGGATCCAGAGAGGGCCAATAGGAGGACATAATCCAAACTCCGCCAAATTATAGTCATGTATATTAACCTACACTGGTCTCCATTTTCACATTCCCTGAAGATGAGAACAATGTATGCCCTCGAAACGTTGGAAGCTAACTCCTATTTAACCTGGCTGGTAACCCGAGAACACTTGTTCGAAAGAGGAAAGGTCGTGCCTTCCCTGAAGAAGGAAAGGAAATTGAAGTTACCGGAAGAAAGGAAATGAAGTCAGGATGTTAGTGTTCCATTTTAATGGAAGGTGAGTTATAAAATTGATGAAGGGACACTTACTAACAACACCCATGTTAGGATTCAAACCTGGGACCTCTGGCATCACAGCAGACTATGCTAACCACTCCTCTACACAGGTCAGTAGGAAAGGAGAAGTAAAACTCATCACTTACTTGACAAAGTATTTCTCTTCAGTCTTCCTGACTATATTGATCATTTACATCTAGCATAGAATGTGTCTTAATAGCGTAGCTGATTTTCTCTCTCTACTTTGTGAGAAGGAACTCTGGTTTCCTGAAGATCTGATGCACAAACTTTACTCAAAATTCCTACTCTAAGTCCGAATATACACCTACAACTAAAAAAAACGAAAGGATGTGGGAACAAAATAGGAGGAACAAGTCAAAAGTATGCAAGTATGTGTGTATATACAAACATATGTATAACAATTTTTCCCACTTAAGTCTTTGGAACTTTCACAGAAGATAATAAGTTTTGACATCTGGTACTACATCCATTTATTGTTAAGACCTTATTAAACTGTACCTTCAATTCCCTTAAGCTGATATGTGAATATACCTAACTGAAGAGTGCATGAGTTTGAAGTAGACTTCAACGTAGACCTATGTTTGGTTGACACATGCTGGGGAGAGATTTTAACCTGAAAGGAGTGAATTTTATGAAGTTTATGAGGTTGTGTGTAATAAAAATTTTCTCAAGTGATTATTATTTTCACATCTAGATCCAGAGCTCTGACAGGTAGTGAAGGTTTTTTATGTCATCAAGTATTTAAGAGTATACTCTATTGATTGTCAATAACTATTGTTTCCTTCAATGCACTCTGTGCATAAGATTATGCACATACGTATGTTATTACTTTAAGGCAGATGTAGTGTATAAATACATCAATATCATACACGAGAAATCACATTTTTATGTATACTTTTTTGAATTTATATCTTACCAAAATGTGCTAAAATCTGCCATGTACATAGGGTACGAGGAATAATCAGATCTATAACTTTGGGTAAATATAGTTAGTAATTTGTGAATATCTAACCACATTAACTCTTAAGAGATGAAAGCTTTGCATCCAATGGCTTCTGATGTTAGATTGATTCATTCATTCATTGAGTTGGTGTTTAAAGTCCACTTTATGCAATGTAAGGTTAATTGGGACTAGACCTACAGTTTCAAGTGGGTTCTGAACCACTGTGCAATGTGCCTCCACCGGATATCGAACCCAGGACACCATGATTACAAGGCGACGAAGTTACCACTGCACCATCAGGGAGATTTTGCTGATGTTAGAAAATGTATATTTGCACTAAAATATTTGTAATGCTCTTTATATTAAGTTTCCCCATTGCCACAGAAATCAATAACCATAGTTTGCAAGGTAACAATATGTCACACCCCAGCATTTAGCCTGGTCTGTAAGTTTGTAAGTTATAAAGGTTATATTTTTATTAGATGATTTTGTAAGTTAAATGAATTTATTTTCTCTGTAATATGGTGTAATTTGTGATCTGTATGGTAACAAATGCCCTAAGTTAGTAACATTGTGTACATTGAGTATGGAAATGCAAATATGCCTGAAGCATTGAGTTCTCTCTCATGTATGCCACTAGAAGCACATGGATAGATGTTATTAGTGTGTGCATCTGGTCAGCACAACCCTAGGAAGTCACCCACTTATGCTGCTGCGATCATAGGTTGGGAACCTATAAAAAAGCCCAGTTGGTTGGTGGACACCGACTAGAACACATGGAGGGCTGGCTCCTGGTTAAAACTGTAGAAATATATCCAAACCAAGATTCGACTCCAGGTTTGTGCTTTGAGGACAGGCCCGTACCCAGGATATTTTTTTTTTGGGGGGGGGATGGGGGTAAGCCCGAAACCTTGGTTATATATATAATTGTCATGTAATATATGTAAATTATTAATTAATTAAACAATTAGTCGAAGAAAGACTTCATCTTTCCCTACCAACGGACGCAATCCAGAGGGCTCATCGTACCGGAAGCACGCGGTCCGGAGAACCTCGTCCCATTGTGTGCAAGTTCCTCCGCAATACGGAGAAAGAGAAAATTCTTGGAAGTAGCAGCAATTTGAAATGCTCAAATATTTACATCGAGCAGGACTATTCATTTTCTGTTAGGCAACAACGACAGAGACTTAAAAAGCATCTCTTCGAAGCCAGACAGCAAGGATGTAGAGCTCATCTGGAATATAAATATCTCAACGTCAACGGAAGAAAATATACAATTTGGGACTTGGAAGACAACTATGGCGACTTTCAAGAATGCATCGAGACCCGTGAACCTTCAGCTGCGTCCAATTCCCAGAAACAGGCTTTCCCTCCACCCCCAACAATGGAAATGTGACATCTCAGGGAGCACAAGTGACAACGACCGCATTCCAGCCATCTACATGTGGTGATCTGTTTCCCCCCTACACCTCCAATGGGACAAGGAAAGAAGAGAACAACCGGATATCACAAATAGGTCACCAGTTTCCCCCTCCCACTACTCAGCGATATCCCAAGTGCCAGGGAAGCAACCAAGGAACGAGAGCCTGGGGTGAGGCCAGATGTACAAAAGTAAGTGGTAATTGTCACGTGACCAGCAATTATGTCAATAAAGGAAATGCAAGTGTAAGTGTTTCCTAACAAAATGTGAGGGGCTTAAGAACTAAACACAAAACATTCTACCTGAGTGTATTAAATAACGATTTTGATGTAATCATGGCTACGGAAACATGGTTAAATCCATCATTCAGTGACAGTGAAGTAATTGATGATAGATATATTCTGTTTTGGTCGGATCGCGATGCACAATCTTCTAATAAAGGCTTGGGGGGAGGGCTACTTCTGGCTTTCGAGCTATCGAAATTGAAACTCCGGTAATTGACCCTCTAATAAATTACTTGTTAGTAAAAATTAGCGAAATAAATATGCATATTTGTGTAGCCTATTTCCCCCCAAATATGAATCAATCTGTATACAGTTCCTTCTATCAAACTTTAGAATCACTTTATGAGCAGGGGTCTTCCCTTATTATTGCAGGGGATTTTAATTTTCCTGAGATAAAGGGGGCGGATCACAATCTCTTATTTTCAAACGAAGCTTGCGTAGAATTGAGTCATTTCATGTCACTCCACCTACTAAACAGCTTCAATGACATAAAAAATGATAACGAACGAACGTTAGATTTGATTTTAAGTAACGTTAATAGCATAACAGTCACAAGGGAATCCGATCCTCTCGTACCAGAAGACATTCATCACCCAACTTTAAATATTGACATTTCCATGACTAAATTTAAATCTATCACGAAAAATTCAATTCAAGCAGAATATAACTATAACTTTAGGAATGCAGATTTTTTAAAAATGTATAATCTTATGAGAGCTGTAAATTGGAATGATCTGAAGAAATACACTAATATTAATGCCGCTATTGATAAGTTCTATGAAATAGTGTATGACATATTTAACAAATGCGTACCTTCAACGAAAACTCAACCGAAGAAATTTCCGAGCTGGTTCTCACGGGAAATTATAAAGAATATCAGGAAAAAAGCATATCATAGGCAAAAATGGAAAAATAACACTCCCCACGCTGAACATCATCATGAGAAATTTAAAGAACTTCGGAATATTGTTAAACGAGGGATCCAAAAAGCATATACGCATTATATTTCAAGCACAGAGTATAACATACTTCATACCCCTAATCTCATCTTCAGCTTTGCCAAAAATATGAAAAAACAAAAAAGAGCAGAACCTTTTCAATATCAAGGTAAAGTACTTTCTGACACTCTAGAAGTAACAACAGCGTTTGCTAAATATTTGCAATCGGTGTACCGGCAGGATGATGGAAAAAATAAGACTTTGAATATTCAAACTTACAGTGAAATCGATAAACTAAACCTATCAGATATTAGTCTTAAAGAAATCGAAGATGCCATTAAAAATCTTAAACCGAAAAAATCTATTGGTTCCGATAAAATTCCGCCTTACATACTTAAAGGATGCTTTGAGATACTCAAATACCCCCTGCACACGCTGTTCAATCTTGTACTTTCCACCTCAACATTTCCAGATATTTGGAAATTAGCAAAAATTACCCCGATACCAAAAACAAATAAGCAAAATGATGTAGAGAATTACAGGCCAATAGCAGTCCTGGCAGCACCTGCCAAGCTCTTAGAGCAAATTCTTTACAAGCACATTTCTTATCACATACGATCAGTGATCTCTCCTTATCAACATGGTTTCTTATGTAAAAAGTCTGTCTGTACCAACCTATCAGAAATAACTCAGAGTGAAGTGGGACATGCAAGTCAGACAACTTATATTCCCTTCCCACAGAAACCCTATCTGCTGTTTATCGATCTGCTCAGATTGCACATAATGTATTACTGCCAATGGTGATCATTTTGAACATCTGTAACTTTAAGGTATGTTATACCAACAAAGTTTGTGCTTAATGTTATTAATGTTCCTGTTATCGATGTTGAAAGAGTGTAAACACTATTTTGGGACAACCTGTATGTAATGCAACTTAGGGCAAAAGTGCCTGAACTTCTTTCAACTTAGTTCATCTACCCTTCCTCATTATGAGAGAAGTAAGGTGTGTTGCAAAAGGAGCATCATAGTGATAAAAATAAATAAATGTTAGAATCAATGTTAGTCTCACATGTGCTAACACAAGTTAATAGCACTTAAAGCAGAAAGAAATGGTGATGATTAACTGAGTTAGAATTAGCAATTAGCAAATTTTAATAATAAAAATAAGTTGTCTAAGCATCGTAAATAATTATTGTCCATGCAACTTTATGCAAGTTCTAATTCTCGTCATTGTAAGGGAAAGCAGTGTGTGTATTGGAGGGAATTTTGACTGTAAAAGGAACATTGTAAGTTGTAAGAATTGTAAGGAATTTTAAATTAACTTTAGCTAAAGTATGTTTCAAAGAACATTTTATTTAAATAAATGTATATGTAAATTTTCATCATCCAGTTTTGCCATGATTTAGAAACCAGCAAGCCCTGAGTGTAAAAGGAGATGTCATTCTCCCGGCAGACATAAGCAGCAACAACAGTCATCACTCTGTCTCGCAGCTGTGTAGAGTGCTGTGATGTAACAGGATGACACAAATCGTGAGGGGTTTGTAATTTATGAATGGCATATGATCCATAAATGTAGAGATGACTGGTGGTGGCGATATAAGAGGTAAAGTCACTGGAAATAATGACATTTTTGATAGTCTACATTTGCTCATCTTTTATGAATGGTGTCAATCTAATGAATTGTGCTTTTTCCAAAGCTTGCAATTTATTTGTCCACTTTCTTAAATGTTCTTGTTCCTTTTTTATTTTTTATTTTGCATATAACTTATATTGACATTTTCTCTACCTGGAGTGAACTGACCAGATATAATGTTGCCACACATTCTTCATTTATAAGTCAGAAAATGTGGAAGATATGTAATGAAGCATGGAAGAAAATTAAAATACCCACAGACTACGAAAGACACGCAATCATACCAATCCATTATAGGGAAATTATAAGCAATCTGCCCATCATCTGTAGCTTTGAAAATATAAAGAGAATTCTAAAAATAAAGCTAAGATTTGATTACAACAAGTTTAAATTTTGAGCAGAGAAAATGAATTGCTGGTAGCCTTCTTGTCCCTGTAGACATCCTTTGTTACTGCATCACCACAGTAGCTTTGGTCAGCATCACATAAAATAGAGAATGTGAGAAGAACACAGCATATATAAGACTGTTAAAAAAATAGTGAGGACAAGAGTAGAAAAAATGGGGAAAAAAATATTATGAAAAGCAGGAACATACCCAGGACTTTTTTCAGGGGAGGATCCAAAATTGAGGATTAGGGAAAAGAATAAAATTCTCTTCAATTCATTGGATTAGGTTACTTTTCATCGCTTTTTTGCCACTTTTTGCTAATTGCAATGCTGAAGATGAATGATGACATGATGGAATTGATGAAAGAACATCCACGCAAAGGCCAGGATTTGAACCCAGGACACCTGGCATCGTAGCATGGTGTGATAACCACTCTGCTATGGTACCTGTGGGTGTATACATCCTGGTTTTCCCGGACATGTCCTCTTTTCGGACCCTGAAATTTGCGTCTGGGCAGTTTTTTTACTTTCTGTTAAAATGTCCGGGTTTTTACTTTTATCCACTCATCATAGGTCAGAGATCACGAAGTTACAACTTTTCTAATCATTAAACGTCTGATGTTGGCAGTACTGGACGATGCGCTAAGCGTTAGTAGTTTGTTGTTACAGTTTCAAGTTCTGGTCGATGTGATTTCCGTGTCATTCGTTTGTTCGTGTTTCAAAGTGGAAGTTAGAGTTTGCGAACACGGTGTAAGCTACTAATATGCCTAAAAGAAAGTGCAAGTTTACTAATGAGTTACAAGAAAAGTATTCATGTTTTAGACGTGGTAGAGATGATTTTGAAGGCGAGTGTATGGTTTGTAAACCCGGTACATATGTGTCTGTGGCAAACAAAGGAGGGCTAGAAGAAGAACTTGAGAGAGAAACAAATTCACTTGTGGAAGTTCTTGAATGTTGTTATCCATTAAGCGCATGCTCACTGAACGTGAAGCCAGTGAATTCATGTCAATAAAGGTGAAGATTCTGCTGGATGAAAGGCGTAAAAATGGACTGGATGCTAAATGTGACGAATTCATGGCAGCAGCAGTTGGACTGTATGACAGCTGCATAGAATATCTGGAAAAATGGATGGCACCCATGCAAGAGTTTGCTGGTTTTATGTGGATGTCTTGAAAAATCACCTGAGTGGAAGGATGTGGAATCAACTATTAAGTACCTTTTGGATAGAGGTGTGTACGTATAGATGATGAAAAATGTTTTGATCAAGTATGCAACCTCAAGAAATTTGTGAGCAAAGAACTTGAACATGGCCATGATTTTCTTAACCTTCAAGCTCATAAAAAGTGGACTGTGTATTTTGAGAAGTCCAAACATTCTTCCTGCCATTCGGAACTGCTGAAAATTGCTGTTTTTCTTTGCCATTCCATCCCACAATGCAAATGTAGAAAGACTCTTCTCCCTAATGCAGAGTCAGTGGACAAAAGAAAGAAACAGTTTGTCTGTGGAGTCACTTCGAGGAATTTTGCAAGTGCAGTACAATTACAAGGACATCAGCTGTAAAGAATGTCATGCCTACCTGATGAATGAAAAAGAATTGTTGAAAAAGATAAGTTCTACAAAAAAGTATGCTTAAGCTACTGTGAACAAGGAGCAGTTGGAAGGAAACAAATAACGAGGTACTGTGTTTCTATAAAGACTAATCCAGAATACACAATCATAAGAATAGGTTAGTTCAATATAACAGGGTGGACATCAATACTATAAAGTCAGGTTAGGTTAGTGGCAGTATAATAGCATGGAGAATAATATTTTATTTAATGGTGATAAATTGTGTGATTTAGGTAATGTTTTCGTGTTTGTGAATAAATTGATGGTGTGTGTGTGGCTTTCCAAGAAAATATCCTCTTTTTCGCATTTCAAAATATGGTAACCCTATATTAGATGTGACCAGCACTGTTATGGTAGTATTGAAGCTACAGTTAATTGTACAGTACAACTGTATAATTACAATATTATGGCACAAATAAATATCAAAATTTCAACTCACCGATGGATCCCTCCTTATTACCTGGTAATCATCAAGACAGCCTTTTACAGGCACAAAGACTTCCATGCAGCATTCAGCTTGATGAGAGATATATATATATCACTGTTTATTGTCAGGGATCCAGAAAACCATTCTTTACCTGCAGCCATGATTTCCATGCACCAAGGATGTCAATATTTTTTGTTCCATAAGCAAATTCTGCTCTACGAACTGGATTCAGTGTACAGCCAAATCCTCTTTCAGCTAAATGCTTCAATCTAAACGTCAAGTCACGCTCTCTTTCTGGGCTGAACACTGTTGGATGGCCAGCTGTTGTATGTGCTCTATTTTCTCCCAATGCCAGATCAGATTTTGAAGCCATTACTCGATCTTTAAGTGTGGAGTATAGAATGCCAAACAATGCAGCACCTCCTCTCATACTCACATTTTCTCTTAGACAACTATTTGTTGCTTCATTCATCATCACTTTAGACCATTTAGGCATAGACTTTCTTTTACTACATGTACGAACCATCTGAAATGAGAACTTCAAACTTACTGTTGACAATTTTGCATTGCAGCAGGAATTACGTAAATAACTTTCTTGAATGGAATAGTCCTGTACTTACTGAGCAAATTAGCCTCAACTGTCGTCATTATGAAAAACATGTTAACTAGTGTGGCAACAAAGAAAGCGAACTACAGTTATTCACACAATCAATCCATAATCTGTGTTCTTATAACTTTAAAGAGATGACTTAAAATTGTGAATGTTTATGCATGGCACAACTTCAGTTCACAGACTCTATTCTTTAACAATGTCAATTATTCATCGCAGTTCACTTATCTCAAGAGATTCTACTTCACTCTCATCCAAAATATAATACAAAGCACTGGAACAACAGACATGAGCAGCAGTACGGAGACCATGCTTTTGAGTTAATAAAAAAAAGGTACATTTTCATAACACGACTGCAGTTCAAAAAAATGTTGGGATAGTGATTAAAAAGAATGGACTCTCCTAACAAAATCAGGACATGTGGTAACCTTGCATCAACATTAATCAAACTAAATTTAGACTTAAAAAATCAGACTTCTTGATTATGCCTCTCTTCTCAACAAACACATTCATTCATTTATGGAAGTACAAAATCAAAATTTTTAAGATCCCTGGGAAATAGTTAATGTTGATTTTGAAAGATTTTATAGGTTCACATTATAATATTTCATAGTTCTGTGCCCCCAGTGGCCTCTTCCCTTTGCATGGGCCTAAACTAAAGGAATTAAGCAAGAAGATAGTTTCAGATCTTTAGCATGAAAATGAAGCCAGCCTATGTACAGTCACTTCTGTGTGCAGATGATATAGATTTAATAATTTGCTAAACAGGAACTACTACGCATGGTAATGGGTGAGCTCCATACCAGACAGAGGAATAATTGTGAACCCAAAGAAAAGTAAAATTATGTTTATTTAGAAACAAGGAAATGCAGAAAGTTATAAGCAGATTTTGATGACCTAAAAAGTTTTGAAAAATGACCTTTAAAATGACAACAAAAATCCTGTAAAATGACCCAAAAATTCGTACAACACTCAATCTGCTACACACAAATCTCCATAAAATGCTGAGTTTGTGTCAGAACTTGTGGATGCTTTTTGTGTAAGCAAAAGTTTGGACGTTTTCCTCTTACTAATGTTCTGGATACCACGGACATGTTTGTCACGCCCAATATGTTGTTGAACAGTAAGCCTTTTATCTGTTTGCACTTTAACTTCACATAATTTGCAGAAAAGTATCTGGCCATCAGTAGAAAATATGTCCTCACCAAATTCTGAGATTATCTGATTCAAATGAGCAGATTTAGATGGCTTTATCTTCCGCATTTTAAGTACACTCGACACCTAAACTCACAAATAAAAGAAACGGAAGTCACACCTCCTAACCACGAATATTGGACTAAGATGCAAATGTTCGTGCTAAGTGACCTTGAAAAATATAACATTCAGCTGCACCAACAGTTAAGCTGTTGCTTCCTTTTGATGCTCGAGCCAGCGCTATTTATTGTTTATTTTCAAAAGAAACTGTTTTGTTAATTCCGAAACAAACAATTTAACAATTGTTTCTTCACCTTGGTGTGTTGTACGGACTGTGAATAAGAAACTCTACAATGTTGCATTTTGCGATTTTCAGACAGGCTTTGTTGCGCTGGTAGTTAAACACAGAGCAAGTACCGCAAGATAACATTCAGACAAAACAGAAATTGTTGAACTTCTTATGTTTCAGCATGCAATGACACAAAATTATTAAAAAAAAGGACCCCTAAAAATAAAAAATGGTAAAAAATTACCAACAAATGACCCAAAATATTACATTTCCTCAACCTGAGGAGGGTGTTCAGGATTTCTGTACTAGTTAGCAATGTCTACGTTGCACCAATTAAAAAAAGAAATGTCATCAAAATCCAGCACCTGGTTATAAGTAAAATAGGAAGGTGAGCAGTTAGATGAAGTGAACATAGGACAGAAAGGTAGAAAAAGAAAAATCAGAATTGTAATAGCAAATCAATTATATTACAAAGCAAGTAACACAATAGTAAGTAAAAGAAGATTCAAAGGAAAACCAAATTAATGACTTAAAAGACTAGGAAAACAACAACATTGCTCCAAAGCATAGAAAGCTTAACATACCTATATAAACATAAAAAAGATTAACAGCAACGTAAATGAAATAAATACCTGGGAAGAGTGATAGGAAAAATGAGAGGAGATAGAGTTAGAAATACTAAAATTATGACAAATCAATTGGAGAGGTAATAGATATAAAATTTGGTTGGAACTTTACAAGAATAGAAGAAGCGGAAACTAAAGCTAATAAGGAAAAGAAGAGGAAGAGAAGATACAAAAATGTGGGAAGACACTATTGGAAGTTAAGTTAGAGATAGGGAAATGTTTAAAAGATGGCTACCAAAAATATGCTACCTTGTAATTTGGCACACACACTAATTTAAGCAAAAAATTTAGGCTCAACATTGTTTGTAACCCAGGCTTCTGGAATACCATGCCATTGCTCTCTACAGATGGAGCTACTGATCCAGTCCAATTCCACCTGTTTTCTTATTTCTGCTGTTTTTACTTGAGTTGAATTGTCTCTGTCAGCTTTATTGCAATGTGATCTGTTACCTTTGAAACACTATATTGCAGAATCAAATTTGAAAATTTTGGTTAAAATATTTACTTTAAAAAATGCATTTATTTGTTGATATCAGCTATTGAGGATTGCAACTGCCCCACTCCTATGCTTATGTTTAATGTAAGGATAAACATGATTCGCACAATGTACGGCAATGAATTGGGTGATTCAAAATATTCCACAATTAAGATAAAATAATACAAAAAACAGACAAAATAAACAAATGTATTCATTTAAAGAAGAAATATGGAACAAAAATACATACAGTTTCATTTATTTGAAAATCAAATTTCTATGATGACGTCCGATTCACTCCACACAATCTATTAGTCTTTGGGTAGTAATTTTTGCCTGCCCCTTCCTACATCCAATCATTATTGAGGATGTGTGAGAATTGGTTTGGAGGACTTTTGCTTTCAAATTCCCAAAAGAAAGTAATCACACAAATACAGATCCAGTGATTTGGGCACACTTTGTTGTTTTTGAGATAGGCTATTACAGCAAATTACAGCCTGTGGCGGATTCTTGCAATACGAATTAATACGATTAATTTGATAAAGGTTACGTGCAAGAAATCATCACAACTTCATCTTTTCTCTCTGCCACTCAACCGTTGTGCATCTATTATTATGCTTCTTTGGTTCAGTTAATTCTGCACATGCTCTCCAGGTGGCTCACCTTGTTTTTCTTGTGTGCTTCCACAAAAGCAGAAAACCAGTTGAGGAAACACTTGCAGACTGGCACAAAAGGTGCTTCTCGGCACAACGAGGCTACAGTCATGACTTGATAGACACGTCCTACCTCTCGCACAACTATAATTCTTCAGCTGGGTGAACATCTGCATTATTGGGCAATGTTGGACAAAATGGAATAATCACATCCTGATATATGAGTGCTGTACAGGACAAGTTTGCATTGTACTCATCATTTTGTGGCTATCACTATATTGTGCATTGTGGCCACAAGGGATTGTCTGTTTGACTAAACACGATTTGGACACTATCAATTTTACAGGTATGTGCTTGCATGTAATTTGGACATAAGTTAATTTGATTTCTTCCCCACTTGAATCTGTCTCATTTGAAAATACTTGCGTGTTTCATTAATGTGCCTTGTGAACTGTTAAATAACAAGTGTTAATCGAAAAGTTGAAGACGAACAGTTTCTTACAAGAACTAACTAATTGATTATCACCCATACATGTATAAGCATCATGGGTTCGATACCTGGTGGAGGCACATGGTGGTTCGGATCCCACGTTAAACTGTAGGTCCAGTCCCAATTAGCCTTAATGTGCATAAAGTAGACTCAAAAACAACTATAAGCATCATGAGTGTCCCACATAGTGCGTAATTTGCTAAAATCCTTCAGAGAAAATAGATACTAATGATTCTGCGATGGTCTGTTTCCACCCAGTTGATAAACTAAGATTTTAAAGTAATTCCAAGTGTGCGTAAAACAAGGTCATGAGATTTATTTGTTGCTGAACTTATATTAACACTGTAACGTCAAATTTTGCAAGGTGCTTTTATTTTTTTTGTGTGAAACTGGGGCGTTATTGTTATAACGTTACCTCAAAGGCCGGGATCTAAAATTTTAAGCACCTTGGGACAAGTCACAAAATCACGTGGGTGGAGGTTAAAGTTACGTTGTTCGTAACACCTCAAAGTTACTCAGAACTTCACAATCCTTGTCAGCAATTCAAACAAAGGTTGGGAGAGACAAGACAAACACGATGACGTTTGCAAAAAAAAAAAAAACTCAGTCCTAAAAAACAAAAGTAAGTAGTAACGCTACGAATTTTTCCAAAAAATGCGTAACGCACCAGAGCAAATAACTTACTACTTAGTATCAATTATTCCTTTACCATAAATTACAAAAAACACTAACTACAAACACTTCCATTTATATTGCATACATGTCGTCGAAGATCGTGGGTGAATTAGGAAGGTAATGAACGCAAATTATGTCAAATAGGCAAAAGTCAAAGTTTAATAATTAACAACGTAATTTATTCATGCATTCCAAAAGATCAACAACAACCAATTTAGAAGTTAACCCCCCTTTTTTCGGTTACAGCAACAAGATTATATATATAGCGTCATTAACAAGCTCCTAATTTGATTAGGGCAATATTCGCAATTTTACGTAAAACAACGACTTGTGCGATTGTTAACTCATATTAATACAATACATTTGAACAATAATTCTTCATCGCATGTATCAAAGAAACGCTTGCATTTTAGAAATAACAGTCTTATTCAATTATTCAACAACAATGATATCAAAAGGACACTGCGTTAAGTTTATGCCAATAATCCACAATTTATATTTAACTCACGTTTCTGCACAAGTTTTAATCACTTTTTAATTATATTGTCTCAATCAAAAATGGTTCTTACACACTTTACAATAAACCTTCGATTATTGTGACAATAGATTCATGTTAAAGAAACATGCAAAGAATTTACAAAGAACCTTTTTGAACGTAGAAGAGAGGCTCTTCCTAGATGCTCATTCTCCAATTAAATAATTTGTTAGGCCTCGTACTATTTTGCCAGCAAATTAACCCAATCCCAGAATGATGAAAAAGGAGGTGGGGGGGATGACGTTGGCAAAGTCTTCGTCGCGATTACTCCAAGTATGACTTTGTAACGTATTTAGCAAAAATGTCAACGAATACTTTCTTAAAAAGGGGCAAACGCGTTGCAGCATATTAAACAAGAAAGCAGTTTTTTTTACGCAGGCACTTTTTTTTAAAATTTGTCATTTTAAACTCTTTTTGTGTCCACACATTTAAATTGAGCGACGCATATCACAACCTCGTGGTGAACCAATGTTTTACGACGATAGGTTTTTTAAGATTTGCAATTTCGCGAACATTTACAAATTGATTAATAAGGCTTATTCCTGCAACTTGACGCACTCAGTACGAAACTTGCATAGTTCGTCGTCGCGTAAGAAAAAATATCTGGTTCGTATTTTTTTTGTCTCACTGTTAATTCACCACAAAATACTACAAAAAAATTCACTTCTGCCTACCTTTTTTTGTGCGTGATCGCTTTCTTAGTCCTGGGAAAAGATACGACTTCCTTCACTGATTGGCAACAAATCCCCGTGAATGCGTGCACGTCTTAGTTGGAATCACATGTAGTCCATTTTGTCGATTCCCAATATTGCTCCCAATGCTGACTGTCAAATGGCCTTTTCCAATCCACGCGTCCATTTATCAACTGGTACCAAATTTAAGAAATAGTAGTAGCCTATTTTACAACAAAGGCTCTCGGTCTATATTCCACGAACAAACTCGCCAATTCATCGCGCGTTACAAATAGTAAGTCAGAGCGTCAAAGTTCAAACTTCATTTTACCGAAGCATTTTGCAACGTGGAGCGCGAGAAAAAAAAAGTTGTTGCTGGTACCGAAGGCAATACACGACTGGCTGCTCTACACACACAAGTCTGCTCACTTTCACTTCCGTTGTTCCTTCGGGTGATCCAAGTGGCGTGATTTACGACTCGATAACTCGCAAATATTTAGTGGAGCCATCTGTCGTAAATCTTGGGAATTAAATAATGAGCGATTATGTATCGCGTATTTTGAGCAGAGCATTTTTTTCAACGTAAAGTTGGAAGTTGTAGGATTTTGCGAATTCACTTGCAATAAATCGCTACAAATTCTCCCCCAACTGGCAATGAAAAAACTAAATCCCCACGTGAGCATCTTTACAATTTTCGAACCTCTAACAGTTAGTATCAACCAACCCATATGATGAATTTAAATATTCAAAAAACAGAGTTATTTACAACCAAACATATAGATATTATTAAAAATAGATATATATATATATATATATATATATAAATAGATAAGACCTAGGAAATATCAACAATAGAAATATATAAACACCTATATATATACATGATGAAAAATTAATGGCGTATACATAAAATACACCAAACAAGCAATTTTCATTCCAAAAAAGACTAGATGCAAAAGATTTTACATTGACAATATTAACTGTGATAAATATAAGTATATAATCACACAGTGACATTGTAAAAATATATATATTGACATATAAAAATGATGTTGATTCTGAAAAAGAGAGAAAAAAAGGCGTAGAATATACATTGTTTGAATACATCCATTAATATTGAAAATGTAGTTGCATAACGATGACCAGAAGAATGATGCAAAAGGAGTAATAATCCATATGTTTGTCCCAAAATATGCCAGGATCGATTTGGTAAATAAATTTTTGACGAATGTTTCCTCCGTAAAATACATGAAAAGAAAAAATAACCTTAAATTAAAATAGGGAAAAGAAGAGCATATAGGAAAGAAAGAGGAAAGATTGATTGAAGAAGAGACATTTACGGAATTAGCATCTTTACAAAATTACTAAATTCATGGTGAAACATATATGCAAAAACAAGTTAATTTAATGTTAAAGCCTCTTAGTTAGAAAACAAACAAAAATGTTATCAATGTAAGATGCAATATGTGAAAATTGATTTCATGCAAATGGTATTGTAAACCATATTATAATAAATGACATACTAGAGCAAACATTATTAAAAAGGAATACATATATACATTATACTATAAATACACTAATTTCATCTTAAGAGAATCCTTAGAAAATCTTTACATTGGTGTGGTCAGAAGAGAGCATTAAATTTGCCAAAAAGGAAATATTCATGTAAAAAGAAAACATTAACACAAGAACACTCCTACATACATCTATCAAAACATTAGTTGTATATATTCTATGTACAATCATTTACCCATAAGTATATCAAGGTTGCGTACGCATCCTGGAAATTCTAATTCTACAAAAATTTGCTTTGTGTCCAGCTTTACGGCAAAATGAACAAATTAATGACGTATGAGGTCTAATTAATGGTGGTGGAGTATTCTCAACAAACAGTGAAGCTAAAGGAAGTTTGAGAGTCACATCCGGAGAAGTAGGTGGATCACGAATATGATAAGACTTAATATGAGAATTGTGGACCTTTCTTACAAAGACTTGCGTATCAGGATCAACTACTAATACAGTAACAGGGCCCAAAAATTTAAAAATTTGGGTAGGACCCGACCAACGTTCTTGTAATTTGGCTGAAACCTTTTGTAAAGCATTACTCTGTGGAAAAGTTCGAAAAAGAACCAAGTCGCCAACTTTAAATGTAGATGCCTGTCGTTTAGGATCATACTTCGTCTTACGAGTATGCCATGCTTTCTGTAAATGGTGGTACGCTTGTGCCCAACAACGTGCATGTTCAGAAGAAGGAGGACCCGCTAATTCTGAGTCACTTTGAAGTTCCCAATGAAAATTCATCGGTCCGTCAATGTCGCGGCCGAATATTATTTGAGAGGGAGAGGTCTGAATACTATCATGAACCGCAGTATTAAATGCAAAAGCAATAGCCTGTAGACGAATATCCCATTTTGTGTGATCATCAGAATGGTAACTGATAAGTGATGCCTTAAGGTTACGAATAAAACGTTCGGCTAAAGATGGATTTGGGTAATAGGCACTTGTGTATATGTGCTTGACCTGCGACTCGAATAGAAAGTTATTGAGAAGACGAGATCTAAAATAGGAAGCATTATCTGAAACTAGTTCACAGGGTGCGCCAAACGTAAGAAACAAGGAACGAAGTTTTTCAACCAATTGAACAGATGTAGCAGAACGAATTGGGTACAATGAAACCCATTTTGAAAATGCATCCACTACGACCAAGATAAAATTATTACCCCTGGAAGAACGAACTAAATGTCCGACAAGGTCTATATACAGGCGACGCCAAGGGTGTCGAATAACTTCAGAAGACAAAAAGCCCGGAGGCTTACGAATCGCCAATTTAGCTTTCTGACAAACATCACAAGTGCGAATATATTGCTTAATGTCCTGTCGACATGTAGGCCACCAATATATAGAATTGATCTTTTTGGTACATTTATTTATGCCCAGGTGTGAACCACCACAAGGTGTGCCGTGATAATAACGACATATTAAATGCTGTAAAGACTGAGGAACAACAACCAATGACGAATTTGTACGAGGAAGTTGCCATACCAAAAGATGTTGGTATAAGGCATAATATTTATCCGGTTTACCTGACTTAAGTGCTTGGATGATAGGAAATAACTGGGTGTCCTTTTGTTGCAAATCAATAATATCAGTTTTGCTGAAAGGAATAATTTGAAGTTTTGGGGCTGCACAAGCCAAAGAAGTTATAGATAGTTGAGATGATTCAAACTCCTGTGGACAAAACATACGGGAGAGGCAATCAGCAACGGGATTGAGACGGGAAGGAATGTGTTCAACAAGGTAAGAAAAGCGGGACAAATATAACAACCATCGACCGAATTTTCCATATTGTTCCGGATGGCGAAGAAGCCAGGATAAGGCCTGGTTGTCAGTCTGTAGTGTAAAAGGCTTTGCCGTAAGGTATGTTTCAAATTTTCTTAGACCAAAAACAATGGCGCAGCATTCGGCCTCATAAATTGACTGGCGCCGTTCCAAATCAGTACGCTTACGAGAAGCGAAGGCAATGGGACGCAAGGAACCATCAGGCTCTCGTTCATTGAGGGTAGCCCCAAGTGCCAGACTAGAAGCATCACACTGTAAGACAAACTCACGAGAGAAATCGGGCAATGCCAACACAGTATGTTCCAAGAATACCCGTTTAAGTTTGTCAAATTGAATTTGATCATCCTGTGTCCAAAGGTGGTTCGCTTTTTCTTTTTGTCGGTCAAAAACTGGTAATGTCTGCGTACGAGGGTATGAACTTAGCGTAATACGCCAATAATCCAAGAATACGTTGAAGAGCTTTCAAGTTCTTAGGGGAAGGAAGGTCTTGAATCGCGGAAATACGTGCAGGGTCCAAAATAAGCTGGCCCTCACGCAGAATATACCCAAGATATTTTACTTCTGTCTGCAACCATTTGGATTTGGACGGGTTTACTGTTAGACCCGCTTCACGTAAAGCTTGTAATACCAATCGAAGGTGCTGAAGATGAGTATTTTCATCAGGACTGTAAATTAGCAAATCATCAGCATAATTTATCAGAAACTTATATTTGAATTTGCCCAAAATCTTATCTAAAGCCCGTGTTAACAGCTGTGTGCCCAAATTTATTCCAAAAGGAACTCTAGTGTAACGGTATTGTCCGAAGGAGGTAACAAAGGATGTTAGATTTTTGCTTGGTTCATCCAAACGGATTTGATGAAAACTTTGACATAAATCGAGGCATGAAAAAACCCTCGCAGATTGTAAGTGTTGGAAAATTAAATCAATCTTAGGCTGGGGAAAATTGTCATAAGCTATTAAACGATTTAATTGCTTATAAGAGCAAACTAGGCGATGTCCCCCATCTTTCTTATCCACCAGAAAACATGGTGATGCATAAGGACTTGAACATTCTTCAATAATGTTTTGTGATAAAAGATCTGCAATTTGAGCACGTAATATGACTGTTTGCGCAGGATTCAATTGAAACGGTTTTGTACGGAATGGTACATCAGTTATAATTGGAATGGAAACTGGGTCCAATTTACATTCTCCAACACGTTCTGTAACCACATCCTGAAATTCCTTTAACAATACATGAACAGCTTCAGGTGTAGTAACAAGAGAAGACTCCAAAAGAGGTGAAGGTAGAGTATTTGTAATCTCGTTTACTTTATGTTGTCCGGTAAAGGAAATAGGTTCCTGAAAAAAGGGGAATGTAAGAGTCGAGGTTGCAAAAGAAATACTAGCATGGGAATGGGACAAAAAATCGGCACCCATAATAAGTGGAAACGGAAGAGCATCCGAAATCCAAGAATACCATTTCCAAGATAAGGTATTAATTTTAACAGAGAGACAAACACGAGAAGTCAAGTTCAAAGGTTTACTATCCACAGTGTGAAGCGTTTTGGTAATATCTTGGAGAATAGTGGGATGAACCTGAAGAGTGGATAAAAAGCCACTAGCGATTAAAGAAACAGAACTGCCCGAATCGAGGAGTACACGGGATGGAGTGGAATTTATCAAGGCTTGTATCACTGGCACCGACTTTTCATTTATATGAAAGGGATGATCCAAATGGATAATGTCGGAACTTGAATGGCATTGAGGAAATGATGGTATATCTGGTAAAGAAGAGGACAAAACTTGAGGCGATTGATGGGCGTCCTTCAAACCTGAAGAAAAGGAAGATGCTTGTAGATCCGAAGATTTTTGTTAGCGGTAAATCAGAAGGTGAAACGTCAGTGTTTGACTGGTAAGTATATTGAGATGTTTCTTCTTCCTCTACAATACCTATCGTTGCTGCTGTGGAATGTAATTTACTATAGGAACATAGTTCCATCGACCAAATTTCTCTTGCTATCTGCATAAACTCCTGAACCGATCTGGGACGTTGATACCCGGTCAAATGAAGACGTGTGAAAGATTGTAGGCCCATGGTAATAGAATATAATAAACTGTCCTCCGACCAATCAATCGGTAAAATATGAAAGGCTTCGTAAACGTTACGCAGATAAGAAGAAACGAATACTTTTGGATGTTGACCACGTAACAGATATTTTTCTATTAACACTCTTACAGAAGTAGGGGGGACCAATCTATGCCAAACAAGCCGAAGAAACATAGGCCATGGAAATTTTTCCAATAAGGCCTCGTACCAGATTTCTTTAAATGGTCCCAGAGTTCTAGCAAAAGCAATAAAAAGTAAGGATTCAATATCCAAAAGCTGTAAATTAAGAGTTCTATGGATAATAAGCATAAACTGAAATAGCAGTTCAGGATTGGAGCCATCAGTAAAAGGTAAATGCCGCAATAAATCCATTGCAGTGTTATAACGAATCTGGTTTGTAAGAAAACTTTCATTTGGAGGTAATACCAATTCATTAAAATTATGAATGGGAGGTGGATTAATAAATGGAGTAGGGGGAATCATAACATAATGCGTAGAGGGAAGATAATTAAATAGTTGTAGATTTGCTGGAAGAGACATGTTAAAGGCCAAAAAAGGGATTCTATAGGGGTACTATAATTTGTAGATTCAGCCAAGGAATATAGTACTCGATAAAGCGAAGTACTAATGATAAGACAAATCAAAGGAAGGTGAAACTTCATAAAGAAGTATAAGCATAAGCAAAGGTTATAAAAAAATATAAGGAGAAGAAAAACGATTAATAATACGTTACAAAATTTCAAAAGCAAGAAATCAATTGCAAAATCTCCAAAATTTCAACTTTAAAAAAATGAATATCTGACAAGTTTCAAAAAAAATTTTCTATGTCTGTCCCTAAAAAATTTTTTCAACCATAGCTCGGCTGCCAAAAATTTTGTAACGTCAAATTTTGCAAGGTTCTTTTATTTTTTTTTTGTGAAACTGGGGCGTTATTGTTATAACGTTACCTCAAAGGCCGGGATCTAAAATTTTAAGCACCTTGGGACAAGTCACAAAATCACGTTGGTGGAGGTTAAAGTTACGTTGTTCGTAACACCTCAAAGTTACTCAGAACTTCACAATCCTTGTCAGCAATTCAAACAAAGGTTGGGAGAGACAAGACAAACACGATGACGTTTGCAAAGAAAAACAACTCAGTCCTAAAAAACAAAAGTAAGTAGTAACGCTACGAATTTTTCCAAAAAATGCGTAACGCACCAGAGCAAATAACTTACTACTTAGTATCAATTATTCCTTTACCATAAATTACAAAAAACACTAACTACAAACACTTCCATTTATATTGCATACATGTCGTCGAAGATCGTGGGTGAATTAGGAAGGTAATGAATGCAAATTATGTCAAATAGGCAAAAGTCAAAGTTTAATAATTAACAACGTAATTTATTCATGCATTCCAAAAGATCAACAACAACCAATTTAGAAGTTAACCCCCCTTTTTTCGGTTACAGCAACAAGATTATATATATAGCGTCATTAACAAGCTCCTAATTTGATTAGGGCAATATTCACAATTTTACGTAAAACAACGACTTGTGCGATTGTTAACTCATATTAATACAATACATTTGAACAATAATTCTTCATCGCATGTATCAAAGAAACGCTTGCATTTTAGAAATAACAGTCTTATTCAATTATTCAACAACAATGATATCAAAAGGACACTGCGTTAAGTTTATGCCAATAATCCACAATTTATATTTAACTCACGTTTCTGCACAAGTTTTAATCACTTTTTAATTATATTGTCTCAATCAAAAATGGTTCTTACACACTTTACAATAAACCTTCGATTATTGTGACAATAGATTCATGTTAAAGAAACATGCAAAGAATTTACAAAGAACCTTTTTGAACGTAGAAGAGAGGCTCTTCCTAGATGCTCATTCTCCAATTAAATAATTTGTTAGGCCTCGTACTATTTTGCCAGCAAATTAACCCAATCCCAGAATGATGAAAAAGGAGGTGGGGGGGATGACGTTGGCAAAGTCTTCGTCGCGATTACTCCAAGTATGACTTTGTAACGTATTTAGCAAAAATGTCAACGAATACTTTCTTAAAAAGGGGCAAACGCGTTGCAGCACATTAAACAAGAAAGCAGTTTTTTTTACGCAGGCACTTTTTTTTAAAATTTGTCATTTTAAACTCTTTTTGTGTCCACACATTTAAATTGAGCGACGCATATCACAACCTCGTGGTGAACCAATGTTTTACGACGATAGGTTTTTTAAGATTTGCAATTTCGCGAACATTTACAAATTGATTAATAAGGCTTATTCCTGCAACTTGACGCACTCAGTACGAAACTTGCATAGTTCGTCGTCGCGTAAGAAAAAATATCTGGTTCGTATTTTTTTTGTCTCACTGTTAATTCACCACAAAATACTACAAAAAAATTCACTTCTGCCTACCTTTTTTTGTGCGTGATCGCTTTCTTAGTCCTGGGAAAAGATACGACTTCCTTCACTGATTGGCAACAAATCCCCGTGAATGCGTGCACGTCTTAGTTGGAATCACATGTAGTCCATTTTGTCGATTCCCAATATTGCTCCCAATGCTGACTGTCAAATGGCCTTTTCCAATCCACGCGTCCATTTATCAACTGGTACCAAATTTAAGAAATAGTAGTAGCCTATTTTACAACAAAGGCTCTCGGTCTATATTCCACGAACAAACTCGCCAATTCATCGCGCGTTACAAATAGTAAGTCAGAGCGTCAAAGTTCAAACTTCATTTTACCGAAGCATTTTGCAACGTGGAGCGCGAGAAAAAAAAAGTTGTTGCTGGTACCGAAGGCAATACACGACTGGCTGCTCTACACACACAAGTCTGCTCACTTTCACTTCCGTTGTTCCTTCGGGTGATCCAAGTGGCGTGATTTACGACTCAATAACTCGCAAATATTTAGTGGAGCCATCTGTCGTAAATCTTGGGAATTAAATAATGAGCGATTATGTATCGCGTATTTTGAGCAGAGCATTTTTTTCAACGTAAAGTTGGAAGTTGTAAATCGCTACAACACATCAATATTATTGTACGAACCTTTCATAAGCCGTAGATTGAACTTATTTGTCACGAACTGATACTACCAAATTTTTTGTTGCGGTTGTCCATAATAGTACCAAAATAAACGACAACTTGAAAACAATGTAAAAAACATGAAAAGAGTAAATTCCATTTACTCTTCATACCAAAACCTCCAATATTAAGGTAATTAAAACCTTGTTAATTAATTAAAGGAGCATCTTCATGGTAACATGAGAAAAACACTAAATATTATTAAGTATTAATTCATGAGTAACAATGGAAGAATAATACTACTGTCTTGTATGTAAATTTGAATTAACGTTTGTATTAAATTGTTGACCGATATTAAATTGATAATGTTGAAGGAGTCAATGAAATTGTGCACGAGTAAGAACGATAAATAATTATAGTGTCTGATAAGTATTTGATTGTTGTATTCCAATTCTTGGTGAAACTTGTTATTGTTCTGTTATTTGCATTTAAATGACACTTACCAGTAAGAAAATAAAATTTTTGAAACTTTCCTGTTGATATGATTTTACCAAAAAATGAACCTAAGTTAAATATCATGGCATATTGCAAACTCAAAGTACGTATTCAAATTAGAGGCGTTTAGATTAGAAGTAGTTGTTGGTAATGTTGATGTGTTTACTATTACTTGCTAGTTTGTAATTGTACATTGATGCTCATATTGAATGATAAAAAAGCAATTTAATTGGAAACCTACTGTTACCATATTAATTAGGTTCTGAGAATTGCACACATGATCGTGATGCACAAAAGCATAGAAGTGACTCTTAACCTAGAGTCAATTACTTCTTAAATCAAACTTGTGCTTGTTATGTGGACATCCTTGCTCACAGCATATAGCACTTCCACTAAATTTACGAGATCCACATACGAGGTGTGGCTAGAAAAACTGGACTATTGCTACAAAATATTTTATTGGTTATATTGTACAATGTGAAAATTATCCCCTTAAAAGTAGCCCCCTGAACTATCGATACCCTGCTCCATATGAATCTTCCATTGCTGGAGGCAGTGCTGGAAATTATTTTCTGAAACCATGTTCATGACCTCCGTCGCTTTTGTTTTTACAGATTCTATGGTCGTAAATCTGGTTCCTGTCAGTGTTGATTTGACCTTTGGGAATAAAAAGAAGTTGCACGGAGTAAGACTTCTCATATGAGCTTCTAAGGTAATGTAGGACAAAGCACCTGCAGCATATTTTGTGTAGCATCCACTAATGTATATTCTATGGACATAAGAGCATTATAAATACTCTCTTGCAAATATCAGAAATGAAAAAAATATCTACTAGAATATTTTAGAGCAGATACCTGATGTTTGGAAATGTCCCATTTGTAAATTGTATCTTCAGGGTTTTGAGGACTTGTCATCTACCAGTGAAAATTCTCACAAAAAAGAATCATTAGGCAACAGGATGAAGTTCCAGGATGCTATTTATGGTCTACTTAATTTTAAATTGTTGGAATATTCCAGGGTAAGCTCATCCTCATCAGTGCTGGATCTACAAATCTTGCCCCCCCCAAATGTTAGCAAAGGTCCCCCTTTGCCTACCTACCTTACAAGGGCCTACAGGGTGATTCAAAAGTTCCTCAACACCCTCTATGAAAAGTAATGGATTTAGGCTGGGTACAATTGGTCATGATAGAAACAGGTTAAACTATTTGGCAATGGGAATGGTTCATTGAAGATCATGAAGACTACAGTATTCCCATGCTTTTCCCTCTATTCTCGCACACATTCATTCATAATATACCATGAGTTTTTCTTAATTCATTGTCGGATTGAAAAAGAAAATACTGAAATAGTAAACGCACAAGCACAAGAAATAGTTCCACACTATTGAATTGTTTTTTTAAGTCCACTTTATGCACAGAAAGGCTAATCGGGACTGGACTTACAGTTTAAAGTATGATCCAAACCACTGTGCCAGGTGCCTCCACCAGGTATCGAACCTGCAACCCCTGGTGACAACGTTACCACTACCCCATCAGAGAGACCTCCATATTATTGATTTTGCCCATTTCAGAGCAGAATCCTGCATAATTTCCGACCTGTTGTGTGCGAAGTTTATGTGTGCAAAAGTTATACATTGGGCCCCTTATAGGTGGGGGCCAAATGAGAAATGGAGGGGCCCTGGCACCCTGCCCCTCCCACCCAAGGTTTCAGCGCCTGTGGTGATGTGATATATATATATGACAATGTTTTTTCACACCTGGAAAATGATACATTTGTTACAATCATGCAGTCATAACTTTTTCCTGATTAAAGGTAGGTTGAAAAAACCTTCACCGCTGCATTTCTCGTAAAATTCTAGCCTGATTTGATTCTAGTCTGACTGCCATGTGGGAGAACCAGAACGGGTGATCTAAGGTCAGAATTTTTCCGGCTTTGTCCCTGCATAAATCGACTCCATGGCCCGACCAGCCTTAAAAAGGCAGCCGGAGTGTAGTGCTGATCACATCACCTACAAGATGTCCTAGATCAAAAATATGTGGGGCCCTACCCCCACATACCCTAAATGTGCTTTCAGCCACGATGTTATATGCACAGGGAACTTTAAATTCACCTTTACCTGTATATATTGTATTCGTTTCTGTACCCCTGAGTAACTACGTTTATTTTTTTACATACACATATACGAAAACACTACTATGTTGATGACTGAGGGCCCCCTAAAAGCTTACTTGTCTCCGGGCCTCCCCCCCTGCACTGTGGCTTGTAGATCTGGCACTGATCCTCATGTAAATAATATTGTTGGGATTTTGTTTTTTCTATTTTTCATATAAATCATGTTCTCTCGAAGAACAAATGTTTACTATGAGTGAAACTACAGAAGTCTCGTTACACATACAACACCAACTTCCAAACAATGATATGTAGCTGTCTGTATTTTATTTTTGGTGGCATTCTGGGATCCCATCATTAAAGTTTGTTCAGTGCTTACCATTCGTCCTCATCATGCACTGTAAGATCTAGGACTCTGCTGGTTAGGTTGAATTTTTCAAATGCATCTGTTACATGTTGTTTATCCTTTCTGCTGTCTCCATAGCGCTCTTCTCTAACAATTAACTCTTGTGATCAACTATGATATTTAACTTATACTTATTGAAAAGTAAGAAAAATTTGTGGAACATGAATATGACATAAACTGATGGTAACTGAAAATGAACTTATACAGAACTTGTGTGTGTTTTTGTGTGTGTGTGTGTAGAATACTTGCTTTGTAGCAAGTTTGTCAATTTTGATATAGTTTTAATTTTCTTGATTACAAATATCCTAATAGCAAGTATCCTAATCGTAATAACTCTGATGCACATGATGCAATACCTAATTTTATTATAAAAATCTGTGTATAATATTTTGTATATCAGCTTACTGACATATGCAATCATTCACTCTAAACCAGTCAATTTCCTGACAAACTGAAAATCAAATTTGGGTTCATTTAATACAAAATAATAAATGGAGCATTGCACTCATTTTATCAAAAATACACAATGCCAGATGTGAAAGCAAATAAATACATGGTACCTTGTTAGATATCACAAATAAATAAATTAATAAATAAACAATCTACATATGAATAATAGAAATTGCAAATGTCTGTTTCAAATCTTATCTTACACACTCAGTAAAATCCAGCCAAAACAAATACCAAAGAGTACCTGCAGTGCTCTATATTAGGACGTATACTGTTTCTCATGTATATAAAAACTGTTCTGGGCCATATGAAACTGGCAGGCATGAAATGTACAGTATGAAACCATGAAGAACATAAGAAGAATCAAATGAATATCAATAATTCCACTCAAAGAATAAAAGCAGGGGCAATCATATCTGCCTACTCTGTAAATTCCTACATTGCAATGAGTATATGCATAGACACTCAATATCTCTTCTACATTTTTGTCCACATTCACAAAGTGCATACTAATACAAGTGTGTTAGCTAATTGTCATTGAATTTTATTATCAAGACAAAACTAAAGAAATGGGAGAAACAACATAAAATAATAAGAATACACAAATTTGACAAGAAATACGATTTGAGGAGCCTAATCATATCTAAGAAAAGCACAAAACATAAGGTAAATCCATGCACATAAGGAGCGAAAAAATATAAGTTTAGAGCTTGATGCAAAAATGTACAAGAACTTTTAACCCCTTGGAAAAAAAAAATTGTTTGACCCTTACTCTGGAAACAAGCTTGGGATGGGTCATTTCCCAGACTCTTGAAAAATGTGAAATCGAGGTTCCATCCTTTTGCATTAAACAATTGTAGGTCATTTACCATCAAATTCTTATAAATAATTTCTTCAAAATGTTGTGATTAGGTGGATATTTCATATTAGAAGATGCAAAGATAGCAAAAAAAAAAAAAAGTCTGGAGTCTTTAAAACATGAATAAGGAAAGGAGGAACAAATTATGTGGCTGAATTCTTTATTATAGTCTATAGATTATGGTGAAAAGTAAAAGCAGTGGTAATATCGTCAGAACTGCAAATTATAGGTATTAATCATGGACATTGTCTGGAACTTTTAATTTTAAACTTCGAACGAAAATATACTTCTGAAACTACATATACTTGCTCTTCAATTATGAAATATTCCTTTGCACATTATTTCAGTTACAAGAGCATTATCATGCTGATTACATGATGCTGAGTACATCAACACATACACAAAGTTAAAATACAATATTGAAATATGTGGTACACAACTTTGAATTCCTATTTTAAATCAGCATTTTGAAAATACTAAAAATTGCGGTGGTCCTGTAGATCACAATGGCGATCCACTCATCTATATTTGCATGCTACTGCCGTTTGGTAACAATGTTGACTTTTGCTCACAGTGTACTTCCCTGGAACAGTCCAGCAACTCTGTTTTTTTAGAATTTATTTGAAAAAGATCCATTGCAGGTTTTTTTAGAGAGCTCACATTTCAGTGTATCATAATAGAGATCTGCATGACTATTGACAGGAGCATTTTCGAACACAATATTTGCATGTAGTTCCTAGAGGCATATATGTCTAAAAATCTGTTATACATGTATGAAGTGAGTCTGTTCCAACCATAAGAAACCTGTTTGTGAATCTTACGTTGAAAAAGAATAATGAAAGTAAGATTCCAAGATACATTGTATGTATTTCTTGTATTGTTTCATCACATTCAAATGTAATTTAAAAAATTTAGTAATTCCTTCCTCCTTTAATGTTTTGAGTGAAATATCTTATAATGTCTTGTTAGGTGAACCACAATACCTTAGAAAGGACATTCCCAATATAAAACCAGATAAATGTTGACCAATAATTTATAAAAACTATAATATTCGATGAATCACAAAAATGATGGATTTGGTGTTTTAAGTCCACTTTATGCACAGTAAGGCTAATCGGGACTGGACCTGCAGTTTCAAGTGGGTTCAGAACCACTGGGCAATGTGCCTCCACTGGGTATCGAATCCGGGACCCCTTGATTACAAACCAACGTTGCTACCACTGCAGCATCAAGGAGGCCCTAAATCACAATAATGAACTGCACAACCAAATACATTTCTTTTACTGCATGACCACTCTTAAAATGAAAAACAGTAAAGGATCTTAATCATTATCAACAGTAAAGCCAAGTGGTATGTTAGGATATAATTGTGTGGTCACCTTCAAGTGTTCAATTTTACATGTTTTTAGCATTTATCACTTATATGTGAATATTTTGGAGGTATGTTTGCATACTCCTTCATTTACATCAAAAGAACACTTCATTTTTGTAATAGCATTCTAATAATAACTTTGGTAATTTCTATGTACCAAAAATTTAAATTTGGTATTTACATTCAACAAAGACTAGAGTTCATTGTTTTATTATCATCATTGTTGATTATTTCAAAATACAATGAATGCATGGCAACTAATACTAATAATGCTTGAGTTTTGATTGCTGATTACGTAAATTACAATCTACCATTTACATTAACTAGCCTGAAACGATTGAGTAACATGTGGGAAACATGAATGGAGGATGTGGTATGTTTAGTTTGACTTCTTCTGAATGTTATTTTGTTCCTGCTTGCTACGGAAGTGGGAAAATAATTATTTTTAGTGTTTGGCATTAGTTTGTGTCTTACTTATCTCATGAAAAGAGTTGTATTTCCTTGTTTCTAATGACATGCTTAAACATAACAACATTGAAAACACAGGATTTTGTACTAAATTTGTTTCTGTAAACTAGAATAGTTGTTTACATGTGAACATTAACAACCATATTTCAGTGGATTTGAATGCCATAATGCAGTGATAATGCTGATTTAATTACGTTGCAGATGTATAAAGTGAAGCATTTTGAGATAGAACCAAGGAAGTGTGAGGAAACATTATTGAGTTTAACACTAGCAGGATGGTGATTTCCTACATACATATTAGGATGAACCAGTCATTTCGACGGGTACGGTTTTTCCATGCAATATTTTTCACTGCTTTTATTCTGAGTGTGAAACGATGCCTGTGTATATCCATTTCTTTTATTTTCACATCATTATAACCATTCGTTACAAATTCTGCCTCCTACAGTGGCTAATGGAGGGGCACATAAGGAAGACATCATCTGGTCAGAAGGACTGTGTTATTCATAGTCAGTTAATCATGGAAGACTTTGAATTAACATTGTCAAAATTAAATTTATATACATGTAAATCACCTGTCAACATAATGTTGTGTATGTGTATTCAAGTATTTATTTCATTTATTCATTTATTTATTTATGACTATTATATTTACTTACTTATGGTGTATTTCTATATATTTTTGAGTTTTTGTGTATATAGGAACATTTTCCTTGCCATTTACATTGCATATGCTATATTCCTTGGTGGGACTTTTGAAAAATATAACTATGTTATTCTATTAAAAAAATTGAATACTGAACACTCACTTGGAAAGGAGGAAACACTGACCCTCGTGGCATAGTCATTAGCACCTCACACTATGATGTCAAGGGTCCCGGTTTGAATCATGGCCTGGAAATGGATGTTTGTGAGTGTCTATTCATCAATTTCATCATGTCATCACTTATCCCCATCTTTGCAATTAGCCAAAAATGGAACAAAAGCGAAGTGAAATTAACAAAATCAATCAATAAAAATTAATAAAGGAAGATACATCAATCTGCGAACCCTGACATATATTGTATTCATTTGGCATGTCTTCATCTGAAGAATAATAGTGGACAAGATCGTAAATTGTATATAATGAACATCTATTCCGACAATGCCATTATCTACTTTTCACTCATCATATTTACAAACATTGTTCTCTCCCTCAGACTCGACATCTGACAAATCATGGAAATAATGAGGTAGCTACATCACGATACAGTAAGCCACGTTCATGCTACATATTGGACACTGCACTGAGTCAAACAAAGCAAGCGAATAGAGGTTGCCAATATTTTACTCTAGATAATTCGTTGACCAATCTGAACTAACATTCAGCTTGAAAATACATCTGTTAGGCGAACAACAATGAACAAATATCAACTAAGGTTCACTCAAACTTAGAACATGCTATTGCTAACAGATATATCTACAAAAGAGCAGTACACGTCAAAATGATGGGTGATAATACTTATAGTAGTAATCCAACATAGCAGCCTTCATGAGTGAGATAGCAGTTTTAACTTTTGACACAAGTGTAGAGCATTAATATTTTCTTTAAAGTCACAGAAAATAAAATCTGTGATATAAAATTAACATTGTCAAAATAAAAATAATAATAGGGTGACCCATCAAAATGATGGGTCCCACCCTTCTAGTTATAATAATAGAAACACCTAAGCAAATACCATAACTGAGTCAGAAAAATAATGAAAACTTGCATAAGACTATTGATCTTAAGAAAATAATAATAATTAATGTCCACATTGAATACCTTAGACAAGGTGTGCTATTCAACAATTTTGAGAATGTTCTCAATTAATGTTCCTTTGCTGCATAAGATTTCATACTAGACTATCATATTAGGCTATTAAATTCTCAAATTATGCAAACAAAATTAAAATTTGAAACATTTTAATTGGTTCCATTATGTTAAGATCCTTGAAAGTGTGTGAAATGACACATTGCATACTTGTGCTAATTCATGAAATATTCACAAATGTCATATCCCAAATTATGGTTTATTGATTGATTTGCTTTATTTTACTTTGCTTTTGTGCCACTTTTGGCTAATTTGCGAAGATGGAGATGAGGGATGACATTGATGAATGGACACTCACAAACATTCATGCCTAGGCTGGGATTCGAACCTGGAACTCCTGGCATAATAGCATTATGTGCTAATGACTCTGCCATGGAGGCCGGCCATAAATTATGGGAACACAAACACTCTCTCTATTCTAATGCCATGGTATATGTTTTCATCTGAAATTATTACCACTGTCTCTGTCACCAAGTAATCTTTTCTCACTGGATATCTCCAAAAAGGTTAAAGAAAGGACACCAGACAAAAACAAGAATGAAAGTTCAGTACATGAGTCAAGAAAAGTGTAGATTATGTCTTCAACATCCAGTATGAAAGTGGGATGTGGCAAATCCTCTCAGGTGGGGGAGAAAGAGTGTCATACAAGATGAAGTGAAGGAGACAGTAAGAAGCAAATCCAGCCAATTCAAAAGGAAGAAAAATAGAAACAAGTAACTTTTCAACAAGAAGTAAGTGAGAATGGATGAAAGGGAGCTTCCAAGGAAAAGAAAAGATGCAAAAGAAACTCACTCTACAATGGAAAATAGTGGATGAAAGAAGTGAGAGGTCAATAGTAAAACTAAGATAGGAGGTAACTAATTATTAAATAAAAAGCAGTAATACCCTATATTTAGAAGAAGATGAAGGAGAATGAAAGTCTTGCAGTGAGTAGTGGGTGAGGTAAAATAAAAAAAGCAGTCAGAAGAAGATAGGATGCAATGGAAGCCAGTATATATTTCAAGTTGGAGATAATAAGAAGAGGCACGTTCTCCTAGGAGATAGCGTATAATGGAGTAGGAGGTCAGGTCTTTCAGAAAATGTAAGGAATATTTGAGGAAGGAGAATGCTCTGAATGTAAGAATTGAGATAAAAGAAACACGTTATTCAAGGAGAAAGAGAGAGATATGGGACCACATATCCCCAAAGGAGATGCCAGGAATGTCTTAGAAATAGAAGTAGGAGAGGTAAGAGAAGCCCACTGCTCCAAAGAGTAGGAAATTAGAGGGGAGGAAATAATTCCTCCAAGGAGACTAGATAGAAAGCAAGTCCCCCTCAAAGACAGGAGAATAAAGAAAAAAAAAGATATAGGAAGGGGCGAGTTCTCCAGGGGAGAAAGTGAATCTACTGAAAAGTAAAGATTACATTGGGGAATATGAATTCTTCAAAGTAAAGGATAGGAAATTAGAAGAGTATTGTTTCGAAATAGAAGCAGTCATTTGCTTGAGCTAGGAGCCATAGAGAAAGAATCAAGCATTCCAAAAGAAGTGAAACAGATAGACACAAGGCTTCAACTGAGAAGGAAGGCAATAGGTGTAGTAGTGCTCTCCAAAGAGAACTAATGGATGAAAGGATGAGGCATGTTTTTCAAGAAAAAGGGAGGAAGATGGGCTGAAGCAGGTCCTTCAAGGAGTGAGGTGAACAATAAAAGGAACAAAGTCCATGGAGGAGGGAGGGGGACAGGTGGAAGATATTCTTCCATGTGAAGGGGGATTTAAGAGGAATCAATCTTCCAAAAAGAAGGGAAACACAAAGAGATATGATCCCACAAAAGAGAAGGAAGAGGAATATCAATGAAGGAAATAGAAGTGATGTATGTAAAGCTGTGTTCAGCAAAGGGAAAGGGTTATTCGTACTTTGGAAAGAACAATCATCAGGTAGATGGAAGGTATTAGATAGTCATGTCCTGCTAGGAGAAGATAGGTCTTTTAGAGCAGAAGAAGGTAGGTTGGAAGAAGCAAGTCCTTGAATGAAAATGGATGCAAATACCTAAAAGTAGAGTAAGAGAGGATACAAAAGGAATCAGGTAAGCAAGTTCTCCAAGGATAGGAAGAATTAAAAGAATTACAATTTCCAAAACAAGAGATGGCATAGGAGGAAACAAAGGGTTAATTATATCCTACAAAGATAGGAATGGAGAGAATAAAGGATTCACATCCTTCAGGTAGAACTGAGGAAGGTAGAAAGTAATACGAGGGTCACTATTTATATTTTGAGCGTTGGCAACACTGATTGAAGTTAGGCGCGATTTGACGTTTGCACGGAATCGTCTGGCATTATTGACCATAACGTACTTCAAATGTTTTGCCAATAGCTTCATTTGTGTTGTTTATGTTGCCTTGGAGATTGCACGGCAACAGTAAAATGGAATTAACTCGTGAACATTTTCGTGCGATGATTTTTTACGATTTTCGATGTGGATTATCAAGACAAGAGTGCATCGATCAACTTACTTCCACATTTGGCGATGAAGCCCTATCCTTTGCCACTGTGAAACGCTGGTATAACGAATTTAATCGTGGCCGCCATTCGCTCACCGACGAGATTCGCGAAGGTCGTCCAAAATCAGTTGTTGTTCAAGAAAACAGTGATGCTGTGCAAAACCTAATACTGCAAGATCGTCATGTGACATACTGTGAGATTGAGGTAACCATAGGCATTAGTTCCTCCAGCATATATAAAATATTACATGATCATTTAGCTGTGAGAAAGGTATGTTCTCGTTGGATCCCACACAATTTGACAAAAAGTCAAAAAGACGCTCGCGTCAATTGGTGCAAACAAATGCTCAATAAATACAATCGTGGTGCTTCAAAAGACGTATATAAGATTGTAACAGGTGACGAATCATGGATATATGCATATGAGCCGGAACGTAAACAGCAGTCGACTGTATGGGTGTTTCAAGATGAACCCAATCCAACAAAAGTTGTTCGCGCTCGAAGCACATCGAAACAAATGGTCGCCTGTTTTTTCGGGAAAACTGGTCATGTGGCAACTGTGCCTTTAGAGGAACGTAGAACGGTCAACTCTGAATGGTACACACCAATTTGTTTGCCAGAGGTCTTCGGTCAAATACAGAAAACAAACAAACGCCGTCGGATCATTCTTCATCAAGACAATGCCAACTGTCACACATCTCGTCTAACAACCGACTTTATGAACAGTCAAAAAATCGAATTGATGGGTCATCCACCATACAGTCCTGATTTGGCACCCAATGACTTCTTCTTGTTCCCGAATGTCAAGAATAAATTGCGAGGACAACGATTTTCGTCGGCGGAAGATGCCGTTGATGCGTTCAAAAACCATATTATGGAGGTGTCTCAAGAAGATTGGAAAAACTGCTTTGACAAATGGTTCGAACAAATGCAAGAGTGTATTGACCATAAAGGAGAATACTTCGAAAAACAATAAAGCAGTTTTCAATGCCAAATTCCTGTTTTTTCATTGTTTGGCTCAAAATATAAATAGTGACCCTCGTAACATTCTTCCAGCTGAAGTGGAGGCCTTAGAAAGAAACAAGGGTGACAGTTGGAGTTAGGTCTTCCAAAAAGAAGGACGGGATGTAGAAGAAGGTCTTTCCTTAGGATAAATGGAGAAAGAATTGAGGAAGCAAGTGCTCCAAGAAAAAAGGGGAATATAGGAGGAAAGAAGCCCTTCTAAATAACATAAAGTATATATTGTAAAAGAAGCATGAGATAAACAAGCAAATTTTCCAATGTAGGAGAGACAAAGGGGAAAACCAATTTTCAATGTAGAAAGGAATATAAAAGAGAGCATGTCCTTTTAGTTAAAGGGAGTGATATAAGAGGAAGTGTTAGGAGGGAGAAAACTCCTCTGAAGGGAAGGTGATAAGATGGGAGGAAGTGATTTCTAAAACAAGCACGAACTGTTATGTGAGGATACTGTTCTAAAAGGAGATGGAAGGGAGGTTAGGCAGAAGTACGTACTCCAAACAAGGGGATTGGATGTAAGGAGAGGGGAAGTGAAGAGATAAGTGAAGGCGAAATCACCTGGCTGATTATATTGCCTAAGAAAAACTCTTCAATATTTGCCACCAGGAAAGCTTGAAGAATTATTTGAGAGGGGGAATTGTTAATAGGGAAAGGTATTTGATAGTAGGCGAGATGTGGAGGGGAATAATTATGGTCATTACTTACCTGAAAATGACCTTCTGGCTCAGTTAATGAAGACTGCCTGCTTCAGCTGTGATACCTTGTTGATCTTGCTTATTCAAATTCTGATGCACAAACTTTCCTCAAGTTTCTCCTCACAGACCACTTAAACTTCTGCAAGAAAGAAAATAATGAATGTTTGAATAAAATATTATGCAGGAAGTTCATCATAAATTACTCTCAAATCAACATGTGCACAATTTTTTATATGCTATTTTTCAATTAAAATATTTGTACCTTAAATATTAGGGAGTTACTGATCAATTGTTTTTAGTCTTGTTGGGACATGTTTTGTAATTTCATTTGTGAATAAAGTTGACTTCAAACAAATTTGGCTTAAAATCAATCTTAAAGGGAATTATATTGTCTACCCTTACAACACCAGAGTACTTGAGAAAGGAGGAGCGTGTTACTTGAAAGAAATTACATTTCCTCATATGCATACTTTGCACACACCATTAGGTGGACATAATGTAAACATACATCAATGTGAAACATAAAATGCAACAACTTATTGTGAATAAATGTTTGGTTACACCAACACATATTTCCAACACTGATTGATTGATAACACTACCCTGCAATATTCGGGTCACTAAAAAGTGCTTGGAATCTGAGGGCTGATTCTTATGTTTTCTGATGCGCTGATTCCAAATATGTCCTCCATTTTTCTCTATCACGTAAGGATTTTCCACAAAAGTGAGTCAAAGATCCAGGGAAAGTGGCAATCTTATGTCAAATAAATGTAATCTAAAGTACAAAACAGCTGCAGAATATTTTTTTTAAAGATTGTCTGTAGGCTATAAAATAATAATTTTATTTATTATTATAATATTACCTAATTATTTATTATCATAATTAAAATATCATTGCCGTCATTTATCATCATTTACAGGTCCTACTGCTGCATTTTTGTGTTTCTGTGGAAACTTCTTCTTTCACTTTGTCCTTGTGGGTGGATTGCAAAAGATCTCTATGAAGCATCTGACATGTTTGTGTTCCACCTACCCTGTTACCTACATTCCATCTCCTTAATATGTTGATGAAATTTCTCCCTCTGCTCATCGCTTACGGGAGGCACTCAGATTCTGTAGTCCAAATGAGAATTCAAAAAGTGCAATTTCAAACTCATGCAACAACCCAAATCTCGGAATTTTGTAACCACCACTACTCGGTGATGGAGTGGGTATCACACCGTGCTAGGATGCAAGAGGTCCTAGGTTTGAATCCTGGCTGGGCATGGATTTTCTTTAAGCATGTCCTTTCATCAATTTCATTACACCAAACTTAATATGAAGTGGAGGAAGCAGGACATTACTAGGATCAACCAGACTTTCTTCTATTACATTTCTACTCCCAGGTTGCAATGAATCACTAGGTAGACACACTTCTTGGAACAAGTCCTAATGGCCCTAATCCAGCTATCTCAGGAGTACTTGGTGTAATCTTCCTTTTGTCCAAGAATTTTGAAATAATTTTTATATCACCACATTTTGCCATCCATGTTTATTGTATTTCAGTTTTGTGAGAATCAAAGATAGGTTCTTGGAGCTTTCCTCCAGATACACAGAATGATCAACTGGAACCGATGCATACATACTACCATTATGGATAAACACTGCTGTGAGACTTCTCTTGGTGGAGTCTATGAATAGTCACCAATTCTTAACCTCATATTGTATTTCAACCTCTCCATCAACCCAGGAGCATTGCAACAGTGTAATAGGCTTCCTCCTTTGGTAAAGTATGGAATGGAATCTGCTTCTCTCTTTCTGAACCGTGAGAAAGAGGTGCTCTGAGCCAATACATTCTTTTCTTTTCCTTTAGACGAAAACCTAGGAATTCTGTAGATTCCTTTGAAAGACTAGTTCCTTGATCGGTTTAGTAGTCATACGAGAGAGGTTGAAGAAAATCATGGAGTGTTTAATGTTGCACACAAATAACATCTTATTTTCTGTTTGGAGTATTTAATTCTGTTAAATACACAGTGTAATATAACGTTGTGTTGTAATTTCATTATTCTTAATTGCATCATTTCTGATTATTTCTACCAGTTTCTCAACCTAATTTAAGAAACTGCAGTGCTGCCAGCTAGTGAGCAGGTTTGTAGAATAGTTGCTTACAGTGCCTGTAGAAAAGGTGAAGGTGATGAACAAAGATGATTTTGTGACAAAGCCTTACATGATGGGACTTTTCTGATACTTTTTCTGAAATCACTACCCAAAACTCTAAAGGAATCAGCTATTAGTTTCATTGCATGGTAGTGTAATGCTTTATTTAATATTTAACACCCATAACCATGCATTTAGTTATTTTTATCAATCACACACAATGATAATTATAATAATAATACTACTAATAATAATGATAATAATAATTATAATAATAATAATAACCCATGGTGTGTTAGCCAATAAGGGCCAGTATCTACAACCAACTGCAGGTCTCTCCCCCACCCACAGTGGTTTCAGAGAGACATGTTGTCAACACAACGAAACCCCAGTTTTGTTGGAGGTTTTTTATGACTGGGTTATGCCTCTCCTTCTTAGATCCCCAATATCCTCATGATGGTGGATGGCCATTAGTCGCATAGTCAGGCTGAAGTATCAGGAGAAAAGTTGTAACATATCCCCCAGGAGACTTTAACCTCCGCACATCCGACATTTGGAGTCCAGAGTTTGCACCTTAGATGGGGTGACCATAATATTTTGACCCAAAACAGGACGCCTCAAGGAAATTAGTTTATTCCATACTGAATAATCGGCAATAATAAAAATATTATTATTATATTAGTTTAAGTATGGACCACATAAATGATACACTATAAGCAACAAATGAAATGTGATCACCCATTATGAAAAGGATAATTGTAAGCTCATCATAACTTACATAGTATTTCTCCTCTCTTCTGATCAGCTTTGATGTTAGGCCTACTATGCTGAAGTTGAAGATGCCAAAATTGTTCATAATCTCCCCCCCTCCTTCCCAACTCTCAGTAAATTGTAGTCTTACCAACAAGATAGACTTCATTGTTGAGACATGTATTTTCATCTGTACACATATTGTTCAGGATTAACCCTAGAACACTACCGTATGTAAAATTTATGTATACTTTGCACTCAAATCCCTCCCCTACATCCCACCTCACACCCACTCACCCCTCCACCTAGCAGTGCCTCAGGCATTCTGTCAGACACAAGGCAGCACCGTGGTAAGGACGGTGCAAGTATTGAACGTCTTTAGTTTGTTTGTTATGTTGGACTCTCTACGTCAATAATATGTAGCGCTAGTAATAGAAGAAATAATTGTGCACGTAATTTTGACGTGCCTCTATTCATAACGCTATTTGTATTCACGTAAGAATTGCATGCCGCTAGTAATACACGTAGTGGAAATGTGTGAAAGACTACTGATAAAATTTACGAACTTTTGGTAAGTTGTGACGAACAAGATCTGGAGGAAGAGAATGAAGAAGATATTTTGGAAGTTGAGGAAACCGACTTCAGTGATTACGATAGCGACAATGACCCAGAGTATGTTCCTGATGAAACTGACTTAGTTCAAGGAATATGTGAAAAGATACAAGAAGCTGAGGTTTGTGAAGAAACATCAAAGACTCAAGGCAGGGTGCACAAGAGGAGGCAGACCTCAGAAGACTAAGCATAGAACATCATCGGCCAAATCAAAATAGAGGAAAATATCTGAGAAAGCTGTCACACCTGATGACGACACAACTCCGGTGAACCCTCTAGTCATTCCTGGTACAGACATTCTAAAAGGCAAATATGACTTTATGTGTACATGTAAGAGTGACTCAAGTCATGGCAAGACTGATGCAAAATATCTTGTACATATTAGACTTGGACCAACCCCACCTGCACGAAATGTCAAATGGCCAGAAGAATGTTTCAAGCTATTTTTTAGTGACAATTTAATGCAAGAATTATTGAGGATCAGGCACATACATGAAGTGTACTACGTAAAATTTTCAGTGAAAAATGCAGGCTCGACCAGGACTTGAACCCGGGTCTCTGGCATACCATGCCCTTGCTCTAACTACTGATCTACCAAGCCAGCCTGGCCTCGCCTGATTCTTCGCTGTCACTGATTTACCTGCATGGAATTGTCTCTGCCAGTTCTACCACAACGGGATCTGTTGCCTTTGAAACACGGTAGACTTTGACGCTGCCTGATTCCTCCCAGCATAGAGATGTTAATTATTGAAGATTAGACACATGCAGGAGATGTACTACATAGAAATTTTCAGCACTGTCGCTGTTTTACCTGCATGGAAACATCTCTGCCAGTGCTACCGCAACGGGATTTGTTGCCTTTGAAACACAGGCCGGCTTTTGATGAGATGTACCAACGAATGAATGCTGGAAAAAAAAACTAAGTGATGGCCCCTCTCATTTTTCTATAACATGATCAACATTGCGGCAATCAATGGATTCATTATTCACGTTCACAACTTCTACAACAATCAGGGCAGCTCAGAAAAGAGACCAGTTCATGCTTCACCTCCATGAGAACTTGACCAAGATCTGGCAGGAGCAAAGGCTAATAATTCCATGACTCTCACAGGGGTTGAGAAAGTCAATTTTGCAAGTGCTGGGGAAGGAAGAGACAAGTAAAATAGCAGCCACGTCACAAGGGAACAGAAAGTATTGTAGTTTCTTCAACTACAAGAAAAGGAGGATGACAACTCCTGTGGGAAGGCAATTTGTGGTGAGCATCAAAAGAAAAAGTGCCCCGACTGTGGATAATTCCAGAAATGCACTATTTTCTTCTAAGGTGTTTTCTTATTCCTTGTTAACAGTGTTATAATTATTAGCATCATTTGTTTTTCATTGCGTACTTTCCCATTAATTCGTAATGTACGTACAAGCTTGTCAACTAGTACATTTTTTTTCATATATTCTGTGTTTAATAAAGCCATGTTTATATATTTTATAAGAATAAAGTCTCCAAAATGTAGAAAATAAACAAAATAATATTAAAAAATATTCATCACTTTGATTTTATAAACTAAAGTTTATGTTGAAAATCATTCGCTCGCTGCATGTACATAATATTTACGTAGTGCTAGTTATACTGTAATATTGGAACACAATTGTGTTCTACGGTTAAGTGGAATGTATTAAGCAGTGAAGAACCACCACTTTCAGAAAAACGTCATAGTTATGTGGTCCACTTCAACTTACTAAAAATCTGTACCCATTTACTCAACAAATAAACCTTATTTTCTTTCCAGGCTTTTTGATGTGTTTCGATTGCTCTTGCAAATTGCCACTAATCGAACAATATTTTTCTGTCTCCTGAACTTGAAAATATATTAGCATTCTATAATTTATTGGGAATTGTCATGTGAGTTTTGTCGAGACACAGGAATTTAAATTCTTGGTGGAAGCTTACTTTGAAACTAAATACTTATAATCTAGAAATAATGTAATCCACGTAAAACAATAACAACCACAATGCGAGCTAACCTAAATAGTAGACTGATGTCTACTCGAATCTTTCGATGACAATGTAGCATTTTGATTGTCTTGCGCAATTAGCCAAAAGTAATGCTAAATAAAAAAAAAAAAATACATGAAGTACTTGAAGTAGTGTAAATAGCTAAAAAAATCCACCAACTTTTTTTTTAACATGAAATGTTCCAAATTTAGATTTAGTTTTAAAATTAACTTCCAGACTTTCATTAAGAGGGACATACTGAGGGTTTTTAAAACATGGATTGAACAACTGAGACACATCTCCTAAATTTGACTGTCTAACACTAACACATACTAACACTATGGAAAGTATTTTATATTCAAGTTTCATTGCTATTCTAAAATAATCTTCATATCTATTAATCTGATGATTCTCATATATATTTTTACTCATTTAATTACAATTCTGCTTGTGTAAATTTCATCGTTAGTGTGAAAATTAATAACTATAGTTTGAAAGGTAACATTATGTAATTCTTGAGTAATCTCCACAATCACGCAAACATGTACACATACAGGGTTCAGCATTAGAAACCAGCCCACCTCATATAACTTGGTCTGAAACAAATCTTTCTCCTAAATTAATGTGCTTCAGAAACAAGAACAGAGGCAGATACAGTGGGAGGACTGATGTCACGTGGCCAGGTGGGAAGATTAGTGGAATGGGATGGGATGGGTGTATGAAGAAGAAATAATAAGGTGGGCTGGTTTCCTTGCCCAACCCTGTATACGGGCAAATTTAGCTACTATGTGCCCTGAGGCAGAAGAAGAATTGGTCTCCCACCTGTTTTGAAATGAGTATAGTACACCATCAATGAACGTATCACTCTTGATAATACTTTTGTGCAATATTATCAATATATGCATATTGAACACACCAAATACTAGTCAGGTAGAGCATGCTTTCTTTCCTGCAATGTTTGTCGATTACATTTTCATAGACCCTGTGTTCGAATCCTGGGGTAGGCAGGGGTGTTCTCTGTGAGTGTCTGTTCATTACTTTTACCTTATCATCACTCATCTTCATCTTCATAATTAGTGAAAAATGGGAGGAAGTGAAGTAAAAAGGAACCAAATCAACAATCAATCAACATTTGCATACTCTAATCTCTATGTAATATTAGCATCCATGGAATGGGCATTAAGACTTGTAACTCGATCTTTCAACAGAGATGATTGTAGATAATTCTTAATAATATAACCCTCTAATACATATCAAACCAGACAAAGTTTGCTCTGTCCATTCTCTAAACAGCACATCTATTTTTGAATTCTTTCTTACCATCTCAGATTTCTTGCATTGTTTTGGCTTCTTGCTAGTTTTTGGGATTGAGAACCACTACTTCTCTTCTTCCAAATATTACTCATTTTTTGATGAATGCAAACCGAAAAAAAACAGAACCACAGAACTGCACTCTTTCAATGTTACAAATTAAACTAAAGATTTCATTGTTGCTTCAACTTTATCAAAACTTCATTGTCAGCAGTAAAGAAGGTCAGGTTCATGTTTACAGTTGCACTGTTGTCCAACAAAGTAAAATATTTGTGATTAAAATTTAAACTGCCCAGTTACTTCCTTCAAAATGTATATGAGTTACTGTTAATGTTACAGTCATTTTAAAGAGTAACTCAGTTACAATTTCTGATAATTCAATTGTAACTGTATGTAACTTAAACAGTTACTTTCTGCTGAAAATTTTGTTGCAAACAAATTGCACACAAGCAATGATCATGAATATATAAGTTACCTTTACTTGAATGATCATATTTCCATTTCATGTTGTAATTCATATTATGTACTATACAATCACAAGAGGTTGCCTGTGCATTAGTGTATTTTGTGCTAGACGCTGTTGGCAGATTGAAAAAACTCCGCTTTCACTAGGCAACAAATTTTACCTTTTGCTCCTGATATGAAAAGTCAATTCTTATAGGTTTTTAGTTGCTGAATGAGAAAATAACAATGAAAATTTTAAATTGACTACAGTTTATGAGGGATATGTAAAGGTTTCTGATATAGTATAGCAAAATATATATGTTGTCCCACCCTCCAGGGAATGCCACCTCAGCTTAGCACTAACCATGTGAGCGGAGGGGTTTGCGTGCTTTGCCAGCAGTAGATTTTCTACCAGCAGGATCACCCATGTGAGCCAGACTAAGGCATCCTGCAGTGACCCATCTTACCTATTATATCCTATCCTAATATTCCTACCCAGTCCCAAACGCCGGTAGCGAGTACGAACTCAGTTGAAGACAGTCCTATCTCAGGGAGTAGCACCCTTGCCGACATGAGCTACAGATCCTCCTGACCCAGGAGTTAGCACCTGGCAAGGGTCCCTTCTTCAGACTTATGAGGGGGATGGAGCTAATCCCTCAGCCATAGTGAAGGCAACCGTTCTAAGGGAACAAACCTGATACAAACCCTGGTCCTCCAGGTTGGAGGTTTTGCGTGAGGCCAGCTCCCTAGCTCCCTCACCAAGAAAAAATTACACATGCTAAAAATGCTCAACAAAGGAATGCCGGACTGATGTCCCTATGACAACCAAGGCGAGTTAAAAGGAATAAAAGAGATATCATTAAAATTGGAACCTGGAACATACTTACGATGCTGAAACCAAGTAAAATGCAAGAAATTGCTGAAGAAATATTTAAGTCTACACTCCAAATTGTACCCATTCAAAAAATTAGATGGAAAGGCTATGGGCACAAAAAGAAGAAATACTATTTTGTATACTATAGCTGCAATAGTTAAAAAAAAATAGGCCACCTAGGAACTGGATTTATGGTACAAAAGGAAATCTGGAAAAAATGTATTAAGCTTCACACCTCACAACAACAGGATCTGTAAACTTAGAGTATTTCTTTATTATGTGTTCACACCCCTACGGAAGGCCCATCTGATGAAGATAAAAGTTAATTCTATGAAAACTTACAATTGATACAAGATCAGACACCCAGACATGATATAACAATAATACTAGGAGATATGAATGCAAAGTAGGATGTGAAAATGCTCAATTATTAATAAAAGGCAACCACTCTCTACACAATGAATGTAATAAGAATGGTGACTTATCATGTGAATATTTAGATACTAATAACATGATGATAATGAGCACAAAATTTCAACATAACATGTCAATTAAGGAACCTAGATCTCACCCTACACGAAGACTTTGAACCAGATAGATCATGTGTTTGTTAATTCAACCAAGAGTAGTACATTCCAAGATGTTAGGACTAGACACAGATTCAATTGTGATTCGGACCATTTCTTAGTCCACCTGGAAATAAAACAAAAACTAATAACAATTAAACAATAGCAGATTCAACTACTAAAATGGAACAGGAACAATCTATGTGACTCTAAAATACAAAAACTATACAGACAGTGTTTGCAAGGAAAACTAGAAGATAATGTTGAGTCACAGGATACTAACATAGAATGGTAAAACATTAAGGAATCAATACTTGAAGCAGCTAATGAAGTATTCCAACCCCAAGAAAAGAGAACATTTAATGAATGGTGGGACAAAGAATGTAGATTAGCTACAGATGAGAAGAATAAAGCAAGAATGAAATGCTTAAACAGAACAAGAGGAAACCAAGAAGATTACTTACAAAAAAGGAAAAATGCCATAAAGATCTGTAAAAGAAAAAAAATAAAGAATGGATAAATAATAAAATTAAAGAAATTGAAGAATGAAGTAGGAAAAATGAAAGTAGGAAATTCTATAAAGAAATGATTTTTTTAACAAAGAAGAAATTTTAATTATCCCACTATGTAAAGATAAACAAGGAAAATAAATTTCAGAAAATAAATTAGTATTGGAAAGATGGAAACAATATTTTAGCGATATTTTAAACAATGAAGCAACACGTGACAATACCTACCTAAGAAATGTAAATCAGATAAATTACGAAGAGGTCGATGTCTGAACATTTACTGAAATTAATACCATAATAAATAAGCTAGAGAATAATAAAGCTACAGACCCAGATAATATCTCAGCAGAACTAATTAAATTTGGTGGACGAACCTTAAAGAAGAAAAAATATGATCTTATACTTACAATATGAAAAAGTGAGCAGATCCCAAATGATAGTCTGGAAGGAATAATTTGTCCTGTATTTAAGAAAGGTAATCATATGGACTGTAATAATTATAGACCAATAACACTGTTATATGTAATGTATAAAATTTATGCTATATTTTTGTACAACAGACGAAATGAGTTTGTAGAACATCAAATTGGTGAATATCAAATGGGCTTTATATCTAACCAATCAACCATAGACAATATTTACATGATACGACAGATATATGAAAAATGTCATGAATTTAATATCGAGCTACATATTGTGTTCATAGATTATACCCATGCATTTCATTCTATTAATCTATTAAAGATCATTAATCCCTGAATGCCTATTAAACTTTAACATTCCAGTAAAACTAGTAAACCTGATCCAGATTACATTGCAGAATACTAGAGCCAAAGTGAAAATTAATAATGATCTTACAGATAAGTTTGAAGTAAAATCCGGAGTGAAACAAGGTTACCCTTTATCAGCACTTCTATTCAGCTTCATAATGGATGTGATAATCACCAAACTTGAAATAAGAGGTAGTCTCTCTACCAGATTAAAACAGCTATCTGCCTATGCTGATGGTATATTGATAATGGCAAGAACAAAGCAGTCCATGTTAGATACATTCATGATGTTGAAAAATGAGGCATTAAAAATATGGTCTAATAGTAAATTAAAGTAAAACAAAATATATGAAATGAGGGAGGAAACCAAATAAAGAAAATAAACTACGTAATAACAGACACAAGAAGTCTTGATACTGTTGAATCTTTTAAATACTTAGGATCAATTTTGAATACCAATAATTCAATAGAAGAAGAAATAAGAGAAAGAATTATAGCAGGAAACAAAGCTTTTTATGCAAATAACAAATTAATACAAAATAATCTTCTCTCAAAAAAATCAAAACTTAAGTTATATTGGACAAGTATTAGACCAGTGACAATATATGCCTGTAAAACATTGGTCCTGAAAGATAGCCTAATACAAAAACTACTAATATTTGAAAGTAGAATATTAAGAAAAATATTTGGCCCCTATAAAATGAGCAATGGCTCTTCAAGAATAAAAACAAATGATGAGCTAGACAAGTTGATTAAGCATAAGAATATAATAGGATTCATAAAAGCCCAAAGACTAAGCTGGTAGGGCATACTGAACGATTGCCAAATGAGAGAATAGTCAAAAATATATGTAAATCGAAACCATTTGTGAAGAGGCCCTTAGGAAGACCTAAAGTTAGATGGGAAAATGATGTTAGAAACGATATTAGAATAATGAAGATCTCAAATTGGAAGAAGGATGCCCAGGATAGAATTAAATGGAAGAAAATTGTTGAGCAGGCCAAAACTCATAAAGAGTTGTTGCGCCAAGTAAGAAGAAGAAGAAGATGAATGGTTGTTGTCTACTTCTATTCCTGCTATCACTTTGCCTGTTGCTTGTGTGCTGCTGAGTATTTTCCCTAGGTATCATCCAACAGTAGTCCACCAACATGGAAGTGGTACACTTTCCCTGGTACATTTTCTTCATCGATTCGATTGCCTGATGCAAATATTCCCCATGCTCATCAATAACATTGCCAGAGTGATTGGGTAAGATATCTAAGTGGAAATGGATCATGTGTATCTTTTTGGACCAATCAGTTCTTTCTAGTTTTCTGCCAGTAAAATCATCTGTAGAGCTGAGTTTTGTCCATGTATGTGCCCCTTTATAGACTCAGCTTTCACCTGGCTAAGGAGATTTTAGTCCTTAGAGACAGATATTGATTTTAGCTCCTGTAAGGGGCAGGACCCCATATAATTTGAACAGGGCAAATAGCCTAAGTCTCTCAAAGCATCAACCATTCACAGTAGTGGATACTGTGTAGTTTAACTATGGCGAGAAACATATTATGCAGTAAGTACAGAAGTTCTTCTGAAATATGAGGGTGCATTCATAATTATGTCAGCATTTCTTAAGATTTTTCCAAAATAACTTTTGTTCTTATTGATATATTTTTTACATTCTACAGGCAACACTCCAGAAATGTGCCCAGTATCTAATTTAGAAGAAATACCTTCTACTTCAGGTATGTTGTTAGTTTTGAAAAAGTATAATACCGTATTCCATGAAAGCTCAATTTTACATTTCTTAGGGATAAAGGTGAAAAAAATAATACTGCAGGAAAATATAAAATCTGTAAAAAATTTATGTCAATTGCTTAATTGTGACCATGTGGATTAAATGTGTCGTGCTTGAAATTGTAAAATCTGGGAATGCCAGTTGGGGGTTCCACTGTACACCAGTGTTCTGAAACTCAGACCATTGGATGAGCATCTTTCTAATTTTGAAAGTTAAGGGGCCATGTGAATAAGAATAAGTTCATTACGGGTAAGTGCCAACTTCATGAATTACATTTGTCTGTACGGTTTCTAATTATCATGGTAATAGTATAAACGAAAGTGTCCCACACGGTGGCTGTGCAGTCTGAGGTGTCATGCTCTGGGCTCCGGCCACGTAACGTGCACAGGTTCGAGTCTCCTGGGGGAAGCGTAAAAACTTTTCTCTTGAGATTTTGGCCAGTGTATGGGTCTGGTGGCCACCCACCATTTTGAGGAAATTGGGGAACTGCAAATGAGTAGCGTAACCTAGTCACGGAAACCTGCAACAACAATTGGGGACTTGTTGTGCTGACCACACGTCACCACGTAACTGGTGTGGATAATCTCCCACCTTGGGTGAGAAATTGAGTAGGATCAGGTGGGAGTGAGGCCGGCTGTTACATACTGTGTTTCTGTAACAAGTTTTTGTTTGGATGTTTTCTGTATGGTTTGGACCATGGCGACACAATTGCAATCAAACAACATTTTAGTCAGTATCTCAGCTACCACACTGGATAAGGCAACTGGTTTCAACCAGAGATCCAGCTAATATAAATCAGCTAGCAAACTTCCTAGGCAGGTATGAAGCATCCGAAATCCGTTGAAAGCTGGAAGAATGATGGGAAGATAAGCGTCAGGATTCTCCAAAGGTTAGGTACACAAGCTTTGTCAAACCTTCTCCAGACAAGAAGGAAATTTGGAACTTCCAATACCCTAAGAATCGTGTGTTCCAGAATGAAAGACGAAACAACTGGAGGGATCACAGACCAGCAAGAAATATCTGGTACAGAAACCGAACTATGCCTTATAAAGATGAGTGGAGAGGAAATCGTAAAGCCACTAGCGTGAAAGAGTGTGCAGTGCAAACCGATGCTTCACCCACAGATGTGAGAAGCCAGGACCTGGCAACATTTAACAAACTGATAGATTTATCAACAAGCAAGAAATACCATAGCAACGGGAGAATAGTGGTAAAAAATGCTGAGAATAATTGTAACATGTGGTTTAATGTTTATAAATTGTTGTTAAGAGCTCTTATCTAAAAATAATCCTTTCTCTAAGGTGAAATAGTAAGTTTTGTTTCCATGCTTGGTGATTACAAGAGTCTTTTGGCAATGACTTGAGGAGCGAAGGGTACTTTCCTCAACTGACTGAAAAGTACGTAACAATGCAGTGTTTTAAATGCCATTTTTAACTGTATATTCAGATGTTCAGCCTATCTGAGCCTAGAGTTCACTTAATACAACACACAAACAACTATTTTTTTTTAAATATTACAAAACATTTGAAATGTGAGAGTTATTTGGAAATCAACAGTGCCAGAGGTAATTAAATGAGAATCTGAAATAGATTCAGTACTGGCCAATAATGCATTACTTTATCCCAATGATTTAGGCATAGTGCCTCATTCTTTTGTCACACTGTGAATGTTTCAGCATGTGTACAGGAAGATTTAAAGGCTGTTCTTTTGCAAGCTGAAGGCTATAGCATTGCAAAAGTTCATCACAGCCTAAACTTTATAACAGTCATTATAAGGAGCTTCACAGAAATGTCACAATGGATGAAAAGATATACATGGTGAGAAGGTTGACTGATAAAATTATAATGGTTGTATCTGCACTGAGGTTATTTACACCCCTCCACTAATATGAGAACATGAGCCCCTTGTCAAGAATAAGAACTAAGGGAGCAAATAAAAAACAAATACTTTGTCTAAATCAAATATCATGAGATGAACTCATGACCTAAAATATTAAAAACCATCTAAGAACTAAATTACTACACCATCGACAAAAGACAAGATTTAATATCTATCAACACATATGGGTGAGGAGTAGGACAACACACAATGTCAGGGTGTACTACATGAAAAAAGGTTGACATTTTAGCTCCTTCCTAGAAGGACACCCTTGCACTCTGATTTGTGAGATCGGGACTTGTCTGTCATCTCTAGTGACTATTATATTGTGCAAAGCAGCACTGCACATTAATGAAGTTGGATTAAGCATTGCCAGTTAATGATCACCCATCCTACATCCTAGGCATCACATCAAGTGAGTTTCATCATTTTGCATGGATAGAATTGATTGATTTGGTTTATTTTACTCCTCATTTCTGCCACCTTTGACCAATCCTGAATCACATGGGTAAATTGATTGATTGATTGGAGTTTTAAGTTCACTTTATGCACAGTAAACCTAATCGGGACTGGACCTACAGTTTAAAGTGGGAACCAAACCACTATGTGCCTCCACCAGGTATCGAACCCAGGACCCCTTGATTACAAAGCAGCAACACTACCACTTCACCACATGGGTAAATGACTGACTGTGCACCAACATAAGCAAAAATATAATAGCATCAAAAATTGATTTAGCTACCTGGTGGCAGCTTGTTATGATGATGGGATGAAGACACTCAAATTGACTTGCAATAAGTGTATCATTACAGAGGTTAATTATGTCAAGAAACAGCCTAGGCGATTAGCTAACTTGGGCATTATTCTATCCTTAGCACTATTTGAATGATTACATAGAAGGAATAAATTCTTACCTCTACTGTGTGATATTAACATAGACAACTGCATTTTATCTGTTTTTCAAGTGAAGATTCCCCAACATACAAGTATTTTACATATAAAGCTATTGAAACATTACTATATTCAATGAGAAAGAGATGGTTGCTATAGAAACCATCAACAAATAAAAGATGTTCTTTGTTGTCTTATTAATTGTTTCAAAAATACTTACATCTAAATAATTCTTAGTTATTTTTAATAATCAACTAAAAAGCAATACACTACCTGGAATAACATGTCCTTCGTCTTCTGGAACACAAGGATTCTTATCTGGTGACACATCTGAAATGGTTAAAAAGTATATGTTATTAAAAACAATAAATCCTATTTGTATTATGCATGCTTGATGTATTGGTGAAACATGAACAATGTCAATCTTCAGAGAAAATAAAGCCAACATGTCTGGAATTATAGGAGATCCTTCTCCTGAATAAATAAGATATATTCCAGGAATTTCATGTAGAATATCTGGAGGAACTAAGATGTTGATGATTAGAGACGCAAATGAATCTCCCTTTGACATTTTCAGAAAATACTTTTTTGATATATCCAACATAATCGTATCAACGTCTGTAGAGTATAATATAACACATCTACAATAGATTAAGTTTACTGAGTCAAAAATACTCAACCCATGTATGCATGCTTGTTCAATGTTCAAACGTTTCTGTACTTCTGAGATTCTAAGAGATTCCCACATTTTTCAAGTGCAAATAGATAGTACAATAGTGGTGACTTTGTACAAGTAGATAAATAACACACATGATCATCTATCTGTAAAGCAGTGTAGAAACATGGTAAAATTTTAATTATTAAGGCCGACCCAATACCACTTTGAATCCATATTGATGCCAATATTCTTATTAAATGCATGGCCATAAAATTAGGCAGGTGGCAGAAGTTCACGAGTTTTTCTATAACTACATGTAAGCTTTGCCCCAGCGAAATAAATGGAAATGATTTTAAGCCAGAATTATATGCATATTCAGTGTGGACTTGAAGTGGGTATCGATGTCTCAGAAGCAACCTTAATAGTCATAGAGAATGCTTAGTTAATTTGTGTTCCATGAAATGTGGCAATTCATCTAAATACTTTAATTCTGCTGTTGCCACGTCAGAGCACAACTCTGTGTGTTTGGAGGTTTAAGAGAATGAAAGATCTCTTGTAGAACTGGTCTTTGTAATCCATGTGATACAAAAAAGGTAAAGGTAAAGTGCTCCCCTGTGCTTAGCACCATGCCATGAAGGCGTATAGGGGGTGTGGGGGTAACGCCATGTGATACAAACTGGCAGTATTTTCTCGAAACTTTATGCCCCAGAGATATCGGTCTGATGCTCAAAATAATCACTGATGGGACTGGGTAAGGATTATTAGCGAACATTGACAAAATTTCCATAGCTACTAGATGCAAAACTGTGTTACATTATCGTTGTTCTTATCAATATACAAACAAAATGCATTGGTAACACAATTAAGCTTTGTTTCCATTACAGATAACTACATATGCTGACCACGGCAGTCTAAATTTCAGTAAAAAAAAAAGACAACAATATGATGTTTCAACTGTCCATTAGGGTCTTCCTCAGACTTGAAACCAAAGTAAAAAAACAAAATTCATTATTTTGTAAAATAAATTTGTAAATACACAATTTACTTTTCAATAATGAAATTAATCCACATGTGAGCAGCTGGTGCTACCTACTTTTCAGCCTGCATGAATGATTTCAAATTAGAAATTACCAGTTTTTAAGTGTAATACTACATATATTAAATATGACATAGACATAGCAATGCTTAGCAATGTGATTCTCTTTGTCATCAATGTATATATTTATGAAGAATGTAAATTAAGTATGCATATTTTACCAAATGACAAGCACATCTACATTAAAAACCCAGCTGCACAAGTTTCAGTTTTTGTTTATGTCCACTTCATGCATAGATATACTAATCAGGACTTCAACAACAGATTTAAAGTGGGATCTGAACCACTTTGTGCTTACACCAGACATCAAATGCAGGATCCCTTGATTACATGGCAGGAGCATTACCACTATGCCATTGGGAGAGATCCCAGCTGCATGAGTTCAGCTTATGTTTGGAACAAAATTATAAGGGGATTCTTGTATTCAAGAACGAATCAAGTCAAATTTCTAATGCCCACTTTCAAAAAGCGAATCTTCAAAATTCCAAATATCGATAAGTTAATGAGAGAGTTTCACTGGTTGTAGAAAATGTAATATTTTCTATGTTGCATCCAGGAGGCAAAACATGATCATTTTAGGATGTAACTGAAAGTAATGATTATATTGTGTTACAAATAGAGCTAATGGACAAGCATTTTATTTAATCATGATTAGAAACAAAATATTATTGCAAATAATAACCCATGGTACAACAGCCCATTTAGAGCCTGGGTCTACCTACCAACTGCCGGCCTCACTCCCACCTGATCCTACTCAATTTCTCACCCAAGGTGGGAGATTATCCACACCAGTTACGTGGTGACGTGTGGTCAGCACAACAAGTCCCCAATTGTTGTTGCAGGTTTCCGTGACTAGGTTACGCTACTCATTTGCAGTTCCCCAATTTCCTCAAAATGGTGGGTGGCCACCAGACCCATACACTGGCCAAAATCTCAAGAGAAAAGTTTTTACGCTTCCCCCAGGAGACTCGAACCTGTGCACGTTACGTGGCCGGAGCCCAGAGCATGACACCTCAGACTGCACAGCCACCGTGTGGGACACTTTCGTTTATACTATTACCATGATAATTAGAAACCGTACAGACAAATGTAATTCATGAAGTTGGCACTTACCCGTAATGAACTTATTCTTATTCACATGGCCCCTTAACTTTCAAAATTAGAAAGATGCTCATCCAATGGTCTGAGTTTCAGAACACTGGTGTACAGTGGAACCCCCAACTGGCATTCCCAGATTTTACAATTTCAAGCACGACACATTTAATCCACATGGTCACAATTAAGCAATTGACATAAATTTTTTACAGATTTTATATTTTCCTGCAGTATTATTTTTTTCACCTTTATCCCTAAGAAATGTAAAATTGAGCTTTCATGGAATACGGTATTATACTTTTTCAAAACTAACAACATACCTGAAGTAGAAGGTATTTCTTCTAAATTAGATACTGGGCACATTTCTGGAGTGTTGCCTGTAGAATGTAAAAAATATATCAATAAGAACAAAAGTTATTTTGGAAAAATCTTAAGAAATGCTGACATAATTATGAATGCACCCTCATATTTCAGAAGAACTTCTGTACTTACTGCATAATATGTTTCTCGCCATAGTTAAACTACACAGTATCCACTACTGTGAATGGTTGATGCTTTGAGAGACTTAGGCTATTTGCCCCGTTCAAATTATATGGGGTCCAGCCCCTTACAGGAGCTTAAATCAATATCTGTCTCTAAGGACTAAAATCTCCTAAGCCAGGTGAAACCTGAGTCTATAAAGGGGCACATACATGGACAAAACTCAGCTCTACAGATGATTTTACTGGCTGTAGGTCTAGGTGCCAGATTGACATTTTGGTGCCTTCTCACATTTCACTCTAATTCTACCAATGCATTGCTGTTATTAAAATTCCAGCGATCGTATGCTCATCAGAACCTTATCCATGGTCAATTTATAATCTTGAAAATACATTTACAAGCTGCTATTAATATAATGGAATCAAATACTTACTTGATTTGTGGTAATACTTATTGATAAAAAAAAGTAAAAGGTAAAGTGCTCCCCTGTGCTTAGCACCACGCCATGAAGGCATATAGGGAGTCTGGGGGTAACGCCCCACATTTTCTTGATCCAGTCGTGAGTGGGGGTGATGTGATCAGCATCACACCCCTGACCGCCTTTACCCCCCAGGGTTTGCCCCAGGTACCCATGTCATTCGACGCTGGGTGGGCACCGGAGCCGCTTCCAATGTTAGAAAAGTTCCCGGATTTGAACCGAGCGGGGATCAAACCCGGGACCTTGAGCATGGTAGTCAGACGCGTTACCGACATAGTTCGATTAATTTCAATGGCTACTTAATTTCAGGGACATGTTATGTGTATACTGAAAGTATACTGTGTATACGGTGTATACTGAAAGTCCTCTCTTTTCCCTTCCCAAGTGATAAAGCAATAAGTTAACAAGTGAATGGTGTCAGTGGCCAATAAAATCAATAGACACCTCTACAAATACTTTTACAGAGAGTGTAAGTACATTTGATTCCCATATATTAGTTTACCTCAATATTCTTTGTTCTCTGATACTAAAACAATTTTGATAGAATTTCATATTGAAGACGTACAGTAATATACCTGAAGTCGGGAGTAGATTTTCACACTCACAAACATTGATCCCACCCAGCCCAGGATTTGAACCCCTAGACCCCTGGCGTGTAGCATGATGTTGTTGTTGTTGAGTTAAAATTTATGGGTGCGTCGGCACTTAAGGACATTTCACACCCTTCTATGTATGCGGGAAAATATCCCTTATCTAAAATTCTGACTGAGAACTTAAAAAAGGGGTGTAAAGAGCCCCTTGGGAAAAACTAAAAGTGCAAGGTTGTAAAAAGACCTGCACGAGACAAACACAACACATTAAAAAGTCAGAATAAACTAAAAACCTCCTTACAGATGGTGGAAGAGTCCAGCTCTTCGCAAAAAACTAAAAACATGGGATAAAATACTGCTATCACCCAAGAGGGATGACAAACAGCCGGAAAGGTTAAAAGTCTGCCGGAGGTAAGCAAGATCGACACATTCAACGAGAATGTGTCGGATGCTTAAAATAACATTACAGGTACGACACAACGGAGGGTCCAGCCCTTGCAGTAGGTGACCATGCGTGAGACGGCTGTGTCCTATACGCATGCGGGTAAGAATAACGTCTTCTCGCCGAGAGGGATGAGACGAGGAACGCCAAACACCTATGGTGGGCTTAACAGCGTGAAGCTTGTTCCCCGTTTCCACATCCCACTCGGTCTGCCAAGTGTCAAGAAGGCAAGAACGGAACACATTCTGCAGGTCGCTAGCTGGCAAAAGGTGGACGAGAACGTCGCCATCTGCATCAGCAGACTTGGCGGCAGCATCAGCTGCTTCGTTCCCCAGGATGCCCACGTGGCTAGGGACCCAACAGAAGTGTACATCCGCACTGGCAGATAAGGACACAGGCCGTCTGAATATGCGTTGCGCTACTGGATGCCGGGAATACGGCGAATCCAGAGACTGCAACACGCTGGTCGAATCACAGCACACAAGGACCTTCTTCAGACCGTTGACATCTGCAAAATCCAGTGCCTTTAGAATGGCGTACAACTCTGCCGTATAAATGGAACAGGCAGGATGTAGCAAGTAACTGGAACTTTGAGAGTCTAGGACGAAGGCGCAACCAACTGATTCGACTGTCTTGGACCCATCCGTGTAAAACACATTAAAATTGGGGTGCTTCGCACGAAGTTCTAAAAACCTTTGCTGGTATACAACCATTGCTGTCTCTGACTTTGGAAGGGCAGTCAGAGATAAATCGATAGAAGGTGCAGGAAACTCCCAGCTAGGGAGGGGCGGAATGAGTGGATAGACATGCCACGAAAATCACTGTCAACACCAAGTGCTGACAGGATCTCGTCTGCACGAACACCAAATGGTGTTGTGGCACTAGGGCGGAGCCGATACTCTGGCAGCCTATTTACGTCTGAGATGGTGTGAAATGAGGGATGTGAAGGCATCGAGCGAAGATGGAGGAAGTAGTTCACTACCAACCGCTGTCTTCGCAGAGACAGCAACGGCTCAGATGCCTCTACATATAAACTGGCGACTGGACTGGTCCGAAAGGCACCAGAGCACACACGTATACCAGCATGGTGGACGGTGTCTAGGATGCGAAGTCTAGATGAGCGGGCAGAAGAATACACAACACATCCATAATCAAGCTTCGACCTGATGAGTGCTCGATACAATCGAAGCAGTACCGTCCTATCAGCACCCCAGGAAGTATGGGATAAAACACGTAAAAAGTTGAGAACTCGAAGACAAGAGAACTTTAAGTGGAGAAGGTGAGGTAGCCATGTTAATTTCTTATCGAAAATGAGGCCCAGGAAGCGGACCTCATTCACGAAGCACAGGGGAGATTTCCTTATGTACAGGTCAGGATCGAAATGACATGTACGCTGACGACAAAAGTGAACACACACGGATTTCTCGGATGAGAAGGTGAAACCTGTTTGGGAGGACCACTCAACCAAACGGTTTATCGTCAGTTGGAGTTGACGAGAAGCTGACACGAGATTCCGTGAGCGACAAAAGATCGTGAGGTCGTCTACATACAGAAGACCATGTACAGGGGCAACAATGCTCGCCATAACACTGTTCACTGCTATGGCAAACAGAGTCACACTTAATACGCTGCCCTGCGGGACACCGTTCTCTTGTTCGTGAAGATCCGAAAAGGAGTTCCCAACACGTACGCGGAAAAAACGATCAGATAAAAAGTTTTTAATAAAGTACGCCATATGGCCACGCACGCCCCAAGAATGGAGCTGCTTTAGGATGCCAAAACGCTACGTTGTGTCATATGCTTTTTGGAGGTCAAAGAAAACTGCAACTAAATGTTCCTTGTTGAGGAATGCATCCTGAATGTGTGTTTCCAGCTGAACCAGATGGTCCAGTGTGGAACGGTTGGAGCGAAAACCACATTGAAAATTACTTATCAATGAGTTTTCCTCCAAAAACCAGGTGAGACGCTTGTTGATCATGCGTTCCATCAACTTGCACACACAGCTAGTTAAGGCTATAGGCCTGTAACTCGAGGCTGCGGTGCGTTGTTTACCTGGTTTCAGGATGTGTAGCGTGATGTGCTAACCCCTCTGCAATGGGGACCGGCTCTAGAACCTATGGAACCTCTAAGTTTGGGTCCATTCCAGAGAAATGACAGCTGAGATTCAGCTATCTGACTCAGCATGCAAGTTAACCTACAGAGAAGGCCAACCTGGTGAAAGGTTTAAGGAACATAACTGGCAAAGTAATTGAGTATTTCTCTCAAGCCAATTTCACACCAAAATGATAAGCAACATGTTGTCGGGCATCTGAGTGGCATGTCACTTAGGAAACAACCCTTAAGAAACCAATGCAATCTCTCATATCAGAGTGATATGACACACTGTACATGTCATTTGTTTCAAAATTTAAATACATTGGTTTTTAGCTTCAGCACTTCGTTTTGAGCTGTTGTTGGCAGTACCTTTCAAATCATGTAAATGGACTATGTTTTCACCATGTAGTATGTGATTGCTTGCGTCTGCTTTGAGGCACTACATTGATTGATTGATTTGCTTTTTATACTTAACTTTTTCTCCAACTTTTGGCTAATCGCAAAGATTGTGATGAGTGATGATATGATGAAATTGATGAAGCAAATACCGGTAACACCCATGCCCTGGCTGAGATTCAAACTCAGAACCCCTGCCACTGTAGTGTGCTATGCTAACCACTCTGCCATGGAGATCAGCTCTAGGCACTAGAGTCAATGGGAATGCATATTAGGGCCACTTTATTAATTACATCCTTCAATATATTCAGGATGTTGCTTGTGATTTTTGTGTGAATCCCCCATGCTGCATGCCAGTTCAGTGTGAAGGCTTACCCATGATACGTGTGATAAAATTGTAAATGGGATCCTATATATTCATTTAAGTAATTGTAACTATCCTACTCCTACCAAATGATCACTAACCAGTTTACTGCAAGGACAGAGGGTGAAATCTGGGAATAGCAACTACTGGAGGCGAACAATAGAAATTTCCCTGAACAGATAAGACATATGTCTGTAACAAATTAACCACATACTGGAAAAACAGAAAAAAATACTTTGTACACAAACTTCTGACATTCAATTTAGAATATAAGACACATAAAATACTTTAATTTGGTAAAAAAGGAGAGAAGAGTTTTAAAATTCCACATCACATACCTGGTGCAGTTCGGTTAACTTCAGGGGCCACAGGAGAAGGATAGTCAGCTAAAATACAACATTCTAAAATCCATCTGATAATTATAATGCAGTAAATGCACTTAGAATATCATTGTAGTGTATAAAATTTTCACTTCACTTCAGGCATATATATTTCTTACGAAATTCCTTAAAGGTCTTGACTTTTACCAGGAGCCTTGCTTCTGAAAAAGAAAGCATTTAGGTTTAAAGAATGATATTGTCTGGTTAATATGCACTAAACATGAATCACATTAAGGTTTAAGTGATCTAGTTTATTAAAAAGGCACTAACAGGAAAAATAATTTTAAAAATTGACAAATTGTTCAAATCTCTCATAGTTTTATGAGAGAACAAGAGATCTGAAGAAAGGATACCAACCCAGAGCAGTTTTCTACAAGGATAAAGAAGGAAACCTCATTGGAGACAAAAGAAAGATGATGGAAAGATGGCAGGAGTATTTCTGTGAATTACTTAACGGAACCAATGAGGAGGATAAAGAACAGGGGAAAAGTGATGAAGAGGAAGAAATAAGTGAGGAAGAGGAGGAAGAGATAATACCAACTTTAAAGGAAGTAAAAGATGCAATAAAGTCTCTAAAGAATAATAAAGTGCCAGGAGAAGATGGCATAGAATCGGAGCTGTTGAAATATGGTGGAGAAGGAGTGAAGAAGGCCATATATGAAGTGATAGAAGAAGTTTGGATAAAAGAAGAAATGCCCAGAGACTGGACAGTAGGAATAATATGCCCGATACATAAGAAAGGGGATAAAGCTAAGTGTGAAAACTACCGCGGAATAACACTACTGGATGGAACTTATAAAGTATTTGGTAAACTTTTAGCAACACGATTGGAAGATTGGATGGGATATGGGAGATTACCAAGCAGGATTTAGAAAAAATCGCTCCACGATGGACCAGATATTTTTACTGTGTCAAGTGTTGGAGAAGTTCTATGAGTATAAAAAAGAACTTCACCAACTATATGTCGATTTTAAACAAGCATACGACAGCTTGGAAAGAAATAAGATCTACAGTATAATGAAAGAGTTTGGGATCCCAAGGAAATTGATAAGACTGACAAAAATGACAATGAAAACAACGGAATGTAAAGTCAGAGTAGAACAGGAAATGACAAGCATGTTTAAAGTAGAGAAAGGACTGAGACAGGGAGATTTACTTTCTACAATACTATTTAATTTAGCATTGGAAAAAGTAATCCGACAACTACCAATCAACCCTGGAGGAACAATATTAAATAGACTAACGCAAATAGTAGCATATGCAGATGATGTAGCTTTAATAGCAAGGAATAAGCAAGCTATGGAAGAGAGTTATCAAGTATTAGAAGAGAAAGCTCAAGAACTAGGACTGGAAGTGAACACAAATAAAACAAAATATATGAAGATGGGAAATCCAGAAAGAGGCAGAAGAGAACCTTACGTAAGAATAAATGGAAAAGAATATGAAAGGGTGGAAGCCTTTAAATATTTGGGCTCAATAATAACGGCAGATAACCAGACAGCTACAGAAATACAGGAAAGGATAACAAGTGGAAATCGATGCTACTTTTCTTTGCAAAATGTGTTTAAATCTAAGAATGTTAGTAGGAACGCAAAAATTAAAATATATACAACAATATTAAGACCCATAGTAATGTATGGTTCAGAAAGTTGGGTGATGTCGGTAAGAGAGGAAGATTGGTTGTTAAGGTGGGAAAGGAAAATACTGAGAAGGATATTTGGAGCGGTAAGAGATAAAGAGGGATGGAGAATGAGAACAAATATGGAAGTACAGGAATTATTTAACCAGCCAGATATTGTAGTGAAGATCAAACAGGGTAGAATACGATGGGCTGTGCATGTTCAGAGGATGGAAGAAGCACGGGTTGTCAAGAAAATTGGAAAACCGGAAGGGAGAAGGAGAAGAGGTAGGCCCAGGAAAAGATGGATAGAGGACGTGGAAGAGGACCTAAGAAGATTAGGAGTTAAAGGATGGAGAAGGAAAGCAGAGGATCAAGATGAATGGAGAGAGGTAGTCAGGAAGGCCAAGGACCTACATGGACTGTAGCGCCGACCAGTAAGTAAGTAACATAGTGGTCTGTGGTGACTTAAACGTTGATTTTTTAAAAGACTCCACCCAGAAAACAAGACTAAAACATCTAGTATGTAGCTATGGCTTGACACCTCATTTTGACTTTCCTACAAGAACTACCAAAACCACACAGTCCATGATAGACCAAATTATGTCAAATTATAACCTAAATAAAACGGCATGTAAAAGAAAAACTAAATTTGCTGACCAAGGCAGTAATTTATTTTATTATAAAACATAAACTAACGTAACGTTTCAACCTTCTAGCAAGGTCTTCTTCAGACTCGTTGTATCTGGTTACTTTTGTACTTGATACAGAGTCTGAAGAAGACCTTGCTAGAAGGTTGAAACGTTACGTTAGTTTATGTTTTATAATAAAATAAATTACTGCCTTGGTCAGCAAATTTAGTTTTTCATAATCATGGAAACAAGGCTTAATGGAGTTATAATTGGGCATGTAAAAGAATTGACATTTACTTCTCAGACCATGATGCTCAGCTACTCACAATAGACACATGCTGCAATAAAAATACAAAATATACCAACACTGCAGAAATGCATGATTATAACCCAAACAATGTACTATGTTTTAAACAGAAATTATCAAATAAGAAATGGACAGAAATCCATGAAGCCAACAGCACAAATGAAAAATATAATAACTTTTTTAATATTATTAAATCTCTATATAAAGAAACATTTCCTGAAAAACGTATAAAACTTAAAAATAAAGATTAAATAAAATTGCCTGGATTACAAATGGAATTACTATATCAAGCAAAAATATGAAATCACTTCACAGAGAAAGCAAAACCAATAACACTCCCACCTTCTGGAACGACTATGCAACATACAAAAAAAGTTACAGAAAAGTTCTAAAAGTTGCAAAAGACAGCAGTATGACAAAGAGATAAGCAATAAACAAAAAAAATAACAAATAAAACAAAAACAATGTGGAATATAATAAAGAAAGAAACCAACTCCGCACCAAAGAACCACCAAAACATAAGCCTAAAGCTAAGAAAAAATAACATTCACAACCCCCAAAAAATCTCAAATGTTTTTAATAATCACTTCTTATACCCACAAAAACTCACCCCCCAAAACAAATCATCATCACTGACAATCAACCGGAACCCAAAAACATTTTTTATGAAACCAACAGATGATTCAGAAATTGTTCAAATTATCGGGAAACTAAGAAACAAAAAGACAGCAGGACTTGATGAAATAACAAACCACATTATAAAAGCATGCCATTTGCAAATAGTGCAACCCCTTGTACATATTATAAACCACTACTTTTCAAGTGGAATTTTTCCAGAAGAACTAAAAACAGCCAAAATAATACCAATCTATAAAGAAGGTGAAAAAAATGATGTAAAAAACTACAGGCCAATTGCACTACTGTCAGTGTCTTAAGTAAAGCTTTCGATACCATAGACCATGATATACTCTTTAAAAAACTAGAAAGATATGGGATTAGAGAAATTCCTCTAAGTTGGTTTAAATCTTACATGACAAACAGAAAGCAAATTGTAGAAATATCAATGAAGATAACTATGGCAACATTACCAGGCACATTTTAAATACCAATGCAAATACTCTTGGTGTGCCCCAAGGATGTGTACTAGGTCCCCTGTTGTTTTTGCTATATATAAATGATCTCCCATCTGCTGTGCCTGCATCAACTATACTACTCTATGCAGATGACATCTCCCTAAGTATTGTAGATTGTAAAATGAACTCTCTTCAGCAAAATTCAAGTAACACTTTAAATAAATAAATGGAGGATGGAAGGAAAGCAGACTAATACTAAATCCAACAAAAACTAGCAACATGGTCTTCCACACGACCCAACAGAAAAACAAAGATTGCCCAACACTCGAAATAGACTCAAAAATCATACAATAAACCACAACAATAAAATTTCTAGGCATACATTTTGATGAAAACATGTCTTTTGGTCATCATATTGAAAATCTATGTAAACATCTATTCGCTTTACATTATGCAATTCGGGAAATGAGAAGTATCTCTAACTTAAAAATGGTAAAAATCCTCTATTTTTCAAGTGTAGAATCTAGACTAAGGTATGGCATATTGCTATGGGGGAACTCAACAAAACTGTTGAAGGTTTTCATTCTACAAAAAAGAATCATCAGAACTATGGTCCAAGAGCCTTCACAAACATCTTGTAAAAATCTGTTCACCAAACTTTCAATACTCACAGTACCATCTCTATATACATATATTAGAGTGCCTCCTATTTGTAAATCACAACATCAGAAACCTCAATAAAAATAGTAATATACATAATCATAACACAAGAACAAAGGCAAATACACACATAGACAACCACAGACTGAACCTATACAAAAGGAGTGCCAGAAACACAGGAATACTACTATACAATAAACTTCCATGCGGAATAAAGGAGGAAAGAAATCTTAAGCTATTCAAAAATAAAATAAAAAAAACTATCTCTCAGAAACATCACCCTACAGCATAGAAGAATTTCTACAGCATATCTAAAACTACTTTCTCTGTCTCACCCATGTACGTAATCAATTGGACACAATATATATATCAACATGTATGAAACCTTAATTAATCTGATATGCATCCCGTATATGTAATCTAGTGGATGTAATATATATTTGAAACTCAATTATGCTGATCTATATCCCAAATGTGTGATCAAGGGTATGTAATATATATTTGTAACTCAATTATGCTGATCTGCATCCCATATATGTAATCTAGTGGATTGAGCATAACTCAATTATGCTGATCTACATCCCAAATGTGTTATCAAGGGTATGTAATATATATTTGTAACCATAACTGCTATATGTCATGTATGTAATCAAACCGATATGTATTAATATATTTACTTGTAACTTTAAATATACTGCATCCCAAATAAGTAATCAAGTGGATGTATTTGAAATCATGCTAATGTTACGAAGTGTGGCTAGAAAAAAACCGGACTGTTGCTACAGAATCTTTTATTGGTTATTTTGTACAATACGAACATTATCCCCTTCAAAGTACCCCCTGCACTATCGATACACTGCTCCATACGAATCTTCCATTGCGGGAACCAGTGCTGGAAATCATTTTCTGAAACCATGTTCATGACTTCCGTCACTTTTGTTTTCAGAGGTTCTACGGTCATAAATCTGTTGTTTTTTTCAGTGCTGATATGACCTTTGGGAATAAAAAAAAGATTCGCACGGAGTGATATCCGGTGAATAGGGTGGATGTTCTAACACTGGGATCCCATGCTTGGCCAAAAAAGCCTTGACCCTCAATGCCATGTGGACAGGAGCATTGTCCTGATGAAGAATCCATGACTTGCTTTCCACATATCAGGTCATCATCTTTTTACTCACTCACGAAGGGTCGTCAGAACCGTAATTTAATAATTTTGGTTGTTTTCCAATAGCTTAAATACACAAGCGACGATCTTTTTGAATCAATTCATCAACATTTGCAATGTTTGATTCCATTTTTGATGTGCAAGGCCGTCCAGGATGCGTGTCGTCCGCGATCACTTCTCGTCCCTCTTTAAACCTTTGAAACCACTCAAACACCTGCGTACGTGAAAAACATTTATCTTCGTATTTCCTTCAGCAAACCATAAGTTTCTGTGTCGGATTTTCCGAGTTTCATAAGAAACTTCAAATTGATTAGCTGTTTCACTTACACACTTAACATTTTTTCGGCGGAGCACAGACATATTGTTCACTTCGTCCACAAGCTACAGCAGAACTGAGAGCCACGCACTCTGGAAAATCACACAGTGGATAGGCAGGATAACACGTTATACACTCATGCATCACTTGACCTTGAGTGCTTGTTGTATGTCGACAGCAACGTCAATTCGGTTTTTTTCTAGCCACACCTCGTATATGTAACAAATGACATGTTCTATACTGCTGCAGATAGAAATATCTACAATGTAGTCAACAGAACAAGATTTGATTTGATTTGATTTTAAAATTTTGGGTGCGTCAGCACTATGGCTATTTTGCACCTGTCACACTATACGGGGTCCAGCCCCTTATCTTTACACATAACAACTCTAACGTTGCTTAATTAAAATCATAAAATATTAAAATGTTCTGACTTTCGTTAAAAGCTGAGGCTGCAAAGAACACTCAGCACACATAAGGACAAAAGAACAGGACAATACAAACAAAATTATACTGGCCATAGGGCCAGTCGCCAGAGCCTCGTTAGTCTTAAGTCCAGGGTGTACTAACATGGAAGTGAGGTTGACATTTGGGTGTACTACGTGGAAGGTCACCCCTTACACCCCAACAGAACAAGAATAAAATACAATTAAAATTACAGTCCTTATTCATTATGCAACTTGTAAAATTGTGCGACACAGGTCCATATCTCAACTTTTTTATGCAAAGAAAATAGTGGGTGATACACCATAGTTGAAATCTAATATTTATGTTCAAACATTATTGGTTTCATGTGAACAACTTTAAATGTTAGAATGTTCTAAAATAAGTATCACGAGCAGCAGGAAACAATACAAGTATTGAATATTTGTATAAAGTGTTATCTATTCAGTCTTAGAATTTAAAAGAATGAGTTGTGTTATGAACAAAGTAATATTCTGTGCAAGAGTGCATATGTAATTTCTATCTTTGAGGATGATATCATACTGATAGTTTATAAAAGTATCATTTTTTTTATTTCTAAATGGTCTTTACATTGTAACTCCCTTTCAGTTTTGATAGTAATGCTGTGCATAAGTTTTGTATTCAATTCAGAACAGAAATTTGCACTAGTTCATATTATTTGGCATACATTGTATATGAAATTCTATTTACAGGTGCCTTACCAACTGGTGGGAAACCTACACCAGTAAAGCAACATCCCTTCAGTAAATTCATACTAATATCATATCTATTAACTACAGTAGAATATTGATTTTACGTTTTTCAGGACACCAAGATGAAAATAAGCCAAAAATGAAGGAATGTGTAATATCCAGCATAAACCTTTACTGGAATTCCTTATTCTTTTTATTTATAGCTTGTTTGAAAATTAATCCATATGTACAGAATTGAATGACTTGTGGATATGTGTGAAACAACTCATTAATTAAATTTAAAATTAGTACAATCTTTTTAGTGATTCAACTGATTGATGCATTTCATTATTGCCAGGTAAGGAACCTGTAGTAACTTACTACCCTACTGAAGATCATCCTGGGTTAACAGATGTGCAACCTTTGACTCCAGGTATTAATTTAATGTTTATCTTTGTTGAAAATAATGTTGTAGGATTGTAGGTGACAAACCTATAGGATGATACAGTTTAAAGTGTTGGTGAATTTCAGTGCAGTCAAATACATTAATCCTTTACTACTTTAAATATTATGGCTAAGCCAATATTGGTACCAATGTATCAGTATCAGATGATACCTGTGGTATAGGAGTGTATGTGTTGGAATTTAACCTTTAGTGGATGGAAGGTAGATATTTCTACCATGCAATTATTTTCGTTGAGGACAGATGGTAGATATATCTACAAGCACCACAAGGCAGCAATTAATGTGCCATTTCTTGAAAATTACACACGATATTTCAGTTCTGTCTATTTTATTCATTAGTATATATATGGAGGTGTGACATACTCAAATTACAAAGTAATATATATATTTTTAATATTATTAACAAGTGGTGATTGAAAAATTTATTTGTTACTCTCATGATATTATGGGATAGATTTATAAAAATGACTATGACTCCTAAGCCACTGCATTTCTTTGAAAAAATTGAACTTTACAGGCAATAATGAGTAAAAAAAATACTGTAAGTAATGTGCGACAATTAAGGATCTTGGGGGAGGAGCGATATGGGGGCCATGGACTAGAATTTGAAATTTTTCATAATTACTCAAAATTTCTTAGTCATAATTTCCTTTTTTTTTCTTTTTTTTCTTTCTTTCAAAGTTGAGGCACAGGCATTACATATCCTCAAAGTCATGCTTCCCTCCAAATTTGGCCCATCCAGCGTCCATAGTATGCATTGTTATTATTTTTTAAGCCAAGAAGTATTAGTCTTGTTTTCAATGAAACTTTACATGTTTGTAGGAACTACTACATTTGTCATTCACTTTGGTCTATTGTGAGGGCCATTTGTTAAAATTACAATTGTCTTCTTCTTCCCCTAGCACTATAATGTATAAATTTTACATCCATTAAAAGTCCCGTCTAAGAAAGAGCACAAAACTGATTTCATCTCTCTAGTACAATTGGTTCTTGAGCTATGACTCTTTGAAAAGTGTTCGCATTAAAAAACCATGTCTGCAGAAGCTTTCCATGTGCACGATGCTCTGTCTGCTAAAGGTTTAATCACATCTGATCCAAAATATGGTATATAAATGAGTTCAATGAGTTATATTGGGCCTTTGCTGTACTAATATGAACAGTATTGAGAGATACATATGCTGAAGCATCAAACCAAATGGTTACGTTCCCTATTGTGAATGGGGATCAAGTGGTCACCAGCAGTGGCATTCCAGTAGAAGCCCAAGATCAGCAACACAATAAAAGTTAAATAGAAAGTCCAAGATGCAACAGAATGCCATGGAATATGATGAAGATGTATACTATATTTTGAAACAAAATAAATGATAAGTTCCTTTGACTTATTTTCAAATATGTATCATATTTATACTGTGTGTCAGAACAACACAAATGACACCTTTCTATACCATATTTTGGAACAGGAGATATAGGTATTAACAAAAATTCCATGTCAGTCTATCCATATCTATTATGTAACACTTACACTTACAAAAGTTAAACACTTATGGCATTTTTTAAATTTTCCTTTTCTCTTTATTTCAATTGTCTTCATCAATATATGATGAATTGAGCATTACAAACTTTTTTTATCACTTCACAGGAAAAATGCCTATAAGAGAAGCAAAACTTGCAAATATCACAAATATCAGTAATATTGTATTGCAAGTGTTATATTTATTTTTCAAACATGATTGTAATTAACTAATTATCATTTTAGCTGGAATTGGACACTTTAATTAGTACTTTATTGATATTGGAAAATGCAGACATACCTCGAATTTTACTGGTCCAATATACCTGTAAGTAGACATAATAATAACAAAATTGAAAATTAATAAAAAAAACAGGCATATTCCCCCTGAAAAACTGCTCTACCAATTTCAAATTATCATGTTCCTGCAATGCACTCTCAATAATAATCATATATGACTGTGGCTGAAATAAAATTATATCTGTAAAATTTAAGTACCTTTAGGTTGGCATTCATGTTTCAGGAAGGATTCGGTCCACATTGTCCACCCATTCCAGACGTCCATCATAATACCTGATATTCAGAACATTTGGTCTTCCAGAGCATTGGGTTTTTCAGAATATTTGGTCTTCCAGAACATTAGATCTTGCAGAACATTTGAATTTGAATTTGAATTTAAAATTTTTGGGTGCATCAGCACTAAGGCTATTTTGCACCCGTCACACTATACGGGGTCCAGCCCCTTATCTTTACACATAACTCTAACGTTGCTTAATTAAAATCATAAAATATTAAAATGTTCTGACTTTTGTTAAAAGCTGAGGCTGCAAAGAACACTCAGCACAAATAAGGACAAAACACAGGACAACACAAACAAAATTATACTGGCCATGGGGCCAGTCGCCAGAGCCTCATTAGTCTCTAGTCCAGGGTGTACTAACGTGGAAGTGAGGTTGACAGTTGGGTGTACTACGTGGAAAATCACCCCTTACACCCCCCCAGAACATTTGGTCCTCCAGAATATTTTAATGTAAAGGGTAAAGAAATCTCCTGGAATTTTATTCTTTAAAGTTGGCAAGCCTTTTTCACTCAACATTCCCTGATGCTGAGAACAAGGAATGTGTTCAAAACTTTGGAAATGCATGCCGGAGTATCCTGTGTGGTAACCCAAGAATACATGTTTATTATAATTTGATAATCATTTAATCATAATATCCATCCCCCACCCAGACAGTGTGTTTGTGTAAATAATGCAAATTATGTTTTTTTTTTTTATGAAAGCAACAAGATATTCAGACTCCATGAGACACCTGATGTCTGGAAAAGCATCAACCAGTATCTTTGATTGAATTTCAACTAATACTTTCTGATATCACATCAGTATTGGTTCTGCCATAGCAAGAATACTAGCGAATTGGCTACACTAGAGTTTCTTCATGAATGATAAATATTAGTCTATTAATGTAATATAAGGGACCAACCGAAAAGTTTCAGATAAAATTCAAATAGTAATCCATGTTCTTCGATTATAATATAAATTTCTGTCTCTATAGAAACCGTACTTTTCTTACTGAAATGTATATTGCCAATATTACTTTTAAATATGTTCCTCTTTTTTCTGGAATTATACCACTGGAAACTACTACCATAGCATCTGAACCAGCACGTATCATAATTCCAAGTAAGCAATAAAATAAAATTACTAAATTTTCTTGTAGTTTATCACACAAACATTGTCATTTATATTTAATAGTGCTTTTTTTCTTTTAAATTTAAATACTCTCAGCATGTTATTATTATTTCCGCTGTATAATTTTATGCTCTGCACAAGTGCGTTGGAATGAATTTGGAGAGATGAAAACATCTAGTGGTATGACATTCCTCTATTCAGGTAGACCAAATGAAGATGATGAACATCGTAATGGAGTAGGCATACTCATAAACAAGAAGACTGCTTGAAGTATATTGGACTGGAAGCCTGTATCTGAACGAATAATTATGGTCAGATTACAGGCAAAGGTTAGAAATGTGAGCATCATACAATGCTATGCACCTACAAACCAAGCAGAAATAGAAGAAAAGCAAGAGTTCTACAAAGAATTACAAGACACTATAAATAAGGTTAAGAAGAAAGATGTTATTATTGTAATGGGCGATTTAAATGCTAAAATTGGCTCAGAAAATGTTGGACTGGAGCAAGTGATTGGCAAGCATGGTCTAGGTGATAGAAATGAAAATTGGGAAATGTTTGTAGATTGGTGTGCCTCAAATGAAATGACTATTGGAGGTACACTATTTGCATATAAACATATACATAAGATCCATTGGGTATCCCCAGATCATAGAACTCAAAATCAGATTGATCATATAGCTATAAGTAGGAAATGCAGAACATCTTTATTAGATGTGAGAAGTAAACGTGGAGCAGACATTAGCAGTGATCATCATCTTATGGTAGCCAGTTTTAGGGTAAAAATTATGGCCGCAAAGGAGAAATTTAATAAACAAAGCACAAAGTTCGACATTGGAAAACTACAGAATAATAGTGTAAAACAGGACTTCAAGTTGCAACTTCAAAACAAATATCAAGAACTAGGGGAGCTGGATGGTGATGAGGTGGAACAACACTGGGAAAAGGTGAAAAGTACATTTACAACGGTATCAAAAGAAGTTTTGGGATATAGAAACCCTAAGAAAAAGAACTGGATGTTAGAGGAAACTTGGAGGAAAATAGAAGAAAGGAAACACATTAAGCAGAAGATTAATATGTGTAAAACTAGGAAAAAGAAAGCAGAATTACAAGAAGAATATAGGAAAAAAGATCATGAAGTGAAATATAGTGCGCGAGCTGACCGTAGAAAATGGACCAGTGAGTTAGCCGGGAAGGCAGAAAAAACAGTAAATGAGGGAAATATGAAGGAAGTATACCAAATTACAAAGATCTTGTATCAAAAGAAAACCAAATGGAATCGCCCAGTGAGAAATAGATATGGAGTACTCCTTACGAATAAGGAAAATCAGCTCAATAGATGGAAAGAACATTTTTCAGAAGTATTAAACCAAACCATAGAAGGGACAGAAGATTTGCTTGAAATACCGGAAGAAATGCCAGAATATGAAATAGAAGATGAAATAACTACTAAAGAACCAACAAAAGAAGAAATTAAAAAAGCATTGAGAGAACAAAAGAGTGGTAAAGCACCTGGAATTGATAACATTCCACCAGAAATTCTTAAGGAAGACATGGAGATGACAATAGAAATATTACAACCACTTCTTGCAAAAATATGGAAAACAAAATCAATACCAGAAGATTGGAAAAGAAGTTTACTAGTAAAAATACCTAAGAAGGGAGATATTACTAACTGCAATAACTGGAGAGGCATAACACTACTTTCAGTTCCTAGTAAAGTTCTAAGTAGAATTATTTTAAACCGAATTAAAGGATGTGTTGAGAAAAAGATCCGGAGAGAACAAGCAGGCTTTCGAAGCAACCGTTCCTGTATAGATCAGATAAATACACTGCTTATTATTATAGAACAGAGTATGGAATACTTCTCTAATATGTACACTTTGCAACATCTTATTTGACTGCCCTGAAAAATTTCAAAGTCCGGAATTTGTAAATTTGGCAGCATAGCGCTTCAGAGCCAACTAAGAGTAGCCAACTTTGCAACATTTCTTCTTCCTGAATGAAAACGCTCGTAATTTTTTTTTTCATTCATTCACATTCCATAAAGTAAAGATACCCTAAAGCAGTAATAAAATATATGAGTAGACAAAAAAATGTTAAGGAGAAATATGAATGTTGACAATATTTCAAGTTTCTTCATTCTGAATTTGAAAATAGGAAAATGTATGTGCATTGTGAAACACTGAACAGGTTCTCATCCACCTGGAAAGAATTGCGGTCAGATTTGAATGCAAGAAGGCAAATTTATGATGATTTTATGCGAAATGTTTAGTAAAGATAGCTTGCACAACACCAAACGATTCTGCAAAGTGTGTCTTTTCCTTGGTCCTTGGCGAAAAATGGTTCGAAACTCCGGCACAATGTTGCTTCAACTGAGATTAACGTGTTTTACTGAGCTTTCTGTTAGCAATCTCCTGGAGTAGTTGGTTAGATGACAACATTTTTGTTTTTTTACTGTTTTCGTCAAGATCGAAACATCGTAGGTTCAAATCCCACCCTTTCCTTATTGTTTTTTCCTTTTTATTTACCGAGTACGAAGTGCTGTAATAACGTAATATAATATTATATGATATTACTGTAAATATTTATGCGATGCATGCTCAGTGGCGGCGATTGGGTTTCAAAACTGATGGGGAAAGGTGGGGGAGGGGGGGCAAGGACAGTTTCTTTCCCTTGGTAGATAATGTTTAGCATAGTGCTGGCTCATCTGCCCCTCTACACTCCATAATTGTCGCCACTGTGCATGCTTCAAGTAATGCTTCTACTAATGTTTTTAATCTTTCAGTGATTGGCAGGATTTTAGGAAATACTTTTCCTTTCATTCAGCTGTTATAAGTTAACACATATTAAGAACTTACATGTCAACTTTCTGCATCCGGAAATGCTGGACATAAATCGAATAAATATCAACGGAAATATCCCAGAAACGTAGATAAGCATTCTCGTCCAAAGCCGTTTATTTCTGGAAAAAGATTTTGCAAAGAAGTAGGTTTGAACCCATGACCTTCCATTCCATAAGCAAACGATCACCCTACACCACACGGTTCACGTTATTTTATGCACTCGGTTCGGATCCCACTTTAAACTGTAGGTCCAATCCCGATTAGCCTCACTATGTATAAAGTTGACTTAAAACACCAAATCAACCAATTCATCTCCTTTGATTTTGATTTGATTTGATTTAGTTTATTTTACTTCGCGTTTTGTGCCTCTTGGCTAATTTGCGAAGATGGGGATGAGTGATGAAATGATGAAATTGATGAATGGACATTCACAAACAACCAAGCCCGACCGGGATTCGAACCCGGGACCCTTGGCGTCGCAGCGCGATGTGCTAACCACTCGGCCACAGGGTCGGGCTCATCTCCTTTGAGAGTGGGCCTTCTATGATACTGTAGTCGGCCAGCATCCGAAAATACAGTTCTGCTTCGCGTATACCAGAGTGTAATTGCATTTAATATTGTGACTAATTTTACTTTAAAACTACAGATTAAAGGAATAACAGTGTACAGAAAAAGAACATCAAAGTAGATCTTCAAACAAAGTATTTTAATCCATTGCCAAACATTTCAGTTAAGAATAACATTATGCTTTTCCATTGACCGTATTTTCGATTCATGGTGAATTTGCTAAAAGGACCATGTCAAGAAATCTAAATATGTAAGTTTTACTAGTAAATGCATTTAAAATGCACAAAACAACAGGGGAGGAGAAAAATAAACCTCAAAAATAAGTAAAAATGTAACAAAAACTGTTAAAAATACTGTCAAATAAACTAAAAGCCAAATAAAGACCGAAAAATGCAAAAAAAAAAAAAAAAAATGTAAAATAGAAAGTGTTTTCCGGCTCTAACTGAAGGGAAACGGACATGATATCAGGTTTAGCATTGCTTTTAAGGGTCAGAAGAAATGTTGATTTTTCATCAACTTCCGGACCCTAATTAGTAATTATGACCATTGAAAAAGTTGGAGGTAGCTTACTTAAAATTTTCTTGCTGAGGGATCGTATCGTCCCATACCTCCACTTCATAATATAGAAAAACATCAAGTTCATATTTCAAAAATGACTTGGAGTTTTCCACCACGAAAATATGTTTTTCATAGTTTGAAGTTCGTTAGTATTATCTTTCAAGGTTTCCATTGTTTTAATTTCACACATATTTTATATTTCATACGTTCCTCTCTCTTTTCATACAGTCTTTGGAAAAAAGCTGAAGTTTATTGTCAACCGGGGTCTGGTTCAAATGACTCCTTATTGCTCTCCTGTTCCTACTTTAAACACACAACAAAATACTTTTCAAAACACTGAATTTTTACACAATTTACAAAATTTGACAAAACGACAATAGATATGTTCATCATTTTTCCCTTTCAGCGTTTCTCGATTTTATCTGAATTCGTTTCCTCATCAAAATTACCATGAGGAAATTATTGATATGGCATTATGTGTGAATTGGTTTCTTCTAACTGGTAGCAAATTTTAACATGAGCTACCTGGAGAAGAGGTAGCATGCTTGATTCTTACGAGGGAGGTCGTAGGTTCGATTCTCCAACTAGGCAGGTTTTTTTCTGGAGTATATCGTTGGGTGTAAAGTTTATCCACCGTGCTAAGAAGTTAACATTGGTCTCTGTATTTCAGGAGAGGAAAGGAAATAGTAAGAGAAAGTTATTTCGATGATAGGAGGAAGTCACATGCCATGTGGAATGCGCAGAATGAAGTTACATAGAGCTAAGTCTGTAATGGTGGTTTCGAATATTGCAAATTAGTGTGGAAAGTTTGTTATATCTGATACTCGTACCTTCTGTTCAAAGAAGACAAACATTTTAGATACAAAGCAGTGAGGAATTAACGATCATTACGAGGTTTTTAATATTTTCTTTGTCACTCAATATATAAATACTTATTAGTAGTTTCTTATCGAATCAGCCTTCGTCGCAATAACAATTTATTTATGTTAATTAGCGATTTACTATTAGTTTTAGACGCATGGTAAGATGGTGGTGAGGGGATTGACAACAGTCATTATGACGGAACGGACATAAAATTACCAATCCTAGCAATTTGAACTCATTAAACGCTCTCCTTCCTTACAGTACTGCACTACATCACTACTTAACATAACTCTATATCTTTTTTTAGTACATCGAAAGCAAATAATCAATATTTTAGGTGTCAGTGAAGAACAAACAATACATAACTTAAATAACATTACATTTTTGCATCCTGAATACATATATGTGATTTGTGAATTAATCATGATGTGTGTGTTAACACAACATATGAATAATAACTAAAAAGAAATGTTTTAACTTTAAAACCTGGAGATCTCCAACTTCTAAGGGAAAATATGCGCAGAAGGGACGTCCCTCAAGTGTGCATCGGATTCATTTTTTAAATATTCCAATATCAACGGTATCTGTTCAGCAAACAAAAAAAAAAAAAGAAAAAAACAAAGAGGAGAGGATGGGATTTGAACCCGCGACCTTTAACGCTTGATGAAAAATAAGTATAGCAGTGTCTAACCAACTGCTCTATGTTAACTTAATGACGTTGTAGCCTTAAAAACATGTTGACGTTTATGAAGACTCCCACCTTCCTGTGTTTCAAGCACATTTTCTCGACAAGTCGTGTAAAATGTATGTTTTTGAGAACTGTTCGATATTATGCAAGGTATTGTAAATAAAATGTCGCATAAACTCCTCACAAATTTGCTTCTTTCTGCACAAACTTGATGGCAATTTCCTCCAGGTGGAGAATAACTCTATTCAGTGTTTCAAACACCCCAAATTTCAAGTCGAGCAAGGAGAATCGTAAATATCTTATTCAAGGTTCTTTTTCCAATGTATTATTTCTGTTTGATTGCGTATTATGATAGCTGTTTGTAGTTTCTAAGTTCATGGAAAGTGTTAAATTGAAAACCTATCACCGCACCGTTTTTCGTCTAGTGGAAGGACCTACTCAAAGTTGGCTACTCTCACCTGGAGCTGAAGTGCAATGTTGCTAAGTTTACGATTTCGGGACTTAGATTTCTTTTGGGGCGGTCAAATAAGATGTTGCGAAGTGTACCTTATATTTGTGGACTTCCAGAAAGCATTTGACTCTGTAAATAGAATGAAAATGTGGACAATTGTAAAAGAATATGGCATTCCAGCACATATGATTGATCTTATTAAAAACTCCTATGATGGTTCCACATGCCAAGTTGTGCATTGAGGGAATACTTACGGATCCAATACCAGTTATTTCAGGAGTAAGGCAAGGATGTATTTTGTCACCAACAATATTTCTGATGGTAAATGATAAAGTAATGAAGAGGGTAACGGAAGGAAAAAGGAGAGGTATAAATTGGAGTCTCACCCAACAGCTAGAAGACTTGTGTTTTGCAGATGATGTTTGTCTGCTGTCTCACACATACCGTAATATGGAAAAGAAATTAGGAGATTTGGATAAGGAAGGGAAAAGAGTTGGTTTAAAGATAAATAGTACAAAGACGAAATCATTAAGAACAAATGTAAAAAAGATGAAAAATTTCCACTTGAATGAGGAAAATATTGAAGAGGTTAAGGAGTTTACATATCTGGGGAGTTTGGTGACAAATGCAGGGGGAACAGAAGATGATGTTAGATCAAGAATTAGGAAAGCAATTGTGGCATTTATTCAGCTATATAAAGTTTGGAAAGCCAGAGAAATTTCAATAAGAACTAAGCTGTGAATTTTTAGGACTAATGTGAAGTCAGTTCTCCTTTATGGATGTGAAACTTGGAAAGTAACAAAGAAAATTACTAAAGACCTACAGACATTCATAAACAGATGCCTAAGGAAACTTCTGGGAATATATTGGCCAGATACTATCTCAAATGAAGATCTATGGAAACGTACGCAAGAGGAACCGGTGGCAATACAGATCAAAAGAAGAAAGTGGAAGTGGATTGGCCACACATTGAGGAAAGATCCATCGGCAATAGAGAGACAAGCATTGAGCTGGACTCCACAAGGACAACGTAGGAGAGGAAAGCCAAGAATGAGTTGGAGAAGGACAATAGAGCAAGAAATATGGGAAGCAGGAAAGACCTGGAACGAGATAAGGAAGATGGCTGGAAACAGAGTCCGTTGGCGATGCTTTGTTGAGGCCCTATGCTCCGTAGCGGAGTAACAGGAAATAAGTCAAAGTAAGTCAAGTAGCAAATATGAGATACATTACTTGATAAACAAACAATGAATGTACTTCATAGAATTTTCAGGGAAAAATGCAGGCTCAACCAGGACTCGAAACTGGGTCTCTGGCATACTGTGCCATTGCTCTACCACTCAGCTACCAAGCCAGCCTTGTCTTGCCTGATTTCTTGCCGTCGCTGTTTTACCTGCGTGGACCAGAGACCTGGGTTCAAGTCACTTAGTTAGAAACCCCCTCCCCTATAGCACATTGCTTCCTTTAAGGAGCTTTCCGACTGAAGTAACAAGTAGCATGTGAATACGACATATGAACTAGTGCTGAACGTGTCATTTCCTGTTTGGATCTTCTTGTGCAATGAATGCAATTTTACAGTCTGGAAGTATCTATGTCACTAGTCACATCAGTGTGAACATCCCATGTCGCTCGTCCCATTGGACTGAAATTTTCCTTACACTCATGATGATGGCATCAAAGAAGTTTTATGGGTTTACCCTTGTTGTTTCATGCAATTATCATTATCATCATCACAGCAATTAGTTTGAAGCGGAAGAAAAGAGAGAGTGAATATCAAAAATACAAATGCTTCAGCGTGCATATCTTTAAAAGAAATGATGATGATGATGATTATGATGATGATGATAATAATAATAATAATAATGATGATGATGAACCTGGTTAATACACAAAAAAATATTTACCAAGAGAATTCCATGCGTATATTTTCTCCCGTATTATTAATGAAAGTAACGATAACAGGATGTGCTCGACTGTCTAGAATGTTCGTTAATATATTTGCAACCACTGTACCAAATATGATAGCAATTATCACATTCATAGAAATGCTTGATGTAAAAGAATCTGACATTGCAGTGAAAACTACATTTAATTCCATTATAAGAAGACGAATAGCATGCAGCGGGGCCAACACCAGCACCTCTAGCACTATCATATCTGAGTGGAACCTGCCAGAGAGCCCAGAACACTGCCGTTTTCCACAGTACGTATTCAAGGTGCTGTAGTTATGGTATTTACATAGCAAAAAGTTACACATTTTTACTTACACCTTATTGTCAATAGTTCAAACTCTCTTTGGGTCATTTCTATAAATTAAGCAACATAGAATAGCATATTGTTTATTTAATATTATCCTATAAACCTTGGTATTATTGCAAGTTAAAATAAGAATGTAGATATCACTTTGAAAAACAAAGCTTTATGATATATTTAAAAATAACATTAAAAGTGGACTAGAAAACAAAAAAAATGGTTTTGCTGAAATTTAGACACACAGCTGAAGACTCTGTTAGAGATGACTTTTTTTTTATCAGAACCTCAGTTTAATATGTTAATATTTAATGCTTGTACAAATTTGTATCAATAATTGTACTTGTAGGTACAGCTAAAACTAATTCTAGCCTTCACATTCATAATCTTGGCCATTTGTGGAGGTGATGTCATTAGCACCATACTCTGGCTGCCTCTAAGGTTGCCCCAGGTGCCCATTTATTAGATGCTGCATGAACCCCAGAACCAATTCTTACATGGACGTTGCTGAATAAATCCCCACCTGAAATCATCCACCCAAGTCTCCCAAGTGCAGTCAGACAGAAGTAAATTTCTACTTTATTTATTTTATGCCGCTTTCCTATCTCTCTATGTCAGTGCTTCCCAACCTTTTTCAGTCCGAACCTGCTTTGAAGGGTATTAATTCATGGGAACCCTAATCACGGGCACTGGCAGAATTACTTGAAAGGATGTGCACCCAGTATATAATCATATTTCTCCTAAAACATCTAGTACTTTAAAAAGCCCTCTTTTACGCTTGCATAAACAAATTACAAGTACTTCATTCTAGAAAAATAAAATTATGGAAATTGAAAGACTTATTTAATCTAGTCTAGACACACATGTTGTAATTGAGAGATGCCGGTAAAGAGCAATGGTAGAGTGCAAATAACAGAAATGTAGAGTTTAGACTACGTACAACACGGGTTGAACTGAAATTGTTAAAACAATATATTTCAGAAAATTTAAATGTAATAATAGGTTTTTAACACAAAGTAAATAAATTTTGGAGACTGACTTTGCAAGCCACCAAATGTTACCTTCGGACCTAGCAGTTGGTCGTGCCTCATAGGTTGAGAAACTATGCTCTATGCTAATCATAATGATATAATCATCATCAGATGGAATATAAAGTATGTTAGGACCAATACAATTGCACATTCATTCCTTATTCAAACATTGAATCTTAATTCCCAGTTTTATAGAGCATTATTTAACACTTCAATATATCTGATGTACACAGAAGCCAGTCTAGAAATATGTAATATGAATTGCCTGAAGTGGATCTCAATTATTTTTTGTTATTCTACACTTAAAGTCAATTTTTTAACTCTTCATCTCTTTTTTAAATTTTTAGGTATAAATCCTGAAACATTGTCTGGAATCCTCAGTCAGCCTCAAACATCAGGTATGTTTCTTGTGTAAATTTTTATTTTCAACTGATGTACATATCAGAGAAGAAGTCGTGATTAGAGTTCAATTTTGCTAGTTCCTTCCCCTGTCCTACAAGCATTGTAGGCACTTCTGCTGCTGCCATTATTATTATTATTATTATTATTCACTGAACATTGCTTCCTTTACCAATCTATTTCAGCCATCACTTTCTTTGTCTTCATCCCATATCCTCTAACTCTACACTTTTAGATTTTGAAATAGTGCCTTCTGCCCTGGCTTCCTTTGTTTTCCTTCTCAGTCCTCTTGCTCTTGGCTTTCTTGGCTCTTGCTCTGCCTCCTTCATTTAACTTTCTCCTTTTTCCTCTAACTTGAAGCTTCATCTGACCCCTCCAGCCATCAATTTCCTTTGCCTTCCTCCTCCAGCTATCATTTCCTTTGCCTTTCTATTACAGACATTGCTTCCTTTGTCTTGTTCTTACGGCCATCAGTTCCTTTGCCTTCCTCCTCCAGCTATCATTTTCTTTGTCTTCCTCCTACAACCACCAGTTCCTTTGTTTTCCTCCTCCAGCCATCAGTTCCTTTGTCTTCCTTTTCCAGCCATCAGTTCCTTTGTCTTCCTCCTCCAGCCATCAGTTCCTTTGTCTTCATTCTCCAGCAATCAGTTCATTTGTCTTCTTCATCCAGCCATCAGTTCCTTTGTCTTCCTCTTCCAGTCATCAATTTCCTTTGTCTTTATCCTCCAGCTATCACTTCCTTTATGTTCTTCCTCCAGCCATTACTTACTTTGTGTTCATCCTCCAGCCATGGCTTCCTTTGCATTCCTCCTCCACCCATCAAATCATTTATTTTTTCTCCTGCAACCATCACTTCCTTTGCATTCCTCCTCCAGCCATTGCTTCCCTTGCATTCCTCCTCCAGCCATTGTTTCCTTTGCATTCTTCCTCCAGCCATCGCTTCCTTTGCACTCCTCCTCCAGTCATCATTCCTTTGCACTCCTCCTCCAGCCATCACTTCCTTTGCCTTCCTCCTACAGCCATCACTTCCCTTGTCTTCCTCCTACAGCCATCACTTACTTTGTCTTCCTCATGCAGCCAATCAGTTTCTTTGTCTTCCTCCTCCAGCCATCAGTTTCTTTGCATTCCTCCTCCAGCCATTGCCTCCTTTGCGTTCCTCCTCAAACCATCCATTCCTTTGCATCCTTCCTCCAGCCATCGCTTCCTTTGCATTCCTGCTCCAGCCATCGCTTCCTTTGTATTCCTCCTCGAACCATCGCTTCCTTTGTGTTTCACCTCCAGCCTACACCTCCATTGCGTTCCTTCTCCAGCCATCAATTTTTTTGAGTTTCTCCACCAGCCATCACTTCCTTCATGTTACTCCTCCAGCTGTCACTTCCATTGTGTGCCTCCTCCAGCTGTTACTTCCTTTGTCTTCCTTCTCCATAATGCCATTTACAGCTTCTTAAAAATGTGTCTGCCTCCTTCAGCTATGTATGGTTTTCTTAGTTTTCCTCCTCCAGTCTTTATTTCCTTTGTCTTCCTCCTCTGTTCTATCACTCCTGTTTTCATAAGATACTGTTTCTCCTCTATCCATCCTCTCTCTTTAGGTTTCTTTAAAATTTCCTCTGCCTCCTCCAGCCATGCCTTTCATGATATTTTCCTTCCAGCCATATATTCTAGTCATTAGTTTTTTTTCTCCTCCAATTGTCGACCTCAATGGCAGATTGTTTCACACAGTGCTCTATGACCCAAGAGGTTCCTGATTTGAATCCAAGTGTCCTATTGAGTGTCCCTTCAAAAATTTCATCATATCATCACTCATCCTCATCTTCTCAAATCGCCAAAAGTAGCAGAGGAGCAAAGTAAAATGAACCAATTCTTTTCCAGATGTAGCTACAGCAAATATTTATTTATTTTCCTCCTTCGCCTTCTCTCTCCTATCTTCCTTATATATTCCTCTGCCTCCTCCAGCCATCCTTAAAGTCCTAGCTTCCCTAGAACCTGTACATCCTGAAACCTTGCTTCCTTTTTCTTTCACATTCTTCTTCCTCTCACTCCCAGCTTTCTGAGATTATCCTTGGCCTCATCCAGGCAATGATTTCTTCGTAGACATCTACTCTATAAAAACTCTACATTCCATGTAGTTTACCTAAACCTCTTATCTTCTTTCCTTGTTCTGGTATATGTCAGGGAAAATCCTGCTTTCTCTCTTGAACTTGTATTCTTATTTTTCAATTTCTTTTTCTCTCTTTCTTTCTCCCTTTTTCTAGCCCCCTCCCTCTCTCTCTATTTCTATCTCCTTCTTCCTCTCTCTCTTTTTTTGGAGAGTGAGAGGAGGAGGAGGAAAGGGGGAGATGGATTGGGAAGGAGGAGAGGGATAGAAGGAGGAGGAGAGGGGGAGATGGAGAGGATAGGAGGAGGAGAGGGGGAGATGGAGAGGGAAGGAGGAGAGGAGGAGAGAAAGAGGAGAGAAGAAGGAAGAAAGAAAGGTCTCTTCTTTAGCTCTTTCTCTTCACTTCCTATCTCTTTCTCTCTCTCTCTCCCTCTCACTCTTCTCCTTTTATTTTATTCTCTCTTTCTCTTTCTTTTTCTCTCTTTTCTCTCTCTTTTCTCTCTCTTTCTCTCTCTTTCCTCTTTTCTTTCTCTCGCTTTTTCTCTCTTTCTCTCTCATTCTCTCTCTCTCTCTCTGCATCTCACTCTCTCTCTCACTCTGACTATCTCTCTCTCACAAAAAGAAGGAAAGAGGGAGAGAGAAGGAGGGAGAAGAGGAAGAAGAGAGAGAAAGAAAATGAAACGGAAGAAGAAGGAGCTTTCTTTCCTTCTTTCTTTTTCTTTCTTTCTTCACCTTTCCTTCATTCTTTCCTTCTCTTCTTTCGAGAGATAGAAATAAGAAAAAAGAAAGAATTATATCTTCCCTTCTTTCCTTCTTCTCTTCTCTTTCTCTCTCTCTCTCTTTCTCTCTCTTTCTCACTTCCTCTTTCTCTCTCATCCTCCTTCTCCTTTTACTCTTTCCAAAAGGGTAAATAGGAAGAGAGGCAGGAGAGAGAAAGAGAGAAGAAAGGAGAGAGAAGAAGAAAGAGAAGGAGAGAGAGAGAGAGAAGGAAAGGGAAATTTTGGAAAAGAAAGAGAGAGAGAGAGAGGGAAAGAAGGAGAGAGAGAGAGGCAGAGAGAGAGAGAGAGAAAGAAGAAAAGAAAGAGAGATAGAAAATTCTTTCTTTCCTTCACTCTCTTTCCCTCCTCCTTGGTATTCTCCTCTTATGTTTTCTCCTGTTATGTTTGTATATTTCTTCTATCATATTTGGTCCAGAATATTTTAGTAATTCTGCTGTTATTTCATCTTCTCCTGGTGATTTATTGTTTTTTAGATTTTTTACTATCTTCTCAACTTCTTCTCTTGTTGGTGTTCCTTCTGTATTTTGTTCATCGTTATCTTCTGTTTGTTCTTCTCTTACATTTCTTGTATAGTTGTTCTTGGAAGTGTTCTGTCCATCTTTCTAGTACTCTTTCTTTGTCTCCTATTATCTTCCCGTCTCTCCTTTTACATCCTATCTCTTTGGGTTGATATCCCTTATTTATTCTCTTTATTGCTGCATAGTACTTTCTAATCTCTGACTGTCGACTAAGTTCTTCTATTTCTTGGATGTTCTTTCTTATCCATTCTTTTTCTTTTCTTACATGAATTACTTGCCTGTTGCCTTAGTTCTTTGTATTTGTTACAATTACTTCTTGTTTCTCTTTGCAGCACCTTCATTCTTGCAGCATTTTTTTGGTTAATTATTGGGTGATATTCTTTACCAAACCACTCTTTCTTCCTTGATGTTTTCTATATGCCCATTACTTCTTCTGCAGCTTCTATTAACACTTTTTTTATTTCTTTTCCATTTCCCTTCTATTGTTTCTTCTTGAGTATTTTGTTGTAACTTATTTTTAATTGCTGTTTGGTAATTCTTCTTATTGTCTGGAGTGTCAAGTTTTGTATAGTTTCATTTTGTTCTTCGTACGTTCTGTTTGGTTGGGTTATTGCTTAATCTTGCTCTTAGTTTAATTTTTACAAGAAAATGGTCTGAATCACAATTTGGTCCTCTTTGGCTTCTGACATCTATGATAGTTGAGGAGTGTCTCTTATCTATTAAAACATGATCTATTTGATTTACTGTATTATCGTCTGGTGATTTCCATGTGCCCAAATGTATCTTCTTGTGTGGAAAGTAGGTGCTTTTAATTACCAACCTATTTCTTATTGCGAATTGTGTTAGAAGTAAGCTATTTTCATTACTGCTTTCGTGTAGGGAATGGTTAACAATTATATCTATATCACTACTTCTCACTCCAATTTTTACATTGTAATCACATTCAATTATTATGATATCATATTTTGCTATATTTACTATTGTTCTTCCTAGTTGATCATAGAACTGTTCTTTTTCTACATCTTCTTTTAAATTAGTTGGAGCATGTACTGACAGTATACTAATATTTTGGAATTTACGCTTGATTCTCATTTTACATATCTTTTCATTAATTGGTTCGAATGATAGAACTCTTTCTCATAGTTTTCTGTCATTATAAGCCCTGTTCCACATTGTCCTGTTTTCACTCTGTTGTTCCGCTATAGTATACACTGTAGTCTTTTTTGTCTATTTTACCATTCCCTTGCCATCTGATCTCTTGCAGTGCTACAATATCAATTTTGCATTGTGTGATTACATTGCCAATTTCTTGCATTTTACCTGGTATTAACATTGTTCGAACATTCCATGTTGCTATGGACCAATCATATACCTTGTTCTTGCCTGGTTCATCATCTGTGTTTCCCATCCTTATCCGAGGCTGATGTGCAGGTTTCTTAACAAGTTGCTGTTTTACGAGGTGTGGTTGTCAGTCTAACGCTCAACCATTTAACCCTTGGCGGGATTTTTCTGTTGGTGTTTACTCCCCTAGATGGTCGCCTACCAAGGCTATGGGACCATCTCCACATGTCATTGATTTGGGTTTCCGTCCCTTAGACCAGTTATTTCACCACAGCTCTTGAGCCTGGTCTTCCCTTCTTTTGCTAGTTTTGGTCCACCCTGGTTACCCGGTACCCTCCACATCTGGAGGGCGTTTCCTTATCTGCCACCTAGGGAGGCACCTGATGGGGGCTAGCAACCCAACACAGGAGATACAACAATTGCTTTTTGCAAAATAGTGATACCATTTGTGATGAAGAAAAAAGTTCCCATAAAGTCTTACAAGTCAGACTATTACCATTTAACATTAAACAGTTTAGTCTATGTTCAAGTGTACATGCCTGTTTTAAGATTTCGGAAGAATTGTTTTTGATTCATATCTCTATCAATAAGAGGCATAAATTTCAACATATCATTTTTTTCTCTTATGAAAATAAAATTGTTTCAATTTTAGCACTGTAATCTCAGTAGAGGGGCATTTAATATTCTGAGAAGTACAATTACTGATGAATCATTTTCTTTTCCCGAACTCAGAATTAAATGAAAACTTACACACAACAAAATTTGTTTCTGGTTGTAGAACATAGAGTAGGCGTTTCAGTTGATAAAGGACCTCCACAATATTTGTATAATTTAGGAACAGACTGAAAATCCAAGAAATCAAACTTATGCAATTGTAAAAATATGAAACTTTTTTTTTCTTTTATTGTGTTCATTATGTATTCTAAGCAGAGAAGCCAAGCTCTATATTTCATTTCGAGCCATTTATCTTTCTGGGACACTATGAGCAGAATCTACTTCTTTGAAATTAGAATGTCCTGGTTCTGAAAATTTCTGATGACTCTCCAAAATGGTTGAATTCCTTTCGAAAAAGTACTTTAGAGCAAAACTCATGATAGAGTACTTGTTTTGGGGAGTACAATTGTCAGACCACTGAACAAACCTTTTAATATTTGGATGTTTTCAAGAATCATAGTTAAAACTTTGACAACTGCACTTGCAATATGATTGGCAGATCTCCCACCCATTATTTCATGCCACAAAGCACAATATGTGTTGTCCCCAACAGAACAGGGTGCTGTTACAAGGGTCACTATTTATATTTTGAGCCTTGGCAACACTGATTGAAGTTAGGCGCGATTTGACTTTTGCACGGAATCGTCTGGCATTATTGACCATAACGTACTTCAAATGTTTTGTCAATAGCTTCATTTGTGTTGTTTATGTTGCCTTGGAGATTGCGCGACAACAATAAAATGGAATTAACTCGTGAACATTTTCGTGCGATGATTTTTTACGATTTTCGACGTAGATTATCAAGACAAGAGTGCATCGATCAACTTACTTCCACATTTGGCGATGAAGCCCCATCCTTTGCCACTGTGAAACGCTGGTATAACGAATTTAATCGTGGCCGCCATTCGCTCACCGACGAGATTCGCGAAGGTCGTGCAAAATCAGTTGTTGTTCAAGAAAACAGTGATGCTGTGCAAAACCTAATACTGCAAGATCGTCATGTGACATACTGTGAGATTGAGGTAACCATAGGCATTAGTTCCTCCAGCATATATAAAATATTACATGATCATTTAGCTGTGAGAAAGGTATGTTCTCGTTGGATCCCACACAATTTGACAAAACTCAAAAAGATGCTCGCGTCAATTGGTGCAAACAAATGCTCAATAAATACAATCGTGGTGCTTCAAAAGACATATATAAGATTGTAACAGGTGACGAATCATGGATATATGCATATGAGCCGGAACGTAAACAGCAGTCGACTGTATGGGTGTTTCAAGATGAACCCAATCCAACAAAAGTTGTTCACCCTCGAAGCACATCGAAACAAATGGTCGCCTGTTTTTTTCGGGAAAACTGGTCATGTGGCAACTGTGCCTTTAGAGGAACATAGAACGGTCAACTCTGAATGGTACACAGCAATTTGTTTGGCAGAGGTCTTCGGTCAAATACGGAAAACAAACAAACGCCGTCGGATCATTCTTCATCAAGACAATGCCAACTGTCACACATCTCGTCTAACAACCGACTTTATGAACAGTCAAAAAATCGAATTGATGGGTCATCCGCCGTACAGTCCTGATTTGGCACCCAATGACTTCTTCTTGTTCCCGAATGTCAAGAATAAATTGCGTGGACAACGATTTTCGTCGGCGGAAGACGCCGTTGATGTGTTCAAAAACCATATTATGGAGGTGTCTCAAGAAGACTGGAAAAACTGCTTTGACAAATGGTTCGAACGAATGCAAAAGTGTATTGACCATAAAGGAGAATACTTCGAAAAACAATAAAGCAGTTTTCAATGCCAAATTCCTGTGTTTTCATTGTTAGGCTCAAAATATAAATAGTGACCCTCGTACATGTCACATTTTTCTCCCTCTTTCAATAAAAATTAAACACTGATGCTTGTGGAAGGCCTGTAACATTATGCAAATCAAAAGTAACAAAACATGTTACTCCATTAGAAGATATTTTGACACTCTAATGATGTATATTTTCCCTTTCAATTTAGCCCGATAAATTTCTAGCTTTTTGTTCAGTGAATGCCTACCTTCCTTCCATTTTCTTTAACAACCTTATGTTAATCTCACTGTTGAACATTTTTCTGTAAATACACAACATCAATGAATTTTCTATGTGTTCACAGCAGAAATTAAACATTTTCATCACAGTTAAAAGTTCTTCTAGAGACTGTTGTTTAGTGTCCGAGTGGCAATAATGAGATTCAATACATGGGAATATATTGATGGTTACTTGGTTGCATGAGCCTTCTTGAAAAACGTATCTGTATTCTTTCCTCCATGAATACCTACACTTTTGCATATCCTTCAGAGCTAAAAGATAATTGTGGATTCTTCATTCACTTATGTCTAAAGTTTAAGGGAAAAAATTCTTGCACATTTTCTTTGAATTTGCCACTGAAAGGAAGGAAACAATTGAAAGTCAACTCCTTCTGCTGTTTTCGTTTGCTGTTTGTTTGTGGGATTTCACTTGCCCATTAGAGTACTGATTATAAAATGTCATTATGTTTTTTTAAAAAACAAATACGTATTCTGCTTATGCTAAATGGTATATTGTCATAACTACAAAAACCTTATTTATAATAATATAAAAATTGTTCTATGATTCCACAATGCAACAAAGCTCTGTGTGGATGTCATTGATCAAATGGTAAGGAAATACACCATCAATAGACAAGCCAGCTTATATCCTGTAGATCACTTTTAAAAAGGTAACTAGTTACAGTTAGTTACAGCTACTTGCTTAAAGAAAGTAACAGTTACAGTTACAGTTACTCGTTTTAAAAAGTAACTCAGCTACAGTTACCTGTACTTCAAAAGTAACTGTAAGTTAGTTTTACAGTTACTTTTTGCTGAAAATTTTCTTGCAACCAAATTACACAACTCGATCATTAATTGTAATACCTTATTTTGTGAAGACTAACATGTATTTTACTTATGTTACTGGTACATGATGTAAGTCTTCGTATATTTATATTTGTTACAAAATAAGGTGTTCTCCTGTGCTTTGCGCGATGCCATGATGGCATATAGGAAGTGTGGAGTTAGAGCCTCATACTTTCTTGATCATGGTCGAAGGTGGGGCTGATGAGATCAGCACCACCTCTCTGGCATGCTTTACCCCCCCCCCTCCAGAATTTCCTCCAGATACCCACTTTATACGATGCTGGGTGGGTACTGGAGCCGCTTCAACAGGTGGAAAAATCTCGATTCTCCCCCAGCAAGGATCGAACCCAGGGTCTCTCGCATGGTAGTCAGGCACCCAAACAACTTTTTTTTATTTTTTTAAGGAATACCCTATGCTGTAGTATACCCCGTTGTTCACATCTCAATTTTTACGTATGTCAGTTTTCTGTTTTCTGTATTCTCATTAGAACAAACACAAACATCCATGTCCGAAATGAACTAGAATCCGGGAATCCTGACATATAGTCTGTTGAGCTAACCACTCCGCCACGGAGGTTGATTTGAGCATACTGTGACTTAAACAATTGTATTTATTATCATAGTTGTTCTTAAGGTCTATTGGAGTGGGGTAGATTCTACAAACTGTATAGAAAGAGAAAGAGAGAGAGAGAGAGAGAGAGAGAGAGAGAGAGAGATATCACTCACGTAGAATATATTCTAACAAGGGAGGTCTGTTTCGCATAAAGGGCATGTCAGAGAGAAATAAATTTGTTGTATAATTTCAAAGGTTTATGAACCAGAAAATTATAAAAATTATAATGTAGTAGCCAGTGGCGGCGAATGGGTTCCAAATATTGCTTAAATCAATATTGTTTTCAATTTTTCAAAAATTGCATTTAAAAATTTTCTTGCTCGCAATGTGCTTGTTTTCTGTAATGTAATGTATTTAAATAATATGTGTTGTATATTTGTATTGAATAAGCTTTGAATACGTACACAATTTAGTGTTAGCTTGTTGCATATGTATTTTCTTATTTTATGTTGCTCCATGTTGCATATATGTAAAACATATGTACATGAAAGTTACACATATATCTTCGGAATGCATTTATCATTCATTTTCCGCCATTCAAAAATACAGTTTGTGTGCTTGATTTCCATTATTATCTAATGCAAAATTGACGGTGTGGAAAAAAATATTTCAAATCGTTTGTTCAAAACAAATGCTTTAGTACAGACTTCTACCCCCTTTATTCGTAATTTATGAGGATAGCTACTACTACTACTACTCAGTGGTGTGAGGTGCTAAATCAGACAGGGGAACAGGTGACCTGCACTTGCCCCCTCCCCTCCCATATCCGTCGTAATATAATACAGTAGACCAAATAAAATTCAACCCTTATTGAAATGAACTAAATACAAGGTGTCCCCCCAGGGCCAATGGTGCATCCCCTCCAAATCATATAATTTGTGCCCTTAAACCATATTGTAATCCCCACAACGTATTTAATTACGACAGCGTGTCTACTGAAAGTAACTTCTATCTTAGCTTTACTAAACAGGGGTGCCCATCACTCAAGACCACCCCTAAAATCGTTCATCATAATCGAGAATATATCTTGTCTTGTAATGCAGCTATAGTATATAAACTTCACATTCACCTCATTCAAGCTCCAAACACGCATCCTAGTAACATATCATTGTGATCGAAGCGAGCAAGAAAATATTTAAATCCATTCCTTTGCAGGCTTTCAAGAATATTAATTTAATGGGATGTCAATACTTTCTTTAGATCCCAAGATATTTAGTCTTTTCCAGCTTCCCCTTTGGCACGTTCGGGGTCGAAAACGTGTGGATATCATATCGCTAAATGCAGTCTCAAAAATTTAATTTTCAAACTCTCTCTCCCCAAAGATTTCCCCAAAGTTTCCATGAAAATTTTAGACTTACTGTTGATTTTGAAGAGTGGATTATGCCTCCTCCAAAAAAAATAATTCTCAGTCTTCACACCAGAATTTCCACAATAGTCTGTCTAAGACAATAGTAATACACAATAATTGTACAATTGCCCTCAATTTAAGGCTCAATCCCCCTCTAACTAAAATACCCGCAATAATCTAAGACCTAGAGTTGGATACTGTTCCCCCCAAAGTTTAATTCACAATCCCCCCAGAACCCCCGTGTCAATTAAGGTCTAATATGTAAGACTTGGATATTTCTCCACGCCCTCCCCTTCGATAATACCCTTAAAAACTTTGTTTTCTTCATCTAATGGATTAAATATTGTGCATTTAAGGTGTAAAATGTTTACATATATTTTGTAAAAAGATATAAATGTTGAATTTTATATTATTTGAAGGGAACCCCCTCCCCAAATCTGGATAGCGCAACCTGCGCCATAATCCCCCCCTGTTGTCACCCCTCCTGACCAAATAAACATGCGATACATATGTTACAAATTGTCAGAAGTAACATACATGAAGCACGTTAAAATTTGGACAATAACAATATTAAAGCAAATATAATATTATAATGTAAAAATAACATTCAAAACAAAATTGTTGATGCGCAACAAAAAAAATAATAATAAAAGCAATTTATGAGTGATCATAGAGAAAAAATATTTTGTCGAAACCTGTTGCATCTCTCTATTTGTAGATTAAGTTGACTTTTTTGTAGAGTTGAGCATTCTTGTAATTCAAACGTCCTCAATGCAATAATGGCATTCAGATGGCCAAGTTTTTTCATGACGTCTGCTAGATTTGTAGAAATTGTGACAAAAGCCGAACTGTTCCAAACAAACCAACAAGGACAACAATAGTCAACAGCGTTGTAGTAACCTTTTATAAAATGCCTTGTGTACGATTTCGTTTTTGTTTTTAATTTGGTTGGGTAGGTCTTGGTTTGCTGTCTTTTCTGTAAAGTTCAATGAACTAAAAGCTTTCGTCTTCAGCCTGTCGATCATACAACATTCTCAACCCTACGCTCGCAATCACTTTCTTGTCCTGCCTGTGCATGCGCCTGGTCTTGGGGCTGTTGGAACAGGTGAATGTGAGTTGTTCCCTCGGAAGCTATTTCACAGCGTTTAGCCAAGGCATTTAGCAGACGATTAACTGAAAGAAGATATTTCCAGTTCGTTATGAATGTCAGACAAAATTTTGCAATGAGATTAGGAAACTATAGACTTACTACACTCAAAACTATCACTACGACGCAATTAAACTTTAGCACATAGCAAAAACTCGAACGAAAACGAATTCGCTGTCTCTCGTAGGGAACAGCTAGTGAGTTCAGCTTCCGTGGTGGGGGAGGTGGGAAGTGGGAACATGAGGATTGTTTACCTTCGCACGTGGTTGGAAATGCTCAGCGTCAGGCACTAGAGGGTGGAATGACGAGAGTAGGTGAAGTAAACCAAAGTACAGTCACGGTGAAAGTTTTCTTCAGCATGTTGATTTCACGAGGAAGAAGTAGATAATTAAAATAGCTTCAATGGGCGATAAGTAGGAGGGAACAGCCTGTTCCCTCTGTTCCATGGAGGGACTGCCACTGCTGCTGCTACTACTACTAGTGGCAGTAGTAGTAGTAATGTCATTATTATTATTATTATTATTGGTACGTTTTTCCTGGTACTTGCCCCCCCCCAGATAAAAAATTGTGTTTGCACCTCTGGTATTATATTTTTCTGCAAATTTTGTCTGACAAAATAATTTGAGTAATTAATTTGGCATAAACGGGGGGCAAATATTCTACCTTTTGGAGGAACATGTCATGGGCCTTGGGGGAGATGGGCACCTCTGGCGCTAACCACTCTATTAGGAGGACAGCGTATTGTGCTTTCAACACCCATTTGAAATAATCGAATACTTCTCTCTCTTTCTCTCTCTTTCTCTCTATCTCTCTCTCTCTCTCTCTTTGTCTCTCTCTTTCACTCTCTAGCTCTCTCTCTTCCTCTCTCTCATGCTCGTTTTTGAACAATGCAAATTAATTTGTTATTCATTTTTGTGTTATTCTGTTACTGATTTTAAATGTTTCCCCTTTTTCATTGTTGACTATTTCAGCGGAAAATGGCCATCTGTGTATTATCTGGAATTTGCTCAATAAATAAATAAATAGCCTTGTTTTCGCTTTCTCCTTCATTTCTCACCATACATTTCTGACAATACATTAAAAATTGACAACTATAAATTAACAACCTACAAGACAACAATAGGTATAACTCAGACAACAGAGTAAAATGATGCCAGGTGGCAGTCATTGCTTCTTCAATACAATTCAATCTGGCTTGGAAATTCAAAAGTATTCAATGCTTAGAGTACAAAGTGCATGTCCTTTTGCAGGAGCGGTTAAACAATGGACACAACTTGAAGGCCTGAAATATTGTCACTTAGAAATACAACCAACGAAGCATTGCAAAGTGATGGAACTACAAGGTCCAAGAAAGGGTACATTCAGGTAAGTCAATTAAGTATTGCATATGCTCGAAATTATATAACTTAGATTCGAATTAGCAAAATCGAGAATTATAAAATTCTTTTTAATTTTCGGGTTTCAAGTATAAACAGTGATACATATTCGCATATTTATAAATCCAGATAATGTGAAAACAGTGCTTAGGTAAAGGGTAATATGTTTGATGATTTGCAGAAATATTCCGACATGTCCATTCAGGGAAATTGTAACACACTTCTCATATTACATCAGTGTAAGATAGATCTACATTTCTAGCTACTGTGTATCATCAGTATTCTTTACTTTTATGGAAAATAAATAAAACACAAACTGCAAAGTGATATCGAAGTAGTATCACATCATAAGTTAAAATGTTTTCCACATATTTGTAATAATATATAACAGTGCTGGCCATAAACTCTTACTTTTTTCTATTAACTTGCACAATACGTATATCTGGAGAAAATTCGAACTTCAATAGCAGGTTCGGCCATCGGCCTAAAGTTAGGCAACACATATAACACATTTGCAGCGAAGTTAGTATTTCAGGATGTAGATGCTCACTTGTATTGGCGGTGACTGTACAGTGGGATGTATAAGCATTACCAAGCAAATTGTCCATCTCACCATACTTCATCTCATTGTTTTAGTCAATGAGAGCTTCAAGAATTGAAACCAAAAGCAGCTGACAAACTCTGTACCCAACTACGTATGAGACCATGCTTAAAAATGCGTGATCCTGGGTTCAAATCCTGCTCAAGCTTGGTTGTTTGTGAATGTCCGTTCATCAATTTCATCCCCATCTTCGCAAATTAGCCAAGAGGCACAAAACGAGAAGTAAAATAAACTAAATCAATCAATCAAAATTAGAAACGTGAATTATGCACAGGAAAATTTAACGAAAATAGCCATGAAAAAAATGCCTAGAAATACTTGTGCATCACACTGTACATGAACGAAGGCGATGTTCACAAGTCATGGAAGGAATTTCTGATGTCAAATAATTTTTTAAAACAATAAAGCACCATTTGAACTGGTTAAACTTACTATTTCAACAAGGCAACTTGTAATTGTGTATTATATAGATAGTAAGTACAGGGTGGCTCAAAATGACGGGAAAGTTTTGAACGAAGATTAATAAAAGAGAGCACATACCTTTGAAACATTTAGAGAAGCCAGTGAATAGTACAGAGCATGCCATTGTTGAATTTGATACCTTTAAGTTATTTCTTTAAGATAACATCTGACAGGATGACCACCTGCTCAGTCTGTAAGAGACATTTTGCATTGTGAGAGACGTAACATTGCAATAGGAATCCTGGCAATTTCCTCTAGTATTCGTGTCTTAGGGTCTTCTGTCGTAGCACGCTCACTTTTGAGATGATACCACAAGAAGAAATAACATGCTGAGGTCAGGCGATCTTGGTGGCCAGGCAATGTCACCGTTCCTTAAAATATGCTTTGATGGCAAAGGCACGATGCACATCACTACACTGCTCCATGATTACTAAATGAGAAGACATTGTGAGCAGCTTTGTATATGCCTTTCAGTGCTACCAAGGTTGCCAGGATACGATTCAAAATTTCCCATTCTTTTGAGACACCCGGTATAGTTCACGAACGTACTTACAGACTGGCAGAATACAAATAACGTGTTCAGGTGATACTTTAATGTATCCCGCGATCACTTCATCGATCAGTTTTATTTACACGAAGGATGCTCTGCAAACTAAGAAGCATGTCCGACAAGATGGTGCAGTGTGCATGAAAACAAGAATTCCAATCTTCTATTTTTGGAGGAATTCAGCACCGCTAGATGATAAGTTTTGGTTTAAATGTCTTCTCTTCTATTGCCTGACCAGAAAATAACAACGTATATATTGTGTATTTTCTAGTTCTTTGAAATAGCAACTCAGTAATAGATGATATTCAGCAAACGAATTCCCCCACAATTCATTGCACCATATTTTGGGCAAACAGATAAGATCCCACATTGAAAACATGTCTGGTAAGCATTGTGCTTTTTGGTCTTTGTCGAAGTGATTGAAGATATGATTATCGTGATCATATACAGGGTGATTCAAAAGTCTCCTGACATTTTAAACAGAAATAATTTCATTGACAAAATTGATAGTACTGCTGAAAAGTACTCTAAAACAGAAAACAAACTGAGTACATTTCAATGTGGTGGCCCTGTAAGTCTAAGCATAGCACCCACCTCTTTTGCGTAGACCGGAACACATTCTCCAACATATTTTGCGTGATATCCCCTGTTGCTGCAGCTACTCCATGCGTCTATGGTGTTGATCTTTACTTGGTACATCCTAGACTTAATGAAACCCCAGACGAAAAAGTCTAGGGGACTCAGGTCTGAGAGTGAGCTGCCAAAGTCTTGGTGAGCCACGACCGACCCAGCTATCGAGGAGGTAGTCCCGAACGATTCTGGCAAAATGGAGTGGTGCACCATGTTGCTCGTAAAGAATAGTGTCCTTCATCCCATCCTGAACACCATTTATTAGCCATTATGGAAAATATCACGAGAATTTTGAATCACCTTGTACATGTACTTTTTACCTGTTCTGAAGTTCTACAGAAATGGTGAAAAGTGTGTAAAGTGGTCAAAAACAAATTTTCTGGCTGTACTTTTCTTAACACTAAAATCTGTTTGCCGATTTCTTCCCAGAGTACATTGCGTGATGACGTCACGTTGAATATCATCCATTTTAAATGAATTCAGCATTCATTTTCATTCACAGAGAACATCTGTCTCATATTCATGGTAAAGTCACGCGTATTTCTTTGTTTGGTCATCATTTTAATTTAATAATTCATCCTCATTGTCACGATTTGTACAAAGAATTAGAAAAATTTGACACTGAAAAACCGAAAAACAATTAACAAATAACAAAACGTTATTTATTTTCTGATCAGGTATAAAATTTTGGGCTCTGCAGTTCCCGATTTCGTACAGGTATAAAGCGTAAGCGAACTTTATATACATACCAGCAACCACCAACGGCTTTGATTAAGCATTGATTTTTCATAAAATACAGGTAGGAGATAAAATTGTATGTCAGCCGACTATGCTTTTCAAGAATGCAATAAAAGCAGATGGTGAGGAAAGAAAAATCTTATTATTTTTTTTATTATTTACAAAGTTTTGAGCTTTGGAGTGCACGTCCAAAGGATGGAGCGAACATTATTGAGATAATAGGAACGTGTTATAAAATTCATTTGTGGGTTCAGGGCTGTAGTCCAAGGTACACAGCAGTATACGCACTACACCCTCTGCTAGCATGTCTCTTCTGCTACAATGAGTATATCTTCTTCTTTCATCTCGTTGATATTTATGCATGTCACTTGGTCAATACTCCAGTGAGGTTACGATTAGGGAAAGGATTTTAAGGTGCAAAATTATGGTTGGGAAAATGGGAAACAAAGGTTCTGAAAATGTTCTCAAAAAGGTGCAAAAAAAAGAGGTGTTGATAAAATGCTTTTATCCAATTAAGTCTTTTTCTGCGCCTTCTGTATAGGTGGGTTTCACCTACGTCACAAACTGTTGCATTGTGGGATCGAGCAGCCATGATTGCGGCCAGTTCTCGTAAACATACGGAATTCAAGCAGGCGAGCGGAAGATTTCAACCTTGTTTGCGATGGCACTGTGCTGGATTCAGTTGCTTAACAGAAACTCAACGTTCATCCTGGAATTTTCCGAGAAAAAACAGAAGGTGCGCTTCACGGCATGGAAATCGATAATTATTCATCAGAAGATACTGCGTCATCTGGTTGGCGAGAATATATCGTGCCAACATTAATGAACAAAGCAAATATTAGAGTGTGTGCAGTGAATATTTCCTCTCAGCTAAGTTTATATGTGCCACCTTTCTCTGTGACCTTTAGTACAAATGGATCGAACTGGTGTGTTTAATCATAGTTGCAAAAGTGTTTCTTTTTTTTCTTTTTTGTAGAAAGGTGCTGATGCTTCTTATAAGTTTGATGATACGAGGGTCACTATTTATATTTTGAGCCTAACAATGAAAAAACAGGAATTTGGCATTGAAAACTGCTTTATTGTTTATTATTCTTCTTTATGGTCAATACAGATTTGGATTCGTTCGAACCATTTGTCAAAGCTGTTTTTCCAATCTTCTTGAGACACCTCCATAATATGGTTTTTGAACGCATCAACGGCATCTTCCGCCGACGAAAATCGTTGTCCACGCAATTTATTCTTGACATTCGGGAACAAGAAGAAGTCATTGGGTGCCAAATCAGGACTGTACGGTGGATGACCCATCAATTCGATTTTTTGACTGTTCATAAAGTCGGTTCTTAGACGAGATGTGTGACAGCTGGCATTGTCTTGATGAAGAATGATCCGACGCATTTGTTTGTTTTCTGTATTTGACCGAAGACCTCTGGCAAACAAATTGTTGTGTACCATTCAGAGTTGACCGTTCTACGTTCCTCTAAAGGCACAGTTGCCACATGACCAGTTTTCCCGAAAAAAACAGGTGACCATTTGTTTCGATGTGCTTCGAGCGCGAACAACTTTTGTTGGATTGGGTTCATCTTGAAACACCCATACAGTCGACTGCTGTTTACGTTCCGGCTCATATGCATATATCCATGATTCGTCACCTGTTACAATCTTATATATGTCTTTTGAAGCACCACGATTGTATTTATTGAGCATTTGTTTGCACCAATTGACGCGAGCGTCTTTCTGAGTTTTGTCAAATTGTGTGGGATCCAACGAGAACATACCTTTCTCACAGCTAAATGATCATGTAATATTTTATATATGCTGGTGGAACTAATGCCTATGGTTGCCTCAATCTCACAGTATGTCACATGACGATCTTGCAGTATTAGGTTTTGCACAGCATCAATGTTTTCTTGAAGAACAACTGATTTTGGACGACCTTCGCGAATCTCGTCGGTGAGCGAATGGCGGCCACGATTAAATTTGTTATACCAGCATTTCACAGTGGCAAAGGATGGTGCTTCATCGCCAAATGTGGAAGTAAGTTGATCGATGCACTCTTGTCTTGATAATCTACGTCGAAAATCGTAAAAAATCATCGCACGAAAATGTTCATGAGTTAATTCCATTTTACTGTTGTCGCGCAATCTCCAAGGCAACATAAACAACACAAATGAAGCTATTGACAAAACATTTGAAGTACGTTATGGTCAATAATGCCAGACGATTCCGTGCAAAAGTCAAATCACACCTAACTTCAATCAGTGTTGCCAAGGCTCAAAATATAAATAGTGACCCTCGTATAAATGATAATATTCAAAGTTTAGTTCATCTTGGTAATTGTACTTTTGTACTTGATTATTTATTATATTTTGTTCGTTAAAGCAAACTGTTACTAATTGTTATTCGATCCATGAGAAAATGTGCTGGTAGTAGGCTTTGCATACTGTCAGAAAAAAAAAGCATCCCAAATTGATTGATTGGTTGGGTTCATTTTACTTCGCTTTTATGCCAGTTTTGGGTAATCGTGAAGACGAGGCTGAGTGATGATATGTTGAAACTAATAAAAGCAAATCTTATCAGAACACCCATGCTCAGGCTGGGATTTGAACCCAGGACCCCTGGCTTCCTAGCACGCTGTGTTAACTACTCTGCCAAGGAGACTGGTATATCCCAATTGTTAAAGCAAGGAGTTAAATCACTGTTTTTGAGCAACTCAACATTTTAAGTTACAGAGGTTGAACAAACGTTAAAAGCAAACAGAGACAATAATGGCAGAGCCTTGAAAATATTAGTAAATCTGTACTGGATGTAAATATTTCAAGCCGAATCCAAACCAATAATAAACAAATAAAAATTGATTCCAAGTAGCTGGGTCAAATCATTAAACACACGTGAACTAGAGTTGGCCAAAGGTTTAGGCCCCTTTTCATTTTGTTATCGTCCAGTTCATATGGATCTACGCTGCAAAATTTCACATTTTCTCCATATATTTTTGTGTTGACTGCACAAAGAGCTTGAACATGAAAAATTACCGCCATTTCCAGATGGCACAACATTGTCATTAATTGTGTGCAATGTCACCGAAGTTTTACACAGTATTAACAACAAACGTACATTTGGCTCAGGTGTAACGAATGCTACATACAAAGAGAATGGATTCCATTCCACTGGTGGATATTTCCTTGCAGACGACAAACAACTCAGCCGAAAACATGGGCGACAGTGCGAATTCTGACGTCACATGAAACCCACCTACTGCTGAAATTTGTGTATCTCTCTTGGGAACTATTGGGGCTACAATGATGATATTATACCATTTTAAAGCTCTCATCCTGCTCTACAAGAAGAGTGAAAATCATTTATTTTTCTGTCCATTTTTTTTAGCAAAGCATGAAAAAAAGGAAGAAAGAATGTGCTGAACCATCAAAGAGGGGCTAAAAAGGGAATAGTGCTAATCTCACGAAAATGTGCAAAAAGGTGCAACAAACATTGTTCATTTTACTTGATTCATGTCCTAAACGTATAAATGTATGAGACGATCAGTGTGAAAACAGCTAAATTGTAGGAACGATGGTGCACCTTAAAATCCTTTCCCTTTTTATGATCGTCAAGTGTCACGTTTTGTGAGTAGCTTGTCGTTTTGGTGTGAAATTTCCTTAAGTAATGTTCTTCTTTCTATTTCTCGAAACCATTGCGGAGGACTGTAGATAGGTAGTCTTATAATTAAATGCAACAATTGCCGTCTGTTGTATTTCAGTTTTAAACAATGAGAGAATGAGAGAAAACAGAACTCTTGCTATTTATGTTCATTCTTGTTTTCTTACATAAGTATATTTCCAAGATTTTCACTTTTAGTCCAAGTAGCCGTATTATTTTTTAACACGTTATACCAATTGATAATATACGAAAGGAATATCAACAAGAAAATTCAATATAACAACATGTTCCACTTAGGCTGAAAATTACTACTGTAGTCTTTATGTTTAAATGCAATCATTAGAATATGAGTTCATATTTTTGTTATTTCAAAAATACCTGCTCTATTGCGATATGCCTCTCTCATGCCAATTATGTGCATATGATAGTCATCAGTATTCTACCAAAAATTACATTTTTTTCACAAGTTCAATGATTCCTGACATATATTTCATTTAAGATAATCCAAAATAAATGGAAACATGGTCTTCACTTAAACGTTCATGAAAATTAGCATATACCATTTGAAAACTTTGGGATTACAGCATTATTTGTGTATTTTTAGTCATTTTGCTGGCAATTAGCACACACATAATAGAATGTTGACTACACAGTGCAGAATGATTTATGCAAGTGCTTATTATAAACCCAAATACATATTTAATTTTCCTCGTGGCACACAGCATGTTACAAACATTACACACAAGGACAGAAACAGTTGCTGTATAGGGAGATACTAATCATGCCAACTGTATTGTGCAAAAACTGTGTTCAGTTCAGAGAACATAGATTACTAACCAGCTGTTGATACATGTTAAAAATAAATTGACAATTGATGAACAGTGTAAAACATACAGTATAAAAGATTGTCTACGTCCAATGTATTCAATATAGACACATTGGGACTAGACCTACTAAAATTGAATAAGAGATAATGATTTATGCAAAGACAAATAACTTTGTGGTGCAACCCAGCATTTTAAGATAGTAACGATGATATACTTCTATACTGAAGAGACGCCATACATGTATATGTAAGATGAGGTGATACAAATGAAGGGGGATCACAAATAAAGATGTGGGTCCGTGGTGAAACTGAATAAGGAACATTCGGTTGCGATATCACAAGAGAATCAGCCAACCACCAAATTGTATTTCATACACATACATTCCTTTGAACAAAATCCTCATTCGATATGAAAGTAGCATGACTTTTAAATAATCAATTACAAGAAGAGATAACGAAAGAAAATATTAAAATTTTCTTATCAGGTACAATAATTTTTAGTTCTGCAGTGCCAGAACGCCACTTACAATTAACAATGTCCTTGAAATATTGCATATAAGCAGAAAATATCGAGATTAAACATTATCATTCTCTGGTTAAGTACAAAACTTAGGGCTCTGCAGTGCTAGATTGGAAATGCTTTTAAAATGATGCATAAAAGCAGAAGGACACGAAGTAAAACATTATAATGTTCTGGCTAAGAAGAAAACTTGAGCCCTGCAATGCCTGAACATCATTTTAGATTAACGATGCCTTTGAAATAATGCCATATAAGCAGTAGGTAATGAAATAAAAATTGTTATAACTCTCTAGTTAGGTACTAAAATTGGGGTCATGCAGTGCCTGGACATCATTCGATTAACAATGTATTTTTGTTTTAAATAATGCCATAAGCAGTGGGAAAAGAAATAAAAAGTTAGGCTGGTTAACTACAAAAATTTGGGTCCTGCAAGGCCAGAATGTCATTTATCTTAACAATGTTTATTTTAAATAATGCATTAAAGCATTAGGTAAGGAAATAGAACCTTAAATTTTTTCTTTAATTAGAAAACTTTGGCCCTGCAGTGCAAGACTGTCACTTAAACTTAACAATGCTTTTTCAATCATGGATGTAAGAGGGTCACGAAATAAAATGATATAACTTTCTGGATAAGTACAAAACGTTGGGTCCGGAAGTGCCAGAACATTGTTTCAGATTAAACACAGAATCAGAATGGTGCCTGTGCTCTATTGAAAAAAAGTTTATGGCAGGAAATTGGTTGAAGATTAGGGTTACAAAAAAAGAAATTCAACTGTTTTATGGTGGAACTCATTATTATTATTATTATTATTATTATTACAGCATTTTTGTGTTTAAAATATCTGTAGTACATATTGTGATTACAAATAGAACTGTATCACTAATGTAGTTCTTTCTTTTGTTTATTCTATTCTAATATGTATGATTTTTCACAATAAATATTTGTGAATAAAAAATAAAATAATATTATAAAAATATTTTGGAATTGCTAGGCACTGTGTGGTGTCACATATTGCAAAACTTTAGCAACAATACTGGCTAGACTTTATGTTTTTTTAAATATTATTGTTGATCAAAGGAGCAACTTACATAGCAAGTTTCATTGTTATAGGTGGTGAGGATACTATGGAGATACAACTCCTACAAGAATATTTATGAGATAAATGAAATCATTAGAGTTTTACTGTTTACAAGTTATGAAGAAAGTGCTAATAATGCAGACAACGTACATCTCATGAGGGGAACCCATAATATCATCAGAAGTAGAATGCAGTCAGCACTTGATTACTTAAAGGTTGGTGTCGAATATGTATTGAACATACTGGAGCTATATTCACAGCAGAATATTTTTAAAATTATTTTTGAGAAAAAGTACAAATTACAATTTTAGTAGTTCAGGGTGGTGTGAATCTGACTGGCACATTTCAAATTGGAATTCTGCACTGGCGGAATAGCTTGTCATGGTTGGCAGTAATGGTAGAGGAGAGGATGCCATTTCATATAGTCAGTTACAATGAAACATTGCAACTACGTGGTACCTGTGTTTGTAGTTATTATGAAACCAGGTCTGTGACAGGAGTGCAGAGTATCTTTAGACGGCAATTCAATGTTGATCGACATGGTCACATACTGTCTCGAAATGCCATATTGGCCTGGGTGAAGAAATTTTATAATCTTATCATGGTAATTAAAAACTAAAACAAGCTATTGTTCATGAAGTTGTAGCTATTGATGAGGTGCAGGTGCGGCAACTTCCAGACATGCTTGAAACAGCATTGATGCAAACAATGGTCACCTGTCTGATATGGTTTTCAACAAAATAAGCTTGTAATCTGTAAGTAATAAATAGCATACTTTGATGTATTAATAGATTGTTTCACTTATTTTGCCGTTTCCATATATTATCTATGACCATTTGAAATGTGACAGTCGCCACCCTATATAATTTACATGAGAAGTTAATTGACATTTTTTGCTTAATGTTATACTTATATTGGATCATTTATTATTAAATATCATAAAGTAAGTAGCAGAACATACAGATTGCATTGGAAAGTTCCATCACAATGCTATTGCATAGTTTTCACTAACTGATTAATAATCTTCTCATATAAATACTTAAAGAAACTGGAAATACAAACAGAAAATATACATTGCACCAGAAATCCTGTTTTCAATGTTAATAGGGGAAAGAACAAGAAAATCTACTGGAGAATTGTTATAAAATATGCTTCTAATTATGTACACATATTTCTTGATTCTGCAATATATTCAGTGCATTGAATAGAATTTTCTTTTCTTTTTCAAAATCACCTTATTTAATTAAAATTTAAGAATATCTGTTTATCATCACATATAACTGACAGATAGAACACACCTGTATGAAAATTTAAACAGAGATGAACTAAAGTATTATGGACAAGTTTCGATTTACATTCCCAAAGAAGAAAATACATAACATAAGTGAATCAGAAGGGAACCAACATTTTGATTGCAACATATTTGCACTTGCATTTCCCTATACAGTAACTAGCACATATTCTTGAATTTAGATAAAATATGTTATTCATAAACCAGATATAAAAAAATTCCACAATATGTTTTTTTATGTAATTGACTTCAATATTTTCAAAGCTATACAATAGCGTTATCAAGGTTAGATTGAGAACAGATTTGCAACATGTGATGTGTGAGAACATTTTCACACTAGAACAGTGGGAAGGTTCAAAATGACTCTTAGCCTTACTGTTTATTTAATAACTATCCTATTTTTCTTATTTCTCCCTAAAAATTTTGTGACTTTTCATAACTATTTGTCCTTTTTGAAATGGTATATTGAATATACAAAATACCTATCATTTATTTTTGTGAAATTTCATCTTATACACCTACAACAGTGGGTGGGGTAAATTTAACCCCTGTACAGTTTCATTTGTACTTGCTGCAATAAACAGTGTAAAGTTGTGGTTCCAGTATCATCCTGTCTTGAGCATATACCCACTTGTCGTAGTTTACATCCATGTCATCATTTAGGTAGTCTTATTGGACTGTCATGTCAAGTAGCAGTTTCTTGTGATGAAATGTTGTGTTGTTGATGTTTATGTTTATAATTTTAATTTTTAATCAAAATGTATCGTAGACCACCTAAATACTTTGATTATAATACATAAGGCACTGAAAATAATATAAAATAAAATGATGTTCCCATTCCAAAATAATTTAGAATTTTTAAATGCACTTCTCATGAGGGGTCAAAATGACCCTTTTCTGCTGTTCTGGAGGTATTAGATAATTTGCTGTTCTATTGATAATGAAAATATGGTTTCAACAGCAACTTTAGAATGTTTCATTTCTTTTTCAACAATCTTGAATATTGGCAAACTTTGTATGTAAGTGTGTTACTGCATCTTTCAATCCAATATGTGTAATTTTATTGTAATTTTGTCATTGTGTGTTGTATTTCTGCAACTTGTGGCTAATTGAGATATCAGAATGACTGATGATTAGATAAAAAATGTGAAGGGACACTCACAAGGCATACCCATGCCTAGACTGGGACTGAAACCAGGAAAGTTTTGCTAATGGGATCAAAGGTCGCCTGTTTAATGCACTTGGCCACAGAGTCAGGCCTAATGTGTAGGAGCAGACATTAATTGCATAATGCTATTTTACTTTACTTTTATTGCCTTACATTCCTTGTCTACTTCTGTGCACTGGTTAATTGTAATGATATAGATGTGTGATGAATCAACAAATAGATGTATGAACAAAAAACTGAGATTGAAACCTGGCCATAATATAACCATTTCGTGACTATCCACATACCAGAATTTATGAGAAACAGACAAAAATAAATACATGCTCTTCTCCTCTTCATATTCACATAGAATACAATGAATGGGAATTCCGCTCTAGAATTAAATCATTAGTATTACTGCAAAAACTGTTGTAATTAATTTTCACATGAATTAGTAAATTAAGACAGTGTTTCAATTTAATAAGAGTACACATATAGCATTGTCAAGAGCGCAAATACAAATATTTTTCAAATAACAATGCAACCTGAATGCAACAATTTTTTTTTGAAGATTAAATATCATCATCGGAAGTGTGGCTTGGTGTGATACATCTTCCTTGATGATCCAAAATCCATTATGTTTCTAATATCAATGTATTTATTTGCTATATCACTGATTTGATCCCTGAGATCATTGAGAAGGCAAATGGTAGGGACATTGAATTTCGTGATGTGCGAAATTGCAAAATGTGAAAAAAAGATGCAATTTTGACCATTATGCATGTAACTACACCCCCAATGATGAAATATGCATGAGTTTTAGTCGCGAAGTAATGTGAAATGTGTGCTTTTCCATGAAATGAATGCTTTTTCGCGAAATAACCGTGAAATAACATCAAATTAAGTAGAAAACATGCAAAAACCGGCAATCGAGGTTGTGCGTGCAAACTGTTGATTTGTAACGAAACGTTTGCCTAAAGTTTGCAGCTGAAGAACGTTTTATCTTCGATCATATCACACATGGCCTCTAAATACTAAGCCTTGTTTAGCAAGAAAAGTAAACTATCCTTGCCCCACCCAATCGCCGTTACTGCCGTCACTTGAAATCTAAGTACTTGTGTATGTGTACAGTATATAAAAATGAAGTAGTTTATCAATTTATAGGTCTTTTGTATGTTGTTTCCTCTCATGATGAAAAAGTGTGTACCAAATATTTTTTTCCACCGCTGGTATATACCGCTGATCAAACATTTTATTTACCGCTCTCCTCAGTTTTTATTTACCATAAATTTGTCTCCCTAGCAATTGGGAAGCTACTTGAAAGAAATGCAAAATTGTTGGAAAAATAACTTTAATTAATAGAGTAAAATATTAATCAAAAGAACATCAAACCTAAATGTTAGTTGATTAGGTGATAAGTTATAGGCATATCAAGCTCCATCACTGCTTTTATCTGTGTTTTTTTGACTGGAATCTACTACTTCTTCCTTTCCAGTATTATCTCCTTTGTCTTCTGAAATAGAGTACACACTGTACAGTATTTCTGTACACTGAAATACTGTAGCGCCCAATAGAGATAGAGCCTAGAACAGCTCACGTAAAAGACAAACTACACACACACAAACGGTGGCTATTTAGCTGCATTAGAGAGCTCTTGAAGATCAAATGCTGTTTAGAATGCTGTCAGTACTCTAAGTGAGGAACAAGAGATTGGATGTAATGACAAAATTTGCATTTAAGAAATTCAATTGCACATCAAACCTAGTGGGGACAAGAGTATCCCACAATTTAGGTCAAGCAAGCATGGCTCTGCCACTTCAAGAAATCTGCTGTTATGAAGACATAAATTCCCAATTTCTATATATGTTTTTTATTATATTTAGAAATATGTAATATGCGAAAGCCTGTATCAAATAAATTCTATGCACATGTAAGATTATGTACAATATACGTGAAGTCTAAAGAGAAATAGAAATCACTCACTATTGCCCTCACTGGAAATCCATTAATCACTTAAAGAGGTTCTGATCATTAAACATATGAGTTAATTTATTCTTCCCGTTGTGCTTCTGCATGATTTCTTACTTTGTTCTAGAGGATCCATTAACCACGCAAGAAGAAGTGGAACTGACACACTGCATCAGATCTTGGAGTAAATAAACAGTTTCCCTACATCCACCGAGCTAATATGTAAAGAAGAACATATTGAGGTAAGACATTTCCTTTGCTGTCTCTTTCTTATTTTCCTCTTCCCTTTTCTTTAGTAGATTTGCTTTCTCCTCTCTTCCTCCTTTCTCTTTGATGAATTTATTTCCTCCTATTCCTCTCTTCCTTGACTCTGTTCTTCCTATTTCCTCTTTACCATTGGTGGATACACTTCCACCATTCTCCTTCCATTCTCGTTGGTGGACTCAGTACAACTAAAATTGATGAAAAGTTAACCATCTTCAAAATCTTTCCCTTCAGTGGAAGCTGGGTGGCCAAGGACATTAATGGTTCATATATGATTCTACCATGAAGGTTCCAAGTTTGAGTGAGACCCTGAGATTGACTGTTCTTTGTCAATGCCTCTTCATCAATTGCATCTCATCAACATCATGATCTTCATCATAGCCAAATCTGGCAAAACGTGACTAACAAAAAACCCAAACAAAATACAAACATTCCACCTATCTCTTCCCCTTCTGGTGTGGGAGACACCATTCTCCTTATCTACTTCCCATCTCCTTGAAGGACTTAGTTCTTCTTATTATATTCCCATTTCCTTGGAGGATTAACTTTTTCACATCCCAACTTCTTCCTCTTAGTGTGGTCTTACTACTTCCTTTATATTTTACTTCTCCTTGAAGGAATCAGTTTTTCTTTATTCCCCTTCTCATTGGTGCTATTCATTCATCTCATATCTCTCCTTTCTTCTTCCAGAAACCAGTTTCTCTTATCTACTACTTTCCAAATCATGATTCCATTTTCCTATCTCTTTCCTGTCTCCTTGGAGAACTCAGTTCTTCCCATGTCCCATTTTTCTCTTCGTGGATTTCCTTCCTTCTCTCACTTTCCATACTCTTTGTAGGACTCAGAAAATCTTATATCCTTTAATTTTACTTGGTGGATTTATTTCATTCTATTCTACTTCCTCCACCTAACTCAGGTTATCCTAATTCCTTTATACCTCCAATTTCCAGTGTATATTCCCTTCCTTTAATCTCCTTCATTCTCCTTGGAGGACTGAGTCCTTCCCTTAGTCTTCCCTTGTATTTGTTCGATTCATATTCTGATATCTCTCTCGCACTTGTCCACAATACTTCCTGTAATATCTTATTTCTTTGAATCAATTTTTATTCTACTTGCAGGACACAAATCTTACTACTTTGTCTCTTCCACTTGTTAATTGTTTTCCTTCTGTAACCTCCCACCTATTCTGTGGTAGTTTCCCTTTCTTCTATCAGTTCCAATTCTCTTTGTAGGGTTCAGTTCTTTCTACGTCTCCTCTTCCACTTCTGGATTTGCTTCCTTTTCTCAACATCTATTCTCCTAAGAGGACTCAGTTGTTCTTCACTTCCTCTAATACACTTGATGTATTTATTTCATTCCATCTCTCTTCATCTCTTTCCCCTCTTCCGCTTGGTGCATTCTGTTCATATTTTCGTCTTTCATTCTTCATGGAGGATTCAATTCTTCCTATTTTCCTCTTTTCACCTATGTGCAATTCCCTCCTTGTATTTCTGTATCTTTTCCATGCAGTAATCTCTTCTTCCTACATCCTTTCCCTGTCCTTTGTGAATTTACTTCATACCACCTCTTTCCTTCTCCTGGGAGCACTCAGTTAGTCACTTTGCTCCCATTTCTAATGGTGGATTTACTTTCTTCCATCTTTCCTTTGAGAGTTCCCTTCTTCTTATATCTGCCTCTTCTCTTTGGTGGAATCCATTCCTCATATTTCCCTCTGTTCTCTTTGGCACACTCAGTTTTCCTATATCATTCCATAGTCCCTAGTAAAACTTCATGTGGCCTTCCTTCTCCTGGAAGGATTCAGTTTTCATTATTCCAGTCAATGTTTTTTTGTGCATTTACTTTATTTTCATCCATTTCCATCTATATCCTTGTATTGTCCTTGAGAAACTCAGTCCTCCATGTGCCCTTCTCTTGTCATTGGTGATTTACTTCCTGCTATTTCTCTCTCCCTTCTGGTGTATCTCAATTTCTTCTATCCCTTCAGTGATGAATTCCCTTCCTTCTACCACCTTCTATTTTGCATGAAGACTTAGTTCCTTCTATATATTCCCATTGTCTATGGCCAAGTTGCTTCATTTCATTCGTTCTCCTGGAAGTATCAGTTCTTCCTCTCTCTCTTCAACCTCTATCCTTGGTGGATTTACTTCATTCCATCTGTCTACTATAGGTGGTGGACATTGTAACTGAAACACCGCTCTTTATAGAACACGTCTTGATTTATTTATTTATTTATTTATTTATTTAATAGAAGATTCCAAATACAGCGTTAGCCATTTTACATTGGAAGACTTGCCTGCACCACCTGTTTGTCATGCACAGCGTATTGAGCTTTTGAGCAAATAGGTGTGTGCCTGCCAGTTAGTACATTGGCACAGTAGAAACTGGACTGTATGTCGAATATTTGGTTTTGCACAGTAGAATGGAGGACATATCATAATTCCAAAGAGGGAAAATGGTTGGTGCTTGTCTCACCGCTGCATCAATAATGTAAACTCTAAACATTTGAAGAGCATCAAGAGCCAGAGTATAACGGCTCATGGCAGCATACCAGAATGATGGACGAACCACACACAGGAGGAGTAACTGTCAGGAAAGTGGAAGATGTCTAACAGGGATGTCAGGGTGTTGAAGAGTATTGTCTCCAAAAAGCATTATACCACCACTGCAAGTTACCAAAACCAACCTGAAACGTGTAGTTTTCTCAGATGAGCCAACATTCACTGTTTTTCTGACATCTGGAACAGTTTACATGTAAAGGAGTCCATCCGAAGCATACCAACCACACTGCTTAGTGCCCAGATTGAAAGATATGGGGGGAAGTTTGATTTATGATGGTATGGAGTGCAATATCGTGGCAGTGTTTGGGACCACTGATTGTTCTAAAGGGACATGTCACTGCCAACACCATATTAATGAAGATTTGTGTGAGCGTTACCTCTTTATCAGTTTCAATGACCAACATCTGTACTTTTCCAGGCCTTCATTCTCCATTTCTCATGATTTCCCTCCTTGATGGAATTTTCCTGATATATATTTAGCTTCTTCTTGAATGATTACGTGCATCCTATCTTCCCTTCTTCTCCTTGGTGGCTTACATTTTTTCCAATCCTCTTCCCTTCAGCTTTGAGTACTCTTGTGCTCCTATTTCTCATTCTTCCAATTACAAGATTTCCTTTCTTCTCTAACCTTCCATACCACATGGAGGATTCAGTTCTTCCTATCTCTCCTCTTCCACTTGGTGGATTCCTGTAATTCTTTAACCTTCCAATCTCTCTGTATGATATGACTCAGTTCTTCCTATAGCCCCATTTTTACTAGTTGGATTCATTTTATTCTATCGCATTATATTCTCCATGCAAGACTCAGCATTCTGTCATCTTTTCCTTCAAGGACACAGCTCCTCCTATCCACTTGGTGGATTCCATTCCTCCTGTCACCTTCCATTATGCTTACACAATTCAGTTCTTCTTATATCCCCTCTTCCACTTAATAGATTCTGTTCCAACTCTCAGCTTCCATTCTCAATCGAGTATTCAATTCTTCGGATCTCCCATACTTTGTCTGGTAGATTATTTTCTCATCTTCCATTATCCATAAAATAGTATTTTTCCAACAGCCTCTCTTCGATTTGGTAGATGGCTTTCCCCCTCTCAAAATCCCATTCCCAATGGATACCTTAATTCTTCATTTCTACCCTTTTACATTTGATTATTCTCATCTCCTTTTCTTCTCTTTGAAGGATATTCTTACTATCTCTTGCCTTGTCTTTGGTTGAATATCTTCCTCTTATTTCTCTGTATTCTCCTTGGAAGCATCAGTTCTTCTTGTCTCCCTCTCCTTATCTTCTTTGATTCAATTGCTCCTATATCTGACAATTCTCCTTCGAGGGCCCAATTGTTCCTCTCTTCCACCAGGTGGATTGTCTTCATCTTTTTTGCTTCCGTTGTATAGCTTAACAAATTAATTCATGTAGGGTAAAAAGCTGTTTGTATAGTAACTTAATCTGTGTAAAAATACTGTAAGCTTTAGTGTAACCCTTCTTCAAATAATAAATAATAATAATAATAATTGTAAGGTTTCAAATTCTCATCACAGGAAGCAAAAAGTGCAGAGGAATTGTTTCTTATTGTGGAAAAACTAGTTTCCCACTACAACACTTTCTTTCATTCATTTCTCATTCAAATGAAAGGGGGTAAATAGGAAATATTGTGTCATATACTGGGAATGGCAGATACAATGAAGAAGAAAATACACCAGGTACAAGGGAGGAGATAAGTAGAACCGAGTCCTTCATTGAGAATGGAAGGTAATAGAAGCAAAATAATCTGACAAATTGAAGGGGATAATGGCAGGTGATAGAAGAAACAAAATCCCCAAATGGAAGAGAGGAGACAGGAAGAATTTCGTACTCCATGTAGAGTGGCAGGAGGAGTGAGAGGAGGAAGAAAATCCACCAAGGGGAAAAGAGGAGACAGAAAAAATGGAGTCCACCAAGAAGAAGGAAGAGGGATGAGATGGAGTTAGGGATTACAAAAGAGGAGGAGGAGGAGTTTGTTCCTTCTGACATTGCTCTTCCACTTGATGGTTTCTTTTCCTCCTCTCACCTTTCGTTATCCATGGTAGACTCATTCTTATGTCTTCTGTTCAACTTGGTGAAGTACTTTCCTCAAAGAGAAGGGAGGCTGATAGCAGAAACCATGGCTCAAAGAGAAACGTTTCATGATAAATAAGGAGCTCTTGCTCCTAGAAAGTGTGTGTGTGTGTGTGTGTGTGTGTGTGTGTGTGTGTGTGTGTGTGTGTGAGTGAGAGAGAGAGAGCGAAAGAGATACTCTGACACATCTTTCCGCAGGCGATGGGAAAGGGCCTATATAGCAGGCATGCATGCCACTATACCCCCCCGGACTCAACCTAGCCAACCAGTAGCCCTTTCCTCTCCTCCCCGTAACTACCCACCCATCTTACAATAAACACTGGTTAAACACTTTTTGTTATCTATCAACTGTTTCTGGCAACACTGATCATAGAGATGCTACGGTCAGTATTCTGTGCCTCTACTCCATGTGACACCGACTTCCTTCTACCTTGAAAATGCGACTCAGATCGTGAAATATAGAATTATTTCTCATCGTGTGGTAAGTGTTTACTGTCTCCTTCATCTTTTGTACGTATATATATATAATGATTTTCTTGAAGTTGGAGAAGTGGAGGTAGGGGAAAACATATCCTCAAAACAGAATGAAGGGAACTATAAAGAGGATGCAAGTCTTTGTAACCTGTTGGTTGCGTACGTGGAAAAAGGGGCAATATAGCCTCGTGGAAATCGTGGAAAGGTCCGGGATCAATTTACTGTACGCGCTTAAGGTTAAGCTACAACCACCAGTTACAATCTCGAATTGTTGAGGGTTATGGCCTGCGTTTATCGCTGCCGCCTCGGTCTCAAAAGAGAACCAATAATTATTATTATGTGAACTTAAAGAAAAGAAAGCGGTTATGATCCACTATTCACACAATCAAAAAAAAAAAAAAAAAGAATTATATTCAAAATATGTGGTCACAAAATATCGTGGAAATTTTCACTCAGGTTTGACCAATTTGTTAAAAGATCCTGCAACTCAGAAAATACGCACACTAATCCAATATAAATACATGTATAGAATCAACATCACTCCACAAACTTCATCACTTGTTTTCCTTACCAATAATAATTTTGTTCCTTCTCCTTTTTCTTTACGCGAAGTTTATAAACAAAAAAAAAGGGGAGGCACAGAATAGTATGCAAATTTCGAAGATTTTTTTGAGTCACAAATTTATTATATTTAATCTTGAACAAGAACAATTAACTTCTCAAATAACAACAACATGGAGAATGTTTTATCGTGTACAAACCTAATTTATGTATCATTTAAGGATTCATCTCAATTGCAACTTTAACAATTCTTACTGTCGTTCTACCATTCGTCATTTGACATGTCAGAAATATATATATACATATATGTATATTACAAAATTTTAACGAAGTACTAGAACACGGACATAATTCCAATTGAACCCTTTTAATTACACATTTCAAAACCTAATATGCCAAGAATTCAAACATTTACAATTTATCAATAAATGATCTAGTTTTGCCACTTAGCGTTCATTTTGACAATAAGTAATACTATATTCCCTACTCCTATTTGATGCTCCCAGTATTTTAATTTTAACTTGTGCCAACCGCATGTGATTATTATTTCAACATTTAAGAAGTCGCAATGGTGCATGTCAAGTGTCTCGCGTACGCCTTGGTAAACTTTAATAATTACGCAAACGTCGCAAATTCATTCGCGTTATTGTTGAAATGCAGTCAATACGACTAGTCGTTGCTGTTTAATTAGATAATGTACGTTAGTTGCAACTTAGAATAGCTACTGTTTCCGCCGTTCGCTCTTTTATTCCTTTTTTTACTCATTTAAACCTTTTGACTCAATCACGTTAAAGATATGCCAATCTATCACAGTTCACGATCTTTAGGCTTCGCAGAAATAAAGGAGGGGAGACGACACTGTACATACCTCCATTAAGCTGCACAAGGAGTTCCAGCCACCAATTCAACACTGCTAAGGACGGTTGGTCAAAAGAAGTCCTGCCTTCCTTCTCGTTCCGTCATCAGAATATTGGCATAACGTCTAGAAACGTCCATCGACTCATCCTCAGTCACAAATCTGGATCCTGATTCGGGTTGTAAGAAAAATACCCAAATCTAACTGGACGCTGATAAAGTTCACGCATTCGTCAAATGCAACTTTCCATTTACGCGTATAAAGTTTGTCAGGGAGAAATGAGTTCTGCCTCGCATTGAATCGTCCAAACTCGGAGAGAGAATATATCGTAAGTTGCGTGCAAAAGAAGTCACAAAAGAGGTTAAGTCTCGCCCGCGAGGCAACTTGCACACTTAACCGTGCAACACACTATGAAGCTGTCTCCCTCTCGTGACCCAAGTCACGTCGTTGTTTTCGCGAAGCTTGCGAAGTCGGAACTGCTGTATTGCATTTCATTTTCCATGGAAGACTCAACATTCTATCATCTTCTCATTCAAGGACACATATAACTCTTTACACCCACTTGGTGGATTCCTTTCTCCTCTAACCTTCCATTATTTTTGCAAAACTCAGGTATTCCTTCTTCCACTTAGTAAATTCGGTTCCACCTCTCAGCCTTCAATCTCAATGGAGTATTCAATACCTCGAATCCCCCATGTAGATTATTTTTCTTATCATCCATTCTCCATAAAGGAGTATTTTCATTCCAACAGCCTCTCTTCCACTTGGGAAATTGCTCTCCACCCTCAAAAATTCCATTCCTATTGGATGACTCGATTCATCATGTTTGTCATTCCATTTCATAATTATCACCTCCTTTCCTTCTGTTTGCAGGACTCGGGTTTTACTATGTCATTACCTTATCTTTGGTGGAGTATCTTCCCCTTATTTCTCTCTCTTCTCCTTGGAAGCATTGGTTCTTCTTGTCTGCCTCTCCTTTCTTTCTTTGATTCACATCCTGCCATATCTACTGATTCTTCCTTGGAGGGCCCAATTGTTCTTATCTACCAATTGGTGGAATATCTTCCTCTTTTTCCTTCCGTCTTCTTGCAGGACACAGTTCTATTCATTTTCTGCTCTTCAAATTGCTTTCTTCCATTTTCTTTTCATTCGGGTGGAAGAGAGTAGGTAGGAAGAACTGTGTCATCCATTGGGAATGGCATATAACAGGATGAATATAATACACCAGGCACAAGGAAAGAGATAAGTAGAACTTAGTCCTTCATCGAGAATGGAAGGTAACACTGTGCGACAATGAAAATTGCCGCAGAAAAAAACATGTGATTCCTATGGAGTTCAGTGCCCTGATGATGATAGTGAAAACCGTTTTTCGCTATCACCTAAACTTTTTTTCTGGAAACGCAATTTTATCAGCGCACGACTGCATGTTATTGTTGTCACTTATCAGCACAGCCTGTTACTAGGGCTCGACAGTGCGTAGGGGAGGGGGTGGAGAGGGAAGGGACAGATAGCCACTTGGTTGAGGTATAGTAAGGTATAATGAGTTGCAGTTATTTGCATCAGTCAGTTGCTAGTGGGATCACGCAGTGTCTGTTCCTGCAGTGTGTGCAAACCCCTAATGTGAAGAATTCTGTTTGTGCGTGTTCGCATGTTGTTGTGTTCAGCGATGGCTAGGAAGTGTGTTAATTTATCAAACGTTTTCTGGTTATGTGTGTGGTGAGTTTACAACAAAGTCCCAAAAACATACCATTTCCCCGCTTTTCAAAAAGGCGTACGAGTTGTATTTTGAACCAAAGGTAGATGAGGATAAGTGTTGGGCACCACAGAACTGTTGCTCACGTTGCTCCCGCTATTTAAGGGCCTGGTTGCATGGATCCCACCCATCTATGTAATTTGCCGTACCACAGTTGTGGAGGGAACCTAGAGACCACATAACAGATTGCTACTTTTGTTTAACGAAAGTAACTGGAATCTCAAGTAAATCAAAACACACAGTTTCATATCCAAATATGGAATCTGCAGTGCTCCCAGTTCTGCATTTCAATTTTCTCCCAGTTCCAAAACCAGCAACGGAATGAACACTGGAAGATGAAACAGACGATTGTAGTGACCAACCAATAGATCATGAAGATCTTGATTACACGCCATCTACATCACAGCCATTGTCACAGGCAGAATTGGCATGAACCCATTGTTCACAAAGACAGTGTGCTGTTACCACCGCTCCATCTGAAATTGGACTTCATGAAGAATTTTGTGAAAGCAATGGACAAAGATGGCAGGGTATTAAATTTTTACTGTCCAAATTTCCTGCGATTCGTTCTGCAAAAATTAAAGAAGGTATTTTCATTGGTCCTCAGATTCGTGACTTGATGAATGACATAACCTTTGAAGAGTTGCTGACAGATACTGAGAAGGCAGCTTGGCTTGCCTTTAAAGATGTATGCCAAAAATTTCTTGGGTAACGTCAGGCCTGACAATTACAGAGAACTGTTGGAATACATGCTGGACTGTTACAAGTCTATGGGGTGCAACATTTCTTTCAAAATACATTTCCTGCATTCTCATTTGGATTTTTTCCCGCCTAATCTCGGAGATGTGAGTGACGAACATGGTGAGCAATTTCACCAGGATATCGCTGCCATGGATAGACGATATAAGGGAAGATGGTCACCAAACCTTTTTGGCAGATTACTGCTGGACACTCCTACAAGAAGTTTCACCATCTACCCACAAACGGAAAGTTTCCAGGACATGTTTCTAACTTATAAATAGCTTCTTGCAGATTTCTCGTACCTTTTCTATGTTTTGTAATACAAACACTTAATTTTGTTCCATGATCTGTATTTTATCCAGCTACAGGATCCTCCTGTACTGTAATGGAGTCGTTTCCAAGTGTCGCTACTTTGTTTTTCGTGAATTACAATATAATACTTACTATATGAAATGTAGGCTAAGTGGTACATGTAGCATATCTTTTCCAGAAAAATTGGTATGTGATGGAACATTTCTGATTTCATTTTCTTAATCAGCGTATTTGATTTAGTAAAGAACACCTTCTTTCATCTCGCGGCAAGACACAAAGTTCAAATTTGTTGCACTGTGTAATAGAAGCAAAAAACTGATAACTTGAAGAGGGATAATGACAGTTGATAGAAGAAATACAATCCTCCAAGTGGAAGAAGGTAGGCAGGAAGAACTGTGTACTCCATGTAGAGTGGCAGGAGGCATGAGAGGAAGAAGAAAATCCACGAAGGGGAAAAGAGGAGACAGAAAGAAACTGAGTCATCCAATAAAAATAAGTGGGATGAGATGGAGTTTCTCTTTCACCTGATGGATTATTCCTCTCACCTTCCATTATCCATGGAAGGCTCATTTATTCCTATCTCTTCTGTTCAACTTGTTGAAGTCCTTTCAACAAAGAGAAGGGAGGAAGATAGCAGAAGACCAGTGCTTGAAGAGAAAGGTTTGGTGATATAAAAGAAGCCCTTGCTCCTAGAAAGTTTGTGTGTGTGAGAAAGAGGGAGGAGAGAGAGAGAGAGAGAGAGAGAGAGAGAGAGAGAGAGAGAGAGAGAGAGAGAGAGAGAGAGAGAGAGAGAGATGATTATGATGTTTTCCAAGTTAGAGAAGGAAAGGAAGTAAGTGAAAACATATCTTCAAAGCAGAAGGATGGGAATTATGAAGAGGATGCAAGTCTTTCAAGAAAACAGGATGCAGATGAGGAGGAAAAAACAACACTCGAAGCAGAAGGAAAAGAAAGTATGGAAGTTCTCCAAGGAGAAATAAAGATGATGAGATAAGGCACTCATCCAAGGAGAAGACAGATAAGTAGAATGAATCGAGGTAGTTATAGAATAAAGAAGAAAATAGTAGATGGCAATTCTACAGAGAAATAAAGGAGGTATAATAGGTACATAATTTCACAAAGACAAGGTAAGCAGAGGCAACAGGAGAACATAGCAAAGTAGGAAGAGGCAAGTCCTCAATGGAGATGGGAGGAACAAGTTAATCCAGGTAAGTCTTCGAAGTAATAATGAAGGATAAAACAACAAAAATTAATATTTCCTACTAGTAGAAAGGAAGAGGATAGATGGAGACAAGTTCTCCAAGGAGGGATATATCTGGAGGTAAATCCTCAAAGGACAAGGTCATAAGATAGGAGAAGGGAGGGAAATAGAAAGTGGAAATTCCTCCAAGGAGAAAAAAGATACAGGAGAAAGAAAGTTCTACAAGGAGAATGAATGAAGGTAAAGGAAGCAAGTCCTCTGAAGAAAACAATTGAATATTGGAAGGACCCTGTATTAAGATAAGAAAGTAAGCTCATAGAATGAAATGCACTCTGCAGGAGAGGAGGTTAAGACAGAGGAATATGAATCACAAGGAAACTAAAGTGATAAAAGGAATAGTCAAAAACATGGTTGTCCTACATGGAGGAACGATGCAATAGGGGAGACAAGTTTTTAATAGAGAATTGTGTTTTTTCTCTATTGGTATTTTTGATGTTTTGAATTTTTTATTTGCCACGTTTGGCAAATTGCATGAAGACCATGAGTGGCAATTTGATGAAATAAATGATGATGCACTCACAAGGAACACCCATACCCAAGCTGGGCCATGAATTTTGGAACTTCAGTGGGCAGTTAGAAAGTCCAGCACTAAATCTAATTGGCCAATGAGTATGCTTAATTCTGAAGGGAGAGTAATGAGAAGCAGGTTGTCCGAAGAGAAGAAGATAAGAATATTCCACTCCTCAAAGTGAATGGAAGGAACTAGAATGAATGCTCAATAAGTAGCTGAGAGGAGGCAAATCTTTAAATGTGAAACGAGATGGGAAGAAAAATATTTTCAAGCAGATGGAAGGGTACAGAAAGAAGCAAGTTCTAGGAGGAGGAGAGAGAAAAGGAAACAAATCCACCAATGAGGAGGAGCAAGATAGAAAGAAAGAACTGACTTGTACAAAGAGAAGGGAGGAAAATTAATGGTATATAATACACCAAAGAAAGAGAGGGAAGTAGCAAGAACTGAGTCCGCAAAGGAGGAGGGAGAGAGACAAGAGGAAGTGAATCCACTAAGAAGGAAAGGAGAAATAAAAAATGTAAAAAGTAAAGTGAATTACTCATATTTACCTAAATAGGTTGCTCTTCCTCTCCATTCCCAGTTGAAGCAGGACATATTTTGTTCCTCTGGTGTCTCTATAATTTTTGTGTTGTTGCAAGCAATTTTTCACTCACTTCATGATCTCATTCAATGATGCTTCTCATTTTGAGTCCAACGGATTCTGTACAACAAAATTTGAAATAATACAGAAGCAGAATAACAAATATAAAGTAAAATATAGTACATGTACTAAAAAATATTGTTTTAAATATAGGTTGTTGTATTGTATTGAGAAAGGCAGCAAGAGGTAAAGCTATCCCGTGGAGTAGTGTCATGAAAAAATATAGTATATGTCTGATGCGTGTCCATCAACTGATTTCGACCATTTACCTCATGAAATAAATTTAAAAATAATTCATTTTGAGGGAAAATACTCAAGTATTATGAGATGTATCATTCAATAATTTCTTACGTCACTCTGTATATGACAAACCTTAGAGCCATGGCTAGTACCAGATTTTTGTAAATCCCAAAAGTATTTTACTTTTCATTTTGTTGTGTGTATGTATCTCTCGAATTGTAGAAATTATCTTTCAATTTCCATTTGTATTGGGCAAGTGAACTCTTTCTTCACATAAGGTTCCTGGACAAAAAAATATTCCTTCACCATACATATATTTTAATTAGTTCATCTGCATACACTCCATTTGTTTAAGAAGAAATATCTGATATAATTTTTATGTACTGAAGCACAATATACTTTTTCTTTGTAACAATAAAAGCTCCCTAGAATTGTCCCTTCAAAATTTTCATTATTATCAGAAACTGAGTGTTTACTAAATTAACGTCACCGAATGGTAGCCGACAGGCAAGAAAATACACATTTTTTTACCTTGCTTTAGATATTATATTAAATCAAGTAAACAATAGATTTCAGAGTATGAAACAAATCAAAGAAAGCTTTACCGTTTTAAGTCACATAACACCCTAACAAAACACACTGACAGACAGTTAGTGAAATCCGCTACTAATTTCTGGGAGAAATATGAAGATGTATCTTGCACTATAGCTAAAGAAATTGTTTGTTTTTGCAACGAAATGTCAACTAAAATCAAAAGAATAAACATGTCGAACATCAGCGAAACATTCCTCACGTATGCACTGTTTATATGCTGTAATTGCCCTATCTGTGATGTCTGCATCAACTGAAAGGTCGTTTTCCAAGCTAAAATTGATCAAATATTACCTGAAAAGCACAATGGCAATAGTGTGATTGAGTGGACTGGTGCTGTTAAGCATCGAAAGTGATATGGCTCGAAAACTGGACTCGACCACACTAGCAAAAGAATTTGCTTCTATCAAGAAACGCAGAGGACTGGTAAAGAGGCTCTCAACCATATCATATTTTTTTGTTCTCACAGTATATGCAATTGTAAGAGCCTATGTAATTTTTTTAGTTTCGCTGTTGTCTTAACCTTCCGTACCAGTTTTACATTGATTCAAATTAATATGTTTTGTCATATTTATATATGCCTAGTACAAATGTAGGTTTGAATTAATATTTTATAGAAAAGAGCTCTATTTTAAAACGAGTAGGGGCACACAATTGAAAGTTCCAGGGGGGGCACAGAACATATTAGTTACACTACTGGAGTTGGAACATGGAAGTCAAGCTAGAAGAGAATGGGTCTTTTTGAATTTGATGTGGAAGTGAAAGAAACAGGTGCAAGTGGAATTGATGCCACAACACACAAAGTATTACATCATTATAAAAGATGTATTTTTTATATATTTATTTTATTACAATTAATGATCATCAAATGTGAGTGATTTGCTTGCAAGAAAATTTTGAGCAGCAAGTCATTGCAATTTTTAAGTGCTGGTAACTGTAACAGAGTAACTTTTCAAAATGAATAACTGAAACTTAGTTATATTTAAAAAGTAACTTTCTGAACACTGCATTTTTTTCTCATTTTGCTCTATTGAGACCATGCTAATTGAAGGTATAATGAGGGAAAATGTAAATGCCGAGAATGCAAGTTTGAAGTTCCAATGCATTATTGTGATACTTGAAATATATTATTCCTATTGTAAACATAACAAGCTTTTAAGACTTAAGCTGTGATCACTGCTTCACTCAAAAATTGAGCTTCTTGTGAGGGAAACTTCATCAATATCACTTAATAATATGTGTATATTGCTTGTAAAATTATATAATTTATATGTAATATTTGGACTGAAATTGACAGAGTACAAAAACATATGCTTAGAGGAAAACAGACAGAAAGTGAGAGGAAGAGGGAAAGAGGTGGTGAAGTCCAGTAGCGGCTGCTGCCTATTCGCACACTCGCATGTGCACACCCAAATAAATGTGCAATGTAATTGATTTTAATTATATTTATTCATTGAAAGACATTTCTTCAAAACAGCAAATGTTCCTGGTCCATATCACTTTCCATTTACTTCCTTACGTCAGCCTTTCTATCTGAGTAACTCACGTTGAATGGACGGCATGAACACAATTGGGAACTGCACACAGCTGAACATTGAAATGGTGCTGTGCTCGATGGTGGGTAGAGGAAGCAGAAAAGTTCTTATGGCTTGTATCAAGGGCTTTCGGACTCGCTTCACACAAAAAATTGTGACATAGTAGGTACAGACATGCGCTGTTCCCTCTTCGTCACATAGTGTTGCAATCTTTCTACTCCTTGCCGTGTGACGGAGTCGAGAACAAGAACAACCCATGCATCATTGCAAATTGAGGGATTTTTTTCTCAGCAAGGGAAATTTTGATATCTCTCACTTCATACTGTAGTGAGCAAAGCACTGAAATCCGAATGAGGGGAGGGTGGGAAAGGTAGGGGAGAGAGCATGGCATGTAGTGACGAGTGGATTCAACCATGCAAGGCCAGATGCGATGAGTTTAATACGTTGATACAGGCGCTGGAAAAATAGTTTTATAAAATGTCAGCAGTTTGCATTAAAAACATTCACAATGTCGTATGAATTAGTATATTCAGACGCTCCAACTTGTATTTGGAAGTTCAACGAAAATTTCAAATAATCAGAGAATCTTGTATTTTTGCCACAGAACAGTCAATCAAATTCTTTATTCAGTGCATAGGAGGATCTGTAACTTGTATTATTATGTCACTGATTTGAGATAATTTTTGTAAAGGTGCTGCCAAGAACTAGTTGCATTTGATTATGGTTTCGAGGATCCTCATGACTATGACTAAAGTGAATAAGTACATTAAAAATGGTAATTAGCTTAAATGTACGATGAAATGTTTATGTGGCATTAAACTTGGGTTTCTGATGGGACATATTTACATTGAAGAAAGATAATATACATTATTAAAACACAGCAATTACACACAATTCTGGCAAGATTATTATCCTTTACAAACCATAGCAATTTATCAGTATAGCTATGTGAGTGATTTTGTCAGGTCGTCAAATGCTGAATTTTCTACAGGTCACGAAAGAGACCAAACAACACATCTTCTCTCGTGATCGATTAAAAAAAATCATAACTCCATTAAGCCTTGTTTCCATGATTATGAAAAACTAAATATGCTGACCAAGGCAGTAAAGCAGTGAAGAAAGAGGGATATTATTGGAACTTGAAATAGAAGAAGAAGACAAGTTAAGCTATCTAGATATATTGATGAAAAGGGAAAGAGGACAAGAAATTGAAACCGCTTGGCATCAGAAGAAGTGTGCAGCAGGGGTATTCTGCCACAAAAGAAGTGATGTAAGTGAGGTGACAAAAATAAATTTTATAAAGAATATGGAGGACAGAATCAAGAAAATATGCATGAAAGAATGTGAAAAAGAAGGCAAAATAAATAGCCTATGGAAACAGCTGGAAAAGAATGGCTATGAGAAGCAGGATAGACTGGACATAAACAGAAGAAGTAAGAAAACGGGCAGGGGAGAATTAGAAGAGAAAGAAAAAGAGGAGAGAAGGTTTGGAATAAGGAGTATGGGGAAGACCACAGAAAAGATATGCAAAGTGCTTAGAAAAGCAGGAATTAAAACTTACAGGAAGGGAGGGAGAAGCATCTTAGGAATAGCGAGGAATGCTAACAAGAAAAAGGAAAACAGAGAAGAGGAAGAAGAAGGGATTATCTACGAAGTAAAATGTAAAGAATGTCAGAGTGTGTACATAGGAGAAACGAAAAAAAGGCTGAAAGACAGGTTGAAACAACATAGGGATGATGTACGACTTAAGAGAGAGAGAAATGCAATATTTAAACACACGAGAGAAACAGGACATGACATAGAGTGGGATGAGGCTAAGCAGATAGGAAGGGAGAAGAGAATGCTAGTGAGAAAATGGAAGGAAGCCAAGGAAATAGAGAATAAAGGCGAAGAAGACACAATGAACTGGAATGGGGGACTGAAGTTAAACAAAGAATGGAAGAAGATGTTGGAAAGAGTGGAAAGGACAAGAGAAAAAGAGGAGAGGAAAAGGAAGAAAAATGAAGGGAAAAGAGCGTGAGATTAAAAAGTCCAACCACATTCTATATGGAAGTAATTGTGTTTAGCCTTTTAGGTGAAAGTAAAGTTGGAAAGTGAAAGTCATCTGCTAGAAAGTTCCTATCAACTTTCTAAATAGTCTGGAGGGAGTAATGTTTGTGTATATATATTACCCTTCTCGTTGTATCTGGTTACTTTTGTACTTGATACAGAGTCTGAAGAAGACCTTGCTAGAAGGTTGAAACGTTACGTTAGTTTATGTTTTATAATAAATTACTGCCTTGGTCAGCATATTTAGTTTTTCATAAAAAAAATCACTAGGGGTATTTCGATTTTGTAATAAACCTAATTTTTTAAAATTTTAACGAAATATAACTCTGCTATCGTCTCATTATCAGGGAAAGGTGCATCATAACTTGGATTGCAAATGCAATTAGCAGAAACAGGCAGGAATAATTGGGTGGGAATAACAACACTTCTTCTGGACACGAGGCCAAGGTGCACACCCATAGACCCAGACCACAAGCTGCCACTGGTGAAGTCAAAGAAAGAGGGGAAGGAAGGAGATGGAGGAAGGTTAAAAGAAACTAAAGTGCTCCCCTGTGCACGTCATGGAGGCATATAGGGATTCTGTAGTTAGGACACCGCACTTTCTTGATCACAGCCGAAGGTGGAGGTGATGTGATCAGCACCACACCCTTGGCAGCCTTTGCCCCGCAGAGTTTCCTCTAAGTACCAACTTCATACAATGCTGGGTGGGTGCCAGAGCTGCTTGAACAGGTGGAAAAAAATACTGGTTTCTCAGTTAATTTTTAAAGCCAAGATTTATTTTCTACCATCCCAGATGCCGAGTGAAGAACCCATTAACTTAAACCTGTTTTGCATCATATCATGACATTTACTCAAGTTTGAGTCCTGCTCAAGCTTAAATTTTTTACTTATTTTAGTAATAAGTAAACTGTTTTAGTAACAGCAAGGATTGATAAAAGCATATGTATCATTACATCAATATGGCTATCAGAAAATTATGTTATTTAGATTTATATTTTGGAGTTTACCTTTAGGCAATCTATCACGATTAAGATTTTTTATTGTTGGGAAAAAAACTTCAGCTGTGAATGGATTACATATAAATGGAATCTTCCAACTTTAAAGTCATCATCTGGTATTCTACTCATAAGCAGGTCCTGCAGTCTCCAGTCTACACATTCAATTTACTGTATCTCTTTTTTCTGTCAAATCATCCAAAAGTGTTGTCTGTTGCTTCTCCTATTTTTCACCCTTCCATTTAGAACTCTTTTGCCATTCTCAGTATTCTTTGTCTCTCTCCCAACAAATATTCCATCCAATTTCTATTGCATCTATCAATCACTTTTTTAAATCTGTCTCTTGTCCTAAATTACTTCCACCTTTTTCATCGACTGAATTCTTCCCATTCTCCACCAAATTCACATTTCAAATGAATAGTCTTTCCTTGTCCCCTTCTACATTTTCCACGATTTCAATCCGTACTACAATACATTCCACAAAAGCACTTAATAAGTCTATTTCTTAAATCCAGCTCCATTTTAGACCATACTGATAAATGCTTGTGGAGTCCCCCAAGAAACTTATTTAGGCCACTTCGCTTATGAATATAAGTATCTCCCAATTTACTGATATTTTATTGTAATTCTGTCTGGTATGATTATTCAGATGAAATGTAAAAAAAAATGTCTGCAATGGCTTCAGATTGATTGATTTGATTTGCTTTATTTTACTTTGCTTTGCTGCAACTTTTAGCTAATTACGAAGATGGAGATGAGAGATGATATGATGAAATTGATGAATGGACACTCACAAACATCCATGCCCAGGCCAGGATTTGAACTAGGATCCCTGCCATTGTAGTGCAATGGCTTCAGAATATCTTTCTTTGCAATTATAAGACCATTAAACCTTGTTTCCATGATATTGAAAAACTAAATATGCTGACCAAGGCAGAAATTTATTTTATTATAAAACATAAACTAAACATAACGTTTCAACATTCTAGCAAGGTCATCTTCAGACTCTGTACATTTGTACTTGGTGCAGAGTCTGAAAAAGACCTTGCTAGAAGGTTAAAACGTTACGTTTAGTTTATGTTTTATAATAAAATAAATTTCTACCTTGGTCAGCATATTAAGTTTTTCTTTCTTTGCATTGTATTTTGTAGGACCATTCATCTTCTTTCTATGCAAAATGGAATTGCTTAAATTAATTGATTCAATCTAACAAATGCAACTGTTATGCTTGTCTTCTACTAGATCAGACTGGCATGCCGTAGCACCACAACTTTGCTTTTTGCTGACGCAATCCGATTTAGACATGATAAAGCAATTCCCCATGAGTATATCAAATTGTCACTCTGCTACATGTCTGATCTACTGGGCAGCTACTCATAAGAAATGTATGGCAGATAAGTATCATCAGACAATCTGTTATAATATGTTTTGTAATGTCTGATTTATTTGATGACTGGCCTAATATGCAATCCCTTATTATTATTATTATTATTTTAACAGCTCTTGCAAAGTTCTAAATTTTTCAAACTTCCAAATATTCAACAATAGATCTAGAAGATATGGTAAATTGTTTACTATCCAAACATATATATCCCAAATCTTTCACAGTTGTCCTTCCCAAGTCTGTGGAATACACCATCAGCCATTCTCTCTCAATTTTGAAAAACGTAGCCTATTAGTATTTAGATTTAAGACACAAATGACGTGTACTGTAATGTACAAAAATAGTTCGTTCAAAGGTTTAGGCTTACTCAAGGGATAAATTAAATTGTACTATATATTTTAACTACTGAAAGGTACACACAAATGTACAAATTTTACAAATTCTAAACTTGTATCTGAATATGTTAGAAAAGTACGTGGACATGTGAGTGTGTGTGATCGTGGGTGCATGATATATTTTGTGATTTTCTTACTTCATTTTGTGGCTCTTCAATCTAATCATGATGATGAGAATATACATGATCAGATAAAACACATGGAGAGACATTAGCAAAGAAACATGGGGTCGGGTACCCTATTCTACACCCTTGAATTTTCAATTTTTTTTCTTTCATTATGAAGATTATGTGGTTCTAATTGTGAATAAAAAAAACAATTGGAGCACGGAAAGAAGTATTTACGACTGTACAGCCGTTTACAGTTGAAATTTTGTCGTTTAAAATTGTTGAGTCCAAATTTCCCACCGATTCCGGGCTCCGCCTATGGGGTAATTGACTTACCACCCCCTACAGCTACCGTGGCCCCACCTTTATCTATAGAGTCCCTTTTAAAGACATGTTAGAAATTGGCCGGAGTCACCTGCCCCAACACTATTTCTCACTGTTTTCCGCATTGACACATGAAGAAACCAAAAATGAAGGCTAAAATTAAACCTCAGAAGGTAACTTGCCTCTTTTTACCAAGGCCAGGCATTGAATTGTGGGTCGAAGTTCAATTTGTAAGTCCAAAAATGAAGTAACTCCTACGTTGAAAGTCCTTGTTGTCCTTTTCCACAGAATACAAACATCCACTCCCTTCCCATCATAAAAATTAGAAGTCGCAAATTATCCCATCCCACAAGTCATTTAGAAGAAACAACCCTCCCCTTTACGGCCAAAAAGAAATAATTATTTCCAATTTCTGAAGTGGCATAAATGAAATCCAATGTCTGAAATGTCCAATCCGCCAATATATCACACAAATAACATATCGCAATTGCAAATGTTCCCATTGCATAAGTCAATCATAAGAAGAAAAAGAAAAAATCAGACGTGCGCCTGTGACATGAATCGATGGTCCAAAATCTTCAGACTTGCGCCTGTGACATGAATCCATCATTCGCCATCATAGAAGTTCTGAAAAACCTTTTTGACGTTACGCAAGTAATTTTAATTTCATAAAAAACGTAAGTTTCATAGCACGTAGATGTAAAAAATTAACTTCTGCGCTATTTGCAAACACTGTTTGTTATGAGGAACTAAATATTTTAACAAAAATATTTGAAATGAGCCTGAAATCGAGGGTGTAGAAAGGGGTACCAGAGCTGGAACATGCATGACCTGACTGAGACCCAAACCTGGAACCTTTCAACAACAAGCACATGGGTTAACCACACAACATACTCAGCAAAGAAGTGTTTACTGTCTTGATATTAATTTCATATACCTATACTTTCATCTGTTCTAATAAGTGTGCTCTTGAATGTAGGGAAAGTGACATTACAAGGAGATATGGTTAAATTATAGGCAAAGCCTCACTACTTTTACTTTGCTATGGAAAAACAAATGACATTTTTTCTGGAATGAAGCTACAGTGTTCTCCACACATAAAAAAAAAACAACCTTCAACAAGCCACGTGCTTCTTCCAATGCATCATGCGTTCTCTTCATTAGAGTATGGTTGTCTGCATTCCACTCATCCTCATTGTACACTGTAAGATGAGGCATCTAATGATTTTGTTGAACTCATTTCTCATCCTCAGGATCAGATATTAGTTTTGTATGAGCTGTCTCCATAGTACCATTATCTACGACAATGAAACTCATTATTTATATAACAAGTAACTCTCCCAATCAACAATAATATCAACAGACACTGATTCTATTTAAAGATATAGAAAAGCTTACAAGATAAGAAACAGAACTCAAAGACATGTTTAATGTGGAAAAACTCACACAGATTCAATGTAACCTAAAGAACAAGTTTCCCTAGCATTGCCAGCTGACTGTAATAAATAACCAATTTAATTTCTTTTGGAACATACGCACTAAAAGAATGGATGATCAGAATTTCCCATGCCATATCTATGAAGGTAATATTTTCTAGATATTAGAATGTACCTGCATCTTATTCCCTTGTACTTTTGACTTATATGACTTCTTGACAAAGTCCCACAGAAATGAAGGAATAAACGACTTAAAACTTTGTGTGTGTCTGTACATATCACTAGCTGAATGAAATGGGTCAACGGATGAAAAAAGATGATTATGATTATATGTCCATCTGTGCTAACCTTCCAGGAGAGCTGATTAAAGATTGACACATGAGGATTTTGAATGCAAAAAGATGTAAGCAAACAATTTATTATTGTTGATAATAGGTTCTGAAAGAAATAAAATGTTTGTCTAAAAGTATCATAAAATGTTAAAATAGAAAAGTGATAACATTAATAATGCAAGAAAACAGTTTCCTTGATGTCTTTCCAAGTCAGAATCATCTATTAATGTTTAACATTAAACAATTTAAGCCTATATATAAGTACACATGTTTGCAAAAGATTTCTGAAGAATTGTTTTTGGAAAGTATACCCTCTCAATAAGAGACATAATTTTCAACATGCCGTTCAATTTTTTTTTCTCATATGAAAATAAAATTGTTTCAATTTTAGCACAGCAATCTTGGGAGAGGAACATTTAATATTCTGAGAAGTGTTACTATGTTCTGCCTGATGAACAACATTTTTTTCTTTTCCCAGACTCAGAATTAAATGAAAACTTAAACAGAACAAAATTTACACAGATTTTTCAGCGAAAAATGTAGGCTCGACCAGTATTCAAACATGGGTCTCTGCCATACCATGCTATTGCTCTGCCACTGAGCTACCGGACTGGCCTGGCCTTGACTGTTTTTGGCTGTTGCTGTTATCTCCTGTGTTTGCCTAATTGAGTGAAGTTACTTCTTAACTTTGGGAGGAATCAGGCAACGTTGATGTCTACAGTGTTTCAAAGGCAACAGCACTCGTTGCAGTAGCACTTGCAGAGACTAGTTCAGACAGGTAAAACAGCAACAGTGAAAAATGAGGTGAAGGCCGGCTTGGTAGCTCAGTGACAGAGCAATGGCATGGTATGCCAGAGACCTGGGTTCGAGTCCTGGTCGAGAATTCATTATTCACTGAAAATCTACGTAGTACATCTCCTGTGTGTGCCTAATTTAACGAATAACAAAATTTGGTTCTGATTTTAGTTTATAGATGTGTTTCAGTTTTGTAAAAGACTTTTACAATATTTGTATAATTTTGAAACAGCCTGAAAATATAAGAAATCACACTTGCGTATTTGTAGTACAATCCTAATTTTTCTTTTATTGTCTTCATTACATATGTAAAGCACATGTTTCATTTTGAGTCATTTAGCTTCCTAGGATATTATGAGCAGAATCTACTTCTTCTAGATTTGAATGTCCTGACTGAGAATTTCTGATGACGTTCCAAAATAGTTGGATTCCTTTCAAAGAAGTATTATAGAGGAAAACTCCAAATAGAGTATCTGTTTTGTGGAGTACAACTGACAGACTACAGAACAAAAAAATTTAATATTTGGATTTTTTTCAAGAATCACAGATAAAACATTGACAACTGTACTTGCAATATGATTGACAGATCTCCCACCCATTCCTTCATGCCACAAAGCACAGTATGTCTTGTTGCCAACAGAACAGTGTACTGTTACATTGTCACAATTCATGTTCCTCTTGCAATAAAAATTGACACTGATGCTCATGGAAGGCTTATCACATTCTGCAAATCAAAAGTAACCAAAGCATGTCACTTCATTAGAAGATATATTGGCACTCTCATGATCTCTCTTCCTTCCTTCTTCGGAAAAAAAATTTCCAACTTCATATTCAGGAATACCTACCTTTCTTCCATATTTTTTAATGATGAGTTCAATGTTGAATGCTTTTATGTAATTACACAACTTCAAATAATTCTCTCTTGGTTCACAGTAGCGTTCAAACATTTCACCACAGTTAAAAGTTCTTCCAGAGACTGCCATTTACATGGTGCGTACTGAAAGTCGTGATCAACTTTTTATTTCCGACGTAAATGTTCACGTATAGCGATGCGCTGTATAAGACAGTTAGAACGATCTATTGTGACAACATACACTTGAAAGTGGGGTGATCGGCGCAGTACGTATGCGCATTAGCGAGTACCGAGTAATGGCTCCGTTTGACACGTCGTTTCGCCAGCGTGCAGTAATTGAATTTCTGTTGAAGGAAGGTGCATCGGCATCATATATCCACCGCCGATTGCAGAAAGTGTATGGTGATCAGTGTATGGCTGCCAGTAGCATCAGGCGATGGATAAAACATTTTAGAGGTGGAAACACAGACACCAGTAATCTCCCTCGCACAGGCCGCCCGAGAACTGCCTCGAACAACAGGAACGTGGCTCGCGTCCAGGAAATCATCCAGGGTAACAGGCGTGTTTCGGTTAGGGAACTTTCACACATTGTTGGAGTAGGGCACAGTGCTATTCGTGAAAAACGTCCTGGCAGGGATAGTGTTATCCTCCAACACGACAATGCCAAGCCGCACACAGCACAGCTAACGAGGGATGAAGTTGCCAGATTTGGGTGGGAACTCCTTCGACATCTTCCCTACAGTCCAGATCTGGCTCTTTCTGACTTTCACTTGTTTTCTTTTCTGAAAGAACACATGCGGGAAAACAGATATGACACCAACAAGGAAGTGGAACTTGCCGTTAGGAGAATACTCAGACGTGCCCGAACGGAGTTCTACAACAGAGGAATTTTCAAACTTCCAGAACGTTGGCAAAAATGTGTCGATTTAGATGGTGATTATGTTGAAGACTAATAAAGGTATGTACTTTAACAGGCATATATTAGATTCTTTTTTGTACAGTTTACTTCCTTCTTGTAACATGATGATCACGACTTTCAGTACGCACGATAGTATCTGAGCAGCAATAATGAGACTGAATGCTTGGAATTGAATTTATGTGTTGACAAACATTGGCAAGTACTTGGATGTATGAGCCTTCTTGGCATGCTTACTTACCTCTATGAATACCTAAATGTTGGACTTTCCTTCAGATCTAAATGATAATAGTAGTTCCTTTGTTCACTAATGTCTAAACTTGCAAGGAAAAAAAATTGCACATTTTCTTTTAATTGTTACAGAAAGGAAGGAAATAAATGAAAGTGAACTTGTTTCTGCTGTTTTTGTTTTCTGTTTGTTTGTGGGATTTCAGTTTCCTATTAGTGTACTGATTATATGTAAAATGTCATTATTTTTCCGAAAAAGTATTACATTACTCATCATGCACAGTATTGCTACTTTGCAATCTGTTACATGTTACAAAATCCCAGATTCGATACCCGGTGGAGGCACATAGTGGTTCGGATCCCACATTAAACTGTAGGCCCAGTCCCGATTAGGCTTACTGTGCACCAATTGAATCAATCAATCAATCAATTACGTTACATGCCTCAACTTTTAAAATGTTTAATAAGTGCTGTAAATCTTTCCATGCTGAAAATGCAGTCTAACAACAAAACACCACCGAAAGTCTTTCGACACGTGGCACATAATGACAATATTTCATTGGCAATTATGACACGACAAAAACACTTACAGTGTTAGAAGATGTGAAAATATGGCTAAAGTGCATCCACACCACATGATATCCAGATATGTCGCTTCTGAATGTGACGCACGAACATACATGGAGCATGAAATGGCATCGACTACAAGTAATTTCCTACAAAATGTGGAAATATAACAAAACAGCACTCTGCTGGCAATATGGCCATTTCACACCCTTCAGTGCATATGGGGGACAATCCCTTATCTAAAGACCTTACGTGAGTGTTAATTAATTGATTGATTGATTTGGTTCAGTCAACTGCACTTTTCTGCCATTTTTTGCTAATTGCAAAGAAAAACTAAATATGCTGACCAAGGCAGTAATTTATTTTACTAAAAACATAAACTACATAAACTACAAGTACAAAACTTTTGTACTTGATACAAAGTCTGAAGAAGACCTTGCTAGAAGGTTGAAACGTTACGTTTTAGTTTATGTTTTTAATAAAATAAATTACTGCCTTGGTCAGCATATTTAGTTTTTCATAATCATGGAAACAAGGCTTAATGGTGTTATAATTGCAAAGATGCGGATATGTGGTGACATTATAGTACTGATGAAAGAATACCCATATTCAGATTGGGATCTGAAACCCCTGGTCTCATTGCACACGGTACTAATGACTTCATCATGGAGGATGGCATCTGAAAGCTAAAAATGGGTTGAAATACCCAGTGAGAAAGGTAAAAAAATGTAACTTTTAGATGGATCTGTACAGGGCACACATAACACATTATAAAAGGTATGGAAACACTAAAAGACCCTCAGAGAGGGTGGAAAAGGGGCGCTCTTCTCACACTGCTAAAAACATTAGTTGAAATGCTGTCATCATCTCCAAACATGATGATAAATCACTGGGAAGGTTAAAACTCTGTCTGGGAAAATTAAAATTGATATGGAAGGATGCACCGAACATTGAAAACAACATTGCAGTCATGACACAGAATTCGTAATTTTCTCCTTTAGGATTCCTTTAACCAATTAAGGAATTCCTGAGTCGCCAGTTGAAGACAACTTTTTATGTGGCCAGTGTTTCAGCCTAGGTTATATTACAATGTTCATCCATGTTAGGCTACACATAGGCTGGGATTTATGTTCTCGTTTGGCAACATTTCAATGGAGAATCATAAATTCACAGTGTTTCTGAACACCCTGTTCATCCTTCCACCATACACAGCCAACAGTTGGCTACTCTGCAAAATACAGTCTCCAACATTCAGTCACTGATGCAATCTCTTGGTAGTGCCAAGGAATTTGCCTGTCTGTCATTCAATTTATTGACTGAGTTTTGTTTTAACACTAGAACTGAGGCAGCGGTCATTTTATGGTTTTAAATTTCCATCATGTTCCCATTTCTTGATCATTTGTAAAAGATGTTTGAAATAAATTGACTTTCCCTATTTTCATGTGCTCTTCAAGATATTGAATTTACTTCCTACTTTTTTATTTAAAAATATGAGTTTTTTACTTACCACCCTAGAAATATTGTTAGCAGTCATTTTGACCACCATAAGCAAATCGTATCTTAGTTATAATGTGCATGCAGCAGCATGTTTGACCTTCTGCAACGGTTCCTGTAACCTTGAAAAGTCATTCAGGCATTTTTTCTTTCCAACCTTCGTATTTATTCTGCTGCTGCTATGGCAATAATGGCCTTTCCATCTTTCCATGAGGCAGTGTTGCAAATTGTACTATCTGCTAGAATATCGAGGAGTGTTGGAGTGGGTACTCAGATAGAAGCATGCTGTCAACTAAGAACTGACTGCAGGACAATAAAACTTGAAGGTTAGAAGTCAGTAATAATAGCTCTCATGTATGTACAAGGTGCGCTAGATCCATATCCATGGCAAACCTGTGGTTTCAGGAATGGCGGATCGCTATCTTCCAAGACCCCATCCCTAAGGAACGATTACTGTAGATCCTGAGATTTTTAACAATGTGGTGAGAAAAGGAGTAAACCAGAGTGGCTGAGGAAAGACAACTTTGCTCTTGTGTCTGAGGTGTGGAACCAGTTCATACAGAACTGCAAGAGCTGCTTCTAATGTGGTAAAAAATATTACCATTGAAGGACAGCTGCTCCCAACAAGAAGTCTTGTTGTTTTACATAATTTATGGGAAACAAGCCAGATAAGCATGACTTCAATTTATGTGTTGTGACTTATATTACAACAAAATATATCAAAACACTTCCCTTACCTATGCAACAGACAGTTCATCCACCTACCTCAATATGTCAATGAAGCCCCCGTTACAGAAGAGTACCACAACCATTGGAAGAATGATCATGTCTCACTGGAGGTGCTTAAACAAGCCAAACATGTTTTTTTTTCTACCATTCTTCTCTGCAATGAAGATGAATGTCACAATGGCAGTTTACTAGAGAAAGTGGGATAGAAATGTCATCGTTCTCAGCTTACTTCATGGAGATGCTATAGTGGAGGATGAAGAGAAGATAGACGAGAGGAAAATCCGATTCCACAATGCAATAAAGCTCTGTGTGGATGTTGCTATGTTCCATTGCACAGTTTGTTAACCCTTTGCTCTTTCTGTTGAAAGCAATGACTCTTCCTGGCTTACACTAAAGCCATCTCAGGATCATATAGTTCCTGTCATATAGTTTATAGTTTTAACTGTTTATTTTGTGTAAGGGTAGTACAGTCACTTGGGTGTGAGATAGGGAGTATACCTCAAGTTCAATGGCGAATATTCAATGGATACTGAGTGAATTTAAGAAAGTCTATTTAAAACCTGGCCCACCCAGGCAGTGTCCTTCCTAGTCCACCCAGGAAGTGTAAAAACTCACTATGATGTCAATGAAATTTCTGGGGTATTTATACCTGAGGTTTTACTCTCAAACTCCTTTTGGTTACATAATTATTGTATCTAATAAAGTTACATTAATTTAAATTATTTATACATATGTTCACTAAATGTTGAGATATTATACATTTTTCCTTTTATCTTGTTTCTCAGAAAAATACATTTTTAGTTATAAATTGCATTCAGATTATATTCAGGCTAGTCACTTCCTTACATTTGAACACTGATTCGCAGAACAACAATTATGTAATATACTTGTTAGATATTATGTGAGTTGGCACCTGGCAATATTGTTTACTGTGTGTTCTGGGCAATAGCCTGTGCAGTACTTTGTTTGTTCTATGCTGTGTTATATTACTGTCATCCCGGGCATAAATATATGAAGATTGTCATGTTTTCTAGTGTGTTGTGCACATATTCTTGAAAATATAGTCAAAAGGATATTAGCAGAGAGTCTTTTATTTCTCGAGCCAACATTTATTGGTGACCATGACAGAATGTGTCTTTTGTTTCTGTGTTGGACCAGAGAAAAAACTAAGTGCAAATATCGGAAAAAAAGTTAATGGACATTGATCGTCTCAAGAAAAGCCATGCGGTTTCTAGGTCAGCTTTTACATGTGTTTTGGAGGAGATTGCAAATGAGTTAGCGATGCAAACTCTGGACAGGAATGTTATTCAAGCAAATATCCAGTTGCTTGAAAATAAGGCAAGTGATCTGCATGCTGCTGACATAACTGTATTTTTTATTTGATGTTGGAATAGGGTGCTAGTGAAAATGAGTTAGAGAAAGAACAGTCATTGTCAGATGATTATCAGTGTTTGTTCAACAAGCAACATATTGAAGTGTCGAACTTTTTGAAGTTGTCGGAAGGAAACTGCTGTCAAGGCAAGTCATTTTTGAAAGTAAAGAATCGAAGATTCAAGTTACCTAAAATCGAACTGAAGAAATTTGGAGGGGACTTGAAAGAGTGGTTACATTTTTGGGGACAATTCAAGAAGATCGATGAAGATGATACAATTCCTGCAGAGGACAAATTCCAGTATTTGATACAAGCGACAATTGAAGGTTCTCGTGCATGCCAGCTTGTCAACAGTTTTTCACTAACAAAAGAAAATTACCCAAAAGTTGTGCAGTCCATGAAATCACGTTTTGGTCACGATGATATGCTCGTGGAAGTGTACGTGCATGAACTGCTAAAATTGGTGTTACAAAAGGTGTTGAACCGTCAAGAAAAAATTTGCTTGAGCACTTTGTATGACACACTGGAGTCCCAACTTCGAGCATTAGAATCGATGGGTGTTACTAGCGACAAATGTGCAGCAATGCTGTTTCCATTGGTGGAGTCCAGTCTCCCAGAGGATTTGATGCGTGTGTGGCAGAGAAGAACATTGTCTGCTGCTGAGGAAAATAATAAGACAACTCCGACCGGAAGAATGCAGTCCTCGATGTCATTCCTGCGAGCTGAAGTGGAAGGAGAAGAACGAATCAACCTTGCAGCAGCTGGGTTTGAATTTCATGGTGCAGCAGTTAAAGTTCGGAAGAAAAGGTGTTCTCCACCACGTCAGCCTATTATCCCCAGTGCGATAGATTTGTTGAGTGTCAGTGATGGTAGGGAAAAAAGTTTTCGCCATTCATTACAAAAATATATATTACATCAAATATGTTCCAAATTTTAATCAGAGACCTATGGAAACTCAAAGAAGATGTTTGAGGTTTGTTAGGTATAAATTTTAAGATTCTGACTGCTTTGGTAGCTTAGATATGGAATCAAAAACTAAGTGTGCACTCTTGCCGTCATATACTCTATTATGTGCATCAAAGTAAACAGTGCATATTCAGATTTCATTGTTTTAGTATTCATTTTTAGGAAGTAATTGTTTGTGTTAACGTGGAGGAGAGGGATTATACTTGATCTTTGTTCTCTAAGTGCTACGCTTATACTCATCACCCTTAGTGAATCAAACTCATGTTATGTGTACACAATTAATGTGAAGCAGGTGATAATGAGTTGGAATTTTAAGTCCACTTTATGCACAGTAAGGCTAATTGGGACTGGACCTACGGTTTAAAGTGGGATCCGAACCACTGTGCCATGTGCCTTCACCAGACATCGAACCCGGGACCCCTTCATTACAAGGCAACGACGCTACCACTGCGCCATCGGGGAGGCCTGAAGCAGGTGATAAGTGAGTATTAATAACTAGTACTTTCACCACAGTACTTGTGGCTAAAATAGACTACCATGTCATCAACATGATCAGAGAATGAAGAAGAATGCTTTTTCTCTCAAAAGTAATCCCATTACAATATTTTGTGTGGTTCTGCTATAAAATGTTCATGTTTCAGACTACACTTTGGGTCTACGGAAAACGTAAGATAATGCAACATGTCATTGAATTGGAAATGTCATTGTCAGCATTAACTTTTCATGAACATGTGTTATTAATTAGCTTATTTGACACTATTGTTTTTCCATTTATTCCAAAAAGTTCATGTTCTAAGTCATGGCAAATACTTGGAAATTATCAGCCTCTTTTTGTGTTACATGGTGATGCCATACATTTCAATAGAATAAAAAGTTATAAAAATGCCAAATTCCTCCCTACATTTTACACTATTTTGGCATTTTAATATCACTGTGTATTTTCAAACGTAATTTTTGTTTGTTTCAGTAGTTATTGTAATACTTTTAACCTGAGAAGATTCATTGGGTTACAGTGTATGAATGATCCTTGTGTTTCACACTTTGCAGATACATAATTCTTCATGAACTTGAAGACTACAATTTTCATTCATGATGTTCTTTTGAATATCACATTGGAAAATTTATACTTTTCTTGAATAATGTATTAATTTTAGCAAAAATTTCAGGCTCGGCCAGGACACGACACTGGGTCTCTGTTGTACTCTAAGAGGATCCACTCGCTTTGAAAAGAATCATAGAAAGAACCAGACACAGAGGTACACTAACAATATTACTGAGAGGATAATCCCATATGACATGAAGAGCATTTAGAAACCGAGAGAACACCATCAACAAGAGAGTTCACAGGCATGAAAGGATGGAAGAGCAACACACGTGAGGTAAGTAATAAGCTTAATCCCTTTATACACTCTTACTCTCACCCTCCCCAATTCTAACAGGAATTCTCTACTTCCCTCTCCCTCTTTACATTGCCCTTTAATCCTTTAATCCATTCCTTTCCTTACCACTTAACCTTCACATTTTCTTTTATTCTCCTTGAAGGCATTGCATCCTCCTATTTCCTGCATATACATTTCACTCCTCTCTCTCTCTCTCTCTCTCTCTCTCTCTCTCTCTCTCTCTCTCTCTCTCTCTCTGTCTCCATTCTCCTTGGAGATCTGGCTTCCATTCATATCCTACCATAATTTTGGAGGCCAGGCATCCTCTTAACTCCCTCCATACTTCTTAAGTCTCCCTCAATTTTCTTTTCAGTTCTTGCAGCCTTCTGTCTCCTTCCCTACTCCTAAATTCCCCTCTATCTCTCTTCCTACTTCTTCTCTTATTTATATTTGACTCCTTACATCCCTCTGTCCCCCTTTCTACTCCCTCCTCCATTCTCTTTCGAGGCCTCACAACTTCATATATCTCTCTTCATTCTCTTTTGAAGCCTAACTTCTTTCTGTTACCTACACTAATCTCTCTCTATGTCATAATCCATTCGTTTTAAAGACTGGTTTCCTTCTCTTTCCTTCCACAATCTTCATCTCTTTCTTTATTCTCCCCATCTTTCTCAGTACACCTTATACCTCTATCCATTCTCCTGTGTGAGTATCTCCTATCAATTGCATATTTATTCTCTCATTTTCCTTGGAGACATGGAAACCTCGATCTCCTACCTTAATCCTTATCTCATCCTCCATTCAATTGGGATGCATGGGTTTCTCCTATTTCTCTGCATACTTCCAATATCTCCAAAAATCTTCTTTTAGGACTTGCATCCTCCTGTAAAAAGTAAAAAAGTAAAGTGTTCCCCTGTGCTTAGCACCACGCCATGAAGGCATATAGGGGGTTTGGGGGTAACGCCCCACACTTTCTTGATCCGGTCGTGAGTGGGGGTGATGTGATCAGCACCACGCCCCTGACCGCCTTTACCCCCCAGGTTTCCCCAGGTACCCATGTTATTCGACGCTGGGTGGGCGCCGGGGCCGCTTCCAACATTAGAAAAGTTCCCGGATTTGAACCGGCCGGGGATCGAACCCGGGACCTTTAGCATGGTAGTCAGACATGTTACCGACTGAGCCACCGCGGCCTATAGTTTTCCTGTAGTTTTCCATTTTACCTGGATGCCTTTTTCCCTTGTAGAGCTGGAATTCTTTTGTGTCCTATCCTAATTAACTCTTCCTCATTCATCTTGGACGTCGAGTTTTCTTCTATTTCTCTGCTTACTCATAATCCCTTCTCCAATCTCCTTTTAGAACTTGCATCCTACTCCTTATCTAACTTTTCATACTCTTGCAGGCATGGCTTATTTGTGTCTACCTCATCCCCCATTCTCCTTGAAGGTCTGGCTTACTGATATATCTATCTTCACTCATTATCTCTACATCCATTCTCCTCGAAGGCATTTCATTCTCTGATCCTGCTTCATTCCCTTCCATCTCTACATTCTCCTTGGAGGCCTACCTTCCTTCTGTCTCCTAACCTAATTATCTATCCCTATATTCATCTTTGAGGCCTTGCAATCTATTATCTCGCACACTACTCCTTACCTTTCCATTATTTCTCCTTCAAGGTCTTACATTCTTCTAACGTCCTCAATATTCCATATTTCTTTCTCTCCATTCTACATGCAGGTCTGCTATCCTTCTGTCTCATAACTCTTTCTTCATTCTCCCTGCAGGCCTAGTGTCCTTCAATCGGTTTCTCTATTTCTACTCCCTCCTCCTATCTTCATTCATGCTTTGCACCCTAATATCTGTCCATACTCCTGATGCCTCTTTTCAATGTTTTTGGAAACCTGTCTTCCTTTAGTCTTCTACCCTAATATACCTGTATCTCATAATTCATTCTCATTGGAGATCTGGCTTCCTAGCTTAGTATCACACTACCTACTTTAACTCCCATCCAAACTCCTTTGAGTTCTTCAATCCTCCTAGCTCTTTCCATACGTCCTATCTCTCGCTTCATTCTCCTTTGAAGTCTGGCTTTATTCCTTCTCCTACTGCAATCTACATCTCTTCCTCTATACTCATTTGAGGACTGGCTTCCTCCTACCTCTCCCTATTTCTAATCCCTCCTATATCATCTTTTTAGATAGAGAGTATCTCTCCTTGAGAGAGACGAAATTTATTTCACTCCCATTCTATTCTCCTTGGAGATATACCTTCTTTGTGTTCCCTGTTCTAATCTTTATCTCTTCCTCCATTCTCTTTGAGGATCTCCTGTGTTCTTCCTCCATTCTCTTTGTGGATCTCCCAGGTTCAATACCCGGTGCAAGCACATAGTGGTTCGGATCCCACATTAAACTGTAGGTCCAGTCCCGATTAGCTTTACTTTGCATAAAGTGGATATATAACACCAAATCAATCAATCAATCAATCTTTGAGGATCTGCCTTCCTGGCATCTCCCCCCTTATTCTTGTCTCTCCTCCAATCTCCATAGAAGCATTGTAACCTCTTACCCATACAGCACAAATCTCCAAGAGATATCTCCAGATCAGACCCATGTATTTTATAAGTATCCATTGTATGGCTATAGGATATCACATCCTTGTTATCCACAGGATCTCTAGTCCAAGATATCCATTGGCGATCCAGGTGATATCCAGTGCTGGATAACCATGGGACATACTGTGTACTCCACGAATAACGCACACACACACACACAAACACACACATGTAAGAAATGAGGAAAAGACAAAGAGGGAGAATGTAGGTTGCAAGGCTACAAAGGAGAAGGGAGGGGAGATATGAAGTAGGGAAGGAGATAATGGGATGCAAGACCTCTAAGGAGAATGAAGGAAGAGATAAGTAGATAAAGGGAAGTGAAATCTCCAAGAAAGCTGAAGAAGAGATAAGAAGAGAAACGGAAATAAATAAGACGATGCAATGCACCCAAAATGAGTGGTGGTGGAGACAAGGAGGAAGAAAGGACGAGGCCAGGACTTAAAATATAATGGCAAGAGAGATAAGTATTAGGAACAGAGTTAGGAGAAACCAAGGTTTCAAGAAGAATGAAGGGGATTATGTGGTGTGGGGATTGTGATAGCATGGAGCTGAGCCTCCAAGGAGAATAGCAGAAGTTATAAAGGGTATTGAGGAATATAGGAAGAAGCCAGGCCTCCATGGAGAATGGGGAACAAGAGAGAGAGAGAGAGAGAGAGAGAGAGAGAGAGAGAGAAATAGATAGAGAGATATGAGAATTGTGGAGGGAAACCGAAGAATACAATGTATCCAAGAAGAATGGAGGTAGATAGGGAGTATGAAATGACAAAGGATCAAAGGCAGGCATTAAAGGAGTATGGGAGGAGAGATGAGGAATAGGAATAGATTTAGGATAAACTAAAGCCTTCAAGGAGAATGGAAAGAAAGATGAGGTGTAAGGATTGTGATAACAGAAAGCTGAGCCTCCTCGGAGAATAGCAGAAGTTATAAGGGCTATGGAGGAATGTAGGAAGAAGCCAGGTCTTCAAGGGGAATTAATAGAGGGATAAGGAGTACTGAGAAAGATAGGGGATCGAAGATCATAATGAAAATATAGAAAGAGATGAAAACTAAAGAAGGGAAAAGCAGGAAACCAGCCACAAGGGATAATGGTTATAATATAGAGATTTGTATAGGTGACGAAAGGAAGTTAGCCCTCCAAAGATAATGAAGAGAGAGGTAATCAATATGGAGAGAGAGAGATAGGGGGATATGAGGCCTCAAAAGAGAATCGAGGGAGATGTTAGAAGTAAGAAGGGAGAGACAGAACCAGGAAGAGATAAGAGGTAGGAAGAGAGATAGGAGCAAAACACACCCCCAAGAGGAAGTTCTGAGAACTACTTAGGGAAGTAGGAGGATGTAATGTCTCAAAGAAGAGTGGAGGGGGAGATAAGGAGTAGGAAGGGAGACAGAATGCTGCAGGAACTCAGAAGAAACTTAGGGATACATATCAAGTAGTAAGGGAGATAAGGGGATGCCTGGCCTCCAAAGAGAATGGGAAGAATAGGGTAGGAGATGATTTGAAACCAGGCCTCTAAAGAGAATGGAATAGAGAGAAAGAGAGAGAGAGAGAGAGAGAGAGAGAGAGAGAAGAGGTGAAAGATTATGGGAGAAATATGAGGATGAAATGCATCCAAGGAGAATACAGGTAAATATGAATGTTAGATGATAGGGAAGTTATGGATTAAAGGGTGGGTAATGTAAAAAGTGTGAGAGAAGTACAGATTTCCTGTTAGAATTGGGGAGGGAGATAGTAATAGTGTATAAAGAGAACTCACACATGTTGCTCTTCCATCCTTTCACACCTGTAAACTCTCTTGTTGAAAGGTGTCTAATCTCAGCTTCATAATGCTCTTCATGTTCTATGGAATTAACCACTCAACCATGCTGTTGTCACATTCTTCGTCACCTGGTTTTCTTTGATGCAATGGATCCTGTATGCCTAAGAAAAAGGGAAATTGCTTGCACTATTAGAATATTATTTAATGTACTTGATGTTTTAGCCTTATTTACTTTCCATCACAAGTTTTATGCTGCAAAATCCCTACAAAGCCCGTTGGCAAGCACCAGTCACTCTTCTTTTGGTTCCGTATGGTAAAATCAATGCACCCAAAGGATCACGTGGTAAGGCATGGAATCTTGCTGGAAAAACAATTCTCAACCCTTAGTGAAAAGCATAGTGCTTCTCATAAAGCAACAGAAAGCAGAGGGCATTGCCAGCAGAAACCAGTAACCAATCTGTGTCTTCATGATTGCAAGGATAATAATTATTAATAATTAAATTACTGAAAGTTACAGAGAAATTTGAAAGTAATTGTGAAGATTGCGGAGACTATGGATACATTTTATTACCGTCACTTTATTATATTTTGACAAATCTAGTATTTTTTTCTTTATTTATAAAACTGACTGGACCAATGAGACTATCAACTTTTACCCCCCCCCCCCCTTTCCAGTATGCAATTCTACTATGTGCATTGTTGTACTGAACATCACTTTCCTCCTTAGTCAGTCCACGCTTTGCTACTGATACACAGTGAAATTTCTCCTGCAAATACGAAATTTAGGTTTATGCACAAACATCGATGGAGAGTTAAGAGTACAGTTTGGTCTCAAGAAGGTAAAAGGAACAAGAGATGGAATTTAATTACTGTGGATATTTGGCTAAAAATAGTAGAAAAAGAAGAGGAAGTATTTTTAGTATTTGTGACTCTGGCAAAAGCATTTGATAGAGGGAATTGCATGAATTAAATAGATACTGAAAGGATTTGTGTAGATTCAAAAGGAAGAAAACTCGAGCAAAGTGTACATGAAACATCAACTTAAAGTGAGAATAGAGAAAAATGATGGACAGGAGTGAAATTGGGAGAGAATTACAGCATACTACTATCTACATTAACTCTTTCCAGAATGAGGGAGGGCCGGCCCCCATGCTACAATACCAGGGGTCCTGTGTTAAAATCCTGGCCAGGGCATGGATGCTTTCATCAATTTCATCATATCATAACTCATCCATATCTTCACAGTTAAGGATGAAAATATATGTGAAAAAGACAAAGGCAATGGTTACTGGAAAGAAACCAAAGGGAAATTGATGTGAGAATTGGAGGCCCAAGTATTGAATAACTTGACAGCATCAGATATATGGGATATATCATAAGCAGTTACATGAGCTGTAGTCAGTAAATCAAAGTGAGCATAGCAATGGAAAAGGAAGCCTTTAATAGAAGAAGAGGTGTGTTTTGTGAACCTTTGTATAAACAACTAAGAAAGAGATAGTGAAGTGTTTGTGGAGTGTAGTGTTGTATGGTGCATGCTTTGAAGAATTGAGGAAAAGCACCTAGAAGCTTTAGACATGTGATTATCAAGAAGAATGGAGCATTTGAAATTGACAGGCAAATAAGAAATAAAACTGTATTGGAAGAATTGATGAAAAAGAGCAATGAAGGAAGTGATCAAGAAAAGAAAACTATATTGGCAAGGACACTGGCTAAGATGAAACTGTGTGCTAATAGCCCTGGTTAAGGAATGGTTAATGGAAAAAGGAAGAAGGTATCAGATGATATATGATTCTATTCTATTCTCTTCTATTTAATTAAGCAGATTCTATGCTAACTTGAAGCACAAGGTGCAAGATCAGAAAGTCTGCAGGTTCAGTGAAATACCTGCCAAATGATGGTATTCAACACAGTGCACTTTGGGAAGAAACAGCATGAAGTCGGGCATAATGATTCACACATGCTAAGAAAATCATATAAGAAATTTGAAATATTTTATACTTACACAATCCTCTTATGATCATAATAATCTTACCTTGAATCACTTCAGCAAAAGTTATGCACACAATGCTTACCTGGCATGTTTTCAATGCAGGATATGATCTATTTGTCCGAAATATGGTGACGGAGCGTGATTTCGAAAATTGAATTGTGGGGCAAGTCGTTCGCTGAATATCATCCCTTGAGGCAGAGAGCAATGAATGGATTAATTAATGAGTTTTGTTAATGAGTATCCACATTTACATTAAGGAATATGTTCTGACACATTAAATGTTTTCAATATTATAAACTAGGAATTAAAAAGTCCACAATAACAATTTTATTTAATTTCCAACAATATTTTACATATAGTGGTGTTAGAGGAAGAGAAAAATTGCACCACACGACAGGGGCAGACTCGGGAAAGGTGGTAAGGGTGATTATGCACTACCCCAAGATCCTCCTTGGTATAAGCAAAGAATTGAAAAATTCGAGCAAAATTTCCACTTTTCGTTTATTTTCACCATCGTTTCTGTTTTTTCCTCACAATATATGTTCATGCATGGGATGAACAACTCTAGCCTAATAACAACCACTGAGAATGCAAGGCACTGCTCGACTTAAAACATTGATATTATATAGTGACATGACCAGGGAAGGGGTTGGGTGGGGGATCATAACCCCCCTCCCTCTGATGGCCCAGTATTCTTTTAAAAAAAAGAACGTCAAAGGCAGGAAAAGATGGCAAAATGAGGACTGACTTCTAATAAAATTACACATATCAACCCTTTCAAGAATCCTGGGAATGCCACTGATACTGTACATGAGGTAGTAAGAAGAAACTTGTGGAGGCTGGTGCCAACTGTTTCAAGCATTTCAAATAGCAGGAAGCTGATGAAGTAAGTACCAAGTGACAAGCCACTGCTCAGAAATCACCACATTATTTATGGAAGAGGCCAGGGTGTTTTCAGAGTACAGGAAAGGCGAAGGAACCTCAGGGAGCCACCAGTTTGATCAGAAGGCATTGAGGAACAAAATGCAGGCCACAGGGAGGAAGGAAATGGGGGTGGGGGTCAAGATTTTCAGAGAACAAACAAGGGGAGGAGAATGAACCTTCTTCTCTAAGGTCAAAGTCCTGGAATTATATCTTCAACCTGATTTCTTTTTATGAGTAATAATATTAACATGTGAATTCTTGATATATATTAATTTAAAGATCACTTCAACTCTTGTATTAACTGAGGTAATCAATTTGATTTTTAGAAATTGAAAGATCTCTTCAAAGTTAATCACCTGGGTTAGCCTTGCCCAGCAAGTTATTTTGTTGGCATCTCTCTACCTTAGCAACTCAAAACTTGAGATGTGTATAGTAAGAATCCTAACAAGAAGATACCTTCATAAAATCGTAATCACATCAATGCTTTAATCCACTTTCTGAAATGCCCATCAAATTACAAACTGTTCTCCCATAGCAACAGCATTGTTTACAGTCATTGTTGATTTTCTACGATCAATAGAAAAGAGAATGGCAGTAATTTTGATATTATTGGATCTGATTAAAGCATTTGACAGTGTTCTTTATGTCTTACTCTTAAGAAATAATAATACTGCAATTTTTTACCCCCATTCTCAAACAACTTAGATTGCATCTTCATAACTTTATTTTTTATTTGGTTTATTTTACTTTGCTTTTCAGCTGCTTTTGGCTAATCACAAATATGATGATGAAATTAATGAAAGGACACTCACCAAAATCATCCGTGGCCAGTCTTTGATTCGAACCTGCAACACCTGGCATTGTAGCATGCTATGCTAACTACTCCACCATATAGATAAATTCAACAGTACCTTTTCTCCTCAGCACAGTGCTACTGGAAACTGGTACTCTCATATATTTTTCACATCACATTTACCAAGTGTCATCAAACATAATACATTCCATTTTTAATGCAGAAAAACCCAATTATAAATGTCCTCTTGCCAATGCAACTGCAGCAATACTTAACACATTCCAGATATGCCATGGGCATATTTAATATATACAGGGTGGCGCATGAAATGTCTTACCATTTGTTTTGTTTAATACACATTTATTTATTATCGAAACATTACAAAATTAATGCATAGTGAATTATCAGAGTATGGAAAGTTTGTTTAGTGCAGAATGTGTTCAATGTGTCCACCATTATGGTTCACAACCTCTTGCAAGCAAACCTTTACATTTGTCACAACCCTCCGGCACAAGTCCTCTGAAATTTCACGGCACAACTGCACAATAAAGGCCTTGAGTTGCACTACATCTGTAGGCTTCCTTGCGAAAACTTTATCTTTCAAGAAACCCCACAAAAAAAAGTCACAAGGATTAATATCTGGGCTATGCGGGGGCCACAATCTCCCACCTTCGTGACGTTCAGGAAACCGATTAGACATTACATGCACATTAAACATCTCATACAGGAAATCAAGAACAATGTTTGCAGTATGTGGGCGGGCTCCATCTTGCATGAACCACTGAGTGTGTAAATGGAGACCTGTTGCCAAGAGCTGCGGAATAAATGAGTTCTCCAACATTTCCTTGTATCGTTCTTTGTTTACTGTGTCGTCAAAGAAAAACGGTCCAATGATTCCATGAGTTGAAATTGCTGCCCACACACTCACTTTTTCTCCATAATTCTCACGTTAATGCACTTTGTGAGGCTGTTCACTTGCCCAGAATCGAACATTTTGCTTATTTACCACACGATTTAAATGAAAGTGCGCCTCATCTGTAAACCAAGTGTTGTGCAAAACATGATCTTCTTCCACTAACCACGAAGCAAACTGATGCCTTCGTTCCTTGTCCACTGCCGTTAGTTTCTGGACAACTGTCATTTTGTAAGGGAACAAGTGAAGATCAGAGTGGAGAATCCTTTGGATTGACCTACGAGATATTCGTAACTCAGCAGCCGCCCTTCTTGTTGATTTGCTTGGACTTCGTACCAAAGCCACGCAAACTGCTTCAATGTTCTCAGGTGTTCGGACACTTGACGGGCGCCATCGTTTATTCTCCAACACAGAGCCAGTGGTTTCTAATTGTTGGCACAATCTGCGAATGGTCTGTTTACAGGGAGCCCATCTTGTACCAAAGTGTGCACGAAAATGCCTTTGTGTCACTACCAAACTCTTTGTTTCTGCATTCGACACTCAACCGGCCGTTATCCGCCATCTTGCAAACTGCTGTTTCGCAACAAAATAGAGTCCGATACTGACTTCTCCTGACATCTACCTGATTTTCCATGAACCAACTCACCCGCATACGTGTTTTGAACATTCAATATATGATATTAAAAATTTTATGAGGTGATTGAATGGTATGACATTTCGTGCACCACCCTGTATATATTAACCTGAAAATAACAAAAGGTACATTAAAAAAGAATTGGTAAATAACAGGTGAAGCCTTACAACCTTCATTTTGCCATTGAAAAAAAAATGTTTTTCTAAATAGAGCTACAGAGTCCTCAACACATTATAAACCAACCTTCTGCAAATCATGAGCTGCTTCTATTCCACTTTTTTGATGCTGGTTTAGGCTATCTTTATTACAGTCAAGTTGTTGGCACCCTTCACTACCTCATTGTACTGTAAGGCGAGATCTGATTTCGTTAATCCCATTCATCATCATCCTGAGAGGCACTTGGGATTCTCTGTTATCTCCATAGCAATCTTAGCATCAACAACAACAGAACACATTACTTACCTAACAATTAATTCCTCTGATCAACAATCAAATTCATCTTGTATTAAAACAACTTGTAGATAAGTTATGTGTATATACAGGGTGAATCAAAATTCCCAAGACAACCTTTAATTTCGAAAACGACTTGACGGAGGGTGATGTAATTTCGCATGTGGGTAATTGGGGTGGGGGCACACCAGATGAGTAGTGTCTATCATTGTGGCCATCTTGAAAGCCGCCGCGGTGGCTCAGTCGGTAACTCGTCTGACTACCATGCTCAAGGTCCTGGGTTCGATCCCCGGCTGGTTCAAATCCGGGAACTTTTCTAACGGTGGAAGCGGCCCCGGCGCCCACCCAGCGTCGAATAACATGGGTACCTGGGGGAAACCCTGGGGGGTAAAGGCGGTCAGGGGCGTGATGCTGATCACATCACCCCCACTCACGACCGGATCAAGAAAGTGTGGGCGTTACCCCCACACCCCCTATACGTGGTGCTATGCACAGGGGAACACTTTACCTTTTTTTACCTTTTAATTCGAAAACGACTTGACGGAGGGCGATGTAATTTCGCATGTGGGTAATTGGAGTGGGGCACACCAGATGGGTAGTGTCTATCATTGTGGCCATCTTGAAAGCCGCCATCTTGGAATTACATGCAGATTTTCAAATGGGAAGGGAGTCATGTAGCATATCATTTTACATGTGTGTTTTTTCCCTAACTTTATTTGGTGAGGATATTTTCAAAGTTGAAGTTCACATTTGGCGTAATGTAATGGATTGGTATTTATTTGTTCCAGGTGATCGAACATGGCTCTAACCCTCCAACAACGGATCGAAATTGTTGTTATAAGTAGGGAGCACAGTGCAGAAGATTTCAATTCCCGGCATCCAGAAAGATACGACATCTCACATTCCACAGTGTTGCGTGTAATGCAGAAGTTTAAGGAGACAGGATCCATGTGGAACAGAGAACGTAGTGGATGGCCGAGAACAGCTACCGATGAGAAAACAGCAAAGACAATCTTGGCATCCTTGGTCAAGGGCCTGAAGTGGAGTACCCGGCGTTTGGCATCAGTGTCAGGAGTCAGTCAGAGATCCATACTCCGTGTGTTGCATCTAACAAGTGGCATCCGTACAACATTCAAATGCAGCAATTCCTAACTGAGGATGACCCAGACAGGTGGTTACAGTTTGCAGACTGGGCATTGGCTTGTTGCAATGAAACAGAATCATCGTTAATAGTCAGGTACCAACCCATCGTGGACAGATCCTCGTAAGGAAGTTGGTGCGGCAAAGGTAATGGTGTGGTGTGGGATATGGGACACCCGAATTGTGCGACCTGACTTCATCCATGGCAACCTCAATGGGGAGAGATACTGAATATTCTGCAGGAAGATGTGTTCCCCTCACTGACGAAGCCAGATGGCAAATTACCAGCCTATTTCCAACAGGATGGCACGCCTCCGTACTATGCATCGTGTGTCAGGTAGTGGTTGGATGAACAGCTCCCGGGTCACTGGATTGGTTGAAGAGGGCCCACTGAGTGGCCACCCCATTCTCTGGACCTTACTCCTCTTGACTTTTACCTTTGGCGTCATCTTAAAGCCATAGTTTATCAAGAGAAAATCACCGATCTCTGACATCTCCAGCACAGGATCCAACACGCATGTGACTTCGTTGACCCTGCAGTGTTGTTGCGTGTCCATGAGGACTGGCTGAAATGTCTTACATTGTGTGTAGCACAGAACGGACAACACATAGAGCACATCTTGTAGGATGCCAAACGTAAACTTCAACTGTGAAAATATCCTGACCAAATAAAGTTAGGGAAAAAATAACTGGATATTCTTATTTCTGAGAAAATGCACATGTAAAATGATATACTACCTGACTCCCTCCCCATTTGAAAATCTGCATGTAATTCCAAGATGGCCGCCATGATAGACACTAGCCCCATCTGGTGTGCCCCCACCCCAATTAGCCACATCTGAAATGTCATCGCCCTTCGTCAAGTCTTTTCGAATTAAAATGCCATCCTGCGACTTTTGACTCACCCTGTACTGTACATAGTAATTGGAAATGAACTGAAATAAAATACTCAATATCACCCAGTACTGCAGCTGGTAGAGTTAAAGAAACAGTTATGCTTTTCATGTTAACCCTAATATGGATAAAGTATACATTTTTTAACTCTGCATGTATGGCCCATATTTCTATAGGTGAGAATATGTCTTCTGCATGTGGCACCACTTCATGTCAAGATGAATCGAGCACCAATCAAGCACACACCTACAGAATGCATTTCCATTTTTCTTAACACAAATGAGATTAGGTGTTGTGTAGGCACACTTTTTGGTGGGTGGGTTTCTGTGTAGGAGTTCTCCTTGTTCTTGCTAATGTTTGTTACAGTACGTTTATATTAATTTACGTACACATATTAGATAAAATCAATACATACATATACATGTCCTAGGTGTTCGTTTAAGATGTGAAAATTTGCATTTTATTGTCAGGTACTCCTTAACAGAATAAAACAATAATCTAGTAGGTATTTTTTCACATGCTTTTTATATGAGGTAGCTGATTGTATTGTCTTTAAGTCACTTGGAAGGTTATTGAACCAGTGAACAGCCATGTATTTTTGTCCTTTCTCAAATAATGTGGTGTTGTGTGATGGTATCGTGAGGTTGCTGCCATTCCTTGTATAATATTTATGTGAGGAGTTGTTACATTTGAAGGGATCGTTTAAGTCCGTTTACACATACATCAGCAGATGAAGCATATATATATAGGGTGTTTTTTTTTAGAATGATAGAACTTTGAATTGAAATAAAACATAAAAAATTAAGTTTGAAGCCAATTGTGTTTATATTTTGAAAGATAACTTTTTGAAAATAATTTTCGGCATATGTCCACCACGACTAGCTGTGATGAACCAGATTCAATCAGTCCAATTTTGTACCACTTTTTCAAGCAATTGTTGCTGGTTTATCAGCATAAACCAGAGACTTTACATATCCTCAAAGAAAATAATCCAGTGGCATTAGGTCACATGATCTTGGAGGCCAATTCACTGACAGCACCGATATTTCCGAAGTGCTCTATACGTTTGGCGAACAGAACATTGAATTTAGAAATATATTTCCACAATTTGTAAAGGTTGTTGCGGCGTCAGTCTTTCCATGATCATTTGCCAATGCTCAGAAATGACAAAACAACATGTCATCAAAACAAAACAAATGACAGCTATCCTTATCAAAAGTTCTATCACTCTAAAAAATACACCCTTTACAAGCATGGTGAGGGTAATATGACTAAGTTTTTAAACAGTTTTCTGCAGGGCGTATTTCTGTTAGCTGCTGCTATTATTCTGACAATTTTCCTTTCCAGCACAAAAATGTTATTACTATTAGTGGCATTTCTCCAGAAGATTATACTGTATGCTAATAAAGATTGAAACATGGTGAAATATAGTATTTTCTGTGTTTGTAAGTTTGATATTGAATTCAGTGTACTAATAGCAAAAAATGATTTTCCTTAGTTTTGAGGAAAGGTGATCTATGTGTGGGTCCCATTTTAAGCTTTCTTGAATCCATACTCCCAGTAATTTGACTGTTTTAATATGATTTACTGTCGTATTATCTAATATAACAATTGGTTCATTTATCATTTTATTCCTTGTGTGATGGAAATTGACAGCAACAGTTTTGCTGCTGTTTAATACTAAATTCTTGTCAGAAAACCATTCACTGAGTTTAATTGTTACATGCTTGATATTAGAGTTAAGGGTTTGTTCCTTATCACTGGAGATGCTTACACTTATATCATCTGCATAAAGAGTGGTTCTTGCTAAATTTAAATTTAGTGGCAAATAAGTATATTAAGAAGAGTAATGGTCCAATAATAGATTTTTGTGTAACTCCACTTGATATTGTGCAGGGTTTAGAGAGAAAGCTAGATTGTTTACTTCTGTGGATAATCTCAACTATTTGCATACGATTGCTAAGATAGGATGTGAACCAATCATGTGTGATGCCTCTTATGCCATAATGTTTTATATTTTGTAATAGTCTTCCATGGGGTACTAGGACAAATGCTTTTGTTAAATCTAGAACAGTTGTCCCCCTTTGTCTAATGTTTTTCTTATATATTTCAAATAATGAAAGATTGCGGATTCAGTCAATTTCCCTTTGTGGAAGCCATGCTGAGTATTTGAAATAAGTTGGTGTTTTTCTAAAAATGATACAATTTCAAAGTTCATGGTAGCTTCTAAAATTTTCGAGAATGGGGAGAGGAGAGATATTGGTCTGTGGTTGGTTAAGTTATTCCTATCCCCTTTCTTGTACATATATTGGTATTACTTTTGCTTCCTTCAGCTTTTGAGGAAAAACTCCAGTGAGATTGCAATATATTCTTTGCATTGTTTCACAACATAAGTGGGGATTTCATCTACACTACACAACCAAGTAGGTCTGAGTTTCTGTATGATTTTCTTAATCTCTATAGTAGTTGCTGGATGTAAGTACATTGTTTTGATGCAAGTTCCTAATGTTTTTAAGTTGTTTGTGTTGTGACTGGTACTAGCGTTGGGGATACAGATAATGATAACATGATCCATGGAAAGAGCAATAGAAATGTATGAATAAATAGAGGGGAAGCAGACAGAATGTTAATAATGGTGAATGAACAAAAAATATATGTACATATACTTATATCCAGCATCAGGAAACAGAAAACAGCCACAACATTTCAAGGGAGGGGGGAAACAACCTTAGAAGAGAGTAAATAGTTTAAATATTCTGAATATAGGAATATATATGCTTGTGTGTTTTTTTTGGGTAGTGGGGTTGATGCAGGTCCAACACTAAAATAAAATTTCCTAAAATACAAATCAAGCATTTTTCCTGTTTCACATATTTATTCTCATATCATAGAAACATTCATTGTATTCCCTGCCAGCACAATAATCATCTACTTATCTGCAATAGAATATATCTCCACCCCTTTCTTCTAATATCTGATTGTTTAAAGAAAAAGTTATTCACTATATTTTTCACTTCCTGATACAAGACTAGTCATTGCCAATCCTTTCAACAAAATTATAAAACTCCATGGTATGAAAAGAGTATTTATGAAACGTTGCAATTGAATAAATGAATTTTATATCTACATTATATTAACAATGATAACAATGAAAATTAAGTTAAATGACAATTCCGTAACTATGAAACATGACTCTTGGACTGGCAAAACTTCTGAAAGCAAGTAGAAAGAACAAAAGGAAGACTGATATAAATTACCCATGGCTGCAAGAAAACATTCCAATGTACATCCAGGTGGGGAAATTCTTCTGGGCCAAGAAATGTATAATAAATTTCAGGCAAGTGTCAAAATTAATTATATTGATATATATATATATATATATATATATATATATATATATATATATATATATAGAATTATGTAGGTAGTTTATCAAATTTTTCTTTACAAAATAATAAAACTGAAGAAGAAATATTTTCCACAATTTATACCCTGCATAATTCATAGTAATAACTTCTGCTTCAATTTGATGCAAATCTTGATTCCTTTCCAAGCTAACCTCCATGGTGGAGTCATCATCTTATCATGTTACGATGTCAAGGGTCTCAGGTTCGAATCCTGGTTTAGGCATGGGTGTTCTTTGTGAGTGTACCATTATTATTTTCATCATATCATCACCCATATATCATCACAATCAGCCAAAAGTGGAAAGAAATGATCCTAAATAATAAAGACCAAATCCACTCAAATGAAATTACTTTTTTCCTGAGAAAACAAAACAAGTATTCTTTGACTGGGTTTCATGTTTCTTTATATTAATGTAACATTCAGTGTTCATCATAGAAAATGCCACAATTCCATTACTTTGTAGTTTCAAACCATATTCTTCCCCAAACATAGTTGCACACATTTTCCTGAGATTTCAGTTATATTATTGTTAAAATGAAAAATTTGCAACTCTATTACTATTGATTAAAATGGAAATATGTATGTGGACTAGTAAATAATCACTGTCTACATCATAGGCAGCTTCTGCCTATTTTCACAGTTGTACGTACATGCGCACCCAAATACATATAATGGTGAAACAATTAATTTTTAATATATCGATTCATTGAGTGGCATCTTCTCAAAAATATCAAATCTTCCCATGTCACTTTACCTGCCATTTGCTTCCATGCTCCAACATCCTTTCTGTGTGCTGTTGTCTCTTGCATCAACTAAATCCTAAGGACTCCCATCAATGGGTTTTCCAATGACACTCTTAGCACAGGCCTGAATTGGCATTCCTCTTCCTTCATATATAGTTCCATTTGGCATTATATGATGAGCCTAGAGCAAGCCAGATATTATTGAAAATTAAGTTTCTCTCTTGGAAAAAGGAAAATTCATTGGTACAAATAAGTTCCACAAAAAGAAAAACCCTCTGATGCTCTCATCGCTTTTTCAAATCTATGCAAGCAGCAAGAGAGTGAATGATGATATCAGGTGGATATTGTTGGTACCTTACTGCTGCATTGCAAAAATGTGCAGTGCTGTCAAAAACTCATTGCCTTCGTCTATATCCAGTTTAAATATACAGCATGCATGATAAATGTGTGTAATTATATAAAGCACATGTTCGTTACATTTGCCTGCAAAGTGTGGGATGATATCCAGTTCCTTTACACTTTTGAGTATAATGAAGTTGAAGCTCCCCTCCCCAAAAGGGCCTAGCAACGTCACTGCTCGATTCTACAGATAAGCTGTATTCTGCAGACTTTTTTACACTATCATTGATCGAATGATAAATGAGCTGGAAAGTCGTTTCAAAGATAAAGCAACTTCCAGTGTTCTGGTTGGAATTCAGTATATGTCACCTTCTTTACTTACAACAAATTTTGACTTGCTTTTAAACCCTCAATTCTTGAGTGGTTTTTGTGACTATTTTCAATTACAAGTGCCGATCACTAAAATCATGGTTGCAAAAAATTACCTAAAGAACTTGACATACGCCATCACATCCATAGTACATTTAATGAACGCCATTCCAAAAGACATGTTTCCGAACTTATGCAGAATGTTGCAAATTGCAGTGACAATTCCTGTGACATCAGCATCGTGTGAGAGAAGTTTTAGCTGTTGAAGAGAATCAATACATTTTTGCGTAATAGTATGGGCTAAGACAGACTTTCCTCACTTGCAATAATTGCCATAGAAAAGGAAGAGTGTCACGAATTGTGTGTGGATTGTGTTACTGATAATTTTGCAAGAAATTTGAACCGCAGAGTACAGCTGATACAAAAAGACATAGTTCACCAGCATTAGAAAAACAGGGCAAGAATATCCATCTGTTTTCATAAAAATTAATGCAGTAATTCTATGTTAGTTTTAATTCCTTATGCTTGTTATATATTATTGTCTTATTAATCACTTTGCTATTTTCAAACATTAAAAATATTTACATTAGTAGTAAATCATGTATCTGGATGTAGCCCCCCCAAAGCAGATGGCCTAGCAACGCCACCGGAATCGAGAGTGTATTTTGTTGTTTCTAGAGGAGGCCTGCAAAAGAACTTTGTGCTGCATTTGGTACTCTAGCATTCTTTCTTGAAGTACATCACAATGGCATCAACTGAAGCATTATATCAAGAAAATTGTTTTCTTGCTCATAACAGCTGCAAATTAAAAGAGAATTTCTGCATTTCAAGGAACACCTGCAAACATGCAAGATTAAAAACAATACTTATTGTTATGATTTACAAATACTTTATACTAGTCATGTCTCTCTGGTTTAATAATTTTTGATATTTAGCATCAAGTAAGAAATTAGGGAATTGGAAATTCTGATCAATTTTAATGAATTATTAATTGAGAATTTTCTTTTAGAATGAATATTCGTTACACTTACTTTATGAGATAAATTGTTTATGGACACACATCAATCACAAACTGATTTCTATTTTATTTCATCTAACACCACATTTATTGTGTCTTTCACGATGTGTCCATAATATCAAAATCAATCAATTAATTTTATTGTAGAGAATCCATTGGTATCATGAAGAGAAGAAGGAGGAATGTATGTACATCAGATCTTGGGGTAAGATAAAATTTACTTGCCACAATACAATCAGACACACGTTAGCCATAATAGATGGCCTGCTTCAACTGGACCAGGAAATGAAGAACAACCTATTAAGGTAAGTAATATATTTTAATTGGGTGTAAAACATGGTAAGTGACATTTTGGTCATATCTCAGTTCATTAAGAAAAAAGGTTATTAGAAGCTATACTGCACATAAATTGTTTTCGTGTTGTTTACACATTTCAGAAGGCTTCACTGAGTCCAATGCAAATTGACATGGCAACTTCACTCTAAAATTGAAGGATGACACATTTTACTCTGTAACTCAAAAATTACCAAAATGTCACTTACCATATTTTACACCCAAAGCCCTTCAATTTTCTCCTTTTGTTTTATTTGTCCTTTTCCTTAGTGGATTCATTTCCTCTTGCCTCTTTTCCTTCTCCTTGGTGCATTCAGTTCTTCCTATCATCTCTTTCCATGGAGGATTATCTTCCTTTCTAATTTACTCCCTTCTCTTTGGAGGAGTCCATTCTTCTTGTCTCCCTCCTCCTCCTTGGTGGATTGATTTCTTTCTCTCTCCATTCCTTCTTCATAGATAACTTGTTTCTCTATGTTTCCTTCCACCTGCTTGGAATTAATTATTCTCCTGGTCTTCTCCTTTGACAACATGCTTCTCATTGCCTTATCTTATGTATTAAGCCTGCTCAGTGGCCGAGTGTATTTAGTAGTTGACTTTCTATCTCGCCACCAAAGATGCAAGTTCCAGCCTGGGTAAGGCTGTTCTTTATGAGTGTATACCTAGGAATTTATTTATTTCATCAAATTGCCACTCATCATCTTCAGTGTGATTTGAAAGGTGACATAAAAATGATCTCCTCCTATTCCATTGTTCCTCCTTTTCAGACATATCCCTCACTATCTCCCATTCTATTCCTTTTATCGGTTATCTTCTTCTTAGTAAATTTACAGTTCCCTGTCTTCACCCCTTCTCCTTCGAGGATATGTTTAATTCTAATAATAATAATAATAGAATTTGAAATAAACTTGGTTTATATTTATTACCTTATAATAGTTATTATTGTATAGTATCAGTTATTATTTTTATTATTTTGTTTCTACTATTCAAGTTTTATTAATGACCTGACCCTTCCTACAAACATTTTTGGCTATACTCATGAATCCTGTTACCAAAAATTCCTGGTTTGGTAACTGGCAAGGACATGAGTGGGTCTTACCTTGTGAGAGTCCCACCAGCAATATCACTTATTCATAATTCGTTGCCTCAAGGAGCAAAAAAGCAACATAAAATAAGGAAAATGTGAATTATTAATATCAATTTTAGCAATGATGCTTCGGTGTGTTGTTGATCTGTGATGAGAAACAATGCAGATTTTTTTTTTTTGCCCCTGGAGCCCGACCCTGTGGCCGAGTGGTTAGCACATCGCGCTGTGATGCCAAGGGTCCCGGGTTCGAATCCCGGTCAGGTTTGGTTGTTTGTGAATGTCCATTCATCAATTTCATCATTTCATCACTCATCCCCATCTTCGCAGATTAGCCAAGAGGCACAAAACGCGAAGTAAAATAAACTAAATCAATCAATCAATCAATCAATTTTGCCCCTGGAAATGGATGTTGCTAGGGACCTGTTGTAATCTGTGAGTCATGTATGCTTGTTGGCTCAGGATTGATTTGCTTTATTTTACTTCACTTTTCTGCCACTTTTGGTTAATTGCAAAGATGGGGATGAGTGATGATATTATGAAATTGATGCATTATTATATTAATTTTATCTTCTTTCTTCTTCCTAGTGAATTTACTGTTTCCTGTTTTCAGTCCCTCTCCTTCGAGGATATGTTTCATTCTATCAGCTTACAAACTCTCTGCTTTCTTAGAGGACTTGATTCTTTTTACTCCCATCCTTTCTACTTGTGGAACTTTACTTCTGCTGATTTTTTTTTTCTCCTTGGAGGAATTGCGACTTACTATATTCCTCCCTTCCCGTACCTTCTCACCTCATTCTTTGAGAACTTGCCTCCTCATATCTCCCCCCATTGACCTTGGAGAATGTGCCTCCTTATATCTCCTTCCTTTCTACTAATAGGAAATATTCCTTATTTTTACCCTTCCTTTGTATTTGAAACACTTTACTGGATTCACTTGTTCCTATGTTTCTCCAATTTCCATTGAGGACTTGTTTCTTCCTATCTTGCTTTGTTCTCATCTTTCTTGCTGTTACCTTCATCCATTGTCCTTGTGAAACTTTCTTCCTCTTATCTCTCACAATTTTGTCTCTGGATTGCCGTATAGTATTTTCCTCTGTCCTCTATGACTAACTAGATTCATTCTATTTTTCTGTTTTCTTGGTTTAGTGCCTCATCACATCATGTTTCTTTCTCATTGGAGAACTTGAATCTTTTCTTTCCCTTCTCCTTGAGTGTATATTTCTCCTCGTTTGTCTCCCGTTTTCTTGAAGGACTTGCATCCTGATCATATTTCTCTTCCTTTCACTTTGAGGATATATTTCTCCTTAGCTCTTCTTCTTCTCCTGCTTGTAGAATATCATCCTCCCCTTTCTCTGTCTGTCTGTCAGTCTCTCTTTCTCTCTCTCTTCATTCCTTGCTACGAGGAAATACTCCAACTTATAGCCAAGCCTTTATCTTGGATAACTTACCCTCTGCTACCCCCTTCATATATATAACAATGAGGAGAGAAAAAAATGGAATCTAGCAAATGGAAGAAGGAGGACAGGAAAACCTGAGTTGTCCAAGAAGTATGGAAGGTGAAAGGAGGAAATGAGCCAACAAAGTGAAATAGGATATATAGGAAGAACTGAGTCCTCCGTGGGGAATGCAAGGTGAGAAGGTGAAAGGAATCCATCATGTTTGATGAGGTGGAATAACAAGAACGGAGTCCAGGAAGGAAAATGAAGGTGATAGAAGGAATGGAATTTACCAAGTCGAAGAGGGAAGGAGGGAAGCTAACTATGTCCTTCATGGAGTAAGGAATGTGATAGAAGAAAACGAATCCACCAAGATGAAGGGATCCTGGAAGAACTTAGTCCTCCATGGAGAATGACATTTGAGAGGAAGAACAGAATAGGAAGAATGGAAAACAGGAGGATCTGAATCCTCTCTGAAGAATGGAAGGTTAGATATGAAACTGAATCCATTGTGTGGAATGTGAGAGATGTGATGAGCTGAGTCTTCTTCTTCATTTCTTCTATCCCTTACACATCATCTCACATCTCTTCTTTCTCCTTCAAGAACTAAGCATTTTCTGTCTCTTCTTCTTCCACTTCTTGGATCACAGTCCACCTTTCTTCTTCCATTCTTCTTGCATTATCTAGTTCTTAATATTTTCTTCATATTTTCAATCTACCAAGTGGAAGACAAACTATAGGAAGAACTGAGCCCTCCATGGACAATGGAGGAGTAGAGAAGAAGAAGAAGAAGAAGAAGAATCCACGAAGTTCAGCATTGGAGATTAACAGAACTGAACTTCCGTGGAGAATGAAAGCTGAGAGTTGGAATGCCAAGTGTTTAAGACCAGATTGAAATATCTGTGTCTTCATGGAGAATGAAATGTGAGATGGGGAAAGTAATGCATAGTGTGAAAGAGAGGAGATAGGAAGAACTGATTTCTCCACAGAAAATGGAAGATAAGGGAAGGGAATGAATTGACCAAGTTGAAGGAGGAGATTGGAAGAATTAATCCTTGAAAGAGAAAGAAAAGTGATATAATTCAAATTCAAATTTTCTTGATTGAAGGGCGAGGTTCAGCACCTAACCTTGTTTATACATTTACCTGTTGTACATAAACAAAATCATAATAATAAAAAAAGAAGAAAAATGATTACAAAGAAAAGAACAAAGACATTTTTAAAAAATCAAGAAAACACATAAAAAAGAAAATGAAACCCATTCACACACACACATACTGAACATTTCTGAGCAGCAGATTCATACAAAGATATTGAGATTAATGTACATAATTATGCTAGTTTTTTAGGTAAGATACAAGAAGGGTAATCCATAAACTAAAATATAGGATATGGGAAGAACTGAGTTCTTCATGTAGAATTGAAAGTGAGAAGATGAAAGGACTCCACTGGAGGGAGAGGTTAGATGAGAAGAACTCAGTCCTCTGTGGAGAGGGGAAGCTTTGAGGTAAATTGAAGTCCACTTGAAAGAATTGACTTTAGTTATGTCATGTTAAGTTGCTATTTTGCAACTTTGTACTTGTGATGATGAGGATGAGTGATGATATTTGATGAAGGGAATCATATAAAGAATGCTTGTACCCTGACTGCAATTCGAACCATGGACCATTGGTAGTGTAGTGCATTGTTCTAACCATTGCACCATGGAGGTCAGTGTTAATTTGAAGGGGATGACCTGAGCGATTCATGGAGAGTGGAAGGTAAGTAAAGGAATTACTAATAAATTCACAAAATATAGAACAACCTTAGTTGTAATAGATGGATAAATGAAGATGGAAGGGGAGAGGGAATCCACCAAGTTGAAATGAGTATACAGCTAAAACCGAGAGGCCCATAGAGATTGGAAGGTTATATGATGAAAGGAATCCACCAAGTGGAAGAAAATAAATACGAGAAAGAAACCCCTGCATGCAGAAAGGAATGAAATAGAAGTACCAAAATACCAAGTTGAAGCAATGATATAACAATAATTGAACCCCTCACGAAGAATAGACATTAGAGGATGAATGAGATCCGCTTAGTTGAAGAATGGAGTTGGAATGTGAAAGGAGGAAAGTAGAAGTAGAAGAGGGGAGACAGAAAGAAATGGAACCTCCCTGGAGAATTGAAGGTTGTAAGACAGACTGGAATAACTGATACTTTCAATGAAAAGGTAAGAGGAACGAGGAATGATTTCAGGAAAGGGTAGGGGGAAATAGGAAGAACTAAGTCCTGCAAGAAGAATGCAGAGAACAGAGAAATACGTGTCATAGGAAACCAAAAAGAAAGGAAGGATTGAGTTGTCAAAGGAGACTGGAAGAGGATAGAGAAAATAAGTCTACCAAGGAGAAGAGAGGAGAGAGGAAGAGCTGATTCATCCATGAAGAATAGAAGTCGAGAAGAGGAAGGGAATCCACCAAGTTGAAAAGGGAAATGGGAAGAACCGAGTTTTCAATGCAGAATGTAAAGTAAGAATGGGTAATTGAATATACCAAGTAGAATAATGGAGATAAGAAGAACTAGGTAAAAAATTGAAGGTGAAAGGAATAGAGGAATGCACCAAGTGGAAGAGAGGAGATAGGAAAAAGTGAGTCTTGAAGAGTGAAGAGGTGAGATGGAGTGAAGTAATTCCACCAAGAATGTTGAATGAAGTGATTACTCCAAGGAGAATGTAAGGAAAGAGGAAAGAGGAGAATAATTGAAGAACTGTGGCAACTGCAGATAAGGGCGAGAGAGATAGCATGATATACAGGGGTTGGACAAAAATATGGAAACACCTGCAGAAATGCACATTACCTTTATTAATATCGATTAGGACCACCTTTAGCAAGCAGAACGGCCTGCAGTCGATGTGGAATGGACAAATACAGGTTGCGTATGGTTGTCAAAGGGATGTTGTGCCATTCTTCCTCCAAAGCAGCTGCAAGTTGTTGTAGAGACGATGGTGGTGGGTAGTGGGCTCGCACCTTGGTCTCAAAAACTGACCACAGGGGATCAATAATATTGAGGTCTGGTAATTGTGGAGGCCATGGCAGATGTAACACTTCATCTTCATGCTCATCAAATCAGTCCTGGACGATGTGAGCTGTATGAACAGGGGCTCTGTCATCTTGAAACATGGCATCACCATCTGGGAACAAAGTTTGCACCATGGGATGCAGCTCGTCACTCAAAATGGTTACGTAGTCCCTGGCAGTGACATGTCCATGCAGAGTGATGATGGGTCTGGCAGAATACCAGGAGATTGCTGCCCAAATCATCACTGAACCACCGCCATGCTTCACTCTCGGTACCAGACAGTCTGTATTGTACGCTTGTGCTGGCGTTCTCCACACGTATACATGGACGTCCGCAGGAATTTTTTCTAGGGAGAGGCAAGCAAGGTAATTTTTTTCCAGGGGGGCAAAGGACACATATTTTCCTCCAAAATAGTGATGCCCTCTCAAAAAACACTATTTCAGTCTGAAATTATCATGTTTCTTCCACGAATTTATAATAATTAACAAAAATTACTGTGATTGAAATGAAACTATGTGTGAAATATATAATTTTTAGGTATACATTCATTTTCCAGGGGGGGGGGGGCATGGCCCCTCCTTGCCCCTCTTCCGGACGCCCATGCACGTATACTCGGCCAGCAGTTTGAAACAATGTAAAGGATGACTCATCCGACCAGATTACAGTCTTCCACTGCTCCATTGTCCAGTTTTTATGGGCGTTGCACCACTGTCTCCGTCTAGCAGCATGGTCAACAGTGACGAGTGGTTTGGGAATTGCAGATCTGCCATGAATACCCTGCTTGTGGTGTTCTCTTCTGAATGTTTTGATGCTAACAGGGTTTGTAAGCACTGTATTCAGCTCAGCAGTGACTTTTGGAGCCATGGTGATCTTCTGCTTGCTCACATTCCTACCCAATGTGCGTCTGTCTCTGTCACGCAACACACACTTGCGTCCACGCTGGTGGTTCGCTGATGCGGTTTTTCCGGAAGTCTCGTAGGCAGTCATGATCTTCGACACTGTGCCTCTTGATACACCAAACATTTCCGCTACTTTCCTCATGGAAGCTCCCACCATACGCGCACCCACAATTTGCCCTCTTTGAAACTATGGCAGCTCAGACATGATTCACAATAATCTGCACGGACCGGTCGCTGAACTGTAACTGGACCATTTGTCAGGTTGGCCAGGGTGTATACCTCGCAGGAAATGCCAGTGACCACAGTGCAACCTACCATTCAGAGGCAAATCATGTTTGAAATGGCTACCTGTTTTATACCAGATGTTTCCATATTTTTGTCCAACCCCTGTAAATGAACAATGGATAAAGGCTGGATGAATGAATAAGACGAATTCACACAAGGCAGGAAGAACAGATCAAAGGGAGAGAGGGCAGAAAGTAAAATCATCAAATGCAATAGACAGTTATAGGAATGACTGAGTCCTTCAAGCAGAATGAAAGAGATTGAAGGAATGGAAGATACTGCTGGGAAATGGGGATAATAAAATAAATTAGGCTCATAAGTAGGAGGGAGGGAGATAGCATTAAATAAATCATCAATGATAAGGAAAAGGTAAAAGAAAAACAGTTCTACAAGGAGTATGGAAGGTGAAAAGAAGAAGGGAATCCACCAAGAGGATAATCAGAAACAGAATGAAAGAGTCCTGCAAGGAGAAAGAAGGGAATCTACTATGGGGAAAGAGTTGGAGATGTAAAGAACTGTATCATCCAAGAAAACAGAAAGAGGAAATTTGGAAAGAAATTGTAAATAAATTTCTTATCTCAATGTGTTCTTCTTCTCATCTTGGCTCTCGGGAAGGAGGATAATTGTTCAGTTACTCCAAGATTTGATGCACGGTGATTCTTCCAGCTCTTACAAGGACAATGGAAGAGTCTAGAACAAAGAAAGGAATGATGCAGAAGCATAATAGTTAGCACAAATTTATATCATCATGCAGAATACATACTTTAAATATATTTTACTTTTGGTTTTAATTCATTGGTCTCTGAAATCTTCAGAACCTTCTCAGGAAACTAACTGTCAATTAGGTATGTGAGTTAGGAGTGCCACCCATGAATATTCGTTTTGAAATTAGAACATAGTGTACTCTACTGTACATGAATGCTTGTGTGTAGCTGAATATTATTTCCTTGTCTTTGTTCTAAACTCAGATGTGCTGTCCTGTTGCTCCACTAGATAGCATAACATTATAACGCTAATGTCATTTGCATGCTTGGTTCAAAAATGTGACATGTAGGAATGAATTTGTGATGAAAATAAAAGCTGACATGAATAAACATGATACTGCTTTGTATGTTACATATTTAAGGCACGTGGTGGACAACTGTCCTCGAAGCATGTGACTGATGTTAATTTTATATCATTGTGTCACTTGAAAATGCAGGAGAAAATTGCAGTTGATCTTAGAAGTAAGAGAATGAAAGAACATTCAGAATGCAAGCACAGTGTATTCCAAGGTGGATTTTGTACCTTAAAGATAGATAAAGGTTAGGGTGATAGGTGTACCCCATACTCCTAAGCATGTTGCAGAAAATGATACACCTAAAGCAGGGTTAATAGACACTGAACAAAAGTTGGTCAAACATGGAAAACCTATCCTTAGTGATCGCAATTCTGAGTGATTTCTGTTCATCTTTAGACTTTATATATGTTACGCATAATCTTATCCATGCATAAAATTTACTTGAAACAGGCTTTTTGAAACTACATTTTTCTAAATCTACAGAAAACATTTAAGGAAATGTCTTCATAACAGCAGGTTTCTTAAAGTGGAAGAGTCGTTAATGCTTGAACTTATATATATAGGATTTCTGATTCCAACAAGTTATGGTGACTAACTTTCAGCCATGAATTTAAGGGAGATTTCCAACTTTCAGCATTGAGTTTATGGGACATTCTGGGATCTGTTATCACAACAAATTTTGACCATCTTTAGTCGCAGAGCATCACTTCAGCAAATATTTATGTAATGGTTGTTTATTTTTTGAAACATATTTTACATTTTGTATAATAGACAGATCAAAATAGACAAAAGAAGAATTACAATGTCAATCCAGGAGCCAGGATGATCAAAAAAGTTAGCTCTAACATGAGGGATGTAGGAAATACAGGAGATTTGGCCACCCTACAACAAACACTAGGTTTAATTAACAATCGAATTGTTTTAATCTACAGTAAATGTTGTCACATCAAACAATGTATTACATCAAAGTTCTTCTCTCTCACTTAAGCATCTTATCTTCCAGAGCTCTTATTCAGCTCAATAGTGAGCACTTTCGCCTTTCATGTGAGCTATTATTATAAGTTTGATCTCTGTTAGAAGCAACAGTATCTCAGTGTACAAAATACAATGAGGAAACTACTGGAAAGGAAGTAGTAGTTGACTTCAGTCCAGAAAGCCAGATAACAACAGTGATGGAACTTCTTGTGGCTATAACTCAATACCCAATAAAAAACTAGTTCTAAAACATTTAGATTTTGATACTCAAGTGATTATACCATTATAACTTTAATGTTTTTGTACTTTCCAATTATTTTCCCAGTGCTTGGTCAACTCTAAAGCAATTGAGCCCTCCACAGAGATTGAATCTGGAACATAGTGAATACATACATAGTTTTCAATCATTAGGGAAGATGCACCCCAACCAAACCACACTTCTAATGATGGTGTTTAATAGTTCAAAAAATTGCCTTGTACTCGTGTTTCAATCTTATTAAATAAAATGTATTTGTACTCTTGACAATAGTATATATGTACTCTTATCTAATTGAAATACTGTTAATTTACTGATTCATGTGAAAATTAATTACAAACGTTTGAGTGGAAATAATAATGCACTTCATGAGGAGAGTTGTCTTTCACTACATTCTACATGAATTTGAAGTTGAACAGAATTTTCTTTTGTCTGTTTCTCATAAATTCTGATGTTTGGACAGTCATTCCCACTAACCTTCATCATAAAGTGGTTATACCATGGTCTGGTTGTAATTTCAGTTCTTCACAGCTGTTCGTATACCTTTCAGTGATGCATCATACATCTATAGCATTGCAATTAACCAGTTCACAGAAGTAGAGAAGGGATGAGAAAAAAAATAGCATTATGGAAATAATGTCTGCTCCTACATATTTAGCCTGACTAAGTAGATAATTGCATTAAGCAGTCGACCTTTGATCTCATCACCAAAATTTCCTTGTTTTAGTCCCAGTCTGGGAATGCATGTTTCTTATGAGTGTCCCTTCATATATTTCATCTAATCATCGCTCATCCATATGTCGCAATTAGCTAAAAGTGGCTGAAAAATGACCTCAAAATGACAAAATTACAATTGTAACAGATTTGAATGTAAAGTTTGCCAAATTTCATGATTGGGGAAAATAAATAGTTGAAGTTGCCCTTGAACCACATTTTCATTAAAAATAACCCAAGATACCACATGTTCCAAATATGTTCTCAATATATAATACTGATGATGGTATTGGATAATTTTGAAAACATTCGAGACAATTATGTAATATATACATCGTGGAATTTTTTTGATGGAAACCTTCCAATTCAATAAGTATGGTCTGCTATTTATAGAAGACTACTAAAGTATACATGTCAGTGTACGAACAGAGCACTTCGATGCTTCTTGGAATTTTGAGGAAGCGGTATTTTAACCCCTTGCAGGTTATCAACATGCAGGGTTGGGTATGGCCCTGGTATCCAAACAATGCTTCCAGCTTGGGTAGTTTGTGACCAGATTGAAGAATGACCGCTTGAGCAGTGGTAAACCACATATATGCAAACAGTTACAAGTTGTCCCTAACAGAACGCAATACATGCTAAAATAAGTATAGTTGTGGCAGAATGCCTATGCAGATTATAATATCTCCAGGTAAGTACTATTATTTGTACCAAATTACTATTGAAACAGCCCAAAACACACAAGGTGTTAAAAGTAATTATCTTCACAAACTGTACGATTTCTTGAGCTACATATTATTTGTCTCAATTTTGTGAAGGACGATTTTCTGAATTCTTCTGAACAAACATTTCAAAGAATCAAAAATTTTAAATAAGTAAATACGTTTATCTCATTTTGAGGTAAATTTATTTTTGGAGGCCATTTTTGGTTCATATGAATCTGCCTTACTTGTGTTGTTGACTTGTAATCAAGGGGCCCCTGTTTGATACCCAGTGGAATCACATGGCACAGTGGTTCGGATCCCACTTTAAACTGTAGGTCCAGTCCCAATTAGCCTTACTATGCATGAAGTTGACTTAAAACACCAAATCAATCAATCAATCAATGAATCTGCCTTGCAAAATAAGTTTATTTAGTCAAGCACAATAGCCAACTCTTGCAATAAGTCACGTGTGGTTGCACATATATTAAAGCATCTAGAGAATAATTATATTCTTGTGGTAAGGAGTTGTTGTCATTTAACAAATTTTATTTGTTTATTCCATCAGCATTATTGAACATATAGTGCCATGCTGAACTTACCAACTTAACATAGGCACATTTATTGCTTAATGAGACATTTTTCTTGTGTTGCACGGCAGGTTCAGTTTTTGGAGTATTACAATGCTTTACACAGACTGTTCAAAGAATTTTGAGAACATTAGAGGAGAAGGTGTAAATATTGGCGAACGTTTAAATATGGGATTTGGAGTTATCAGCGCTCCCGGGTGCTGCAGCCTGGCAGAGGCTAAGGGAACTGGTTATCTGTCAAGGACAAAGGTTGCGACGCCAATTCGCAAGAGAAAGTGGTGGTTAGATTCGGCCTTGGACGCTGATATAGAATTGCGAGCTCCGAAAACTTTTTGCAGGTATGTTTTAACTCAGCGTTTTCTGAATTCTCATCTGCTTCGTATCGGTTATGATATTAGCAGTACATAATTTGAATTTGAATTTAAAATTTTGGGAGCGTCAGCACTTAGGCTATTTTGCTCCCGTCACATTATACGGGGATCAACCCCTTATCATTACAAATAACAACTCTAACGTTGCATAACTAAAAATCTTAAAATGTTCTGACTTTTGTTAAAAGCTGAGGCTGTAAACGGGCACTCAGCACACACAAGGACAAAAAACAGGACAACACACACAAAATTATACTGGCCATAGGACCAGTCGCCAGAGCCTCGTTAGTCTTTAGTCCAGGGTGCACTACGTGGAAGTGAGGTTGACTTTTGGGCGCCTACGTGGAAGGTCACCCCTTACACCCCTAGCAGTACATAAAACAAATGTGGGCTTTTATAACGCCATGATTTGTTTGTGAAATATGTACCACAGAGAGCGAAAATAAATTGAAGAAGAAAAATAGCAAAAGTAAAGTAAAAAAAAAAGTAAAGTGTTCCCCTGTGCTTAGCACCACGCCATGAAGGCATATAGGGGGTGTGGGTGTAACGCCCCACACTTTCTTGATCCGGTCGTGAGTGGGGGTGATGTGATCAGCACCATGCCCCTGACCGCCTTTACCCCCCAGGTTTCCCCAGGTACCCATGTTATTCGATGCTGGGTGGGCGCTGGGGCCGCTTACAACGTTAGAAAAATAGTGTGATATATATTATATTTATACACAGGGTGAGTGTATATTGAAAATGTGCCATAGATTTTGTAAAATTTAATCAATCTCAATGAAATTTTCTGTACATATACATTTTTTAATGTAGGCAGCAGCAGCATCCACCAGTTTGTTCCAAGGACTGGGGATAGAATCCAGGGTCATCTGAATGAATTGCCACTGGACATTTGTAATAACATGCTGAATTTGTGCCTCCAATTTTCCCACAGTGCGAGGTTTTGTCTTTTACACTTACTCCTTTGCCCAGCCCCAGTGGAAAAAGTCACAAGGCATAAGAGCTGGATGTTTGGAAGGCCATTCATGTATGTGTGTGTGTGTGTGTGTGTGTGTGTGTATATATGTTCAAGGGGGTGCCTTACCATTGAAAATTGCCACTGCCCTCTTGGCAGTTCCAGTCTGTTCCTGAAATTACAACCCTAGAGTACTGCCTTCTATAAAAAAATCATGTTTCGAGCTTTTTCCAATAATAAATATTAGGACCCAAACATGGCTCACATTGAAAGTAAAGTAGCCTTATTTTATTATTATTTTATATTTATTAATTTATTTATTAGTGTTCTAATAGCTTTGAAAGTTTTCACCTTTTGGATTGTGCAAAATTATGCATTTTTCTTGTCAATTTTTGTTATGTTTCAGCTGACCTCTGTGGCAGAGTAGTTAGCACAGCATGCTAAACATCAGGGTTCCCAGGTATAATCCCAGTCTGGGCATGGTGGGTGTTCTTTGTGAGTGTTCCTTCATTAATGCAATGGATTACACTGGGGAACAAAAAAAAAATATTTTATTTTGTGGCATAAAGTTTAATAACAGTTTCAGTACACAAAACAGCTGTGATTGCCAATTGTATGATTGGTTAAGTTGAATTGACTCCAGTTATAAAAATAAACACACCATGGAAAATGTAGGAGGTAAAATTACTCCACGCTTTTCTCGGTAATATCAAAATTTGATAAGGGGCTGAAATTGTTCAAAATTCTAATTTTACGTAATGTATACAGTGCTTAGTGAAAATGGGTAACATAAAATAAAGAATTTTGCGTTACTATGGGGACAAAAATCAACAGCCATGTAATAGTTGCATATGTGGTGGAAACCGAATAGTCAAGAGTGAATTGCATCTTCCATTGTCATATTACAAATACAATCAACCTTGTACAGGTCTAGCAACAATTTAGAAATAAATAAATAAGTTTCTTAATGGTACAAAGACTGTAATCACAAAAAGAAATATTAAGTTGTTCTTGGAAGTTCATTTATATGTATGTTTCCGCCATTTTGGTTTAGTTGCATTTATTTCATAAATTAGAGCCAATTCAGGAAATATATTATTATATCATTATTCAGCAGCATGAAATTGCTCTAAATTAGCTCTCAAACACTGTGCCGCAATTTCACTGTTCCCCAGTGTTATCAATATCAATACGTTTATTCATCATTAAGCATTACAATAATGCAATAAATGTCAACATTGGTACAAATATAAAACATAATACAAGAATAGTATAAACATACAAATATAAAACATAATACAAGAATAGTATAAACATACAAATATAAGACATAATACAAGAATAGCATATATATCTAAATATAAAACTCAATACAAGAATAGCATAAACAAGCCTACGTGTATATATATACAGGGTCATCCATTTGAGATGTCAGAAAAGTAAACAGTTATATACAAGAGGTGAATGTACGTATCTCCGAGCAGCTTGTTGTAATATAAGCAGAAAGGATGTAAGTTTCGAGTGAGTGGAGGTTTACAGACTTCAGCCACATGGCGGCGCTAATGTGCATGGTAACAAAGGTGTTGGTCACGTCACAACAGTGCTCACAGTATGTCGTATGGTATGCAAATTTTTCGACTATTACATGCATGCTGAAGACTGTAAACCTCCACTCACTCGAAACTTACATCCTTTCTGCTTATAATACAACAAGCTGCTCACAGATATCTACATTACCCTCTTGTAGATAACGGTTTATTTTTTCTGACATCTCCAATGGATGACCCTGTATAATAAATACATTGGGTGAGTATGGAGAGAATAGTATTGCACATATTAAAAGTTCTAGAAATTTAAATCTTCTTTTGAGTGCAGAATAAATTCATCTATTGAGTTGAAAACCTTTTCTCTTAGCCAGAATTTTTCAAGAGGTGGACAGTGAGCTGTCCCTGGCAGCTGGTTGAAGAGTTTTATTCCCATGTGTTTGTAATTATTTTGTACTTGGCTTAGCCTGGTTGGTAGTGTGTCAAACTTATAACTGAATCTTGTGTTGTGCCTGTGTACAGAGTGTCTCATGTTGAATTTAGGAATATTTTCTTTGATAAACATTAGGCAGCTAAATATCTATAGGCATGGAACAGTCATTATTTTATATTGTTTGAAAAGAGGTTTGCATGAAACAGATTGGTTGAATATTTCAGCCATATTTCTTACTGCCTTTTTCTGCCAAATGAATATATTTTGGATATGCTGTAGTCTTAGTAAGATATACCTCATTTTCGCTCTATGTGCTTGATGTAAATGTATTTTAATGACTAAAAAATCGTAACGATTTCTATAGCAGTTTGAATTTTCAAATGTACAGACATCTACAGAGAAAGTAAGTAGACTTGGCAAAAACGAGAACTTCTTAGTGATTCCATCTAACTGTGTTCATTATGTTCCGCATGCACAGAAAAACTTTATTTCATATTGGGATGTAATATCTGTACATTGGATATAGTAATTTGTGCTTTTCATTAATTATGGCTATAGAGTACAGGCAGGGGCAGTGCCAAGAGGGCATGCCCCTTAATTTTCTTCTGCACCCCCTTCAGCACTCCCTACGGTGAACTAAAAACAATAACATTAATATGTAATATTTTATCATGTTGTTAAATTGATCGCCGAATGTTAGGTACTGTAAAGACCATTATTATTGTATGCAACAGGCAAGCACTGAAAGAGGTGTTTTGATAATTGCCTATAGCTTAATGCGAGTTTTTTTTTCATTGTTGATAAACAGTTTATTTTCCACCTGCTTGTTCTTTCTTGCACTGGAGCAAGAATTTCAGCTGCTTTCAAGGTATCACCAGGTCATACTCGGGAAATTATTTAATGTGAATTGTAATGTGAATGGTAGTTTTCTTGTTAATACATTCTATGTATTTGTTCCATGCAGAGGCGTGGTGTGCATGTAGCTGGTGTTACCACAGGTAACAGCAGAATGTAAAGAATTAAAAAGTTGTTTCAATAAAATGACAACATTGTTAAATACGTTAATGATCAATGTTGCCGTCGAGTAAATATTGCCTAGGACATTTTTTCTGCAGCCGACAGAAGCAAAGAGGTAGGCTGTTCCACTACCCTGAAGAGGCAACAAGGAAGAAGAGGGTGCCAATGCAAGGAAAGAACAGGGAAGGACTTTGGGGCATAGTGTGCTATGGGGTTATTCATATGCCTGTTAAGTAGCCCTGTTGCCATTCTGACCTACCGGATCAGCCAGTGTTGTCACATCCGATTAACAGAAAAGAGATAAATCCCGCCAAAAATAGGAATACCCTTTCTGTAAAGCAACTAGAGGTAGAATGCAGAGCCAAGGCGGGATTAAGCTACAACTGAGACCAGTTAAGTAATAGACGAAAATATAGTTTCATGGTGTGATTCGTGATTTGGACAAACCTTGCTCCAAAATACTAAGTTAGCAACAGTAGTATATACAGCTGGGCTTCCCTTCCACAAAGGAGCGGAGTTCTGTCGTCTGCTCAGTGCTCACCACACAAACGTCAAACTGACCCGAGAAAAATGTGTTTCTTCTTCTTCCCCTTCACACCTCATTGCCAAAGAAACAGAGATAGATGAAGAATTGACAAGGGTCTACCATTATTCATTGGATTTTCGTCGTAACCATAACCACACCGTCTCATGAGTGGCGGTTCTTTCTAGGAGTGTTTGTGGCTTAATCACTGTGCTGATTGCAAAACAAGAACAAAATGAACAAATATCTAGCCTAGCTGAAAGACATGTTTTCTTTACGGGGGGGGGGGGGGAGTGGCTGATAACGTCTAGCAGGCATAATTGTCGTACACCTTAGAAAAGTCACGCCACACCACTAGTTCCAAGTAACATGTCTAGTAAACGTAGCATTTTAAGCTTTTTTCAAAAACTGTTAGAATGTTCACAAGAAATTTTACAGTTCATTGTTGGGGATAGTGCGGCAGAAGGCATTTTAAAGATGACACAGTTGCTGTGCTCTTTGCATTTTTCCTGTGGCATACGGAAGGTATAATGTACTATTTATTTTGTACCTCCATTGGTTAAATTGAAAAAGTTCAAAAATTGTATTTTTAAGGGCAGGATGATTTTTTTTTTTTTGTATTTCACTACATAGTTCAGTAATACTGTAAAGTGTATCTGAATGTTTACACTGTATGATCACTTTCTTGGAGTATAAGACTTCATACATATCATCATGGGCATCCAGGGGGGGGGGGGGTGCAGAGCTTCCCTGAAAAATGAATGTCAACCTAAAGTTATATATTTCACAAATATATTTTAATTTCAGTTAGTAATGTATGTTAATCAGTGGCAAAGATTAGGGCTACAGTTGGCGCCCGCACTATGCTAAACCATATCTACCAAGGGAAAGTAAACTGTCCTTGCCCCCCTCACCCTCCGCAGTTTTGAAAGGTTGCATGCATGTTTCATGTTTTCTTTATTTTCAGAATCGCACCCCATAAATTTGTTTTTGCAACCCCTCAGCACCCCTAAATGAATAATCCTGGCACCGCCGCTAAGTACAGGAGTAATTATAACTTACACAACAAAGCAAACAATGTAATACATTATATTAAAAACAACAGAACGAATTTAGTCATGAAGGATTATGCATCTGTGGAGTGGGAAATATGAGAATCGCTCATGCATTGTAGCCCAAATGAATCTGCACAGGTGAAAAATACCACTACAAGGTACTGAAAAAATAAATACAAAGTTCATTGGACATAAATATAACAATGCCAAAAGAGTGTAAAATGTAGCAGGAATTTATTGTACTGTAACCATTTTTGTAATAATTCATCCTATTGAAATGTATTGCATGAAAACGAGCTGATTTACTTCCAAATATTTACAATGGCTTAGAACCCTAACTTATTTTAAAAAATTGATATATTATAGTAAAAATTAATGTGACCAAGAAGACATATGATCATCAAAAGTTAATTTTGACAATGACATTTGCAATTCAGATATTATGTTATCTTGCCTGCAGATTGTCTTCCCTGTAGAGGCTAGGATTTTTTTGAAACATGTTAATGGTACCACAAAATATTGCAATGTAATTAATTTTGAGGGAACAATGCATTCTTCTTCTTTTATTTGAACTTATTAAGAAATTGTAGCATTTTGGCCTCCAGTGCTGTAGTGAGAGTTCTAGTAACTAATGTTCACTGATCAACTCTTTCACGTAAATTGTCTACACATAACACAAGTTTCAATCACTAATGGTGAGGAGTGTATGAATAGCACTTAGATCACTTAGGGCCAGTTTTTCAATGTCCTGTTAATCTTTCTGTTAACTAACTGCCAGTTGGAGATAACAGCCAGTCTTAACCAGCACCGGGTTTTTCAATGTGAAAGTAACTGCCAGTTAACTAAACCATGGTTCGTTCTCCGAAACAGTGTGTTGGCAATTCTGAAGCAAGGAAATTACAGGAAATCGATCTGTGCACCATCTGCTAGTATAGATTCAAACTGCATCGACTGCCACATAGCCTGGCGTTTAAATATAGAACTACAAGCACGCTGTGCTCGAAAGCACGTTATTGCATGTGAAACGATAGGAACAATAGCTGCGCATCCATTTTGTATTCTTACGAAATAATTTAACGAAAGACAGCACTACAACTTCGGTTTTCTTCTAATAAAGGCCAATTCCACGTGGGGGAAATGATGTTATGAGGTGCAAGTGCAGATACTTTCTTGTAGAAGAAGCGTGAAGAACTCGAAAGTCGAGACATTAATAATACCTGTTTGTTGATATAAACACTATTATTATTATTTTTAACATATAAATATTGTACATTTGACTGCATGCTTTGTACCTCTCTATGCATGTTGTTGAGTGAAAAAACATCATGTTAATAGTAAGCATGCTTTCTAAACTTCTAAAAATATGAAGGTACAAGTAAAAATAATTTTAAAATTTACAGTAATATTTATCCGAGAAGATCATTCAACAATAAAGCGTGAATTGAATGCAACACACGTAATAAATAATTGACAAGAAAAAAAATACCTGTGACCAGGACTTGAACTCATATTACAAAACACAACACGCTCCGAAAGGTGTTGCCGCTAACAACTACACCACATTACTGTCTGGGGATTTTCCTGCCTGGTAGACCAGATATCCTGGTCACAAATTCTCTAACACAACCTTGCCAAGCGAATTCTAGCAACTACGCTGCTTAATTTCCATATTTGCATGGACGTTGGTAAGCTCTGCCAAACAAAATAAGTATTTTTCTGTACCAATTTAAAAGTTTTATGAATCATATCTTGTTTAATCTGACATTGAAGTTGCGAGTGTGGAACTTCGATAGCTGCACGAGGCATCCATGTTGCTTCGTAACTTCCAGTTAGGCTGGTAACTGCAAGAAGAAGCACCAGTAAAGATAATCGCCACCAGAGTTCCAGTTACGAGCTAACTGTACATTGAAAACCCGCAATTTTCACTAACTTCCAGTTACGTGCTAACATGAACCTTAACTGAACATTGAAAAACTGGCCCTTAAAGAACAAAGATCAAGTATAACCACTGCCAGCCATGGTAACACAACAATTACTTCCCAAGAATAAATAATACTGCAATGACACATTAAGTTAGTTATTTTTGTTATATTTCCTAATAATATAAACTGATTACTTTCTTGCACATAACACTGTAAGTAATTTTTCCATTCCGACATGCAATATGTTGATGGTAATGAGTACAGCATCAAACTTTCTGGCAAAAGCATCCAAACTAACCATTAGCCAATAGTCTAGAATGTTTTTCCTATATTTGAGTTGAATGTATGCCATCAGGAACAGATAAACTTCTCTTTTAACAGCCAAGAATACTAACTGACTGCTTTCTTCGATCTCCTCCTCTATCAGATACATCTCCAACCCTGCTTTGGCCAGTCAGCATACAAATGAGGATCAGTGTAGCACACACACTGGGAGAAATGTATGTCCACACCATTCATGGTCTGACAGTTGCACGTAAGCAGCACTGAAGGAGAATTACAATTTTTGGAGTTGATTCCCAACGGCATCAATCCTTTGACAAGGTGGAGCCTGGGCCACTGGAAATTAATACTCCCTGGCAACCTATATAGAAAAACAACCTTGTCGTGAACACCAGACGAAGTGGAGCCTGGGCCACTCATAACTTCATGTACAAGAGGTCCTTGTAACCGACAGATAAGGTGGTAAGATAAGGAGCCTTGGCCACCGAGATAATCCTACAAGGCAACAATTTATTCTCTATATAAACACCATCCACAAACACATCATGTGTCTAGGATTGCAATATGATTTAGTATATCACACACTACCCTGAAGACAGAGGCAGAATCAGCCTTCCAAACATTGGTAATTTAAAAAGAACACAGTGGTTAAAAGTCCAAATCTAAGAATGAATAAATCACCACTGATCAGCTACAAAGAAGGACTCCTCCTCTGTGTATCTTACATAGACACACATGGACACAGAGCATTTTAACTGTTTCGCCTCCATGCACATGTAACAAAATTTATTATAAACATTGACACGTGATTTTAAAACAGGCCTATATTTAAAAGAGAAAAAAAGAAGTTCTTGAATATATCATTTCAGGCATACATCCATGATCAAACTGAAGCATTTTCAAAATGACAATAACCTCTTTAGACAAAGTGGAATCTTGGAATGTACCAAGGTTAGTTCATAGTTGGTGCTCTTAACTTCAGGTGGGTTGAGTTGATGTCAGTCTTGTAACACATGTTTCTATTTTCTTTCATCTGCAAGGCTTGATTGAATGAACATTCAGATGAGGTGAAATAGCATTCAAATGGTTTGGCAGTGAGAATTGTGAGAATAACATGAGATGGATCACCTTGATGGAAAAGTCTACACAGACATCATGGACAAAGAAACATTTCATCCTGTCTATTGCCACTGAGACAATTTGTAGAAGTGGGAAGTATAATTTGCCTATCTCACCATTCGTAAATCACTTTCTTTGGTAAATGGAGACTTATAACAATTGTGTATAACAAAGTGTCTCTTGAGTTCTTTGTTTTACAAGTGTTTAGATATGAAATATTAGATATCACTTTGTATCAAAGAGTACAAGATTAAAGTATATACATGTAATGTACATAGGTAATGTTCTTAAACTTTTATTTACAAAGATTGATCAATGTAAATTGTAGCTCTTTTTTTACTTTTCCTTTTTAATTACTCAAATTACATAAGAGAAAACTAAACAGATAATTTTGAAAAGTCAGGCTTGTTTTAACAACAGCTCTTCTAAAGAATGATGGAGTAAGATTCTAGATGCAACATATACATGGATAAATTAGGAGGCAAAGTTTACAACTCACCCCTTTCTTTGCAGGATATAAATAAAATTAATTATAAATTGACAAGTTATTGCCCACCTCAGACATCTGAACAGGTGATAGCAGCCTTTTGCGAGTGGTGACAGTGAGGCATTGAAATTGACAGGTGATAAAAATTGCAAATTACACTGCATTATTGCTTGTTTATGAAAAAGTGAATACTGGAATTAAGATGGCGGCAACTTGTAGAAGCTGCGCTGATCATCGTCCTGCTTTTCGAGAATTTTCAGTGTTCTTTCTGAGTTTATCTTTAATCCTGGTGTACTCGTGCCTCCGCTATAGTGTTTCCTCCTCAATGTCAAAGAACTTTCATGATCTATTGCGATGGAGATGTGCTAAGAGAGACTTTTCATTTTCGGCACTCGCGGCAACAGGTATGCGTGTCTTTGCCATGGCTTCACCAAGCAGCAGGAAGCAGCGCTCGTCAGGTAAGGGGACCCCATCCCGGTACTTTTACTTCCTATGCATGGCTTTAATCTGTGGGGACATACAAGTGAATCCGGGACCTGTGAAAACGTCAGCAAATTTCTCTGTGTATTACCAACATACACAGAGCATTAAGAACAAGCTTACTGACTGTGCTGCTTTTGCGTGTGAACTAACGACATATGATTGCTTGATATTTACGGAAACATGGTTAACTGAAAATGTTAGTGACACTGAACTATCATTCGCAAGCCATTTTAACATCGTATATAGAAAAGATCGTGTGACTCGTGGTGGTGGTGTAATGATATGTGTTAGCACAAGATGACCCAGTAAAGTACGCAATGAGCTAAAGCGGAACTGTGAATTTCTGTGGGTGGAGGTTTCAGTATCCAATTCAAATAATCTTCTCCTTGGTTCGTACTATAGACCAAATAAAAATAGTCCACCGCACCTTCTCGAAGAATGTCGAGATTCGTTACTTGCAGCAATTGCCCTGGGGGACGTTGCACTTTTCGGAGACTTCAACCTGTCTATTGAAAGGCAAGACCCTGGTCATTGAATAGCGAAGTGTGCAAATGACCTATGGTTCATCAAAACTTTCATTTCTGGTTTAAAGCTGAGGCAGCATAATTCATTCAACACCAGGAAGGACAGTAATCTAGATTATGTTGTGTCCACATTGAATAATGTAAATATTATGCCACGTAAGAACCTCCTCAGTTCTGACCACGATAGTTTGGATGTGTCAATTTCCATCCCCCCACCTACTAAAAGAGGTCATCGCCCCTTGATCCAGAAGATCCTGTGGAACCGAGCACCATGGGAGGAGATAAGACGTACCCTTGACTGCTTCCCCTGGGGCTTTTTGGAAGATGGTACAGTCGACGACTCAGGTGAGCTATTTACAGCTGCCATTCATGCAATGGTGAACGACCTTGTCCCTTCAGAAAGAATAGCGCTCGACAATTTCCAAGTTGGTTGGACTAAGAAGTGCTCGATGTACTGGCTAACAAGAATCGAGCCTGGCAAGTTTGGAAGGACTTCTCGAGTGATCACACTTACAACACTTTTGCTGTTCTTCAACGGCACTCACAGTACCTACTCCGAAACAAATACAAAGAATACATAAACAATATCAGTGCAACAATACAGGAAAATCCAAAAAACTTCTTCAGTTTAATAAACTCGAGAAGAAATAACAGCAGAATTCCTCTTGAAATTACACACAATAGTGAAAGTGCGAAAGGTGACTGAAGGGCTGAACTCTTAAATGCTTATTTCCATGGTAACTTCTGTCCGCCTGCCCCCTTGCAACGTTGCCAAACATAAGATCAGTCTGTTCTTCATCTCTAACAAAGCTTGCCACTACAACCGACGAAATGAAAAGTCTATTGTCGTCTCTCCCAGCTCACCATGCCCTAGCGCCGGACAATATCATCACCATGTTCCTGAAGAAAACTGGAGAATCCCTTTCTTATCCCCTCTGCATTCTTCTGAATAGATGTTTCTTGGAGGGCGTCTTTCCTCATGCTTGGAAGCGAGCTAACATCACTCCCATTTACAAGAATGGCAACAAAAACCTTGCTTCTTCCTATAGGCCAATCTCGTTACTCTCTTCTCTGTCCATCATTTGTGAAATAATCATCAAAGACAGGCTATACGAGGGTCACTATTTATATTTTGAGCCTAACAATGAAAAAACAGGAATTTGGCATTGAAAACTGCTTTATTGTTTTTCGAAGTATTCTCCTTTATGGGTACCTGGGGGAAACCCTGGGGGGTAAAGGCGGTCAGGGGCATGATGCTGATCACATCACCCCCACTCATGACCGGATCAAGAAAGTGTGGGGCGTTACCCCCACACCCCCTCTATGCCTTCATGGCGTGGTGCTAAGCACAGGGGAAGACTTTACTTTTTTTACTCCTTTATGGTCAATACACTTTTGCATTCGTTCGAACCATTTGTCAAAGCAGTTTTTCCAACCTTCTTGAGACACCTCCATAATATGGTTTTTGAACGCATCAACGGTGTCTTCCGCCGATGAAAATCGTTGTCCACGCAATTTATTCTTGACATTCGGGAACAAGAAGATATCATTGGGTGCCAAATCAGGACTGTATGGCAGATGACCCATCAATTCGATTTTTTGACTGTTCATAAAGTCGGTTGTTAGGCGAGATGTGTGACAGCTGGCATTGTCTTGATGAAGAATGATCCGACGGCGTTTGTTTGTTTTCCGTATTTGACCGAAGACCTCTGCCAAACAAATTGTTGTGTAGCATTCAGAGTTGACCGTTCTACATTCCTCTAAAGGCACAGTTGCCACATGACCAGTTTTTCCGAAAAAACAGGGGACTAGTTGTTTCGATGTGCTTCGAGCGCGAACAACTTTTGTTGGATTGGGTTCATCTTGAAACACCCATACAGTCGACTGCTGTTTACGTTCCGGCTCATATGCATATATCCATGATTCGTCACCTGTTACAATCTTATATACGTCTTTTGAAGCACCACGATTGTATTTATTGAGCATTTGTTTGCACCAATTGACGTGAGCGTCTTTTTGAGTTTTTGTCAAATTGTGTGGGATCCAACGAGAACATACCTTTCTCACAGCTAAATGATCATGTAATATTTTATATATGCTGGTGAAACTAATGCCTATGGTTGCCTCAATCTCACAGTATGTCACATGACGATCTTGCAGTATTAGGTTTTGCACAGCATCAATGTTTTCTTGAAGAACAACTGATTTTGGACGACCTTCGCGAATCTCGTCGGTGAGCGAATGGCGGACACGATTAAACTCATTATACCAGTGTTTCACAGTGGCAAAGGATGGGGCTTCATTGCCAAATGTGGAAGTAAGTTGATCGATGCACTCTTGTCTTGATAATCCATGTCGAAAATCGTAAAAAATCATCGCACGAAAATGTTCACGAGTTAATTCCATTTTATTGTTGTCGCGCAATCTCCAAGGCAACATAAACAACACAAATGAAGCTATTGACAAAATATTTGAAGTACGTTATGGTCAATAATGCCAGACGATTCTGTGCAAACGTCAAATCGCGCCTAACTTCAATCAGTGTTGCCAAGGATCAAAATATAAATAGTGACCCTCGTATAAATTTGTTTCTCCATACCTTAGCTCAAATCAACATGGTTTTCTTCCTGATAGCTCCTGTCTTACGAACCTGTCTGTTTTTCTCTCACGTGCTGTGAAATGTATTTCAAACAATTCACAACTGGACATTATATATTTTGATCTAGACAAAGCTTTCGATATTGTCAGTCATCGTCTTTTGATTCATAAATTATGCAATAGATTCAACATTCAGGGTAACTGAATGCTGTTGGAACTAATGCCTATGGTTGCCTCAATCTCACAGTATGTCACATGACGATCTTGCAGTATTAGGTTTTGCACAGCATCAATGTTTTCTTGAAGAACAACTGATTTTGGACGACCTTCGCGAATCTCGTCGGTGAGCGAATGGCGGCCACGATTAAACTCATTATACCAGTGTTTTACAGTGGCAAAGGATAGGGCTTCATTGCCAAATGTGGAAGTAAGTTGATCGATGCACTCTTGTCTTGATAATCCACGTCGAAAATCGTAAAAAATCATCGCACGAAAATGTTCACGAGTTAATTCCATTTTATTGTTGTCGCGCAATCTCCAAGGCAACATAAACAACACAAATGAAGCTATTGACAAAATATTTGAAGTACGTTATGGTCAATAATGCCAGACGATTCCGTGCAAATGTCAAATTGTGCCTAACTTCAATCAGTGTTGCCAAGGATCAAAATATAAATAGTGACCCTCGTATAAATTTGTTTCTCCATACCTTAGCTCAAATCAACATGGTTTTCTTCCTGATAGCTCCTGTCTTACGAACCTGTCTGTTTTTCTCTCACGTGCTGTGAAATGTATTTCAAACAATTCACAACTGGACATTATATATTTTGATCTAGCCAAAGCTTTCGATATTGTCAGTCATCGTCTTTTGATTCATAAATTATGCAATAGATTCAACATTCAGGGTAACTTTCTTAACTTGCTCACAGATTACCTTAGCGATCGGCAGCAACGTGTAGTCCTTCCCGGAACTCTATCTAACTTTCTTCCCGCCCTTTCTGTAGTAGCACAGGGCAGTGTTCTAGGACCCCTCTTGTTCATATTATTCGTCGATGACCTTACCGACCATCTCACAGCCGCCTCTAGTAATTGCCTTCTTTTCGCAGATGACTGTAAGATTTTCAGAGAAATATCCACTTCCAACGATGCTCATCTTCTCCAGAATGACATAACAACGTTTTTTTTCATGGTGCCTGACATGGAAACTTACTTTAAATCCTGACAAGTGTACTAGTCTCACCATCTCTCTCAAAAAGAACCTGTTAAAGTCATCTTAGTCCATCTTTGGCAATAACATCAAAGCAGTATCCTCTCATAAAGACCTAGGCATTGTTTTCGACCAAAAAACTCACATTTGAAGAACATATTACAGGCACGACAAAAAAGGCTATGTGTCTCTTAGGTTTATTGTATCGTTTCACCGAAATTAATGACATCTCAGCCCTCACCTTGTACTTCAAATCATTCATCTCCCCAATAATAGAATACTGCTCTCCCGTCTGGTCCATGGCATGTCCCACTCAGCTCTCCAGAATTGATTCTGTTCTTAACTTTTTCCTGGCTATAGTTCGTTACAGGGTTCCCTCATTACGCAACTTTCCAGCACCACATCTCCTGGCCTTTCTAAACCTACAGACTCCCTATCAGCGCCGTTTACTGAATGATTTTAGGTATCTTTACAAAATTGTCAATGGCAAAATCCATTGCAACAGGCTCCTCCAGGAATTCCACTTTCGAGTGCCTATGCACCCAACACACAACACAAATCTATTTTACACAAAAAGGCCTAGACTGGAAATTCAAAAAAGATCGCTCTTTCACAGACTTCCCACTAAATATAACGACCTCCCATCAAGTCCTGGTGTATTTTCCACAGAGTATGCCTTTCGGTCAACCATCAGAACATATGTTGCTAAATAATATTTAATTGTGCTATCTTGACTTACTTATATTAATATTTTGTCTTATTTTTTTTTTGTTCTTTTTTGTTCTTTTCATTGTTACTGATTTCAGTGTAAAATGGCTACGTGCTGTATCTGAAATTTTCTCAATAAATAAATTGGAATGAACAGTTAAAGCAAGTGGAAATTTACACCACAATTTTCGGTTAGCGAATTGTAAGTTTGTAGGTATGGAGACTAATTGTTCCTGTAGGACAGTATAACTGTCCAATGCCAGTATCACATAATCGATGGGTCCTTGGTTCGATACCTGGTGGAGGTGCACAATGGTTCAGATCCCACTTTTAAATGTAGGTCCAGTCCTCATTTGCCTATCTGTGTATAAACTGGACTTAAAATCTCAAATCAAGCTCAAAGACAGTGTTTCAGTGAGAATTATGTTTTTGTGAAAATGTTCAGGAAATATTTTAAAACTGTGTTCAATCACTTACCATTCTAGTATAAAGAGTTTTGTACAATCAAATAATTAAAAAAATATATACATGCATATTCTGCTTATGTGTTTGAATTTGCACCACATATTTGCTGTGAAAGAGCTTGCTGATCTCATTATGATACATTGATTTCCAGTTATCCCAATGTGTACACTGCCCCTCTAACAGTAGCAGAAAGATTGCATTCTAAATTGAAAATATAAAAACCTATTTACATAGTACTATGAGTATTGAAAACCTTTGTGGTCAGGCTTTGCTGTCAATTGAAAATGACAGAGCCACAAACAAACAATTTTAATAAAGTACTCAAAGATTTTTTCAGACAAATTTCAAGAAAGAAATAATTTCAGATTATTAACATTGTAAATGATAATAAATTAATCAGCAATATAAGCATTATAATTAATCATAAATATTAATTTGTTAGTGAATAGAGAATGCACTGTATCTCACAGTAGCTATCTAATTTAATAGTTATTTTGCACACATTGTTATTATTAGCATAGAGCAGTGATTTCTCAAACTCCGTGAGCCTGCTGCCTGGTAAATTCGCTTTATAAAATTCAATGCCCTGATTCCAACAATTTTATTCACAGTCAAACTCAAAGCCGAGCAAAAGGTCATCTTTCCAGGTGGTTACCAGCTTGGGCTGCAAGTTGAAAACTTCAGGAGAACCTCATGCGCTTGGTTATAATTGACGCCAGGGTCCAGCAACTGGCCACGGCACGTTGGTTGAAAAACACTGACATAGATTACCTACAAGTGAGTACTCTATGTTATTAGTCTCTACCATTTATCAAAAACTAATAAACACATCTTGAATCATAATCAAGAGAATTAATTATATTTGTACAGCACCCTTGTGCTAAAATTGCTCATATCTTGTATGCTAAATAAGGAAAATCAATTCAATCCATAGTCTACCCTATTCTTGTCATCTTTCAATTTAACTAAATCGTAAAATCAAAGATTGTGCAGGTGGTACACCCTCAAATTTGGTGTATCTCTGCTTCATCACAAAGAATCACGATGGTGCCTGTGCTCTCTTCAATAATACATTTTATGACAGAAAATCGATTGAAGGTTGGGCAACAAACAAGTGATTCAACTGTGTTATGGCAGAATTTTTTCTTTCAGCATCCATTTGAAACTATGGTTTCCTTCTTTTATAATGCGTATTCTGATTAAAAATGGAGCTGTGTCACTAATGTAGGTTTCATTTCTTTTCTCTCTTCTATTATAATATCATCACTTTTCCATAAGAAATGAACATGAATGAACAAGTCAATAATATTATATAAATATTTTGGAAGTGAAATGCACTGTGTGATGTGAACTCTAACAATGCACTGACTTGACTTAATGTCAGTTAAATTTTATTGTTGGTCAGAAGAATTGTTAGTTATGTAGTATGTTTTATTGTTGTGGATGGTAAGGATACTATGGAGACAGAACTCTCAGAGTATTATTCAAGAGATTAATTGAACAAAATCATCAAGAGTTTTACCGCTTACAAGTTATAATGAAGATGCTAGGAATGCAGACAACCTAATTGTAGTGAAGGAAGACTATAATGTCAACAACGCACACAACACCTGGTTACTTAAGGTTGGTATAGAATCTCCATTGAACTCCCTGGAGATGCTTGTTTTAAAGTAAAAGTACAAAATGGAATCCTACTAGAATAATTTGCATAAGAACTGAAATGAATCCAGGACATTTTAATGTTACTTTTATGTTGTATGCCCTGATATTAAATCACCTAATTTTTTCTGCTATATTTGTTAAATAACTGTTACATTTGTGACACCACAAATATTACTCTTTATTACTCCGCACCTCAGGTCGCAGGAGGTTAATAACTCAACTTAAAATTTTTTTTAAAAAAAAATAAATAAATAAGGGTTCCCAGTGCCCCTACGTGCCCCTGTCATGTTACACCTATGACTCAAAAGGGAAACAACATTTAAACTTCATCATTTCTGCATTTAAATTTGCCTGTACATTACTTAACATTAAAAAGACTTTTTCTGTAAAAAAAAAATATGGCACTAGGATAACATGTGTTATTACAAACAAGATATTAAAACTCCGCAATATTTATTTGGGGTATTAAATGAAAAGTGGTCCTACTCCACGTAAATAACAAAATTAATGAATCTTGATTGATTGATTGATTGATTTGTTTTATTTTACTTTGCGTTTTGAGTCTCTTGGCTAATTTGCGAAGATGGGGATGAGCGATGAAATGATGAAATTGATGAATGGACATTTACAAACAACCATGCCTGAGTGGGATTCGAACCTGGGACCACTGTCGTTGCAGTGCAATGTGCTAACCACTCAGTCCGGGGTTCGGCAGAATCAATCTTGAAACAATCTTGAAATCATATATTTTTTTTTAATTGCATTGGGGTCTAAATGTTTGTGAATGCATATAATTTGTATATTTAACCCAAAGAATTATTAACATATGTAGCATATAAGCTTCACAGCCAGATGAAGTCAAACTTTGCTACAATTTAGAAGTGACATATACATAGCATATCTTCGTCGATGATTTTCATACATTTAGACTATTTGAATTTGAATTTAAAATTGTGGGTGCGTCAGCAGTAAGGCTATTTTGCACCCGTCACATTATACGGGGTCCAGCCCCTTATTGTTACAAAAACAACTCTAACGTTGCAGAACTAAAATCATAAAATATTAAAATCTTCTGACTTCTGTTAAAAGCTGAGGCTGTAAAGGGGCACTCAGCACAGATAAGGACAAAAAAAAACAAAAAAAAACAGGACAATACAAACAAAAGTATACTGGCCGTGGGGCCAGTCGCCAGAGCCTCGTTAGTCTTCAGTCCAGGGTGTACTAATGTGGAAGTGAGGTTGACATTTGGGTGTACTATGTGGAAGGTCACCCCTTACACCCCACATTTAGACTGTCTTCATACTCAAGTTTTGTTCTCATTTGTTAGCCTACACGACAAAAGACTTCATAATTCTATGATATCAGTTCAATATTAATATTTCAATCCAATCTCACGTCCAGAACCTTACATTCTATGTATAAATGTGACACATGTAACTAAGGAATACTCCATTTTATTTAATTGCCTTGAATATATTCACAACTATACAATAGCATCATTGGGTTAAGATATTGAGCACATTTTTGCAACATGTAGTATGTGAGGCCATTTCTAATGATAACGTGGTTTCAGGAGCAACTTTAGAATGTTTAATTTATTTTTCCAATCATGAAATTTGGCAAAACTTGCTTTCAAGTCTGTGTAATTGAAATTGTAATTTTCTTATTTCAATGTAATATTTCTGCCACTTTTGGCTAATTTGGACATGAGGGTGAGTGATGATTAGTTGAAATATATATGGAGGGACAATCATAAAGAACATCCATGCCCAGACTAAAAACTGAAACAAGGAAATTTTGGTGATGAGATCGAAAGTCAACCAATTAATGCACTAGAAATAACTCAGAGTTTCCCTCCCTGAGAATCCATTAATCACAAAAGAGTGTTCTGAAGATTTCAAAGACCAATAAATTAAAACTGAAAGTGAAATATGTTTCAAAAATGTATTCTGCATGATCATTACTCCTATGATTTGATTTGTGCCTCCTTTTATGTTTCTGCATCATTCCTTACTTTGTTCTATAGGATCCATTGGCCTTACAAGAAGATGTGAGAAACACAGTGCATCAGATCTTGGAGTAAACAAATCATTACACTGAGCTAAGATTGGAAAAATAACATATTGAGGTACGAAATTTTCTTTAATCTCTATTTCCTATCTTATGCTTACCTTTTCATTACTGGATTTTCTTTCTCCTGTCTTATCCTTGGTGGATTTATTTCCTCCTATTCCTCAGTTTCTCGACTCAGTTCTTGCTATCTCCTCTCTACCATTGGTGGATAATATTCCTCCAATCTACTTCCATTCACATTGGAGGGCTCAGTACAAGAACTGAAAGAGATGAAATATTTACCATCCTCAAAATCTTCCTCCTCAGTGAACTCAATTTTTTACATCACCAGCTTGCTGGCCGAGCACATTCAGAGGTAGATTCAAGATTTCCATGGACGTTTTTAAGTTCGAATTAGAGCCTTTAGTTTGGATCATCAATTACGTCTCATCATCACTGATCCTCATTGTTGTAAAACCATATACAAATGTTAGTAACAAAAAAAAAGTGCATTCCACGTAGCTCTCTTCCTTCTTCTCAGAAGACTAACTTCTTTCTATCTCTTTCCAATCTCTCTGAAGGAACCAGTTTTTCCTATCTCATTCTCACTTCCTTGGATGATTACGTTTCTCATCATACATTGCTCACTTCTCCTTGGACAAATAAGTTCATCCTTACCCCCCTTCCCTTGGTGCAATACATTTCTCCAATGTCCTTCCTCCCATTACCTTTTATTCTACTTGCAGGACATAGTCCTTGCTATCTCACTTTGTGCATTCCTTCTATCTGTTACTTTCCATTCTCCATGCTGAACTCAGTTCTTCCTACATCCCCTCTCCCATTTGAAGGATTCCCTTCCTTCTATGTGCCATTCTCCTCGGAGGACTCAGTAGTTCAACACTTTCTCCAGTACACTTGGAGCATTTACTTTATTCCATCTCTCCTCTTCTCCTTTTAACACTCACTTCTTTCCCCTTCCATCTTCCACTTTCTGGATTGTGTTCCTCCTCTCACTTTCAATTGTTTCATGGAGGACACAGTTCTTTCATTCCGTAGATATTCTTCTCCCTCTCTTCCTCCATTCCCCTTGGAGAACTCACTCCTTTCTTTCCTATGTCCTTCCCTTGTCCTTAGTCCATTTACTACTTCCCTCTTCTCCTAGGTGTAATTCCCTCCCCATATTTCCATCTCATCTCTGGGAAGGACCCCTTTCCTCTTATATTATTTTCTTGTCTTCCGTGGATTTACTTACTTCCTTCTCCTGGGAGGAATCAGTTTTTGCCTGTCCTATTTTACTTGGAAAGCTCCATTGTTATTATTTCCGCCTCTCCTTCTTGGTGGAATCCATTCCATATACTTTTCTCTGTTCTCTTCGGCAGACTCAGTTCTTCCTATATTCTTCCCTAGGTCCTGATTGAATGTTCGATCTTCTTCCTTTTCTTCCTTCATGTGGTAGGATTCAGTTATCATCGTACCTTCCATTGTCCTTTATCGATTTTCTTTATCAACTTTCGGGGTGTAAGGGGTGACCTTCCACGTAGTACACCCAAATGTCAACCTCACTTCCACATTAGTGCACCCTGGACTGAGGACTAACGAGGCTCTGGCAACTGGCCCCATGGCCAGTATAATTTTGTTTGTGATGTCCTTTGTTTTGTCCTTATTTGTGCTGAGTGCCCGTTTACAGCCTCAGATTTTAACAGAAGTCAGAACATTTTAAGATTTTTAATTATGCAACGTTAGAGTTGTTCTTTGTAATGATAAGGGGCTGGTCCCCGTATCATGTGACGGGAGCAAAATAGCCTAAGTGCTGATGCTCCCACAATTTTAAAATCAAATTCAAATTCAAATTTATCAACTTTCTTCTATTTCCTTGCATTGTCCTTGGAAGAATCAGTTAACCCATATTACTGTCCATGGTCAATTTGCTTTTTCCTATCTTATTCATTCTCCTGGAAGACTCAGTTATTCTTCCCTTCCTCTACTATTCTTGGTGTATTTACTTAATTTCATCTCTCTACTTCTTTTACCAGGACTTCATCCTACCATTCTCATGATTTCACCCATTGGTAGAATCTCTTTCCCATATCTCCATTACTTATTTTCCTTGAAGGACTAAGTCATTCCTATCTTCTTCTCGGTGGCTTCCGTTTTTCATATCTTCGTTACTTCTGCTTGGAGGACCCTTCTCTTCCATTTGTTAGATCCCTTTCTTCTATAACCTTCCATTCCCCATGGAGAATTCAGTTCATTTCTATCTAACCTCTTCTACTATGTTGATGCCTTTCCTCCTATCACATTGAAATAACTATGAAGGACTCAGATCATCCAGTCTCCATTATTCAACTAGTAAGCTAGGTAGATCTCATTCATGCTCCAACTTACATTCTCCATGGAGTTCTTTCTCTATGCAGGACTCAGTTCCTCCTATTTTGTCTCATCCACTTGGTGGATTCGGTGGATTCAATTCACCCTTTAACCTTCAATCCTCTATGAAGGATGATGTAAGTGTTCATTGTGAATATCCATTCATCAAATTTCACCATATTATCACTCATGTTCATCGTCATGATTAGCCAAACATTGCAGGAAAGAAACATAGCATGACTTAATTCAATTTGTTCAGTTTCTTTATTCCGATTTACCTTCTAGCTTCCACTCTCTAGAAAAGACTCAATTCTTCTTATCTCCCCTATCCCTCTTAATTGATTATTTTCCTTCTCTCGCCTTCAATCCTGCATAAAGGACTTAATTCTTTCTATCCTTCCTTCCACTTGGTACATTCCTTCTTTCCTCCATTCTCTCAATCTATCCAGAAATACAAAGTAAAGTAAATCAAATTCATTCATTTTTCCAATCTAACCTCTGCCACTTCGTGGATTCTGTTCCACCTCTCAGCTTCAATTCTCCATAGAGGATTCAAATCTACCTATTTCTCATGTTCCACTTGGTGGATTCATTACCTCATTTTCTCTTCCATTTTCCATAGAGGACTCAGTTCTTTCATTTGGTATATTGCATTCTTTATCTCAAAATTCAATTTTCCTTGGAGGACTCAGTTCATACCCACCATCTTCTGTTTGATGGCATATTTTCTGATATCCTTTCTTTCCCTTTGAAGGATTAAGTTCCTATTATTTCATTCCCTTGTCTTTGGTGGAATATCTTTCTCTTATTTCTCTCTCTCTTCTCCTCGAATGCATTAGTATTCCATGTCTCCTTACATTTTCTTTACTTGCTCCTATTTATGTCCCTTCTCCTTGAAGAACCCTATTATTCATTTCATCACTTGGTGGATTCTCTTCCTCCTTCAGCTTCCATTCTTCTTGTAGAACAGACTTCTTTTAATTTCCTGCTCCTTCAATTTGATGGATTCACTTCTCTATATCACATTTCCTTGGTCTTTAAAGACTCCATCCTTCCTGTATTATTTCCTTGTCCTTGAATTTATATTTTCCCATATCTCATGCCTCTCCTTGAAGAACCTAATTCTTTCAATATCTTTTTCTGCCTCTCTCTTCATTTAATTTCTACCATTTACTTCCCTTACCCTTGAATGGCTCAGTTCTTTCTATTTCGCCTCTTCTTTGCTGTTATCCATTTCTTATATTTCCTCATATTGAAATCTGGGTATTTGTTTTATGCTATGTCCTATTATCCCTTTGTGTATTACCTTCTTCCATTCCTTGGTCCCACAAGTTAAATATGGTAGATAGAAAGAACTGTGTCAGCCATGGGTGAAAGAGGGTGGGAATTACAGAGTCCATCATTGAGGGTGGAAGGTAATATTAGAAACTGAATCTAGCAAATTGAAGAGGGATAATGGTAGGTAATGGAAGAAGGGAAATCCCCTAAGTAGAAGAGAGAAGACAGGCAGAACTGTGTCCTCCATATAGACTGACAGAAGGAGTGAGTGGAGTGAAAGGAAGAAGGAAATCCACCAAGTGCAAGAGATGAGATAGGGAAAGGTAACCCTCCAAGGAGGAGAAAGGAAAGAGATAAAAGGAAGATATTACACAATGGAGAAGAAGAGCTACGTAGGGAGAACGAAGTTCTTCAAGGAGAAGGGGAGAGATGAGCTGATGTACACCCACCAATGAGAGTGGAGATAAGAGAATGTACTCTGTCTTACCAGGATTATAAAGAAAATAGGAAGGAAGAACTGAGATCTCCATGGAGAATGAAAGGAGATAGAAGGAAGAAAAAACAGCATATGAAGGAAGAGTTACATCAATCTCTTAAGTCACAAACAAAAGGGGAAGTATAGGTACAGGAATTCAATCCATTTTGGGCAAGAGAAGGAAATAGAAATAACTGGGCAATTCAATGAGAATGGAAGAATATAAGATGACGGGGATTCTCGAAAGGGAAAATAAAGAGAAAGGAAATGCTCAGTTCTCCAAGGAGAAGGAGAAAAGGTGTAAGGGATTACAGTTAGAAGATGATGAACAAGAATGAGAGGATTCAGCTCTTCCTATCTCCTATCTTCCATATAGTGGATTCTGTTCCTCTTCTAACCTGCCAATCTTCAAGGAGGATTCAATTTCTCCTACCTCTCATTTTCCACTTGAGGAATTCCATTCCTCATCTCACCTGTTAATTTCTTCCTATAATCCCCTTTCCACTTTTTGGATTCATTTTCTTCTATAACTTTCATTTCTCCTTCGACAAAGCATTACTTCCTGTCCCTTTCTTCCACTTGGTGGATTTATTTCTTTCTCGCATTTTCCATTGTTCAATGGAGCACTCAGTTCCTCCAGTCTCCCTTCTTCCACTTTCTAAATTCCTTTCCTTCTCTCACGTCCCATTCTCCAGGGATGACTCCTTTCTTCCTATCTCTCCTCTTCCTTGTCTGAAAGAGAAGAGAGGAAGATAGCATAATACAGGTGCTCTAAGAGGAAGGGTTGGCAGTAAGAAGTAGCATATGCTCTTAGAAAGTTGGGGAGGAGGGAGATGATATTCTCCAAGTTGGAGAAGAGGTAAGAGGTGAGGAAAAGCAAAGGAAAAGGGAAAGAAAGGATGCTAGTTCTCCAAGGACAAAGAAAGATCATGAGTCATTGATCCAAACAGAAGACAGAAAAGTAGAATGAAGCAAGTTAGTCATAGGCTGGAGAGGAAATTAGTAGTTGGCAATTCTACAAAAAAATAAGAAGAGGAAGAAGATAATTCTATAAAAGAAAGGGATGAAGGTGAGAGGGGCCAAGAGGAGAACAAAGAAATATAGGAATAAGTGAATCTAGGCAAGTCTTCCAAGTACAATGGAAGGTTAAAATTATGAATATTTCCTACTAGTAGGAAGGAAGTAAGTAGGAGGCAAGTCCTCAAAGGACAAGGGTATAATATAGGAGAAGGTAGAAATATAGTAAGTGGCAATTTCTCCGAGGACAGAAGAAGAAACAGCGGAAGGAAAGTTCTACAAGGAGAATATAATAAAGTAATATAAAGCAAGTCCTTTAAAGAGAACAGGGGAGGATAGGAAGAAACATGACATTATGAGAGAATGCAAGCTGACAGAATTAAATATATCGTCGAAGGAGAGGGGGTGAAGACAGGGGACTGTAAATTCACTAAGAAGTAGTGAGATAAAAGGAATAGAGAGAGAGAGGGAGATAGATATGTCCCACAAGGAAGAACAATGAACACCCATGCCCAGGCTGGGACTTGAATCTTGGAACTTCGGTGGTGAGATAGAAAGTTAACCACTAAATTCACTTAGCCATTTAGCAGCCTTAATACAGAAAAGAGGGTAATAAGAAGCATTTTGCCAAAAATAGAGTAGAGAAGGAGATTCATTAATTCCGAGCAAATGGAAGGAAACAAAATGAAGAAAGTTCTCCAAGGAGAAGAAAGAGATATAGAAGGAAATCAATCCACCAAGGAAGAGGAAGGAGATAGAAATAATGAACTCCTTCAAAGAGAAGGGAGGAAAATGAAAGGAAGATAATACACCAAAGAGAGAGGGAGGAATGTGAGAAACAGAAGGAAGAAAGAAAGTAGAGAGGAAAAAATAAAGTTAATCAATTATCTTGACAGGTTGTTCTTCCACTCCTGGTCCAGCTGAAGTAGTACATCTGCTGTATCTCTCTAAGCTCACTGATTGTGCTGTTGCAAGTAGCTTCTTTACTTACTCCAAGATCTGATGCACAGGATTTTCTCCTTCTTTTTATGAGGCCAATCGATTCTCTACAATGAAATTTGATTGATTGATTTTTATATTATGTGCACATCATCACATAGGCTATCTTTGTCCATCACACAATATTGGTATAAGGCCCTTAATTAAATTAAAACTGAGGACAGGCCCCTAACAAGTATACAACCCATGTTTGGTAAAAACTTTCTTACTTAATATCTAAAATGAATTCATTCATTCATTGCCTAAAAAGAAATAGAACTACACTATCTCTGAGGACTAAAACTTCCTAATCTAATTTCAAAGCTGGAGCAGTTAAGAGGCACTCAGCACAAACAAGACAAAAAACAGGACAACATAACTCTACAAAGGATTATCCTTGGTATGGGTTCAGGAGCTAGAGCCTTGTTGGCCTACAAGAAGCACTTACCGCAGAGTACTACATGGAGGTGAGGTTGACTTTTTAGTGTCTTGTTAGTAGGTCAACCCTGTAAAATTTAAAGTAATACAGAAGCAGAAGAGGAACATAAAATAAAATATACCAGCCAATAAAGTACTATACATTGTTAAATATAAATTGTTACAGTTAATGTATTGTAATAGTAAAAATAAAAATGAAAAATTTTCCTCTGTGTATTGTATCATGCAAAAAGGCAAATTAGATGTGGTGCCAGATAGAAATGAAAATTCATATATGATTGATGTGTGTCCATCAACTCTTTTCAACCATTTATCTCATAAAGTAAGTGTGAGAATGATTCATTTTGATGGAAAATTCTCAATTAATTATTCATTAAAATTGATTAGCTATATTGAGCATTATTGAAATGTATGAGGGATAGTCGTAAAAAAAGTTTCCCATGTGTGTGTTCCCAGAAAGCATTGAAATGTTCTGTTGGTAATGTGTTGTGGTTATACGGACATCATCCTTCATTTACATATTTATTTTGTCTTGTTTTACATGGCGAAGTTAACGGTGTGGAGCCTTTTCTCCCACTTCACCATATTTACTCAATTTTTTAATGTGAAAGTTAAGAAAAAAAAATTTCAAAAGGAATGAAAAACACAAAGAAAGATAAGAAAGGAATCTAACTTATACATGGTCACACACACACTCACACAAATTCTTGCACGTACACATGTACACGTATGCAAATACATAACATTACGCTTAAAGATAGTCCAAAACAGTATATGTTAACGATTCATCTTAAACATTACATAGCCATTTTTTTTTTGTGCTTACTTTCTTCTATCACTCTGTGCACCTGCTACTTAGTTTGGAAATCATTAGGCTTTTAATTTTCGTTATTTAATAGATACAATTTCAACAGTTTTTTGAATGTCGCAATTGAGGAAGAGACATGAATATCAGGCAGCAACTTGTTCCAAATGCCTGCTGAGGTAACAGTAAAAGAATTTGCATAAAAGTTGGATTTGTGGAATGGAATGGACAGCAGAGACCTTTTGCATGATCTAGTGTTGCAGCTGTAAAATTTGGAAAGATGTTGAAATCGGTTATAGTGATATTGTGGGTCTTTTGTTTGGAGGATTTTGTACAAATTAACTTGTGAAAAGTATGTTTATCGTCTACTTTAAGCCACTCGAGCTTCGCAAAGTATGGTGCTGTCAAGTGTTCTGAATATTTTAGACCAAAAACAAAACAAATGCAGGCATTCTGGATTCGCTGCAGTCATCTAGTTTGTTTGTGATTTACATCCAAATAAACAATATCAGAATAGTCAATAATAGGAAAGACAAGAGGCTGAACCAGTTTAATTTTTATGCATTCAGGGAGGAAGTTTTTGAGCCTAAAGAGTGAATGCAATGCACCGAAAGCTCTTCTTGATACTGAGTTAATGTGCTCTGCCAAGGTGAGAAGGTATTTGAGTTTCACACCTAGACTTTTAACAGTAGTGGAGAAGGGCAGATGCGGATAATTTATGTTGAGTTGAGGGAGGCTAGATTTATCTATTTTGCTCAACATTCTAGTGGAACCTACAAGTATATTGATGTAAGCCATGATGTGAAGACCAAGTACTAATATTTTTAAGGTCTTTGTTCACAATTTCTATTGCATGCAGTATTTCTTGTGGGGGGGAAGAGAAATGCCGGGTGTCCCAGAAGTCTTTCCCTGATTACAAACTTTATTCATATCCACAACATGCAATGTAGAGATGTGAAAGTGGTGCCAAAATGTTGGAAAACTAACCAAGTTTATTTCTTGCAGATTTCAGTAATGTGGCTGTAGTGTAGCAGTGTCAGTGCCAAGGAATCCAGAATTAATGCTCTTGACATCGGGTGGCATCTTTCCATACAATGTTTCTTGGACTTGACAGGATTTGGGAATGAAGACTTACTAACTTACTTACTCTCTAGCCTTCTTAAACCCAAAGGTTCATGGCTGCAGCAACACAGGCCATCCATCTGTCCCTATCTTGAGCAAGATCTATATACTCTTTTCCATCCCTACCGATTTCCTTTAGGTCCATCTCAACGTTGTCCCTCCATCTTCATCTTGACCTTCCTACTGGTCTCTTACCATCAGGTTTCCCAACAAGAATCCTGTAAACTCCTCTTTCCTCTCCCATTCGTGCCACATGGCCTGCCCACCTAAGTTTTGGGAATGAAGATAAATTCCATTTTTTAAATACCAACTTATTGATGGGAGATATTCTAGATGAAAGAATTCTGGACATCTGAAAGTTCCTCTGCACTGTTATTGGTGACCGGGTCTCGTGATACCAGAGGACATGCTGAGCCTTTTCCTGATTTGTGAACATTTCCGGTTTTCTGGGCACTGACACTGCTACACTACAGCTACGTCACTCAAACCTGCAACAAATAAACTTGGTTAGTTTTCCAACATTTTGGCACCACTTTCACATCTCTACTTTGTATATAGCGGATATGAATAAAGTTTGTAATCAGGGAAAGTCTTCTCCGACACCCTGTGTACAGTGGCGAAGCGTGCTGTCTCAGGAAGGGTAGGCACAGGACGGAGCAGGGATTGGGGGGAGGGGAAGATGTGATTTTTTTAACAGCAGTATGTTAAAATATAGCCCCTAGAAAATAAAAGATAACATATTGCCTGAATCTCATCTACTTAAGTCGGGATAGTGATTGTAAAGGATAATGTAGTGATTAACGCTCTCGCCTTATAATCAAGAAGTAGAAGGTTCGATTCCTCCTGGAGGCATTGGTTCAGATTCTACTTTAATCTAGTCTCGATTAGATATTTGAGAATAAAAGCGCTTCTGTCTCGAAGGTCAGAAAACAGTGGTGATGGGACTCGATGTTCTGACCACGCTTCACCCAATGAAAAAGCCGTTCTGTCAGGCCTTAGCCTCTTACATTTGTTATATTAAAGCTGCTTGTAAAAATTATTTGCTACTTCAATAACAGTATTGTAAATGTTTCTCGCATTACAGAAATGGTTGGTTCACTTGATCGTCACTTAGCGTTTATTTCTTTTTAATGCTGACCTTCGCGGTGGATTGGTTATAACAGCATGCTACAACAAGGGCCTCAGGTTCGAATTCCCACCTGAGCATAGGTGTTCTTCGTGAGTGTCCCTTCATCAGTCATCATATTATCGCTCATTCTCATCTTCCCAATTAGCCAAAAATGGCAGAAAGCCAAGTAAAATAAACTAAATCTATCAATCAATTATTTCTTTTTAACTTTTTTATGCATATAATTCTTCTTCAACAGGCGACTTTTTAAAAAAAATTATAATATGATTTAGAAAATGATGAAATGCTAAATGAGAACACGGACTGTGTAACACACCGACCAGAAAATTTCAGTAACATAAATTTTCTCTATACGTTTGCATTGTACATACTTTGCCCCATTTTAAAAGTAGCGCGTTTTTAGTTATGTCACTAATCATGGAAGGAAATTTCGTCTCAATATCCCTTTCCTCAAAGAAATAAAATACTTTCCCTCTCTGAATCAAGATTGGTGTGGGGCACATCCAGCAGCTAACACTTCGCGAAAAGCGGTTCCTCAAAAGAGCTGAAAGCACCAAACGTAACACTGGTAACCAACTTGCATGCATTATTTGCAGTTAGAATTCTAATAATGCCTACTTTGATAGGTTAGCAGGCCAGGCTTAGAGGTGTTAGCAACACATTTTCGCTACATGTTAGCAGCTGGGTGTGCTCCGCTCCCGGCACAGCTCTGAATCTTCCATGGAAACACTGCTTCAACAAGCTCTGTACGTCCACTGCCTGCTTCGTCACGTGCTCGTACACGATCGGCACTCTTCGGAAGTCAGGGAGAAAGGGTGAGAGAGAGAAAAGAGGCCGGCCTCTCAGGTTACATTACAGGCGAATGTATCCCTGAAATTATGCTTTCCCGCACGAATCCCATACGTTGTTATGGGACCAGCTGAGGAACTCTCAGGCGGGCCTCACTGAATGCTCAGATACGGTTCCAGACAGGGTTGCAAACTTGCCGTAATTATCGGAAGACCAAGAATTTCAGTTTTCTTTTATTAAGCGTCGTTTACTGAAATTTATAAGTAATAAAATAATCCGTTATAGACAAATATATTAGGGTAGGCCCGGCCTCCGGGCCTCATACGACACTTCGCCACTGCCTGTGTAACTGAAAATCGTTGGCATACATATAGTATTTATAGTGGTTAAGTACTGTTAGGAGGTCGTTTATGTACAGAGCAAATAAGAGAGGGCAGAGTACAGTGCCTTGTGGACACCGCAGGGGATATTTTTTCACAAAGATTTTTCATTTAGGTCAACAACACATTGTTGATGTTCTTGTAGATAGGAGGAGAACCAATTAACTGAGGAGTCGAAAAATTGAATAACGATGATAATTTAGCAAGTTGAATTTCATGATCAATGGTTTGTAAAGCTTTGGTGAAGTATAGAAGTACAAGAATTGTAACTTGTTTATTATTCATGGCTAGTTTCATGTCATAAGTTACATTGACAAGAGCCATGCAAATGCTGTGGTTACTTTGGAAATAAGACTGAAAAGGGTCTATTAAGATGTTTTGCATCAAAAAGTCACAGGTGTGATCGCTAACGAGATGTTCTAGGGTTTTATACAAGGTTGGGAGTATGCTGATTTGTCGGTAATCGTTGACATTTATTATGTTGTTTGATTTAGGTATAGGGTGTACCTGGGCAGTTTCCAAGATGAGAGAAATATGCCGATAATTAAGGGGTTAAAAGGAAAATTCTTTTGTTGTCTGATGCACAATCTTTTACTTGCAAAGGGTGCTAGCATACTGCTGTATTGAAAACAGGAAAACTTGAGAAGTGTGTGTCTGGTCGGCATACAGAACAGAGGTATTTTGCAGTCATGGACAAAGGATAAAGTATGAGCTGTTGTTCGCTGTGAATGGACACGTGAGACTTCCGATATGGAAATTCAAACTGGCTGGTGGATTCTGACATCAGGACATCCTCCTCTTGAATGACAATTTGACACCCCACATGGTGGCAGCAATGGGCCACAGTGAGTTGGGAACACCTGAACCACCCACCCTATAGTCCTGACCTTGTGCCCAGTGATTTTTATTTTTTCCTGTTTTGAAGAAGGTACTGGGAGGGAAGCGTTTCACCATAACATCACAAGTGGAAACTGCCGTATGTAACTTCATCCATAAGCAGGACACACAATAAACAGTTGTTTTTGTTGCTGGGAACTATATGGAAAAATAGTGTAATGAAGTCTCTTTCTACTTATGTCATGTTCTTTCTCCAGAATAAAACTCTCTGCAGATGGCAGACCAGGGAGCCTTATCTTACAACTATCCCTCATACAATTCAATAATTTCTTACTTCATTCTAAATATCACAACCTGCAAAACTGGAGAGCCAATATGTGAGATCATGCAATACAATTTCTGATTTATTGTGTGACTAGCCTAATATACAAGCCTGTCCTATTATTATTATTATTATTATTACTTTAAAATCAAATGCAAATTTTAAACTTTTTTCAAACTCCCAAATCATCTTAATCAGATCTAGAAGATATGTCAATTTATTTACTACCCAAACATGTATTCCAAGCATTTCACAGTTGTATTTACATGTCTGTGGAATACATTATTCCCTACTCTACCTCAATTTTGAAAAACATATTCAGTAAATAGATTTAAGACACAAATGAAATGTACACAAATGTACAGAAAAAATATCATACAATGGTCCAGGCTGCCTCTTGTCATTAAATGTACTATATTTAACTATTGAAAAGTACACAGAAATATAAAATTGCACTTCAAATTATAAACTTCATCTGAATATGTTAGAAAGGTTTGGGTATGTGTTAGTGTGTATGATTGTGGGTGTATATATCTGTTATGGCATTTTTGTATTTTTTTACTTCGTTTTGTGGCTATTTAATCTAATGATGATGTTGGGAATGATTAGTGATTAGGAAAAGCATGTAGAGAGACATTAGCAAAGGAACATGCTTGCCCAGACTGAGACTCATACCTAGAACCAGTCAGTGTCCTTGCTATTGACAGGTAGCAAGAACACTGGTTGACCACACAACATAGTCAGCCACTAAATGTCTACAGCCTTGTTTTTATTCCTGTTTTACTCTTATCAGTTCTAATATGTATCCTCCTGCATGTATGGAAAGTGCTATGAGAAGCAGATATGGTTAAATTTTTAAGCAAAGCGTCACAGCTTTCACTTTGCTAAGGAAAAAAACCCACCAAATACAAGTTTTCTGCAATGAAGCTACAGAGTGCTCTACATACACAAAACCAACCTTCAAAAAGCCATGTGCTTCTTCCCATGGAATTGTAGGTTATCTTCATTAGGCTCAAGTTATCTGCATCTCTCATATTCTAATTGTACACCGAAAGTTGAAGAATCTGATGATTTTGTTGAACTCATATTTCATCCTCAAAGATAGATATTTGTGTTTTTCTGCTGTCTGCTGTCTCCATGGTACACTCACTATCTGTAACAATCAAACTTATTATTTGTATAACAGTAACAATGAACTCAACAATAATAATAAACTGAAATTGATAAAGAAAATCTTGTAGGACATGCAATAGAACTCAAAGAGATGTTTAGTGTGGACAATCTTACATAACTTCAATATAATCATGTTGATGTAGGTGCGACTTACTCACGTAATATAAATTATCGGTACAATACAAAAAGAAAAATATTTTATAAAATACCTAAAAGTACTTACGTTGGTGAGTATATGATTTCCGTGAAACGACGTTTCGGGATGTAACTGATTGATTGATTTAGTGTTTTAAGTCCACTTTATGCACAGTAAGGCTAATCGGGACTGGACCTACAGTTTAAAGTGGAATCCGAACCACTATGTACCTCCACCGGGTATCGAACCCGGGACCCCTTGATTACAAGGCGACGATGCTACCACTGCACCATCAGGAGGCCCCAGATGTAACTACTCCCTTCATCAGGTAGATATGCTATGCCAATTTAATTATGACATTGGCTGCGTCAAATAAGACTTGGATCAAGAGGCATGGTAAAAATGGATAAAAAGGTTAAAATGTGATTTAAGGCAGCTAAACGTGTGTAGGTGCCTTATTCCTACCATTGCGTTAGAAACTTGATGTAAGCATCTATAAAACCACTAAATATATATCAATATAACCTAGTTAAAAGCTCAAGCAGTGACAGCTGAATAAATATAGTAACCAATCTAATTTATTTTGGAACGTATGTATTAAATGAATGAATGAACAGAATTTTCCATGCAATATCTGTGTGATTGTCATCTTTTCTAGACATGAGAATTTGTCTTCCTCAAGAGCTTTACTGCATCTCAATCCTCCATGTTGTTAATTTAAGACGAATTCTTGGCCAAACCCTTCAGAATATTGCATCCATACTAAGAAATATTTTTTGTTACATGAATAGGTGTTGAAGTTCAGTATATCACAAAATGTTCATAATTCCCTACCTTAAAATTATTTCAATCAACTAAGAAATTCCTGAGTCATTAGTGCATTGGTGCTTTGATATTTGAAAATATTTCCAGTATGTATGTATATTTCAAATACATATGCAAACAAATTATTAGGTTTCCAGTGTTTAAGCTTAGATTGTATTGGATGTTCACACACATTGTGCCATAAATAAGTTAAGATTTAAGATCTGGCTTGGCAGCATTGTTCTCAAAAAGCCCTCTTTGAACCACTGCTTGAGCCTTGTCAACTGACGCCATTGGTTTGGCTAACTTCTCATCATTTGTTATGAATCTCCAGCAAAAACCTGTTCTCATATGGCATGTGCAACAATTTCTAAGAAAAGTGTGGCAACTTGCTGAGCTTGGTCTGAGGTCATGGCGAACCATTCAAGATCACCTGGTGACCAACCTGGTGCAGGTTGCAAACAATATATAGACCTCTTCCGCTGCTAATTATCAGCTGCTGTTTCCAAGGTGGTTGGAGTAGGACCTCAGTAATAGTGGTTACTTTAACATACTGATAATGTGCGAATTACTCACAATTAAATATAAACTAAAGGCTAAAAGATTAAAAATCAGCAACTTACGTGTGTGAGTATGAGATTTTTCGTACTACGTTTCGGAGGTTACACTACCTCCTTCTTCAGGTTGAAACGATGTTATTCAGACACCTGACATGGTGCCTCGTCGTGAAAGTGATGGTTAAGGATTTAGGTTAAAAAGTTGCATGAAGGACACTTTCTAAAAAAGAATATAAATTACACATCTAAAACCGCGCAATACTATAAAAAACAAAAGAACGTCCAAGGCTGAAGTCGGCGAACTGCCGACCAGTGCTCGGGGTAGGCGAATGCACGGTGTCAGCCCATACCTGGAGAAAGAAAACTTCCCCTCCTCAATCCTTCCAAACTGGGGCTCGGGAGTCACCAATCCAAGGTGAAATCGACTTCCACCTCGGCGGCTTTCCTAACCTCAGGAGTAACACGGAAGCCCATCTCGTCCCTATTCACTGCGGCTTTATCCCATGATAAGGACGTAAAGGAGGGCATACCCAAAACAGGATTATCTGAACACATATTGGTTAACCGACATAAGGTTGCTAAAAGGGAAGTTATTAGGGAGGTTAACAATAAATTGGACAGAAATGTATATGAAGCTGCCTATATATGCGCGAAAAATTGGAACAAACTTAATAGGGACGATGGGAATTTAGAAGACGGCTGGGTTAATTTCTTTAAAAAATGGGATAAAGCCGCAGTGAATAGGGACGAGATGGGCTTCCGTGTTACTCCTGAGGTTAGGAAAGCCGCCGAGGTGGAAGTCGATTTCACCTTGGATTGGTGACTCCTGAGCCCCAGTTTGGAAGGATTGAGGAGGGGAAGTTTTCTTTCTCCAGGTATGGGCTGACACCGTGCATTCGCCTACCCCGAGCACTGGTCGGCAGTTCGCCGACTTCAGCCTTGGACGTTCTTTTGTTTTTTATAGTATTGCACGGTTTTAGATGTGTAATTTATATTCTTTTTTAGAAAGTGTCCTTCATGCAACTTTTTAACCTAAATCCTTAACCATCACTTTCACGACGAGGCACCATGTCAGGTGTCTGAATAACATCGTTTCAACCTGAAGAAGGAGGTAGTGTAACCTCCGAAACGTAGTACGAAAAATCTCATACTCACACACGTAAGTTGCTGATTTTTAATCTTTTAGCCTTTAGTTTATAGTGGTTACTTCTCGTGGACATCTTAATGTGTTGATAAGACAGATGTCTTTAGGTCAGAAGAGTTGGATTTTTTCTTTGTAGGATGCACTATCCCTTCAGTTTCTATGTTATAGAATTCCTTCACTCAGCTGTAGCATGCAGTCCCTTTTATCATCAGTGGCACACAAACAACAAGTTTCTCCTCAAACAACCTCATCTTGTGACTGTTTTCAAATTGTAAAATGTATAATCACTTCTTGTGTAAATGAAAGAGAAAGAAATGTTATAGCATACTGTTTTGTTGCTTAGCAACCAGTTGTAAGAAACAAGTGACAGGGATAAGAAGAATGTTTTGCATGTAGTTTGAATCATAGTAATTGGTGCATAATTTAATGTATTTATTTAGTGCAAATAATAAGTATACTCATCAGAGAAGAGTGTTGTGATTTTGAACCATACATTATTCTTATTTCATTATTTGCTGTGAAGTAGAACGGTGATTTACTGAGTATAATGCAAAATGCACAAGCCTCTACGACACTAGCAAAAAAATGGCGACCATGTGACAAGACTCTGAAATTAAGTAGTTCTTCGGATAGATGATGTGAAATATAATCTCAGTGGGTCTGATTGATATTCAAGTATTTAAGTGTGTGTGTAAGTTTGTTTTTTCATTAATGCAAAATGTCTTCCAGAGATTCACTTAAATCTCGTAGCAGAAAGAAGACTGCTACACATATCTAGCAACGTTTACAAACGTTCAAGGTCAAGAAGTTAATTCTGATGATAAGACTGATACCAGTACTCTCAAGGTGGAATGTTGTGGTGATACGAAAGCTGATATCAGATTTGTTCAGTGCTATAAATGTCTTTCATGTTTTCACTTTTCTTGTCTTTAGTTGTCAGTTGTTCATTGGTCTATTTTTTCTACTACGGTAGAGGATGACTTTTGTAAATCTTGTGAACCTAGTTATAATCCATATGAATTGTCAGCTTACAAAGAGAGTACTAGTTCTAATTTTAACAATCTGCTAGAGACAATCAAGAGCATTCAGTCCGTTGTAGTTAATTCCAATAAGAAATTGAAATTTCAGCTTGAAGCTTCCAATGAAGAGTTGAAATCCAAAATTGAAACTTCCAATGTCGAATTACAGTCTAAAATTGAATCTATGAATTTTGATTTTGAGCAGGTTAATAATCGTATAGACATGTTCGCTTCTGATGTAGCAAGAAGAATCAAATCCTTAGCAGAAATGTGTGTAAGTTCAAATGAAGAATTAAACCAGAAGTTGCAAGAAAGCATGAGAAATTATGACTGTAAAATATCAAACATTATTAGTACACAAGATCTTCATGAGAAACAAATAAATGAAATTGAAAGTTCTTTGAAAGGTGCAAAGGACAATATAGGTACACTCAAATGTTGATTTGATGATTGTTGTCCGCAAGTTGAAACATTCGATTCTAAGATTTCACAGTGTTTCAAAATTATTAATCAGTACCAAGATAATTTGAAACAGCTTGCATTGCGTGTTGATGTCATTGAGAATAATATGCAGAAACCAGTTAATGTAAATTATGGTGGTGCTGATTGTGCTGTTACAGGTACTTCTCATAACAAATATTCTAATACAAACACTCAAGTTCATGGTATTGATAATGTTGCAAATCACCAATCGAGAAGGTTAAATGTAATGCATGATTCTTGAACTGGTCATAAACATGATTCTGGTTTGAGTGAGTCAGATGGAAGTTCTACTAACTCTACAATACTACTAAAGTAAAGTATATTTATAGGATTGCAGAACTATTTATTCTTTGCATTTTATTGTAGATTTTAAAAATATAGCCTAACATTGTTCCTGTATTTTACACTGAATATTCAATACACCTGAGTGTTCAATTTGGTTCAAATACTCAGTAATTTCACTTTGGTTTTGTTATTAACGATAAAAATAATAAGTTTTCTGTTGGTTTGTAACTTGAAATGAAGGATGGCAAATTCTATTGGGGGTTAACGAACCTGTTCAACTCCCCTTTCCAAAGCCCATTGTTGCATCTTTTGTTTACCATCAAACTCTCTTGGCTTCTGTGCTGGTTAGATTTTAAAAATGCCAATGACTTCAAAGATGAAATTTTGAAATTAAAATGAGGGAAAATACTGTATATCCTACAAAGTATTTAGCTTTTGAAAACAATAAAATGATAACAATATAATATAACATAAACCCTGATGTCAACCTTGTGTTTTTGACCAATTTATACAGTGAAACCTTGATTTTATGTTTTTAAGGCAATCAAGTTGAAAACTTAAAACACTGTGAAATGTAAAATCCAGCAACATTTTGTATTATTTTGCTCTATTGGGACCATGGGCATTGACTATAGTGTGGGAAAATGTAAAATCTGGGAAATAAAAACAAGCTTCCACTGTATTATTATAATACTTGAAATATATTATTTCTATTGAAAATACACAGTCCATCCAGTAGGAAAGTTGACTGATGTTTCGCCACAGAACCACCAGTGCCATCTATGGAGAAGTATATGTACTATGTAGCGACACATTTCGACTTTCTTCCAGCAAAGTTGCAAAGCACTAGTGTCAACAGTCGACGCATACGGATCTTGTGACTGACAGTACCTGCTGAATGTTGGTCGGAAACGAAACAATGTGCCAACATTAAATTCTGTTTCAAATTGGGTAAAAGTGCAACGGAGACATTTCAAATTATTCAAACTGTTTATGGTAGTGAGGCATTGAACCATAAGAACGTATATAAGTGGTATGCAAGATTTCGTAATGGTGCAGGGTCCAGGCTTTCGAAAACCGAAGAAAGTGTGCATGCAGAAGAGCCGAATCAAAACCCTACTCATGGTTCTCTTCAATTCCAGAGGCATCATCGACAAGGAATTCACTCCAGACGGTCACACTCTGAATGCTGAGATTCGTAGAGTTCGACCTGAATATCGGGAACAGAGATCATGGTCTCTGTTGCACGACAAAGCACCCGTGCACAAGAGCAGGTTGGTACCCAAGTTTTTGGCCAAAAAAAGGATAATGGAGCTCAAACACCCCCATATTCTCTAGATTTAGTTCCATGCGACTTCTGGCTATTTCCAAAACTGAAATTGGCATTGAAAGGAAGGCATTTCAACACCATTCCAGACATCCAAAAGGCTTCGACCGCAATTTTGGAGGCAATTCCGAAACAGGAGTACCAAGACTGCTTCACAAAGTTCTACAACCGCTTCAGTGCATCTATTGACTCAAAAGGTGTCTATTTTGAATAAACGTTATTGTAAACTACAAGTTCACAATGTCTTGTCTTTCATTTCTCATTAGTCACCTTTCCCAATAGATGAACTGTGTATAACATGCTTTTACATTTTGAGCCTTATCATCGCCATGTCTCTCTCAAATATTGAATGTCACATAGTGGTTCGGATCTCATTTTAAATTGAATAGCCTTAAGTGCACAAAGAGTTCTATACAAAAAATGACCACAAAATCAAACAGGGCGTATTTCCTTTGATAGTCCCTACATGAGTATCACTTCATCATATATCAATATTTTGTATAAAAAATATGTTATTAATACATAAGATTGGGATTGAAATTCACAAACTGCAAACACATATGCTCAGAGTAATATAAGACAGGCAGAGAGATATATATATATAGAGAGAGAGATAGGAGAAGGAGGAAAGAGAGGAAAGAGGAAAGGGGGGTTTTCATTTTCTACTTATTTTCACTACAGATCAGTGTATCAAAATTTAATATGTTTACTACATATATATTAAACACTATATATACTACTACACACATACTATAATATAATATACTTAATATTTACTACACTCTGATCAGTAAGTATTTTAGTATCATTATCAGAAAGGATTGATAAAAGCATATGTTTCATTATCAGTAGTCATCCCAGGAATTATATTACTGAATGTTTATGTTGGAGGCTATCTTAAAACATTTATGACATTTAAGAAAGTTTCTTGTGGGTATAAAACTCTAGCTGTGAATGGATGAAATATAAATGGAATCTGCCCATAGTGATTACAATTTAAAGACATCTTCTGCTATTCTACTCATAAACATGCTTCTGCAGTCCTCAGTCTAAACATTCAGTTTACTGAAAAATTATTTTCCTGTCATATCATTTAAAAGACATTTCCCTTCCTTCTCCTCTTTCCTTTTCCTTCCATATATCATTACATCATTCCCTGTATTCTATGTACACTATGTTGCCATTCGTCACCGGACACCCCATACCAGAACGTTAATCCGGTCGCAGCACCACATCAGTATCATGTAGGGCCACCTTTAGCCGCAATGATGTCCGCAACCCTTCGAAGAAGACTTTCCACCAATTTGCGATACGTGTCGATGGGAATCTTGCCCCATTCCTCCTGCAAAGCGGCAAACAGCTCAGTGGTGATTTTTGGGCGGTATGGCCTGGCTCTAAAGCGGCACTCCAACTTGTCCCAAAGGTGTTCAATGGGGTTGATATCTGGACTTTGGGCTGGCCAATCAAGTTTTTGCACACCCATGTCCTCGAACCACGTGTTGATAATGCCTGCCGTATGACATGGAGCATTGTCGTGCTGAAACAGGTATGGGCCAATATCGAATTGTTCCCACAATGTCGGTAGCCCAGAATTGTTCAGAACCTTTTGGTACGCATCGGCATTCATATTTTCCCGAACTAAAACAAGAGGGCAAAGACCATACCACAAGAAGCAGGACCACACCATGATGCCACCTCCACCGAATATCACTGTGGGTACAATACAGTCCTGTAAACAGCGTTCACCGGGCATGCTCCACACCCACACATGTCCATCAGACCGCCACATCTGGTAGCGCGATTCATCACTCCATAGGAGGGATTTCCATTGTTCGAGAGTCCAATGGCAGCGTTCCTTGCACCACTGTAACCGACGGGCCACATTGCGGGCTGTGATATGTGGCTTGTGAACTGCTGCGCAACCATGAAAACAAAGTGCGACGATCTCCCGGCAGACAGTACGATCACTTGCAGCACTACTAGAAGCCGATCGAAACTCCTGTGCAACCATCTGTAATGACGCCTTCCGGTTTGACTTCACCACATGTTTGAAGCATCTACAGTCATGATCTGTTAATATTTTCGGTTTATTGGGTCTGGGTCGGCATGTCATGACCTCCTCTCGCTTCCACTTCAGTGGGAGATCGGGACAAAGGGGAGGTAAGAATCCGTCGAGCAGTGACCTAGCATTAGAAACTATCACCATATTTCATAGCAACGTTCAAGGGTTGACATCAAAAGCGTCAGAGATAGATATATTTTTCGAGGAACAAAAAGAAAACAACAATGAAATTAGTATTTTTTGTTGCACTGAACACTGGTTAGTGAAAGATGAAACAAAGTTTAATTATATTGATAATTTATGTATTGCATCTAGTTACAGTAGGCCTAATATAATAAGAGGCGGGTCTTTAATTTTCACTCAGAATGAACTTAAAAGTAACGTAGTTGAAATAAAACAAGCTGTTGAGTTGTCTGTAGAGCAAGACTTCGAATGCGCAGCAATTGAAATAGCTATTTACAACTTATGTGTAATATCAATATATAGAACGCCTAGTGGAAATATGGATGTCTTCTTAAACAAGTTAACATTATTACTAGATCTCGTAACAAAAAGCTCCAAAAAGAATATTGTTGTTTGTGGAGATTTTAACATTGATGTAGCTAAAGACACAGCAGAAAAAAATAGTTTTCTGGATGTAATGAACTCTTTTGGTCTGTTTCATACAATTACAACTCCAACTAGATTCACCAACAAAACAAAAAGTACAATAGACAATATTTTTACCAATATAAACGTTAATAAATATTCAGTAGAGACTTGCATAGGTTTTTCTGACAATGATTCTCAGCTTATTAAGGTAAACGTAATAGAAGACAAGCGAAATCATAAACAACGCATAAAATTCAGAGTTATTAGACCTACAAACAATGATGAGAACATTTCAAAATTCAGAAACACGCTTAAATCAGAAACATGGGATTTTATAAACAATATGGCTGTTCACTTAAACAAGAAATTCGAAAAATTTCTTCATACTGTAAGATACCATTTTAATAAATGTTTTCCTATTAAAAAAACACAAGTTCACAACAAAACCAATTGCCTATGGATAACCAAGGAAATTAAAAATCTTAGCAAATTAAAACGATCATTGCATAAACACAGTAAATATGCAAACAGCCCTACCCTTAAAGATCATTACAAACAGTTCAACAAAAATTACAAGAAAACATTAAAACATTTCAAACAATTGTATGTTGATAAAAAGTTGAATAATTCAGAAAACAAAACTGCAGAACTATGGAAAATAGTTAATCATATTACAGGTAAAAAAACGAACACGAATCAAGATATCATATTAGAAACAGGTAATGTAATAGAGACAGATCCGGAAAAAATAGCTAATACTTTTAATAATTACTTTGTTAATGTAGCACTTAACCTGCAACGTAACATCAGCGTAACGGACACATACAAATAAAAGTTAAATAACGTGAAAAGATCTTTCACGCATTCTTTTTATATGACCCCTACTACAGACGAAGAAATTTCCAACATAATTCGAAATATGAAAAACAAAAAGTCAACAGGGCTAGATTCAATGCCGATTAACGTGATCAAAGAGGTTTGCACGTACATTAACGAGCCTTTCGCTAAATTAATTAACGAGTGTATGGAAAATGGCAGCTTTCCAGATTGTCTAAAAATATCAAAAGTAATACCCTTGTATAAGAAAGGAAATAAAACAAAAATTGAAAACTACAGACCAATTTCCATATTGTCAATTTTTTCAAAAATTTTCGAAGAATTAATTTATAATAGGATAATAAAGTATGCAGAAGATAAAAGGATACTCATAAAGCAACAAAATGGGTTTGTGAAATCGAAAACAACAAAAAATGCCATTTTTGATGTAATTGATAATATTCTTTCCGCCATAAACAAAACGTATTCTGTTGTTGCAATTTTTTGTGATTTATCAAAAGTGTTTGACTGTGTGAATCATCACTTACTACTAGAGAAATTAAAATACTACGGAATCCGCGGTCTATCAAACAAATTAATAGAATCCTATTTATCGAATAGAAAACAGAGCGTTGCAATAAATAGCTTATCCAATAATGGGACGCAAACAACATATTACTCCGAATTGAAAGATGTGGTTATTGGAATCCCCCAAGGATCGATACTAGGACCCCTATTGTTTTTATTGTTCATAAATGACCTTCCAGCAAATGTTGATGCCGCCCAAGTTACTCTTTTCGCCGATGATACTACGGCTTTGGTAGATTCTGTTAACGATGTAACTTTAATTAAAAAAACGGAAGAAGCTCTTACTGAACTACAAAGCTGGTTTTCAGCAAACAAACTTTCTATGAACAACAAAAAAACTAATATAATAAAATTTGGTGTATCTAGAGCCAAAAACTCTTCTATTAAGCAATATAACTTCACAGTAGGGCATGCCGTTATAACAGCTACTAACAATACAAAATTTCTTGGAATATTTATAGACGAGTGTCTAAACTGGAAAATTCACATAGATTATTTATGCAAGAGGCTAAACACCGTATGTTACCAATTAAGAACCTTAAAAAATAGTTTCAATACAGTGTGTATGCTAAATATCTATTTCTCAAACTTCGAAAGTATTTTGAGGTATGGTATTCAATTTTGGGGGAACTCGGCTCAATCGCAGAGGATTTTTAAAATTCCAAAAAGAGCATTGTGTATTTTGGCAAATGCACACAAAACTGATACATGTAAACCGCTTTTCAAAAAATTCCATATATTAACACTTCCAAGTTTGTACATACTTGAAACACTTACTTTCATACACGAAACAAAATCGAACTATCCAAGGAACATAGACACTCACGATTACAATACCAGACAAAAAGGTAACTTCCACATTCCCAAAGTGCGGCTAACTGCATACCAAACAGGACCTTTTTGCTCAGGCATCCAGTTATACAATATATTACCAAAAAGTTACAGAAATTTTGAGAGAACCACAATCTTTAAAAGTAAAGTGAAAAAAATGTTATTGGAATACACATTATATTCAGTTCAAGAATTTCAAGAATTAAATAACTTTATAAAATAAATTTAGATTGTATACACTATATAACATGTACTTTTACAGCACTAGTTCACTTCAACAAATAATTTGTCATTGTGTGTTTTACTATTATATTATGTTATATTATTATAAAAAAAATTCTGCCAAATTGATGTATAGATATATATTATGTGCGATGTCAACATGTTGTATTTTGTAATGTACATGCTCCAATGCCCCCAGGGGTACTTTCGGTGTGAAAATTGCTCAATAAAACTCACTGTCAACCGGGGTATCTGAGATTTGTTGGAAATGTCACGGGTCGAATGCCCAAACCTGTGGGCTCCAATGATCATCCCTCATTCTGCCTCACTCAGTTTGCATCGTCTGTCCATATTGACTGCTGTAGCTGGTATGAGTGTATTCTCAACCGGCAACGCCTTTTATAGGTTGTATGATGTGTACGGACGATCCCAAGCACTTTTTGAGGGGTGTCCGGTGACGAATGGCAACATAGTGTATATCTCCCTCTACACATATCCTATCCAGTATCTTTGTTTCTATCATCAAGTCTGCCCCATTATTATTAATATTAGTAGTAGTTGTAGTATTCAAACAATTTGTCAAATTTTACATTTTTCAAACTCACACATCATCATACCAGATCTAGAAGAGATGTTATTTTATTAAGTACCCAAATATATATTCCAAACCTTCCACTGTTGTCTTTACATGTCTGTGCGATACATTATTCCCTACTCTTCCTCAATTTTTTAAGACAGAAATGAAATATATTGAAATGTACAGAAAAGCTCATCCCCTGATCCAGGCTGCCTCTGGACACATACAAAATGTACTATATATATCCATTGGGAAGTACACTGAAATATAAAGTAAAATTCCACATTATAAACTTATATCTGAATATTTTAGAAAGGTTTGTCTTTGTGTTAGTGTGTGTGATTGTGAGTGCATATTTCTATTATTGCATTTTTTGAGAGTTTCGTACTTCCATTTGTGCCTTTTTAATCTAATCACGTTTATGAGAAAGAATGGTGATTCGAAAAATCACATGGAGATGCATGCGTGCACAGACTGAGATGCAGACCTGAAACCTGACATGTTTCTTGTTACTGATAGAGCAAAATCACATATTTGCCGCACAACATACTCAGTCATTATCTACAGTCTCTTTATTTTCTATTGTCCTTACTTTTTCTGTTCTAACGTGAATTCTCCTGCAAGTAGGAAAAGTGCTATTAGTAGCAAACGTGGTTAAATTACGGGCAAAGTTTCTGAGCTTTCACAAAGACAAAATATTTTTCTTTCTGAAATGTGGATACAGAGTGCTCCACACATGCAAAACCAACCTTCAACAAGTCACGTGATTCTTCCCATGACATTCTGGGTTCTCTTCAATTGGTTCAAGTTGTGTGTATCCCTTATATCCCAACAGTAGAGCATAAACTGAGGAATCTGATGATTTTGGTGAACTCATATATCATCCTCAAAGACAGATATTTGTGTTTCTGTCCATCTCCATAGTACCCTCACTATCTGCAACAATCAATCTCATTATTTATATAACAGTAATTCACAAAATCAACGATAATAATAAACTGACTAAAGATAAAGAAAAGTGAAACAGAACTCAAAGAAAAGTGTAGAATCTTGAACAATATAACCAAGTTGAAGGCACAAGTGGTGCCACCTGGTTAAATATAATAACCAATCTAATTTATTTTTGAACGTATATATTTAATGAATGAATTAATAGAATTTTCCATATAAAGTCGTTTGAAGGTCAAATTTTACTAGATATGAGAATGTATCTTCCTTTAGTGACACTACTGCATCTTGTTGATAAGATGAATTCTTGGCAAAACCCTTCAGAAAATTGCATCCATGCTAAGAAATAATTTTGAGTATATAAAAATGTGATAAATTTCAGGATATCATTAGATATTATAAAAGAAAGAAAAATAAATTCCTGCCTTAAAATTCTTTCAACCAACCAAGAAAATCCTGAGTCATCAGTGCATTAGTGAGAGACTTTAATACTTGAATATATTTCCAGTATGTAGGTATGTTTTAAATGCATATGCAGACAATTTTTTTTCCAGTGTTTCAGCTTAGGTTGAATTGCAATGTTCAATTGGGTCAAAAATAGATTGGGGTTTATGATCTGTTTGATAAAGTCGTTTGAAGGTCAAATTTTACTAGATATGAGAATGTATCTTCCTCTAGTGACACTACTGCATCTTGTTGATAAGATGAATTCTTGGCAAAACCCTTCAGAAAATTGCATCCATGCTAAGAAATAATTTTGAGTATATAAAAATGTGATAAATTTCAGGATATCATTAGATATTATAAAAGAAAGAAAAATAAATTCCTGCCTTAAAATTCTTTCAACCAACCAAGAAAATCCTGAGTCATCAGTGCATTAGTGAGAGACTTTAATACTTGAATATATTTCCAGTATGTAGGTATGTTTTAAATGCATATGCAGACAATTTTTTTTCCAGTGTTTCAGCTTAGGTTGAATTGCAATGTTCAATTGGGTCAAAAATAGATTGGGGCTTATGATCTGGCTTGGTCGTATTCTTCTGAAATGCCCTCTTTGAAGCACCACTTGAGCATTGTATACAGAAGCCTTGGTTTCCAGTCTTGTGATAACAAAGAAAGACATGTTTCTCATCATTTGGTACAAGTCCACATTCATAGTGTGACATAAGCAGCAATTTCTAAGAAAAGGGTGGCAACTGGCTGAGATTGATCTGAGATCCTGGCAAACCATTCGAGGTCAAACATCCTAATCACAATTGCTAAGCCTACGGGTGTGACCAGTATCGTATCCACTCCACCCTACTTCATATTTAACACCTGTTTAGAGGACCATTGGCCTCTGTTCTGTAAAATGATACCAATTTATAACTCATTCTGGTATATCTAGTTGTTTCTCATTTTCTATTTGGTTTATTTTACATTAGTTTTCTGCATGTCTGGGATAATTGTGATGATGAAGGTGACTTATACAATATACAATGATAGATCCATGCCTTACACAAGATACAAACCTAAGACCTTTTGGTTTATAAGTGCATTACAAAGACCACTCCAACACAAATGTCGGCTTCCTTGTCATTATCACTTCACCAATTTCATTTACACATCTTTCATCCATATCATAACAATTAATCCACAGAAGTAGAAGTGAGTTAGTTATAAGGATAAAACTAATTCAGAATCATCAACTCATGTACACACAGGTTTTGCAAATTGCTCTTTTACTTTTGAGACCGTGTAAACCAGTGGCGTATAGTGAGTCTACAAGTGTTTATCACAGCCTCAAATCCATTAAAAAGGCTCTCACCCCACCCAATTACTAACACCTAGTTCTGAATACCTATGTTGATAATTGTATCAACAATTCAATTGTTACAGGCTTAACAAGAACATTTTCAATTTTGAGTGTGGTGGAAGGTATGTATGATTGGCGTTCACTAAATGTATCGATAGGAAACTTTGTATCTTGTTTTATGTACTAGAATGACACAATACAATACATCATTCTCAATCTCCTTCAAAAATTAAGTTTTGGTAATAAGCAGATAAAGGAGTACTGTAGAAGGGACAGCCTCCAAGAAATTTTACTTAATTCTTTTATTTTTCAAAATAATGAAATTCATTTAAATAACACTTTATACTATATGTAAGGAAATATATACATATTACATAAGATCTAATCTATGAACATCGTTTAATATTAAAATTGAGTTTTAAACTACTTGTGATTACTCACAAGATATTCAATGTTGTAAACTCACTACGCAAGTTAATTTTGTACAATAAATCTCAGTACAAAACAAATTAATACCTTCTTAATACATTACATCCCATGATCATCATAACTTACAGAACTTTACACTGTCTCAAATATTAAAAATCAAATTTCCCTTTGTTCATTCAGATCTGTAAAATCATGCAATAGTTTGACATCAGACATAAGGCTTTCACAATTACAATTATATTTCCCATTTTAGAAAACTTTCATCATGTAAAGATTGTTTCTTCCCTCTTTTAACTTTTATCAAGACATGTTGTAAATTTTCAACACCAGTCTCACTGTCAGTTGTTTTCCCCTCCTCTTAATTCCTCTCTATGAGCAATGCCCTTATCTTTTTCATTCAAGAGAAAATACCTAGTGTTCCTGAATTTTTGTGACGCTGCCATACTTCAAACAGTGTGAAATGAGAAAGATAAACTCTAACAAAATGAGAAAGAAGCAAATAAACTTGCAAACTAAAGTAATCAGTCACATATTTCTCTTCGCACTCCTATTTTGCTCATGTGTGCCTTGTGTGCCAGATTCAATGGACTCGAATGTGTCAAGGAATGGAATATTGTCTCATGTTTTGTATGCAAGCATAATGAACAAGTGCTTCATTTATTTATTCACACTTATTATACATATATATTTACCCTGTATAAAGATGAAGGCAACAATGTCTGTATCAGTGCCTGCCAGGGGATAGTTTCTCACCAAATGTGTTCTAGGGAGTCCTGGGCCCTCTGTCACTACAAGATTGATTTGATTTGAAATTAAAATTTTGGGAGCATCAGCACTTAGGCTATTTTGCTCCCGTCACATTATACGGGTCCAGCCCCTTATCGTTACAAATCGTTGCATAACTAAAATCATAAAATATTAAAATGTTCTGACTTTCGTTAAAAGCTGACACTGCAAAGGGGCACTCAGCACACATAAGGACAAAAGAACATGACAATACAAACAAAATTATACTGGCCATGGGGACAGTCGCCAGAGCCTCGTTAGTCTTCAGTCCAGTGTGTACTAACGTGGAAGTGAGGTTGACATTTGGGTGTACTACGTGGAAGGTCACTCCTTACACCCCTGTCACTACAAGAGACTAACAACAGACAGAAACGCTGGTGAATCATGGAAGCAAATGGAATGTGAAGTGACACAGGAATATTTGATATTTTGAAGAAGATGGCTCTCAATGAAACAGTACATTAACAATTAATTGGTTCATAGCTTTATTAGGGTGTGCAGGTATGACTGTGCAAGTAAGCAGACGATTCCATTGATGTAAAGAATGATTATTGCTAGTCCAGACATATTTCAACTTAGGGTATTGAAATTTTCACTTTTACACTAACAACAGAGAAGCTTAGGAAAGCAGTATAAATTATGTAAATATTTTCTGAAATGTTAAGAGACAGGCTTTTAGCCTTTGGACTTTCAAACTACAAAGTAATGTAATTTTGGCATTTTCCAAGATTATTACATGCTTATATTAAAAAGGAAACTATGAAACCCACTAAAGCTTTGTCTGTCAAAAAATAAGAAAAAGTTGCAAATAATTGAAGGAGAAGACTTTATTATGAAATATACAAAAATGAAATATATTTTCGCTACAGCATATTAATGATGACAAATTTTACTTCTCTGTTTTGTAATTCTGCAAAAGAAAATAACTTATAAAGTACATAATTCTAAAAATCTATCTAAATGTAATCTGTTTTATACTTGCCTAAAATTTATTATCCATTCCTTGGCAGATGAATTTTCTCCACCGTCATGTGCATATACATGTTTTCTTATAGCCATTGCAAATTTATATCAATCTTTGTTTTGTTCTCTCTACCAGTCATTAGCAGTTCTGTGAGTGCAAGAGTTATGTTTCATAGTTACAGAATTGTCACTCAATGGTGCAGTCATGTCAATGTTTCAATTGTTGTTATCATTATTAATAGTCTGTGTAAAGCAAATAAATTTATTTAATTGCAACGTTCCATAAATATAATATTTCTTTTTAATATTTTTTATATTTTTTTAAAATATATTAATACCATTGACCTTTGAAATTCTGTTCAAAGGACTGTCAATGAGTAATCTTCCATCACAAATTTTAGCAAAGACTTTTTAGACAAGCAGGTAATGGAAGAAATGTGTGGAATTTTTTTATATTGCAGACATGTTGATAATTACGTTGCTGGCATAGAATGAAATGGTTGGTTCTGTAATATATGAATAAATGTGTGAACTTTGAGAGATGTATTTTTTTTAAATTTAAATTAATTTTATTTCAGTATTGAATCCCCCATCCACAAACACACACACACACACACACACACACACATACATACATACACAACCAACACACACACACACACACACACACACACACACACACACACACCCATTCCTATATTTCAAATTTTAAAACTGTTTACACTTCTAAGGTTTTTCCCATTTCTTGAAATTCTGTGGCTGTTTTCTATTTTGTGATATGGTCATAGTCATATGATTAGTTTTCTGCTCATTCAGAATTACTGGCATTCCTTCTGATTTTCCTCTGTTTCCTCATAATTATGTATTCCTCTTTTTGTGGATCATATTATCAGTATATGCACATATGTGACATGTTTTTTTCGAAAATTGTGCTCTTTGATGTATAGTGTTTAGAGTAATGTGTGAAACAAGGATAAGTATGTTGATAATACATCACCTTGTTCCACTCCTCTGTTGAATTCAAATACTTGCCTTTGTGGCATTTCTTGTCATCATTAATATTCTTCCAACTTCCTGTTTCTTGTCTATATTTCAAATAGATTTATTTAACTTTTTGCTGTCTAGGCCTTCAAATGCCTACTTATAGTTGATAAATATGGATATCAAGTTCATAGTATCTTTCTTTATCTCTATGATGACAAATTACTAATCTGTTGTTACTCTAATGGGGTGAATTCTATGCATTCTTGCTAATCGCATGTCGCTTCTCATTTCTCTTAAAAACTGGTTGTTTATTAATTGGTACTGAGAGTAGCTGCAAGTTTAGAACTATTTTCTGAATGAATCATCAACTCCAACCCCCCAAAACCCTGAACTTCTTTCAACATCCATCTGACTTTCTAAATTTTCAAATGTAACAATTTATGGTTTTAAGAGTACTGTTCACGAGATTGTTATAGGAAACAGAGCAAGCAGCAACTTTTGTACTCAACCATCACAGTCACCAATCACTCTCAGCTTCAAGAACATAAAGGTTGACATCCTTAAAGACATTCATTGACATTAACTACTAATCACCTTCAGTAGCTGCACTTCAACAGGTGCCATTCCATCATCCAAAGAAGGTCATATCTAAACCACCATAATGACCCCCAAAAAGTAAATAATAATGATAATAAAATAAACAGAGATTTTGTTCATGAACAAACTTCTCCAGAGAGACATGATAAACACCTCCACAAAATTTCCATGAGTGATCCACCTCCTATTCTTATCTCTCAACTGAGGGCCATAGCCAGAATGGCTCCATTACTTTGTAACCCCTTATTTTGTACCATCAAAACCTCATTTGCCAAATTTTGTACTATTTTTGTACTACTCAAAAATGCTAAAAAAAAATTTTGTACCACTCAATTTACCTTCGAAAAACAAAAATCAATTTAGGGGTTACAGAGTAGCGTCTCAACCTCATCATCGGTTTCGGCTAAGTTATCCATATTAAAATATTGTACTATTTATGTACCATTTTGTACTACTATTTAAAAAATTTTGTACCCATTGTTTCGAAGAATATTATGCTATTTTTTACAATTTTTTTAAAATTAATCTTTATACACACTACTTTGCAATAAGTGGATATCCGATTTTAATACCGTTCTTAAAAAAAAAAATGAAATTTTAATTTATTTCTTAGAGGCAGCAATTCACGGAGAAAATTGAACAAAATTTTATCGAATGTGTGATGTCTTTGTCTGCTTAATGTCTGTCTATTATTTTTGTACCGTTACGAAAAACCCGAAAATTATTTTCAAATTTTGGATTTTACACATCAATGTACTAATTCAAATGAATACATGGACAAAATATTATTATAGTGCTGAGTGTAGAGCTCCCCAATTCATCAATACAATTTTATACACATGTACTTTGTATCAAGTCCCTTTCCAGTTTTCGTAAAGTCACGGAAAACCCAGGAAACATTTTATAAATTTTACATTCCTGTCAAAGACATGCACCTCACAAGATGATATAGACCAAATATTAACGCATGTGTGAGGTTTATATCTCTTTAACGTTTAAAAAACTGTCCTAAATGAGTACTTTCTATTAGGCCCCTTTTTGATTTTGGTACCGTTACGGAAAAACCCTAAATAATTCTCAAATTTTGTTTCTTTTTCACTTCGATGTACAAATTCCATCGAACCCATGGACAAAATGTTATTATATTAGTGAGCTTTATAGCTCTTTAATCCTTTAAAATAACGATATGGACTCGTACTTTGTAGCAAGTCTCTTCTTGACTTTCGTACCGTCACTGAAATCCCGGGAAGTGTCTTTTTTATTCTTACTTCTTCACTAAGACACTAAGTTTACAAGGAACTATAGACCAAATTTTATCAAATGTGTGAGGTCAGTACCTGAGTATTCTGTAAATAAAATCTTCTATATGATTACTTTTTATTAAGCTCATCTTTTATGATTGTACTGTAACGGAAAACCCGGGAAATATTTTGAATTTGCTTGTTCGGTGAGACATGAAATTCACAGGAAACCATCGACCATATATTATCGAGTGTGTGAGGTTTGTATCTAAGTAGTCGTTACATAAAATCTTCTATCTGATTACATTCTATTAAGCCCGTTTTTTATTTTTGTACCGTCACGAAAAATCCTGGAAATATTTTTGAATTCTTACTTCTTCGCTGAGACACGAAAGTCATAAGAAAGTGTTGACAAATCAATATCGAGTTTCTGCGGCTCGTATCTATGTAAACTTTATATAATTTTTTTTATATGGCTACTTTCTATTAAGCCCATTTTCGATTTTTGTACCATCACGGAAAATCCGGTAAATATTCTTTTTTTCTTAATTCTTATCTGAGACACGAAGTTCACAACAAACTATAGACCAAATGTAATAGAGTGTGTGAGGTTTGTATCTAAGTAATCTTTATATAAATTTATCTACATGATTACTTTCTATGAAGCCCATTTTTTATTTTTGTACAGTTACGAAAAATCCGGGAATTATTACTTAATTCTTACTTCTACGCTGAGACACAAAATTCAGAACAATCAATGAACCAAATATAATCGAGTGTGTGAGGATTGTATCTAAGTAATCTTTATATAAAATCTTCTATGTGATTAATTTCTATTAAGACCGTTTTTTATTTTCATACCGTCATGGAAAACCCGGGAAATATTTTGGAATTATTACTTCTTCGCTGAGACACGAAATTCACAAGAAACCATCGACCAAATATTTTCGTGTGTGTGAGCTCTGTATGTAAGTAATCTTTATATAAAATCTTTGCCCCCCATCACATTATATGAGGTCTTGCCTCTTTCCATATATAAAATAACATTGCAATGTCGTGTTACTAAAACAGTAAAATATTTTGACTGTCAGTAAAACCTGAGGCTTTAAACGGGCACTCAGCACACACAAGGACAAAAAACAAGACAACACACACACAAAATTTTACTGGCCATAGTGCCAGTCGCCAGAGCCTCGTTAGTCTGCAAAATGCAGTCCAGGGTGTACTACGTCGAAATGAGGTTGATAATTGGGTGTACTACGAGGAAGATCACCCCCAGAATTAACATTATTCAGTCCCCCATCAGACACATGTAAAGGGGTGTTGAAAAACAAATAAACAAAAAAAAATTATATGTCTTCCGGTTCACCGGTCTTTCACATCGGATATATCTGAATATTCAGTCACTACAGTCACTCTCATCTTCTTCCGGAACATAATCCGACAACCTACTATCCTCCTCCATATTTTCCTGCTAAAAAAAATGCCTAACTAATAAAATGCATAAGTACAGATGGAGTAACGAGGTTGCTTTGATAATTGCTTGTGATAGTCACGTGCTCAAATTACGTCACAGCAACACGTAGACTTCGCTCCTTCCCATCCAGATGCATTCGTTCGTTTTCTTGGCCATTACCATGCAAGAATATTTCCTGTTCGGCCAATTGTATCAGCTACATACGGGCCGTACGTAGTGGTAGGAGAGCATGCAAGCCCTGACTACGTAGTGGTAGTCAAGAGTTTTTTTTTTAAAAAAAAATAAGACTATTTTAACAGTTGGGCTGAAAAGTTCGTAGGCTAACATAGTAAAAAATATTTTTTTTACAAAATTCGATTTTATTATTCAATATAGTTGCCTTCGAGGGCGATACAACGATTATAGCGGTCATACAATTTTTCGATGCCATTTTTATAGTACGATTTCTCTTTAGCCTCAAAATAGGCCTCAGTTTCGGCGATTACCTCTTCATCAGTGCTAAATTTCTTTCCAGCAAGCATTCTTTTAAGGTCTGCAAACAGGAAAAAGTCACTGGGGGCCAGATCTGGAGAATATGGTGGATGGGGAAGCAATTCGTAGTCTAATTCATATCATTTTGCCATCGTTTTTTTTTTTTTTGAGGTAATCGATGAATATAATACCATGCGCATCCCAGAATACTGATGCCATGACCTTGCCAGCTGACTGTTGCGTCTTTCCACGCTTTGGATTCGGTTCATCACGTGCAGTCCACTCGGCTGACTGTCGATTGGACTCTGGAGTGTAGTTTATGGAGCCATGTTTCATCCATTGTAATATATCGACGGAAAAATTCGTGTTTATTATGGTTGAATATCGCTAAACATTGCTCCGAATCATCAAAACGTTGTTGCTTTTGATCGATTGTGAGCACGCGTGGCACCCATTTTGCACACAGCTTTCGCATGTTCAAATATTCATGCACAATATGTCCAACACGTTCCTTTGATATTTTTAAAGTCTCAGCTATCTCGATCAACTTCACTTTACGATCATTTAAAATTATTTTGTGGACTTTTTTGATGTTTTCGTCGGTAACAGCCTCTTTGGGGCATCCACTGCGTGCATCGTCTTCGATGCTCATTTCACCTCATTTAAATTTAGCAAACCACTTCTCAACGGTTGATTTTCCTGGTGCAGAGTCCGAATAATGTTTATCAAGCCAAGCCTTGGCTTCAACAGTATTTTTTTTCACCAAAAAGCAATGCTATATTAACACACGAAATTCTTTTTTATCCATTTTTTCACAATAACAAAAGCTGCTTCACTCACAATGCTATATCTCACGAACTAATTATCCGGCAGCTGTGAAATTTATACACGTATCTTTTGAAGGTTAGTACTAAGTAAAAATCACATGGATTTAATTCTAGTAACGCCATCTATGAGTCAGCCTACGAAGTTTTCAGCCCAACTGTTATTTCGTCACTAATCCTCAAAATAACAAACATGGTCATAGGAGAAGGTGGAAAGTTCCCCCAAAATCTACCTTTCTCAGGTGGAAATATTATCTTGAGTCCCTTTTGCAAGAATGGGTCATTTAATAGTGCAATTATTAACATTTTACTATGAGAAGCCAGGCACAACATAGTGCATTATGTTGCTTCTCTCATTTATTCATCAGTTAAACATTGAATATGGTTGTTTTATTGTCCTGAAATTGATGTGACAAAATATATTTGCTTGAGTGAAAAATCACACAAAGTTTAACTTGGTTTCTCTTTAAAGTTGGCATGGAATTCTGATATCATTTATGTTTATATGAAATGAACTAAGTACAGTATCACTCAAGTTTTAGTTTAATTGTATTTAATTTTATTTTACTTAAGCAAGGAAATCCAAGTCACTCATCTTCACTGTCATCATCACATAACATGGGAAAACAATTGTGTCTCATTCTAATTTGTTCCTATTACTGTTCTTCTGCACATATTCTATAAACAATTAACAGTATATTTATGATTCACTATAATGTTTGATGTGGTAATGGACATATTTTCAGAAAGTTTTCAAGTGTCAACCTCTTATTCATGTTGAACACCTGGAAACTGTATTTTTGCAGACTAATGTACAAGCAGTATAATCCTCTGTTGTGTTTGCAATAGTTCCTTCATTGATTTCATCTAATCGTTATCAAACGTGTCAAGACCTTTAACCAAAACTGGTGGGAAAACAAGGTAAAATAATAAATACAAATGTAACTACACATCTTCAAAATAATGGGAAGTGTTTTCCAGATAGAAACCAAGACTCACTTCTTCTCTAACTCTAATTCAATGTGAACCTTCTTGTCTAGGAGCATTGTGTTCTTTTTCCCATTTTTTTCATTCATGTGTATTGTTCTGAAAATGTGTAGTTAAAGTAACTTTCCTCAGAATTTATACTAATTCAAGCAATGTATGGCTTCACTACTTTTTTCATGTGGTCAATTACCTTGTCATTAAACAATCAGTTCTGATAGGGTGTCTAAAAACTCATATTGACTATCAGAACCAATTGGAAAAATGTCATGCTGGGTTTTACTTGCATGCATGCATTGCTGCTTCATTTCTAGTATATCTAATTAATATATAATACACATTTACAGTAAATATGAATTGTTGCGGTAAACGAGACCAAATTTTCAGAATATTCCTTAGATATTTCACACACATAATTTCATTTCAGAAAAAGCAATTTATGTTAATTATTAGAATGGTGTTGTAGAGTAAAGGCACCTAATATGAGGATGGTCCCTAATAAGAGATAGCAGCTGATCTCGCATATGTGGCGCCACAGACAATCAATGACGCATCAGATACATAGCACTTGGCAACTCTGTTAGTCTCTGAGAAAATGTGCTGTGGTCGTTGAACAGTGTAGATGTGGGACGTGTTGGCAAGGCAGGATATTTTGCAGAGGTTGAAAACATTGTGGGTTTCGCAGGTAAGCTAATTGGGAGACATAAAATCATTGATGTACCATTAAAGGTAATGAACCAAGCAGTGTGCTGTCAGTTTTTGAAGATTCGTGATGGCAAATTTAAATGAAAACATGGCGGTTGTTTATTCATGTACCAATGCTCCAAATATGAGACAGTGAGTGGTTCCCAATATGAGATATGTCTCATATTAGGGTAGCTTAGGTTAACCTACGATGCTCTCTTTATAATGTCTCAACACATCGAGATTAAGTGAATGTTCTGATTTAGGCAAAAGTATTTTTATGTTATTAACAATTATTTCTATTGTTGCAGATGGCACCCCGTTGAAGAAAAGCATGGGCCAGGGAGAATATGATAATGGCAGTGCATGCTGTTAGGAACAAGGAAATGGGTTACCTGAAGGTGTCCAAGCAATTTGCTGTACCAAAGGGAACACTCAAACTAGTGAACAACTGGTGTTACTCACCTTAGGCAGAAAACCAGTTCTTCCACCAGAAATTGAAGATGCATTGGAGTCATATTTCATAGAAATGGATAAAAGATACTTTGGACACTTCATGTGCATGCAGGTGAAGTGACCAGGTGCCAAGACTAGTGTGCTTCATGTGTTTGTCATGTGCGTTATGTATCGTATGAATTGAACTAACCAGTCCTTACTTCAGTGATTACTTACTTGCAATTGAATGTAGTATCTCATATTAGGACCCCATTTTCTCAAACCTCATTTTTGCATATTTTTATATTTTGTATCACTATGTTTTTCAAGAACATTCTAGGGCAATTTTAGTTATTGAATTTCAACAACAACATGTCTGGCCATTGTATGCATTTGTCACATTCACATTGTTACATCATTGTTGGCTGTAATTGTCACATAAAAAATGTATTTCATATTAGGCATCTTTACCCTAGTGATAATGTCTTCACCTTGTAATCAAGGAGTCCCAGCTTCAATACCTGGTGGAGGCAAACTTTAAACTATAGGTCTTTAGCATTTCTGTGTAAATTAGTATTTAGCTCAACTCCCAGTTAAGTCTACTTTTCTAAATATCTCCTTCTTGGAAAAACAGATTTTGAGGCATTTAAATTCTATTACGTACAATTGGTTGTATATGTAATGCCACCTTCCTGAGAGATATAGTCCAGACCTAAACTAACTAACTAACCTAGAGTTATTCACTGTAGCAGAAAATCAGGTTTTGAGCTCTTGCCGATAATAAATATTAGGACCTAAGCATGGCTCAAAATAAGAAAGTAAAATTGTTTTATTTAGTAAAATACAGTTAATAAAGAAAGTTATTCTGAATTTATTTATTAGCGCTCAAGTAAATTTCAAAGCATTAACCTTTTGGGTTATGAAAAAACTTTGCTTTTTTGTTGTCATTGTTTATTTTGTCTCCAGACAACATCATGCTACATCACCAGGGGTATCAGGTTAGAATCACAGTCTGGGCATATGTGTTCTTTATGAATTTCCCTTCATCAATTTCATCATATTATCACTCCTATGTCATCCTCCTTGTCACGTTTTGCCAAAGGTGACAAGAAAACGATGCTACATAACAAAAATCAAATCACATCAAATGTGTTGTCCCCAGAAAGTCTTGGGTTCAAATGCGAAATGGATGTTCCGTCTCACTAGTATGAACTTTGATGGGGATTTTGAACACCTCTTTATAGTGCTACCTAGAAGAGTCGTTCTGAGATGTTCATTCTCCAAGTATTTTATTTTTAGGGGAAAGTCTCTGCTCTGTGAAATCTTCCGCCTTGGCTGCTATACATATGATGCCCCTCCTACACAATGGATTTTGAATATGCTATAGTATTAGGAGCCATTACTTTGAAATTCGAACAAAAAAGGGATATTTGGATAGTTGTATTTTTTGATTGACATCATTTTTTTATATGTTGAAGTAGGTCATGAGAAATGAATATTGTGCAATTTTGAGACCCAGAAAATTTTTTCCCTCCCCTGTAGAAAATGTCAAAGTTCAAGGTCAGACCACCTATTTTTTCATGAAAAGTGAAACATGGGTAAGTTCGGAGTGCTGTATCTTTAGAAATTAACAACTTCCTAAAATTTTGTTTTCATAAACTGTTAATAAAAGACTGGTTGCTTATATACATTCAATTGTTTTGATGGGACATTGTTGCTTTCCATTGTTATGTGGCAAGGAAGAGGGTCCAAAATGCAGTTCTTTCCTGTTTTCGGCCCTTAATATCTTGGTTAAGCAACACTACCCAAAAAATTGTTTACTGGTCATTGAAGCTCACTATTAGGACAAAGTACCTGATATAGTACATTACTGGGATATTGATGCTGTTAGCAGATATAACCCTTTGAATACTCAAGAATCTGCATCTTTAGAATTAGACCTATCTCAAAACAGCATCAAGGTAAAAATACACTAAGTACGCCAACTTGTAGGTGAATATATGTACTAACACCAGGAAATGAAAAAACTTTGAAGCCTCATCCTATTTTCGAGAAAATAAGTTTTAAAATATTAGAAAATGTCAATGTAAATTATCACACTTCCTCCCCTATGAGAAAGTGGAAACGACCTTTCTCCTACTTTTTATTTGTTCCAAATGGAACATCCCAAGTCTTGACAAGTTGTGGGACAGTTTTCGTTTTACTTTCTTTAATGGATAGCGTAGTGGTAAGTAATGTCGCATCCTTGTAATCAAGGGGTGCCAGGTTTGATGCAAGGTTGGGGTACAACTTGTTTGGATCCCACTTTAAACTGCAAGTCCCCAGTCTCGATTAGCTTTCCTGTGAATAAAGTGGGCTTAAAACAAAGCTCTATATACAGTGGCATACCAAGGACTTTCAAAAGGGGAGAGGGGCTACACATTTTTTAGTAGGCAGCCATCTATTTGCCACCATATTTTCCTGTCTTTGACATTCTTTTTACTGGGTGAAAGGGGGGTTATTATCCCCACCACCACCACCCCCCTTTATGCACGCCACTGTCTATATTGCAATAAGAGTTTGTCTGTAAACGATTCTGTATTATTGTACCAAATAAAACATAACTTTCTTGTTATACATAACTTGAGCGGACCTTCGTGATGGAGTGGTTACCACAGCAATCCACAGGTGTCCCGGGTTCAAATTCCGGTCTGGGGATGAATGATTGTTCTTTGTGAGTGTCACTTTATCGATTTCATAATATCATCACTCACCTTCTTTGTCATGATTAGTAAAAAGTGACAGAAAGGCGACGTTAAATAACCCAATATCAGACAATCAATCTGAAATAGGCTTAGGAAAAGTAGGTTTAGGATATTTCCATCATCTTTAATATTGTTACTCCAAATAACGAACATGCTTTTTAATCATCATGGCAATTCTTGTAAAGAAATTTTGAAACATCAGACACAAATTTATATTTTAAGGTGCTTCACTTTTCAAGCAGAATGAGGTATTCCAGATTTGCTTGGTTTTCTTTGAATTATGGTGCAGACACGCCTTCAAAAAGTGACCGGTTCTCCCATCTGACACAATAGGGATGAACAATTTCAAATACAGGGCTACTATAAATGATTCATTCGATTTCAGAAGAGAGTATGGAAAAGAACCACCGTGAAAACAGAGCATTTGTTTATGTACTTCCACTGCCAAGAACACTGGTGGAACTCGGGGAATACATCAATGCTTCTTTGATGACCATTGACAAAATGTATGGGCGGAAATTGTCTTGGTGAGTTTATAGATATTTTCATGTATCATTCATATCTGTATGCGCAATACTTTGGAAAATACAATGTTTTGAATGAATCATTTATAGTAGCCTTTTGACTTAGAACATGAACTTTTGGGAATGAATGAATACTAGTGGCAAATAAACTGACTAAGAAGGCACATGGTGACAAGAAGTTAATGCTGACAAGGACATTTCCTATTCAATGAAATGTGTCATTATCTTACCTGCACATTTCCTTCCTTTGTCATTTTGATCTAAGCCTGTAGAGCTGTAGAAGCTAGGCAGTTAGTATTGTCTAAAACATGGACACTTGACAGTGGTTGTACACCAGATATCACAATGTGATTGGAACAACACATTCTTATTGCTCTCCTATTTCTGACTTCACTGACGAGATGAAAGTATATTTTGCTACCAGTCCTGTGGTGAAAGTATTAGTAACTAATGTTCAATGATCCACATTAATTGTGTGCATATAATGAGAGTTTCAATCAGTAAAGGTGAGGAGTGCAGCACAACAGTTAGATCACTTTAAGAACAAAGATCAAGTATAATCACTCTCATAGTCATGGTAACATAAACATTACAACAATGGCATATGAATTCAGTCGTTTTTAGTAAGCTTCCTAATAATATACACTGAATATGATGCACATAATACTATAATGTAATATTACTACTCTGACATTCCTGTTACTGATAGTGGGCACAAAACCAAAATCTGTAAAATTGAGTATTAATGAAGAATATTTTGCTTAAATTTGACCTGACTGTAGAAGTAATGGTAATCTGGAACATGCAATCTTCTCTCGAGGCAGAGGCAGGTTTTGAATTTACAAACTGCATTCTTCCAACTCTTCTCCCCTATGTATCAGGCCCGTACTGGCAGGGCTGACAGCCCCCTCTGGCACTGCCACCAGCCCCCTTGACATTAGGTAAAACTATTTTGAATTCTAATTTGTTTGAGGTGAAGAGTGAAAATGTAGACAGCAGATATTATTTGGCTCACAACTAGATGAAAGATAAATTCACAGAACTTGAACAGCAGCTATTATATTTGTTTAATCTTGTTTATGAGCTGAAGTCTAGGTAGGAGCAAGTATTTAGAAGATTCTCGAGACCAGTGGATCGCAAATGTGCGCCGCACCGACTTGGGGATCTGTGGCTAGCTTGCAGGGGAATAGCAAAATGTTCCAATATTTTCACAGAAATGATATGATTTTTCTAAATATGTGCTTATTTAGTACTTTTTACACGTAAGATGTTTCTGAATTTGAAACGTGTGTTTATCTTTTAACATAAGGCAAGCAACCCAACCACAGTAACTGAGCATTGCAAATGTTAGATAGGCCGACATTCTGACTTGGGCTCCATGGAAAAAATCTTGAAATACTAAAGGCAACGTGAAATGAAAAAGTTTGGGAATCCCAGTTCTAGACTTTAGAAATGTCTTCCAGAAGGGAGCTTCTTCATTTGTACCTTCCCAGCTTCTGTAGCAGCCTCATGTTTGACAGAAATCTGTGACTTTGACGTTATCATCCACATTCCTTCCACATCTGCATCAAATATCAACAGATCCCAAGTTTTGGGAATTAAGGGAAGTTTTATTGCATCGGCTGGGGGTGGAATGCACGATGTGGAATACGATGATTGAAGTGAATACTGTTCATTTTTACTTGTATAATATAAATAATTGTATCATGAAAAATAGTATGGAGTGTGCATTAAGAGATGGTGTCAATACATGTTCTAGAAGATATACAAATACTAGTTCTTTCAGTATATCTACATTTTATATTTTACATTAACTTAATGATTCTGTCACACACAATTTGCCTTAATTTAATACTGTTAAACTTTAGAAAAGAGAACTTTGTTTATAAGCCCCCCTGAAAACCTGTGACCCCCCCCTCCCCCGGTGACCAATTCTGGCTATGGGCCTGCAGTTTACACACAGAGAGAGAGGAGCAACTTCTTAAACATCTCTCTACACAAATACAATTTATTTGGATTCACTGAAAGAGGATTTTAAAACAAGGTTATTACTTTTTTTTATTATTTGGAAAATTACTTTGATCCTTTCATACAGTTTTATTAAATCATTTCAGATACCACAGCCAGAACCGGGACACCAGGCAAAATCCGGGTGCGCTCTCTCGTCTTGGTTCCTTCCCGAAAACACATATTCAGCACCTTTTTATTTCTACTGTTCACAATCGGTTACAGATTTACCAGTGGTGAATAAACATTTTCCTTTGCAGTCCCTCATAGACTTACACAGGGGCAACTTAAGGTCCAAGAGACTGGGGCACCACACTCTGTGGAGGGGCACGAAACAGGAGTGTCGCCCTGTTTATCTAACATTCAAGATTTTATATTTCAGTTATGATAAATATTACAGTAAGTTCACTATAATTAAATATGTGGAACCAACAATCATTGCTTTTTCTGCGCTGCTACCTGCAATCGGTAGACTAGACTCCTAGCTTCATATGCCAGTTCTCACTTCTCGAATGGTGAACCATGGAAACTGAAAAAAAATAAAGTGTAAATCATTATAGTATGCCTCTCGTATGTAACCAGTGGTTTTATTTTTTTTCTGATTACATATTATCTATGGCACTGATGACAGATGATCAAGTGGAGATAATTTTCCATTGTATACAAGAGATAGATAGATAGATAGTTTTATTCACCTTTAGAATTAGTACATTCATGGTTTCGTCATGTGTTTCTTTGGATTACATTTCACTACATCTCAATAGATTTTTCTTATGGATTTGTATGATGTACAAAGTATACTAGTTCATGGAATGAATTGGAATTCAATACATAATAGAATAGAATATATGGAATGAATCATAATATAACACAATGAAAATTGTACAAAACATATTGAGTGAATGCCAAGTAATACATATTTTAACACAGATATGTTAAATTTTGTGAAGAGGGACATATGTTGAGAAAAATGGTACCAAGTTCAAAAGGAGGAATACAGAGAGTCATGCAGTTGAAAAATTGCTAAATATAATTTGTGAAACTGGCTAAGTTTACAATTTGCAGTGTTGTAAAACAAACTGCTAGTAAATGAAGAACCAAGACTTCAGTGCTTGCCAAGATTCAGACCCATTCTATGAGATCAGTGAGATGTATGAACAGGAAAATCACCCTTTACCAAAGCATGCTGCAGATTTTGAAAGTGAAAAATTCCATCCGTACAAGTTGCAGATTCTGTAACATCTAATGGAAGATGAAGTTGACTACAGGGTTCAAATGTGGGAGTGGTTCCTGCACCAAATTCAAACAAAATATGTCGTTCCTGGAAGGGGTGATTCAAACAGCTGCTCTCAGGTTACCAACCAGGTTATATCAGGGATGAGGGAGCTACTTGAAAGCAATCATAGCAGCCTCTGGTCTTGAAGGCCAGAAGACAGTGGCAAAGGTACTGGAAGCTGCACACATGACAACCACCAAAAGATTCACTTGGATGGTCCCAGTAAATTCATCAGCATCATTGGTATCCATTCAACTCTGACAAGATGGCAAGAGCTAAAATTTTGGACATGAAATAAGCAAAACTCTACTCTCAAAATGCATAATACAACATGATGGGCAGGAAGATAAGAAGCTGTGTATGCTCTTAAAGAGAAGTTTTTGTTATGTGAAAGTTATATCTTGTATACTTTAACAAGCAGGAAGAGAAATGAAATAAGTGATGCTATTTCCCTTAAGGGTTAAATCGAATTTTTCAGTTAGATTTTATTACCTACAGTTCAATGTAAAGTTTCAGAAGAGTTAAATGTAATTTCTAAGGCACACAAGCAGAATCCCTTGATATTATGACTGCATGTAATCTCTTAGGGAATGCTCTCTTCTTAGAAATGTCTGAGCTTCGATTTGATTCACTTCTTGAAGTGATGAAATTTTGTGCCAAGTTTGGAATTTCAAGTGAATTTTCTGACAAAAGAATCAATAAATTAAAGAAGCATTTTGACAAACTCTGGCAGGATCAAAGGCTTACCAATCAAGAGAACTGGTTCGACCTGTCAATATTTTACCCAATGATAGACAAAATTTGTTTACAACTGGACAATCGTTTCAATGGAATGGAAGTTGTTGTACACATCTAGAAAGTAACACAACATTTATTGTTTTTTTCATGATGAACAGACACTGAGCTTTGTGGAGAACCTTAAAAAATGCTAGAACATTCGCAGGCCTTTACTTCAATCACAAATATTATCAGTTAGATGTTCTTTCAAAGGACACGAATTATGTGAAAGAACTTGCTGATCTCATTGTGACACATTCATTTCCAGTTATCCTTATGCGTTCAAGGGTTTTTTATGTACCTTATTGCCACTCTCACATTAGCAGAGAGATTGATTTCAAATTGAAAATATAAAAACCATTTTATGCAGTACAAGTGTGGATTGCCATTATTAATCTTAATTTGTTTATGAGTAAAGAATGCACTGTATTTCACAGTAGCTATCTATTTTATTAGTAATTTTGCACACACTCTTATTATTAGCATAGAGCAGACAAGACAAGAAGTGATGTGGTGATAGAGCAGGCAGATAAAGGAGGAGCAATTGTTGTGATGGAAAGAGAATGGTACGAGAGGAAGTATGAAGACCTAAAAGAAAACGGATATGAGGAGATTTGTGGAACAGGAGAAGAACAAACTATAAAAGAAAGGGTCATAAAAGACTGTAGGAGCATAAAGGATTTTGATTTTGATTTTAAAATTTTGGGTGCATCAGCACTAACGCTATTTTGCACCCTTCACACTATACGGGGTCCAGCCCCTTACAGTTTCACATAACAACTCTAACGTTGCTTAATTAAAATCATAAAATATTAAAATGTTCTGACTTTCGTTAAAAGCCGAGGCTGCAAAGAACACTCAGCACACATAAGGACAAAAGAACAGGACAATACAAACAAAATTATACTGGCCATGGGGCCAGTCGCCAGAGCCTCGTTAGTCTTCAGTCCAGGGTGTACTAACGTGGAAGTGCATAAAGGAGACAGGAAGACTACCAAGTTTGAAAGGATTTCCAAAGATACACAAAGAGGTGATAAAGTTGAGACCAGTAATGGACTGCAGAAACAATATTTTGGAACCCTAACTAACTAACTAACTAACTCTCTTGCCTTCTTAAACCCGAAGGTTCATGGCTGCAGCAACACAGGTCTTCCATCTTTCCCTATCTTGAGCAAGTTCTATATACTCTTTTGGAACCCTTGGAAAATAAATTATAGAAAGTTATTGAAGTGTTAGTAACACAGCAAGAAAGCAGAGCAGTTAAGAACAGTGAACAAGTAGTAGACCTCATAAAAAGACTTAAGTTAAATGAGATGAAGACGACAATGTTTAACTTAGACGTGAAAAGTATGTTCCCGAGCATCAAGAGGGGACACATTTTGTACATTGTTAAAAAGAGAATGGGACAAGAAATTATACGAGAATGGGATAGTTAAAGGATAGTGAAGGCACTGGAAACAATTCGGAATAACAGTTACAGTATAATGGGGAATAAAATAATGTTAATGAGTGAAGGACTGAATATAGGTTCTAGCCTAAGCCCAGCATTGGCTGAATTGGTTATGAATGAATGTGTTGGCCCCCACAATGTACTTGGATCCAACATGGCGGCCAACACATTGTTCTGATATTTGCCAAGTAGGTGTTGGCAACACGTCTTCGAGTGCGCAGCAAGTATGTCTGCATGACGTCGTTTTGTGCCTACAGTTTTATCTCTTGTCATGTGTGTGACAGGGAATGTGTAATGTATGTAAACATATGTGTGTGTCATTAAACATGTAGTTTATGTAAGGTGAGTGTCCTTTGCAAATTCACCTACCCAGCCACCAAAAGTTTATGGATACAAATCGGAACGGGGCTCGCTCCCCGACATGGTCCTCCATAGCCCGATTTGTGACATTCCGTGAAAGTGATTCTAGTGACTTTATGTTTTTCTATGTGCATAATTGCGAACTGTGACTGTGAGTGTGCATTTGTGTGACAAAGGCAGTCTCTATACAGAACTTCTTATCACACTTTTCGTATTTTCCGTTCGTTAGTTCCTCGCCAGCGAGACGCGAACAAAGAAACTGACATCATCAAGGCATGGTGCTGGCCTAAACAAGCATCTTTCGTTACCAGCATGTAGTGCAATCCGGTTTGCCAATTTTCGGTTAGTTCGCGGTTCGTGAACACGTCAAAATGGAGCGAATTCTCGCAGCAAAGACAGTGCTAAAACGTGAGATTACTAAAACTCGAGAATCGTGTGAATTCCGGGACTTTAGACAATGCCACGATGTCTTTGTGTGGAGATAAAGCGACGCAACTATCAAGTGACTGCAAACAACTACTAATCGATGCTGCAAGGGACGCTAGTGACTTCGAAAGGTATGAAGGTGAATTAGGTGTGGAAGAACACAGACTTGATCAGATTGTCTACAAGCTTCGGTCAGTACAATTATCGGCATCAGGAAGTCTTACATTAGTGACGTCATCATCACATGACAGCCCATCCCAGCAACAAGTAGGTGAAGTTAAACTACCGAGATTGGAAATTCCTTCCTTCAGTCGATCGCTGGAGGACTGGTTAAGTTTTCATGATTTGTATAGTGCAAGTATCGACAAAAACGCGAACTTAAGTGGTGCACAAAAACTTCAGTATTTGAAGGCTTCTCTCAAGGGCGAGGCTGCCTTGCTTATACAATCGTTAGCAGTGACAGATGAAAACTATCAACACGCGTGGGAGTTGCTCAACAACCGCTATTCTAACAAGAGCGAATTAGTTAGCAACACTGTCCAGCAACTGGTGAATCAGCCACAAGTGAATGAGAACTCGCACACAAGTTTACGTCATCTTATCGACACTACAAATGAGTGCATTTGTGTTTTAAAGGTGCTCGGTGTACCTGTTGAATCTTGGGACGCGATTCTTGTTTATCATACAACAAAAAAGTTCGATTCTGAGTCAAGAAAACAATGGAAACTCTCTCTCACGTCGCAAGAAGTGCCTAGTTTTTCTGAGTTGGCCCAGTTCCTAGATCAGCGTGTGCGTGCATTGTCATCAATTGCAAGTGAAAACAACAATCGGCAGAAGGCGGTGAGTCATAATAAGCCTTCAACCTCTTCCTTTATAACATCAGCTGTTTTCTTCTGCCCGAAATGTCACACCAAGCAACACAAGCTACACAAGCGTGAAGAGTTTCTTCAAATATCCGTGCAACAAAGGCACAGTTTCATGAAAGAGAAGGTGCTTTGCTTTAATTGTTTTCAACAGCACAAATTAGGAGTATGTACATCAAATGGGTGTCGCCTCTGTGGAAAATATCACCATACTTTAATTCATTTTGAGCTAACAAGAATGGCCAGTCGACCAGTTCCTCTCCCCCACAAGTGTTGTCTCATGTTGTAGAAAACAAGTTAGTTAAAACCTCTGGTGTACCACAAGTATTGTTATGTACTGCTATTGTTAATGTTAAAACAAACAGGGTTACTTTCAGCCTTGTCATGTGCTCCTAGACTCGGCATCAGAAGTGTCCTTTGTGTCTGAGACGTGTTTACAAAGGTTGCAGTTACCTAAGCAACGCACAAACATAAATATTTCTGGCATAGCTGAAAGGGGTGTTTACACAGCCAATGCTATAGCTAATGTTCAGTTTCTGTCAAAGTGCAAGACACAACTGTACAGTGGGGTGTAAGGGGTACCTTCCACGTAGGCGCTCAAAAGTCAACCTCACTTCCATGTAGTGCACTCTGGACTAAAGACTAACAAGGCTCTGGCGACTTGCATTGTGGCCAGTATAATTTTGTGTGTGTTGTCCTGTTTCTTGTCCTTGTGTGTGCTGACTGCCCGTTTACAGCCTCAGCTTTCAACAGAAGTCAGAAGATTTTAAGATTTTTAGTTCTACAACGTTAGAGTTGTTATTTGTAATGAAAAGAGGCTGGCCCTCGTATAATGTGACGGGGGCAAAATAGCCTAAGTGCTGACGCTCCCACAACTTTAAATTCAAATAAAAAAAAAAATCAAAACAACTGTACAGTGTAAGGGCTGTGGTAGTGAAGAAAATTACAGGTAATTTGCCAAGGGTACAAGCACCAGGGGTGTGCATTTGGTCACACATACACGGCTTACCCTTGGCTGATCCTACATTTAACGTGAGTGCTCCTGTGGATTTTTTACTAGGCTGTGAGATTTTTCCTTTATTGTTGGGAAGTGGACGCTGCGTGGGACCTCCTGGTACTCCATCAGCATTAGAAACAGTCTTCGGTTGGGTGTTATCAGGACAAATTGATGGTAGTGTTGGCAATGCAAATACCAACTCAGTCTCATCTTTCCATGTGTCATGTGATTTAAATACTGACATACGTAATTTCTGGGAAGTTGAAGCATTGCCAACCCTTAATCATTTAACGTCAGTAGAGAAAAAGTGTGAAGCACATTTCACAGCTACTGACCAACGAGAGAATGGTCGATATGTAGTTAGCTTACCATTTAAGAACAATGATGTAGTGTTAGGGTTTTCAAGAGAAACAGCAGTTAAGAGACTTAAAAGTCAAGAACGCAGACTTTCTCACTCCCCTGAACTTCGTAAACAGTATAATGCTTTCATGACTGAGTATAGAGAACTTGGGCATATGGAACTCATCCCCCCTGAAGAAATACATAAGGTGCCTAGTGAAAGCTTTTATTTTCCTCATCATCCTGTATTTAAAGACAAATTTAATGCAAAATTTCAAGACTTGGAATCATACTAATCAATGCACCTTTTACTACATGATTTAAGTATTACTTCTCTGAGGAGACAATTTTTATCAAAATTTCAGGTTTAGTCAAACTATATTTATGTTAGAGTGGACTGTCAAACTCTTTGAAATTATAGGGACCAGTAACAGACATTTTACAGACTTTATGAAAAAATAATTTCTCTCGTTAGTCTGTTGGGCTGATGGTAATAAAGGTACTCTCTGAACATTTGAATTAAAACCTGTAATGTTAAATAAATATTCAGCAATTACCGTAATTGAAAATTCGAGAAGTTTAAAGTTCGAGAAGTTTCATCTTGGGTAGTCTTTAGTTCAATAACAGGGTGTCTACTAAAATAACACATCCAGAATTCTTGACTTTTCTTGGACTTTTCTACACCTTTTTGCCCTCTTTCGTAACGTTTATTTATCCGACCCCTACTTAGGTAAAATTGGAAATTATTAATTAAGACAATAAATTTTTATTTATTGAAAACGCCTACCAAAGGGCCAGTTAAGATGAAAACTAAAGCTGAATTTAAGAAGAGAATTAGATCTGCTTTCTCGTATTAATGCATCCTGAACTGTGTTTGGCAGACGAGCAAGGCTTTGGCATCTGGACTCAAGCCAGTATAATCTTATGTGGGGTTTGTGTCGGTTGTGACTGTCCCTTCATCCATCTTACCTTACTGCCATTCATTATCATTTTCGCGATTAACCAGAGGGACAGAAAAAAGTTAAGTAAAATAAACTAAATGAACAAGTCAGTCATTATGATAGCAAAAATTCTTGACCACAAGAATAATTTAGTGCCTTTGTATTGACTTCTTGACCTATTTGTTGATTTCTTTACCTTTTCTTGACTACCATGACTTTGTTGACTGGAAGATACCCTGAATAACTTTGTTCTCTATACCCCTGCTATACATTCAAATTATATTGAATAAGAATGGGCAACACCTAATTCTATCAGTATAAACCCTAAGGCAGGAGATTCTGCTCAGACATTGAACAGTGACATTATCAGAAAGTAGTATCAAAACTTTGTTCATTAAGTGCTTCCGTTTTTCCGTATTTTTAATAGCAGGACAAACTTTTTTCTTGTTGGGCAATGACTGAATCAAAATAAATTTCACCATTGAGTATGGAAGCGCAGTCCATAGACTTGTAACTTGCATGATTTTTTTCTGTTACCTACTTTCCTAATTAATATTATGTGACGCTCAAATGTAGGACATTTATGATATTTTTCAAATTCCTCCCGGACACCGGACATAAAGCTAAAATGTAGGACATGTCCGGGAAAATCCGGATGTCTGGTAACCCTAGGTATGTTCGTCTCCACAATGTACTTGGATCCAACATGGCGGCCAACACATTGTTCTGATATTTGCCAAATAGGTGTTTTGGGAACACGTCTTCGAGTGCGCAGCAAGTATGGCTGCATGACGTCGTTTTGTGTCTACAGTTTTATCTCTTGTCATCTGTGTGACAGGGAATGTGTAATGTATGTAAACATATGTGTGTGTCATTAAACATGTAGTTTACGTAAGGTGAGTGTCCTTTGCAAATTCACCTACCCAGCCACCGAAAGTTTTTGGATACAAATCGGAACGGGGCTCGCTCCCCGACAGAATGGAAAAAGAAAGTGATAGAAAATGGAGGTGACAAAATAATTCTGTTTTGCAGATATGTGGACGATTGTTTTGGCATATGGAAGAGAACAAAGAGGCAGCTCGACATTTTTGCCAAACAAATACAAGATGAAGAAAGAGGGATATTATTGGAACCCAAAATAGAAGAAGAAGACAAGTTAAGCTGTTTAGATATATTGATGAAAAGGAAGAGAGGATAAGAAATTGAAACCACTTGGCATCAGAAGATGTGTGCAGCAGGGGTATTCTGCCACAAAAGAAGTATGTAAGTGAGGTAACAAAAATACATTTTATACAGAATATGGAGGACAGAATCAAGAAAATATGCCCGAAAGAATGTGAAAAAGAAGGCGAAATAAATAGCCTATGGAAACAGCTGGAAAAGAATGGCTACGAGAAAGAGGATAGACTGGACATAAACAGAAAAAGTAAGAAACGAGGGAGGGGAGAATTGGAAGAGAAAGAAAGAGAGAGGAGGTTTGGAAAAAGAAGTATGGGGAAGACCACAGAAAATATATGCAAAGTGCTTAGGAAAGCAGGAATTAAAACTTACAGGAAGGGAGGGAGAAGCATCTTAGGAATAGCGAAGAATGCAAGAAAGAAAAAGGAGAACAGAGCAGAGGAGGAGGAAGGGATTATCTACGAAATGAAATGTAAAGAATGTCAGTGTGTGTACATAGGAGAAACGAAAAAGAGGCTGAAAGACAGGTTGAAACAACATAGGGATGATGTACGACTTAAGAGTGAGAGAAATGCGATATATAAACTCACATAAGAAACAGGACATGACATAGAGTGAGATGAGGCGAAACAGATAGGAAGGGAGAAGAGAAGGAGTCCAAGGAAATAGAGAAGAAAGGTGAGGAAGACAAAATAAACTGGAATGGGGGACTGAAGTTAAACAAAAGAAGGAAGAATGAAGGAAAAAGAACGTGAGATAAAGAGTCCAACCACATTCTAGATGGAACCACATTCATTTCATCACTCATCACCACCATCGCAAAAACATTTCCTGTTATCACATTCGAACTCAAAGCCAAGTGAAAAGTCATCATTCATGGATGCTATCTTGGGTTGTAAGTCGCTCCACCATACTGGCACCTAGACATCTTAGAAGTAATAAAACATTCTATTTTTCATGATGTCCAGACACTGAGACATAGGTACATAAAGATTTAATAGAGAGATTAAAAGTAAAAAAAACCTCAAAATTAAAATTCAATTTCAAAGTCTGGATAGATGACAGTCCGCTTTTAGCAGCTTTGTTTTCTCAACAGCGCTGGCCAGAAAGGATTTCCTCCTATCGATGGTGAACGCCGAATGAAAGCTTATCTTTCCAGGTGGTTGCCAGCTTGGGCTGAAATTTGCTAAATTCAGGAGAAACCCTCCTGGTTCGGTATAACATTTTGCAGCTCAGTACTGGACTATGGCCTGGTGGTTCAGAGATACTGGCATAGAGTTCCTACTGTGGGTACTCTTTGTTATTCATCTCTACCATTTATAAAAAAAGGAAATAAATAAATAAACGCATCTTTAATCATAATCAAGAGAATTATATTTGGTTAGCACCCCATATGCTGAAATTGCATTTTTTTGTATTCGTAGATCCAGTCACTATAATGGCATAAACTGGTCATCCCTATGAGTATTTGAGTATTCTGCCCTGGGGTCGCCATGAGTGTCAATATCATCATGTCATTACTCATCCTCATCATTGTGATTAGTCAAATGTGGCAGAAAAGTGATGCTAAATAACAAACATTAAAACAACAAAATCAAACAAAAGGGAATATGCAAACAAAGACTAGGTTCCCTGCTATGGTCTACCCTCTTCCTGTCATATTTCAATTTAGCTAATTTATGTAATTCAAGAGTGCAACGTTGGAGTACTCTTACAGTAAGTATCATCACAAGGAATCACGATGGAGCCTGTGCTCTCCCGAATAATACATTTTACAACAGGTAAGTGTTTCATGTTGTGCATCAAACAAGTGATTCAACTGTGTTATGGCAGACATTTCTTTTCACAGTAAGCTTGCGTTTGAAATTTTGGTTTCCTTCTTCTGTGGTAAATATACAAATGGAGCTGTATTGCTAATATTCCTGTTCTTTTCATTCTTCTATATTAATGTGATCGCTTTGGCATGAGAAATGAATGTCAATAAGAGATTCAATTATATTAAGTAAATATTTTGGAAGAGGAAAGAACTTTGTGACGTCACAGGTTGCACAATCCTAACAATGGCACTGACTTAACTTAATATCAGTTAAATGTTATTGTTGATCAGAAAAGCTAAATGTTACGTGCACTTATGTAGAAAGTTTCATTGTTGTGGTTGGGTACTATGAGTACTATGGTTACACAATTCCCAGAGATTATTCATGAGATCAATGACATGAAATCATCAGTGTTCTATCGCTTTCAAGTCAGAAGGAACATAACCTAATTGTAATGAAGGGGCCCTAAAATGCAATCAACAGTGGAATACAGACAACACTTGATAATTTAAAGGTTTGTGCAGCATGTGTATTGAATACTCTGGAGATGGATGTTTTAAAGTAAAAGTACATAATACAATCCTAGTAGTATAATTTGTATGAGAATTGAATTTACTCCATAACATTTTAATGTTTAATGTTATATTTATATTATATTGATTAATTATTTTTTGTTTAAAGTCTGCTTTATGCACAGAAATGCTAAACAGGACAGTACCTATAGTTTAAAGTGGTATCCAAACCACTGTGTCATGTGCATAATTTGCATATCGAACCCCTTGATTATAAATTTATATTATAGCATATACTATTAAATCGCATAATATTTGTTTCCTATAAATAGCAGAACATAAATATTGCTCTGGACGGTTTCCATTACAATGCAGTTGCACGGCTTTTCATGGAAGAATGAATGATCTTCTAGTGTGAATGCTTCGAAAAACAAAAAATACAAACAGAAAATTTATATCGCACCCCAAATCCTCCTTTGAAAGTTAAATGACAAAAATAGAACTAGAGAATCTACCTAAGATTTGTTGTAAAATATCCTTTTATTTTTTTCCAGAATCAATTTGTGTGGTGTAAAAGTTAATAAGACTACTCTTACATTATACATAACTAATGAACAAGACACACCTCTACAAATGTTAAATGAAAATGAACAAATGTATTAATGGATGCTTCTCAATTCACCATTCGTAAAGATAAAAACACACAAATGAATCAGAACATGATCGTAACTTGGGACTTATTCAAACTTGAGGCTTCATTTTTGGAATAGAATCAAAAGCTTTTCCATCTCATAAAAACATCATACAGAATTATTCGCTAAATAACAGTTACATTTGTGAAATCACAAATATTGCTCCTCTATCACTTCACTTCTCAGGTCCCAAGATGTTAACACTCTTATCTCTTAACATCTAAATTTTAATAAACTTTAAATTTTGCAAGACCAAGTGCCCCTTCTTGCATTTTTCCTGGTTATGCCTATGAAACAGAACTGAACCAACATTTTTACTGCAAAATTTCTGCATTTGAACTTGCCCATACATTACTTAACACAACAAAGAAGTTTCTATAAAAAGTTGCAGTACTAGGATAACACGTGTTAGCTAACAAGATATTGAAAGATTATATCATATGTATTTGGGACATTCCATGAAAAGTGGTCCTATTCCACATAAATAACAAAATGAATCAATATTGGTAATATTGCTTCTAATTGCATTAGGGTTTAAATGTTTGTGAATATATATAATTTGCATATTTCAGTTAAAAAATATTAGTGTATATATCCCATAAGATTTACACAACATGAAGATTATGAAATAAAGTCAAACTTTGCTACATTTTTAAAATGTCACACATGAAACACATTTTCGTTAAGGCTTTTCATGCATTCATTTTTTATGTTACACAAAAGAACTTTCTATTTTTCAATTATTAGCAGATGACACATCAGTACATCATAATTGTATGAAATCTGTTCATTATGAATATGTTAATCAATCCCATGTCTAAAACCTTAAATTTTGTATTTGAATGTTATACAGGAAACACTGGAATGCTCCAGAGCAACTTTAGAATGTTTCCTTTCATTTCTCAATCATGAAGTATGGCAAACCATGTGTTGAAGTCTGTTACAGTATATTTCAACCCAATGTATGTAATTGCAATGTTCATTTTGTTATTTTAATGCCGTTTTTCTGTCACTTTTGGTAAATTGTGATATGAGGATGAGTGTTGAGAAGGGACATGCAAGAATTACTTCCATGCCAGGCCAGAAACTTTGGTGATTAGATCAAAGTTAACCAATTAACATTTGGGTCACAATGCAATGGCCAACCTTTCACTTGTGTTTTTCTCGGTTTCATACTTTTGTGGGTTATAAAGTTTTACTTACGAACCACTCAATTGTAATGATATTCTTTCATTCATGTAGAATGTATTGAATGGAAAGAAACTCTACTCAAGAAATATGTAATTAATATTGCTCCACAAACTGCTGTAATTCATTTTCACATGAATGAGCAAATTAGAAGTGTTTCAATTAAATTAAATAAGAATAAATATACAGAGTCCATCAAAAAATGTATACACTTTTTAACTGATGGTATCTGCATATTGTTTTTAGAGTTGCATTGAATTATCTGTGGAGCATGTAGTATGCTGTTTTCCAGTGGCGTAGCGTTATAGTACGCCCGTACGCCCGGCGTTCCCCGATTATAAATTTCAAAAATGCATAAATGCTGTCAATATAAAGTAAATCTTGACTAATTTCATATATGTCTGACCTTCATGACATTATAATAGCTATTTTTCACGATCCGTTTGCAACGCTCCACTAACAACACTCGTTCTAGCATTTTTGTCAATGCCTTTCCTGGCCGGATGCCGAGCAGGTTCGGCGTACAGAACCCTATATTCCTTGCTGCCTTTCTGGAGGGAAAGCTTGGATCTCTAAAGCACGCGACCAAATGCTCTCTCGTACGCCCGCGTATGGATCAGAGGGCTACGTGATTGGTTCACGTGACCCTTCCTGCCTTCTGAAGCAGACGATAGCGGTAGAATTTCTTCCCGGTTCCTCGCGCTCGTGGCTCTCGTGCTATGTGTTGCTACAATACGCAATATTGACTGACGTAACTTTACCAAACTGAAATATAGCACTTCTTAATGGCCACTGCATTGTATAATTTATCGCAGGAACAGCGATGTGCATTAAAAACTAAAAGATCAACACAGTTTTTGTCAAATAAGTTGGTGAAGTCCTTGTGGTAGAAGTTCAGCCTGTGGCTGCTCTACCACTTAATAAAAAAGAATAATAATAATAGTTTTGCGGGTTATTATTTTTTCGTTATTATGTAACTGCTTAATATTGTGTCAATGGAAATGTTTAGCATTGATTTGAAAACTTAACATCGAATGGTCTCTGGAGAAAATTATTTTAAAATGTTTATCAGCATTCTCAAGATGCAATAAACAGTGGTCTGAATTACTACTCGGCACTGTTACATTAGTAGAGTGTACGATAGTTGGATCATCCGCCCACCACCTGTCAGAGTGTTTTGCACAGCGCGCCAAGGCGACAGGCCCCTGATTCGAATCCCGGCGTGAGTACGGGTGTTCTTTGTCAGTGTCCCTTCATCAATATCATCACTCATATTCATATTCGCGATTAACCAAAAGTGGTAGAAAAGCGAAGTAAAATAAACCAAATCAATCAGTAGTTGGATCATCCACAACAATGACGTCTACTGTTGTGCAGAGGCGCTTGTGATTCAGGTAGGTTCTATAATGATTTGCGTCATGCCAAAAAGTATAAAACACCAGAGTTCAAAACATTTGTTGCATAGTGAGGCATCTCATTTTCTAGCTAAAGCATGCATGGATGATGATGCTTTATTGAAAACCCATCTGACTTCAGGGAAATAAACAATACCTGTGGCGACTAATTCCATAAGTAAATTATTAAGCAAAAAAGGGCCGACCCTTCCTTCGGACTTGGCGTTCCCACCCGAAATGCCCATGCTACGCCACTGGTGTTTTCTCAACAGATGTCGGTACCTGTATAGCTCTCTTGATGAACATGTGGTGTATGATAGTGAATCAAAATGGCCACCGCATGCATGATGTTTGAGGAATGGAAGCTAATTTTATAGTGGTGGTTCAAGTTTGAAAATGTCACTGAAGTTCAACTTGCGTGGGGGCGTGAGTTTGCAGCACAACATCCAACATGCTTGACAATTGAACGGCTTTGTGATAAGTTTGAGACATATGGTACCATTTGTGATGCGCACAAGGGAAAATCAGGAAGACCTCATACAACTACAAGTCCTGCTTCTCCAGCTATGGTTTTAGAAAAGTTTGCAACGTCACCTCAGAAGTCTGCTACACAATGTGCTCCTGACAGGGGTTAGCAGTGCAAGTGTACGATGCATTATGAAAGCTACCAAGTGGAAAGTGTACGTACCAAGATTAATGCACGCATTAAATGAGGATGATCCTGATCGCCGCATGGAGCTCTGCGAATGGTTTCAGCGTATGGCAGATGAGAATGAAGAGTTTGTGACAAAGATTGTGTGGTCTGATAAGGCCCAATTCAAACTAAACGTACAGTGAATCGTCAAAATTGTGGAGGCCCTTCTTGAAGAAATTTCAGCAGCATGTGCAGAAATCCCCGCGGACACATTGACCAACATTGTTCAAGCAACCATTCGCTGTTGTGGTATGTGTCTGGCTGCTAACACCAGCCATTTTGAAAACTTCAAGTAAATTAACATAAGGGTGCAGGACGATTGTATTAAATCTGTGAACAGGTGCAGAAAGCTTGTATTAAACCTCTGATATGTAATTTTGTTCAGTACTAACACACAATAAAGAATTAGTGTTTGTTAAATTGTGTATACATTTTTTTGACGGACTCTGTATATACCTGTGTCAACAGTTCAAACACAAATGATTTTAAATGTGAATGAAACTTGAATAAAAGAACATTTTTATATATTTGTGTAGTTACATATCATGAATGGAAGAGTAGTTTCAATTTTCTGCATCTTTCTTGATGGTCCAAAAACATGCATTATTTGTGTAATATTGATGTATTTATTCCCTATGTTCCAGAGTCGATGTCTGTTGGGAGTCCCATTGTTTCAGTGTTGATCTGGCATTGTGAACACAATTAGTTGGAAGGAAGAATAAAATGCCAAAAATGAAAACGAAAATAACTTCCACTGATAGAATGAAAGAGTAATAACTTGAACATTGAAACCTAAAACTTTGAGAACCAGTTTCTCATTGGGTGATGAGTTATCAGCACATCAAGTTCAAAACAGTTGTTATTTTGGGTTTCTAGACTGATATCTACTACTTCTTCCTTTCCAGTAGTTTCCCTATCGTCTTCTGAAATACAGTATCGACTGTGCAGTAATTCTGTATACCAATATACTGTAGCTTTTAATGGGAACCAAATGTAGAACAGCTCACATGAAAGGCGAGAGTGCTGACTATTTATCTGCATGGAAGCTCATGAAGATCAAATGCTTTTTAAAATGCTGCCAGTACTCTGAATGATTGAGGAGAGGTTTGGTGCAATCTGGCATATGAAGACAGAAATTCCCTGTTTTTGCATGTTCTTCAGATGTTAGAAATATATGTAGTTTTAAAAAGACTGTTTCAAGTAAATTTTATGCACATATAAGATTGTGGAATATACATAAAGTTTAAAAAGGAATAGAAATCACTCAGAATTGTCCTCACTGAGAATCCATTAATCACCCAAGGAGGTTCTGAAAATTTCAGAGCCAAATAAATTGAAACTGAACATGATGCATATTAATAACAATGTGTTCTACATGAACATCACCAGTATGATTTGATTTGTGCTTCCTATGATGCTCTTACATCAGTTCTTACTTTGTTCTAGAGAACCCATTTACATGGCAAGAAGAAGTGGAAGAAACACAGTGCATCAAATCTTGGAGTAACTAAACAGTTATCCTCCATCACTGAGTCAAGATGGGAGAAGAACATGTTGAGGTAAGAAATTTCCTATACTCTCTCTCTCTCTTTGTTATTTTTCCCTTTACTCTTCTTTAGTGTATTTGCTTTCTCCTCTTTTCCTCCATTCTCCTTTGTGGATTTGTTTCCTTCTGTTCCTCTGTTTCTCGACTCAGTTCTTCCTATCTCCCCTACCATTGGATACTCTTTCTCCAATCTCCTACCATTCTCATTGAAGGGCTCAGTACAACAACTGAAATAGATAAATAATAACCATAATCAAAATCTCCTCCCTCAGTGAACTCACTTCTTTCCATCAACAGTTCCCTGGATGAGCACATTAAGTGGTAGATTTAAGATTGCCATGGAAGTTTCTATGTTCGATTCAGAGTGCCCCTTCATCACTCGTCATCACTGTTCCTCATCAGTACCAAAACTGACACAAAATACTATCTAGCAAAAATACATACATTCTGCTTGGAAGACACAGTTCTTCTTATCTCCTTCCCTTCTCCTTGAAGGGCTCAGTTCTTTCTACCTCATTCTCCTTTCTTTGATGAAGTTCTCTTTATCACATATCACTTACTTATCCTTGGAGGAATCAGTTCTCTCTCACTCCCTTATCCATTCCATAATTAATTCTCCATATCTCACTTTTGTCCTTGCAGGACTCAATTCATTTTACCTCAGTTCATCATTATCATTACATTTATCCTATCATTTTTCTATCACTTTGGAAGATTCAGTTCTTCATATTTTCCACTCTTTTCCTTTGTGGATTCCCTTCCTTCTCCTTCCAGGACTTGGATCTTTCAATTTATTGTTGTCCACCTGGTGGATTTCCTTACTCCTTTCACCTTCCATTCTCTTTGTAGGACTCAGATATTCCTATGTTCCTCCCATATCCTTAGTGATTTATATCATGCTATCTCCCTCCGTTCTCCTTGTTGGCCTCAATTCTATTTTTATCCATGTTTTCCAGTGCTATATTCACTTGCTTCAATATCCTTGGTGGACCCAGTCTTTCATATAACCTCCCCATGCCTTTGGTGGATTTACTTCCTACTCTACCTTCCTTCACTTTGGGAGACTCAGCTCTTCCTGCATCCTTTCTTCCCTGTGGTGAATTCCCTCCCATCTATCTCCCTCCATTTTCCTAGAAGGACTAAGATATTTCCATCTCTCCTCCTTCATTTGGTGGATTCCATTCCTCCTTTCACTGTTCATTCTCCATGGAGGACTAAGTTATTCATATATCCACCCTTTATCTATCGTTCATTTATTTCATGCTCTCTCTCATGCCCTTATCGTTGGGGGATTAAAACTTCTTCCATCCTATCACCGATATTCAACTTGCAGGACCCTTTCCTCTTCTCCCCTTCCACAGTTCATCGACGACTCAGTTCTTTCTCTCTCTCCTCTTCCCCTTGATTGACTTCCTTCCTCCTCTCTTCTTCCAGTCCCCTTGGTGAATTCAGTCCTTAATATATCCTTCCTTTGTTCTTGATTAATCATCTGCCTCTTATTTCTCTCCATTCTTCTTGGAGGACTCAGTTCTTTCTATCTTCCCCTTCCATTTCATGGAATCAATCCTCCTACCACCTAATCTTCACATTGAAGGTCTCAGTTCTACCTATGTGTATTCCTTTCACTTTGTGGATTTAATTTCTCCTGTCTCCATTAAGTCTCTTCGCAGGTCACAGTTCATTCTATAGCCTTGTATTGCCCTTGGCTGATTTACTTCAACCTATGTCCTTTCTTCTCTTGAGAGTACATAGTATTTACTCTCTCCTATTTTATTTTTTAGATTTACTTCCTTCCATCCCTTTCATTCTTCTGAGAGGAATAAGTTCTTCCTAACTTTCCCTCCCCCAGAAGTGATATTGCCTCCTCATATATCCTACTCAATTCCGTGCAGATATTGTGTTCTTCTTCCTTCGTGAAATTAATTCCTCCTATCATCTTCCTTCTTCCAGGAGCACTCAGTATTCATCTCTCCTTCCACTTTCCATTGTTGATTTATTAAATCCCATGTCTCCTAGGAGAGTATCATTCCTCCTATCTATGCCTTTTCTTCATAGTAGAATTTTTCCTAATCTTTTCTTCTGTTATCCTCGGCTGACTCAGGTCTTCCTATATCCTTCCCTAGTCCCTCGTGGAACTTTCTATCCCCCTTCCTTCTTCTGCAAGGACTCAGTTTTCCTCATGCATTGTTCATTGTGGAATCACTTCAATCGTTTCCTTCTATCTTCTTCCATTGTCCTTGGATAACACAGTACTTCATATGTTCTTCCCTTGCCATTGGTGGTTTATTTCTTGCGATTTCCTTCTCGCTTCTCTCTTCCCTTTTTGCATTTCATCTCCTCATATATATATCTCCCTCTTTCTAGTGCTAAATTCACGCCCTTATATCACCTTTTGTTTACTATGGAGTATTTAGCTCCTTCTATATCCTTTGAGTGTCCATGGTCCATCTACTTCTTCCTATCTCATTCGTTCTTTATTTCCTGTCTCTCCTTCCACTATCCTTGGTGGATTTACTTCATTTCATCTCTCCACTTTTCTTGCAGCACTTCATTCTACCTTTGTTACAATTTCTGTCCTTCATGAAAACATTTCCTCCTATGTCCTATCCCTCTTCTAATTAAAGCATTAAGTTCTTCCAATGTTCCCTGCTTCACCTTTTCCTTACTTCTTCCCTTCTGTTTGGGGGAGTCTGTTCTTCCTATTTCTCCTTCTTCTATTTCCCAGATTTCCATTATTTTATTCTCCATGGAGGATTCAGTTCCTTCTATCTTTCCTCTTCCACATGGTGGATATCTTTTCTCCACTCACATTCAAATGCATATGAAGGACTCAGTTATTCCTAACTCTATCCTTTTGTTTACCAAGCCCATTTTTCCAGGTAAGCTCCTTGCTACCGGGCCAATTTTAAGCAAAATTCAGAGTTTCATTTAGATGACTGTAGATCGGAGGCTACTTGCCCTAGACAGACGAATGATCTGTCGTTATAAGCAGAATGAACCATACATTCGGATTAGATACAATTTATGTACATTAAGTGTATACATGAATGTGGGGGGAGGGGAGGAACCGGAAAATTTCAAAATCTCAGAACAAATGCCCCTGTACAACAAATTACAGAACATCGTCAAAATACACATGGAAATGATCGCTGGCATGTCTGAAACAAGAAAATAATTGCACTATTATGATATGAACAATACAACACTACTTGTACCCCCAAAACGATATGAGCCATTCAGGAAAAAATGCACAGTTACCTTGAAACGAATGTAGGTCCGAAGCTAATTACCCTAGATGGACGAATCAAGTACCATTATACGCGGAATAAACCATAGAATCGGACTGTATAAAATGTATGCACATTGAGTGTATATATGGATGTGGGGGGAGGGGAGGAACCAGAAAATTCCAAAATTTCTGAAGAAAAATGCCACTTCCCCATCTGCCAATGGACAACAAAGTACAGGACATTGTCAAAATACACATGGAAATGATCGCAGGCATGTTCGGAATAAGAAAAACATTGCACTATTATCATATGAGCAATAGAAGACGACTTGTAGTCCCCCAAACGACTTGTCTGTGCACCACTGACTCAAGCCTTGGATTGCAGATTTACCTTGAAACGCCTGTATATTGGAGGCTAATTACCCTAGACTGATGAATCAAGTACCGTTATACGCGGAATGAACCATAGAATCGGACTACATACAATTTATGCACATTGACTGTATACATGGATGTGGTGGGAGGGGAGGAACTGGAAAATTCCAAAATTTCTGAAGAAAAATGCCCCTTCCCCATCCGCCCCTGGACAACAAAGTACTGGACATTGTAAAAATACACATGGAAATGATCGCAGGCATATTTGGAACAAGAAAATAATTGTATTATTATCATATGAATAATAGAACATAACTTGTACCCCCCCAAAAAAAACATGTCTATGCCCCTCTGACTCAGTTTCAAAGAAAGCCGCCATTTTCCTGGCATTTCCACTCCCCTTTTTATTGGGGAAGAGTCTATATAAAGAGTATATGTTTTAACAATAATATAAAAGAAGAAACACGCCATACCAGCAAAAAATAGCGACCTTATGACGTAAAAACTAGGACCTTGTCGAGAGGTATACCTAGATGTATGTATTTATAGATAGCTGGTAAACAAAAGCCTATTCTCTTTCGAGGTGGATCTCATTCATTCTCTAAGGTCCATTTATGAGTAGGGACTCAATTCCTCTTATACCCTCCTCCCTTCTACTTGCTCGATTCATTTGCACATATCATATTCCTTTCTGTATGCAATACTTGGCTCCTTCTATGTCTTCTCTTCCACTTAGTGGACTTATTTTATACTTTAACCTTCCAATCTCTATGGGGGACTTGGTTCTTCCTATATCCTCATAGGGGGATTTTGTCCTTGAAGCATAATGGTAGCAGATAGAAGACTGTGTCTTACGTGGAGAATGGAATGTAATAGATGGAAATGGTGGATTCATTTCCATTCACTTCCATTATGCTTCAAGGACACAGTCCCTCCTATCTCTCCACTTCAACCTGATGAATTTCATTCATCCTCCTCATTTTCCATTCTCAATGTGTTACACAGTTCCATCTACTGCTTGGTGGTTTTCTTTTCTCCTCCTCTTACTTTCTATTCTCCATGAAGGACTCCGTTTATCCTATCTATGCTAACAAGACCTAACTCAAGTCAATTCTTTCACTTGGTGGATTCCAATTTACCTCCCAGCTTCAACTTTCTACAAAGGACTCAGTTCTTCATATCTCACATCTCCCTCTAGTGGTTTCCTTTCCTTCTCTTATTTTCAATTCTGCATGGAGGCTTCAGTTATTTCTATTTCCTTTCTTTTGCTTGGTGATTTCCTTTCTTCATCTCACCTTCAATTCTACATGTAGGACTCAGTTTTTCCTATATGCCCTTTTCCACTTTTCTTTCTGTTTCGAGGATTAGATCTTCCTGTCTCTCCTCTTTAACTTGCTAAATTCTTGTCCTCTTACCTTACATTCTCTATGGAGAAATTAGTTCCTTCTATCTCTTCTCTTCTACTTGGTGTACTACTTTATTCATCTCATTTTCCATTCTCCGTGGATGGCTCAGTTATTTCAATCTGGCCTCTACTACTTGGCAGTTTCCGTTCAACCTCACATCTTTCATTCTCCATGGAGGATCCGAATTTCCCATCTCCCATGCTCCGCTTGATGTATTCTTCTCCTCTGCTCTTCCATTGTCCATGGAGGACTCAGTTCTTCTGATTCGTTTCCTCTCACATCTTCTCCTTCTCCTTGATGGGTTTATTCTTACTATCTCTGTCTTGGTGTAGTTTGAGAATTCAGTTTTTGCTATCTCCCCATTATCTCTTGGTTGATTTCCCCCAAGTGGAAGAAAATACTTACAGAAGAACTGTGTCATCATCCATTGGAAATGGAAGATACAAGGAAGAACAGAATACACAAGGTGCAAGAGGGGAGATAGGAAGAAGTTAATCAATCTTTCATTGAGAATGGATAAGGAATGGAAGAATAGAAATCCACTGAATTGAGGAGTGACAATAATTTGTCATAGAAGACAGAAAATCCCCAAGTGGAAGAGGGGAGACAGGAAGAATTGTGTCCTCCATGTAGAGTGGCAGGAAGAGTGAATGGAGTGAGAAGAGGAGTGAGTGGAGTGAGAGGAAGGAAATGGAGGAAATACAGGAAGTGAAAGAGAGGAGATAGTAAAAACGTAGTCCTCCAAGAAGGAGAATGGAAGAGGATAGGAGGAAGTGATTCCTTTATGGAGAGCAAAGGGCAAAGTAGTGAAAATCTAGTTCTGCAAAAAGAAAGGGAGAGATGAACTGAAGTAATTCCACCAGTCATAGTGGAAGAGGAGATAATTAACTTTGTTTTACCAGGAGTGTGAATGAGATAGGAAGAATAAAAAAGTGACAATGGATGTGTACAGGAAAACTGAGTTCTCCACGGAGAATGAGGAGTGATAGAATGAAGGAAAACCAGCACATTAAGGAAGGGTTATATCAAGAACTTATATGGCCAAGGAGAGGGGAGATAGAAGAAGTTTAATCCACTTTCGACGAGGAAAGGATATAGGAAGAACCGAATAATTCAAGGAGAATGGAAGAAGATAGGAGGATTGGGATTCTCCAAGAGGAAAAAGAGGGGACAGGAAATGTTGAATTCTCCATGGAGAAGGAAGAGAGATGAGATGAAGTAAGGGATTACAAATGGAAGATGATGATGAAGAAGACCCACTCCTTTCTATCTCCCATTTTCCATATAGTGGATTGTATTATTTCTCTCATCTCTTTTTCTTATCTCTCCTCTTACCCTCTTCCTTCTACCACCTTCATTTCTCCATCGAGGACTAACTGCTTCCAGTCCCCTTTCATCCACTTAATGGATTACTTTCTCCTACTTTTCATTGTTGAATAGAGGAGGACTCAGTGTTCACAATCTTCCATCTTTCATTTGTGAATTCCTTTCCATCACTCACTTTCTATTCTCCATAGAGGACTCATTTCCTCCTACATGGTCTCTTCAACTTGGTGAATTTCTTTCCTGAAAGAGAAGGGAATGAGATAGTAGGATATAAGTGCTCCAAGAATAAGGGTTGGCGAAAAGGTGTAGTAGTTCATTCTAGGAAGAAACAAAGGGAGAGAGATGATATTCTACAAGTAGGAGAAGAAGAAGGGGGTATGGAGAAACATTCTCGAAGGAGAAGGAAGGGAAATATGAAGAGAATGCAAGTCCTTTAAAATTAAGAGAAGCAAATGAGGAGAAATATAAACTTATTAGAATGAAAAGAAAGGATGCAAATTCTCCAAAGACAAAGGAAGATGATTAGAGGAGGCAATCATCTAAGTAAAAGACAGAAAAATAAAATCAAACCTGTTAATCATTGAGGGTGGAGAAAAGAGTAGATGGCAATCCTCCAGAGAAATAAGTGTGTGTGTGTATGTGTGACAGAGAGACAGAGAGAGAGAGAGAGAGAGAGAGAGGAGAAAAATATTCACAAGGATAAGGGGCGAAGGTAAGAGGAGACAAAAAAATGTACAGAGGAAGATAGCAACAAGCAAGTCCTTGAATGATGTTGAAGGAACATAGGAACAAGCATTCCAAGTACAATGGAAGGGTAAAACAAGGAAAATTTTCTACTAATGGAAAGGAATGATATAGAAGGAGGCAATTTTTCCAAGGTAAAGGGAGGGGGGAGATATAAGGAGGCAAGTCCTCAAAGGACAAGGAGAGATGATAGGAAAAAGAATGATATAGTAAGTTGCATTTACTTCAAAAAGATAAGAAGAGACAGCAGAAATAAAGTTTAAGAAGGAGAATGGATGGAAGTAAAAGGAATCAAAAGGAAGATAGGAAGAAACATGTAATTGTGGGAGAATGAAAGCTGATATAAAGTAAAGTGTCCTCCAAGAAGACAGGATGAACATAATGGACTGTACATTCACAAAGGAGATGGAGAGAGTTAAAGGAAATTGAGAGGTAGATAGAGAGGAAAAAGTATTAGGAGGAGATAGCTTTTTTGCCAATTTTAGCAAATTGCAATGAAGACGATGAGTAGTATTGATAAAATTAATGAAGGTACAGTCGTTTGGAACTTCGGTGACAACATGGAAAGTTGACTACTAAATACACTCGCCCTCTGAAAAGGCTTATTACATAAGGGAGAAGCATGTTGTCATAAGATAAGAGAAAGAGATTAACTAATTCCAAGGCGATAGAAGGAGAGAAAAAGAAGCAAGTTCTCTATGCTGAAGGAACACAGAAGGAAATTACTAACCAAGGAGGAGAAGGAAGATAGAAAGAATGGACTATCTTCAAAGATAAGTGAGGAAATTTAAAGGATGATAATCCATCAAGGGGAAGAGGGAGACAGAGAGAACAGAGTGCAGCAAGGAGAAGAGACAGCGGCAAGGAAAAGTGGATGTACTTAGGTGAATGAAGGGAGAAAATAGAAAGGAGAAAATAAAGTCAATCACTTACCATAACAGTTTGTTTTCCACTCTTGGTACAGTTGAAGTAGAGCATCTGTTGAGGCTATTGTGTCTCTCTAAGCTCACTGATTGTCTGTATTGTGGCAAATAACTTTTTGCTCACTCCCAAATCTGATGCACAGAAATTTCTCCTCCTTCTCTTTGGGAGGCCCATGAATTTTATATTATGGGTAGATCAGCATGTAGGCTGTTTTTACCCATTATGGAATATTGGGATAAGCTTCTGAACTAAAACATAATTGAGGATAGGCCTCTAAAAAGAAAATAAATGTCTTTGGCCAGAACTTTTATACTCAATGTCTAAATATATACTCAATACCTCATTACCTAAAAATGTAATCAATATCTCAATATCTATTTATTACTTAACAAGAACTAAACTACACTATTTCAGAGGACCAAAATCTCCTAACCTAATTTTAAAGCTGAGATTGTAAAGATGCACTCAGCATACAAGGGAACAAACACAGGACAACATAACTGCACAAAGCATTATCTTCATCATGGGTCTAGGTGCCAGATGCTTGTTGGCCTGCAAAAAGCAGTTACTGGGGTGTAATACATGGAAGTGAGGATGGCTTTTGGATGCCTTGCCGAAAGGTCTGCCCCTGTAAATTTGAATTAATACAGAAATACAACAGGAAACATAAAATACAATGTAATCGCCAATCAAGTAGTTTACATTGTTTAAATGTAAGTGGTTACAGTTAATGTATTGTCTTGGTAAACTTAAAAGTGGGAAATTTTGCCCTGTGTATTGTATCATGCCATTAAGGACACATTAAATATAGTGTTAGATATAAATGTATAATTCATTAAATTTGATTAGTTATGTTGAGCATTATCAGAAAGTACAATTGAATAATTTATTTCTTGATGTTGAAAATCACAAACTATAAAACCAGAGAAACATGACTAGCGTAAAATTTTTGTAAATCATCGTAATAAGTACTTTTTATCCTGCTGTATGCAAGTATTGCTTGAATTCTTTTAATTTGCAATTCTTATGATCAAATAACCACTTTTCTCAGTGTAATGTTTTAACCGATTCCTTTATTATATACTTTAGGAAAGTATTCTAGAATATCAAGTTCTGTTTATGGTTTAGTTGCAGGCCCCTAGAAACAACAAAATACACTCTAGTTTCCACAGCTGATCTGTTCCTGTTACAGCACTATGTACCACTGGTTTTTAATAGCAATCAATAGCAACCAGTGAGTGTGTGCCTAAATGCTAAATGCTACCCCCTGATGGAGGAAGTGACTAGTTTTATTGTCCATTTTTCACTCACATTTTCGATCCAAGAGAGGAGCAAAGACACCCCAATATTTTAGTTGTAAAACGCAATACGTAGTTATCCAAAGGAAAAGAAAATGTGGAATTGAGTGAACGGAAGAGTGAAACATGAGAAGTGTGTAAATAATAAGTTATGAAACCAGAAGACATTTTGCTTTGGAAAGACATGTTATGGCATCTAGATTACTGTTTCCACAGTGCCCTTCAAGATATGTGGGTTAGATAAGAGAAGAAAGTGTGCACAATTTACAACTATTTTGATAAAGTCAAAATCTCCCATGAGTTGTCCCCTCGAAATTATGATCAGTGTCAAAATCTGAGAGTTTGCTTAATTATCTTGTCAAATAAATAAATAAATAAATATTTAAAAAAGAAATTGACTAAACATCAGAAAAGCATCAATGTTGTTAAGATATTGTAATTCATAGGTTACTTATTTGCTACATATGCTTACAGACCAAAACCAAGTGTTAAGTAATAATCAAAATTTAATGATTGATAACAACTAACAACTCGTTTGAGATACCAAGTAAAGAATTCAATATTTTTACTCTTTTTGTGGCAGATCATGCCATTTACTTAAGTTTGAGTTTCACAAAGCCTGCATTTTATATTTATTTATACCACAGGATAATTCACCAAAATTTAATGATATTTTGTTCCAATATTTACCACACTCTAAGTTGTGGAAATGTTTGGGTACCATTATCAATGAGAATTGATGAAAGCATATGTTCATTATCAGTACAGTCATCATGGGAATTGCATTACTGAGATTTGAATTTTTCCTTATAATCTCTCTCACAATTATGAATTTTTGTCCTTTTAGAAAACGTCAGCTGTAAATGGATTACATATAAGTAGAATCTTCTCAATTGGAAAAACTTTAAATGTAGTATATTTAGTTATTGAAAAGTGCACAGAAATGTGAAGTCATATTCCAAATTATGTGGGGATATCAAAAAGTAATTTGTAAATTTTATTACAGCCAAACGGAAATGTATTCACAAAATTGAAATATACATTTGAAAGTACATGTATTTCGCCACCTTTCCACGAGAAGGAAGGTGTGTGCACCTTGCAAATGCCGTGAGGCAGTTGTTTCAAAATGGCAGCTATGCTTTAGACGTTCGATACAGTTGAGCGGAGTGTGACTCAGTTTCTGTAGTGAAAGGGACAGACACCACCTGAAATCTATCGTGAGTTGTGTGCAGTATATGGTGACACATGCATGACATTCACAAATGTCTGTAACTGGTGTGAAAAGTTCAACGCAGGGCGGGTAAATGTCTTCAATGAACCCCGTTCTGGATGGCCTCACACATCCCACACACAGAGCAACGTTGACGCTGTGGAGGCATTGATTCAGGAGGACCGGCGGTCAACAATCCAAACAACAGCAGATGCAGGCAGTGGGCATTTCATATGGCAGTGCATATTCCATCATTCATGATGAACTTGGGTATCGCAAAGTGTCAGTGAGATGGGTCCCAAGACAGCTCACACCACAGCATATGGAGGACCATATGGGATACAGTCTTGAGCAGTTGCTCCAGTACCATAGGGTTGGAAATGCATTCCTCCACCACATTGGTACCGGGGACGAATCGTGGGTTTTTCATTACACTCCTGAATGAAAGTGGCAGAGTATGGTATGGAAACACACAAACTCGTCCCAACACAAAAAATTCAGGAAAGGTTTTGCTTACTATTTTCTTGGACAGCCAGGGTGTCATTCTTGCTGATTTTGAGGTAAAATGAGCAACTGTAAATTCTGCTGCATATTGTGCAACACTGGATCATCTACGAGCTGCTCTGCATCGTCAACATCCAACAAAATCTCTGGATGAGGTTATCATTCTACATGACAATGCTCGTCTCCATGTGGCTGCATCAGTGACGCAAAAAGTCAGTTCCTGGCATTGGGAAATCCTCAAGCATCCAGACCTGGCCCTGTCAGACTTTCACCTGTTTGGCCCACTGAAGGAACACCTTGATGGTAAACACTTCAGCTGCGACACGGAAGTTGTGACAGGCATGCATAGTTGGTTACGCATCCAGCCGAACGATTTCTACTGCATAGGCATCGAAAAATTGGTGCCACGGTGGGACAAATGTATGAATGTGAGTGGGTGTTATGTGGAAAAGTAGAGTAATGTTCAACCTTCAAAATGTATATTTCAGTTTTTGTGAATACATTTCCATTTGGCTGTAATAAAATTACTCACTTACTTTTTGATATCCCCTCTTACATCTCAATATGTTAGAAATGATTCTGCACATATATGTGTTAGTATGTGCGATTGTGAGTGTATATTTCTGTTGTGACATCTGTTCTGAATTTTTTACTACGTTTTGTAGCTCTTAAATCTAATAATGACAATATGTATGGATTTTGATGAGATAAAGCACATGGATTGACACTAGCAAAGGAGCATGCATGCCCAGACTGAGGTAAAACCTTGAATCTGTTAGCATTCTTGATACTAACAGGTAGCAAAATCGCAGACTGACTACAACAATATACTCAGTCACTAAGTGTTTACTGTCTTGTTTTAATTTATTTTGTCTTTACTTTTATCTGTTCTTATACAAGGGCTGTTAAAAAAGAAACCGAACTTTTACAAAATTGAGAAAATGGTAATATTCACAAGCTACTTCGACCTGTCTTCTTCAAAGTACTCCCCTCCACTGTGTACACGCTGCTCCCAGCATTTCTTCCAATCGTGGAATGCCTGCTGGAACTCCAGTTTTGGAATGGCCTGTTGGCCCCTTAGCGAACTCCCCTTGATCTCTTCTATTGTCTGGAATCTGTAACCTTTGAGGGTTGATTTCAACTTTGGAAAGAGGAAGAAGTCTGCTGGCGCCAAATCAGTAGAGTAAGTCGATTGAGGGACAACTGGTGTCTGATACCTTGCCAAAAACTACTGGACAACGAGCGAGGAATGAGCACATGCATTATCGTGACAAACCATTCAGGACTTGATCAACCACATCTGTGGCCTATTGTGCTGCACCTTTTCTTGAAATCGTTGCATGGCATTGAAGAAGACTGCTGCATTCACTGTGGAACCATTCGGAACAAACTCCGATCCCCTTCCAGTTGAAGAACATGATCAACATCACTTTAACATGGGATCTTCTCATTCGTTGTTCTCGATGGAGATTCAACCTGATCTGAAACATCTGTACCATTCGTAACACTGTTCAACTGAAACATTCCTCGCCATAGGCTCCATGTAACATGCCATACGTCTCTGAAAGTTTTCTGCAAATTCACACATACTCGTTGCTCTTCCCTTTTAGTTACTTCATAGTAGGGTAACTGAAAATTGCGGTGGGCACTAAACACATCTGCACTCAAAGCTATCTACTGCAGTACTGTGGTTAGCAACAGCTTGAAACTGGACAAAGTTAATAACTAAGGACACTGCTAGACACCACCACCATCGGTTTTCTTCAACAAATTTGTATACGCACTTTACAAAAGGAGTTTGGTTTCTTTTTGAACAGGCCTTGTATGTATTCTCCTGAACATAGGGAAAGTGCTTTAGAAGTAGATATGTTTAAGTTACAAGCTTTTCACTTTACTAGGTATGCAAAGTGCTTAACACACATAAAACTAACCTTCAAGAAGTCATGTGATTTTTCCAATGGCATTATCGAATCTCTTCATTAGAGCCATCCTTCTTATCCTCATTGTACACTGAAAGTCGAATAAACTGATAGTTTTGTTGAAATCATTTTTCATCTTTAGGGACAGGTATTTGTGTAAGTCTGTTGTTTCCATAGTACCATTATCTACAACAATCAAATTCATTATTTAAGTAACAATTAACTCATCCAATAATAATAACTGAAATTGGTTCTATTCACATAAAGGAAAGCTTAATTCATGAAGACAGGACTCAAAGAAATGTTTAGTGTGGAAAAACTTACACAGCTTAAATATATCCTAGTTAAAGAACAAGTTTTATTAGTCAGCTGTATTAAATAACCACTCATTTCTTTTAGAACATACATGTTTAAAGAATAAAATGAACAGAATCTTCCATGTAATATCTGTGTGAAGCCCATATTTTCTAGATATGAGAATGTACTAACTACTGCACCTTAATCCCCTGTGTTGGTTTAAGATAGACAAGTTCCTCAGAAAATGAATGAATGAAGAAGATTTTTTTTAATGTATCAGCATCAGTATACATATATTTTACAACATTCAATGCATAAGGGGGAATATCCCCTTATCTAAAATGTTTACATGAGCGTTAAAATAGGGGTGTAAAAGCACCTTGAGAAAGGTTAAATGCTTAGGTTGTAAAGGAACCTGTACAGGACATACGAACGTATTAAAAAAGAAAGAACACACTAGAAACTTCCTCAGAGACATTGGAAAAGACCCGTTGTTTTCCTGCCATCGACTCCCAACATGGATGATAAACATGATAAATATGTTAACTGAAGGTCAACTGAGGAAATTAAAATTGACACATTCGAGAAGAATATGCCAATCATTTACAATGACATTACGGACATGGAGCAGTGGATGGTCTACCCTTTGCAGCAAATGACAATGTGTGAGGCAGCTGTGAAAATTTCAACCATCCTAGGTAATAAGTTTGGATTCATATAAAAGGTGGCAGAGTTCAAAATATCATTAGACATTATGAAAGAATTCAAAATTCCCTCCCTATAGATTATTTCTACCAATTAAGACATTCCTGAGTCATCACTATGTCTTAAATACACATGCAAACAAATTTTTAGTATACAGTGTTTCAGCCTAGATTATATTACGATTCTCACACATACTAGATCACACAAGTACTGGCTTGGCAGAATTTCTAGGGCGAATTATAAATCTATGGTTACCATGTTCATTCGTGCACCACATAAAGAGTACAGTTGACTCTTCTGGAAATTATAGTGCACTGGAGCTTGCAATACTTCTTTAATGTTCAACCTCCAATGAAATTTCTTGGGAATACCATGCAGCAGGTTTCAATGCAAAATGAACTCAGTGGGTGCTGCCTCTCTTCACATCCTCAAAGGAAATTAAATATCTGCCCCTCAATTGATCGATTGAGTTTTTTTAAAGTCCATTTTTATGCACATATAGGCTAATTGGGACTGGACCGATATTTTAAAATGGGATCCGAACCACTGTGTGTCTTCACTGGATATCGAACCTATGACCCCTTGATTACAAGATAAAGACAGTACCACTATGTGATTCAGGGATACCCCTCAAGAAGCATGCAATGGAACAAAGCAGTAATAATCGGATGGCACAAGGTCAAGGTTATAGGCTGGGTGTGGTAGTCTTTCCAGGCTATCGAAGTCTTGAATTTTCTTTCAGACTAAGCATGCCCTTTAGCATAGGACATTGTAACACTGTATGAGGACTTTCTATCGGTTCACCATTGCAGGGTAAATCTAGAGCAGAACATTTTACACTTGCTGCAGCTGGTTTACATATGGGTTCCCATTGAATTCTGAACCATGTGGTAAAAGCTTCCAGTGGAGAGGACCTTCGAAGTTCTAACATACAAAATTCCATATTTAAACCACCATTTGAACCACATGCACTGGTTTCCAGTCTTTGGATACCACAAAAGACTCACTTGTCATAATTTGTTATGAGACTCCACCAAAACGTGTTGTAGTGTGGCATGTGAAACAACTTGTAAAGGAAGGGTGCAAATTGTTGAGCTTGACATGAGGTCACGGCTTATCAATCAAAGTCACCTGATCACCAAGCTGCTGCAGCTAGCAAATGATCCATACAACTCTTCTGTTGCTAATTGCCAACCGCTGCTTCCAGGGTGTCTGGAGTAGGACTTTAGTAATGGTGGTAACTGCTCATGCACACCTTGGCTTATAGATAAGACTGTTGTTTTCAGACTAAAAGAGTTGGAATCATTTTTTTTTCAGTACGGTTCCCTATATAGATTTTCTTCACTACAGCTGTCGTATTCACCCCTTATCAGCAGTGGCACACAAACAAGTTTCTCCTCAAACATCCTCATCTCATTCCATGATATTTAATTATTTTCCACTGTAAACCTGCATTGTATTATTGAATTGTTATATCAAGGTATTGAAAACATAAATTGGTAACATTTCCCTTGCAGTATTCCTTCATATTACACTATACTTCACTGTATTTTATTATATATATCACTGTCTCCATATATTGCAATTTAATTGAATTATTATATTGTAATATTTATGATATTGTAAACACAAATTGACATGTCTGATATCACAGAGTATGCAAGAGCAAAGAACTGTTTCATGGATGAAATAAATCTATCTATTTTACATTAAATCTAATCTCTATAAATATTTTATAGTAGACCAGCCAAGAATCAAAAAAGCTTTAAACAAACTTTCACCTGCATGGAATGTTAATAACAGGCATCCATGCTAAATCGATAAGTCATAGGTCTGAAAGAAATACAAGGGTGGATGCCACTAAAAATTTTGACCTTAAAGATTATTTCAAGGACATATTGTGACCCAAAAAGGTCAAATCTCAATGTCATGCAAATATAGTCGTGGATTACATCAATTGAAAAATGTGGACAAGACAAACTGTTTGGTGCTATTTTTAAGTTGGAATCTTGACCTCAAAAGTAGCAGATCTAGCTGAAAGTTAATCAGGTTAAATTTATATAGCAGACCAGCCATGAAGCAAAAAGGCATTTAAAAAAATAAACAACTGCATGGAATGTTATTAATAGGCATCCATGCTAAATCAATCAATCATAGATCTGACAGAAATATTAGAATGGGTGCCACTAAAAATTTTGACCTTGAAGGTTATTTCAAGGTCATATAGTGGCCTAACAAGATCAAATCTCAAGGTCATCCAAATATAGTCATGCAATATATCAAACTGAAGGTATGGACGAAGCAAACTGTTTGGTGCTATTTTTAAGTCAGAATATTGATCTCAGAAGTAGCTCATCTATTTCAAATTTAATCAGGTTAAATTTGCAGATAGTGACAGAACAATTAGTGGATAAAAAAGAACAATTTCATAACACACTTCCCAAAATTTGTTCCAAAGCATTTGCAAATATCTACATAGCAAGAAATGTAATTAAGCAGAAGCAAGAGACTATTAAGACAGATGGATTTTTTTTTCAATGTATTTGAATACAGTGACTTAAGGTAGAACAGTGGAAGTGATGGTAAACATGAAATATCACCAATCTCACTGTCCTTGGCAACCTCTGGAGGAGAAATGAATTCATCAAATAAAGCAGAACTGATGCTGTTTTGATTAACAAAATTCAAACTATTTCAGTAACTACATAATCTTTCTGACATGAAGACTTGTTTTCTCATTGGTTGTCATGCACTCATCCAAGCCATGGGCAAGCCTCTTGGATGTAAGACATTTGGAGATTATGCTGCTGCATTTATTTGTTCAATGACACATTACTTTGGAGATAAAACTACACGAGTTGACATTGTATTTAATCACTATCTGACTAAAACTCAATCAAATTGGTGTCAGATCAAAAGTAGTGAACAAGAAGAAGCCTATTCGAAAGCTGATAGATGGAAGACACATTTCACTGCCTCAGGTTTTGGAGCCAATTTGTTGTTATGGATACAAACAAGGCAGACCTAGCACATATCCTCTGAAATGATCATTGAGAAAACCAAAGATCTTCCAGAAGAATTGGAAGTAGTGACTGGAGGCAGATTCATGGATCACAGTGGGGCAAAATCAATCAGGAGAGACAAAGCATTAGATATAGGCTTTCAACAAATTCTTGTGATGTACAGAGATACTGATGTTATGCTGAGTCTTTTACACTTCACCACCCCCAAAGCAAGTGAAGTGTGGATGGTTTCTGAGACTGCAAATGAGCAGAAGTACATTCCAATTCATCAAATAGCAAAATATCTTCCTGATGCTGTGAAAAATAACCTATTGAGTTTCCACACACTCTAGATTGCCATACAACCTCTTCATTCAGAGGATATAAAAAAGTAAAAAAAAACTCCTGGAAAACTTTAAAAAATAGAAAACACCTGGTAGAAGGATTGGTCATGATGGTGAGCTTGGGCCATTTGAAGAGTTTGTTTGCAACCTCTATGGAAGTCCAGGGCAGCAAACAGTTAACATTGCAAGATTGAACATGTTCAGGAAAAGGCCAAGACAGCCCTGGAAGTGCTTCTCTAACACGTGATGCTCTGGAGCTTCATGTGCAATGTGCCAATTACCAGTCAAAGATTTCGCTTCAAGCGGAGATGAAAAGTATGGTTGTGACATTGCCTGCGGATGCTTGGAAAAGGAAGTCAGGCTATCTCATACCTCACTGGAACAGGCTACCTCCTCCACCATTGCCCTGCCTCGAACTTGTGACCTGCACTTGCAAAACGAAGTGCAAAACTGCAAAATACGCCTGCTTCAAAATCAATATGAAATGTGTGCTGCGATTTTAGAGATTGTTGTAATCAATCTAAACAAAGACTATTTGTGTCAATTATAGATTGCATGCACAAAAGTTTCTTTAAAATATATTTTATTACTTAAAGTGATGCATATTAATTCTTGGGATTACGAACAAAAACTACATTAAAATAGAGGTATTTTTCTCTGACTAGACTGTAAACAAAATACCTGAATGGAATGTTAGTCAATGTGTAATAGGTCTTACAGGGCAGATATGCCCTACATGAACTATTTTCGAGATCAATATTCTAACTTAAAAATTCCACAAACAGTTTGTCTGGTCCATACCTTCCTTTTGATATATTCCACTAGTATATTTGGATGACCTTGAGATTTGACTTTTTTGGGCCACTATCTGATTATGAAATGACCTTCAAGGTCAAATTTTTAGAGGCACCCATCCTAATATTTCTGTCAGACTTATGATTGATTCATTTAGCATGGTGCACATTATTAACATTCCATCCAATTCATTTTTTTAAAATGTCTCTTTGCTTCATAACTGGTCTACTACATAGGACTACAATGTATATACATTTACCCTAATTAACTTTGAGCTAGATCTGCTACTTCTGAGATGAATATTTTGAATTTAAAATATCTTTCTTTTGATATATTCTATGATTACATTTGGATGACCTTGAGATTTGATCTTTTTGAGTCACAATATGACCTTGATATAAACTTTAAGGTCAAAATTTCTAGTGTCATCCACCATAGTATTTCTTTCAGACCTATGACTTATTGATTTAGCATGGATGCCTGTTATTAAAATTCCATGCAGGTAAAAGTCACAATTGTGGTCTTTGGCTGGTCTAGTATTAAAAATAAAAATGAGTTTCGAAATATTTATGGTTATTCATAAGAGGTTCAATGCTGTAAGTTAACTCTCTTTCTCTCTCTCTCTCCAGCCTTTTTAAACCAGAAGGTTTATGGCTGCAGCAACACAGGCCTTCCATCTGTCCCTATCTTGAGCAAGATTTATATAATCTTTTCCATCCATACCGATTTCCTTTAGGTCCATCTCAACGTTGTCCCTCCATCTTCGTCTTGGCCTTCCTACAGGTTTCTTACCATCGGGTTTCCCAACAAGAATCCTGTAAACTCCTCTTTCCTCTCCCATTCGTGCCACATGGCCTGCCCACCTAAGTCTACTTGATTTAATTATTCTAATAATATCTGGACATGAATACAAATTATGTAGTTCTAAATTATGTAACCTTCTCCACTCACCTGTCTCCTCATCCCTTTTACGACCAAATATTTTCCTAAGGACCTTATTTTCGAATACTCTCAATTTATGTTCCTCTTTCAATGTAAGGGACCAAGTTTCGCATGCATATAATACTACAGGCAAAATTACTGTTTTGTATATTTTAACTTTTAGTTTCTTAGATGTTAAACGAGAAGACAAAAGTTTATGAAGAGAGAAGTAACATGCATTAGCTGAATTAAGCCTACTTTTTATTTCCTCTTTAATATAATTTTCATTTGTTAATATTACTCCTAAGTATTTGAATTTGGAAACTGGTTCAAACGAGTTGTTATCAATAATTAGATTTTGATTATTACCTAACACTTGGTTTCAACCTGTAAGCACATATATAGTTTTCTCTTTGTTAATTTCCAAACCTATCTCTTTAGCAGTTTTGAAAAATATTTTAGCATTATTCTTAATTGTATTCACATCATCCTCCAGTAAGTCTACATCATCTGCATATGCTAAAAACTGACTCACACCATGTAATGTTAGTCCTTTGTTAGTTTCTTTTACCTTCCTTACAGCATATTCTAAGGCAAAATTAAAGAGCAATGCAGATAATGCGTCTCCTTGTTTTAACCCATCATGAATTGTAAATTTGTCAGACACAATTATACCCACACGAATTTTACTCTCTGTTTCACTGTTGCATACTTCTATCATACTAACAAGCTTCTTAGGTATTCCAAACTCTACTAATATATTATATAATTTATCTCCTTTGACCGAATCATATGCTTTTTTGAAATTAATGAATAGCTGATTGACATTTTGATTATATTCCCACTTTTTTTCAAGTGTCTGTCCGATGTGAAAAATTTGATCTGTAGTTGATCTGTTACGTTTAAATCCACATTGATAATCACCTATAATTTCATTAGCATATGGGGTTAGTCTTGTTAAAATAATGTTAGATAATATTTTATATGTTGTTGAGAAATTCAATGGTACTGTAAGTTCACTACACAAGTTAATTTTTGTTTAATAAGGCATCGTGCAGAAACAAATTTATAATTCCATAATATATCACATCCATTGTTCATCTTAACTCACTGAACTTTACGCTGTCTGAAATTTAAAAAGCAAATTTCCCCTTTGTTCATTCAGATCTATATATTTCACATCTGACAAAGTTTTCACAATGACCATCGTATTTCTCATTTTATGGAACTTTTTCATCATGTATGGTTTGTTTCTTCTCTCCCTTGACGTTTACCAAGGCTCATAGTAAATTTTGAACCTCGGTTTGACTGTCAGTTTCTCTCTACTGGCAATGTTCTTATATTTTACATTCAAACAAAACACCAACAGTTTTTCTCTTTGTTATACAGATTTGTACCATCAAATTTATCTTTTCTGAGAGGAGGAAAAATCTATATGTAAGTTGCAACACTATGGTGAAGAGACGGGTGTCAGTGCACGCTTGGAGGTAGTTGCTCACAAATTGTGTCTGCTGAGAGAGCCCTTGGAAAACACACTGAAGGGAGTTGAGTCTCAGTTTTCTCTGAAAGAGACCAACAGCAGACACTGTGCTTGTGAAGTTTTCATTTTAACAATAACACACCAGGAAAGCTGAGGAAAACAGCATAAGGTGTGTAAATATGTTTGGGAAGGTTACGGGGACAGAAGTTTTTGCTTTCAAGCTTTCAAACTCAAACTACAAAGTATGTAATTATGGTATTTTCCCAGATTAAAACTGAATTTTACATGTTGACATTAAAAACAGTACATATATATATATATATATATATATATATATATATATATATATATATATACAGGGTGGCTCAAAAAGTCAATTAACACCATCAGTACAAGGCCACTGCAGAGCGCAACATGGAAATGGTGATAACCAATCGTTGCCAGGCCATGGGGGAATGGGGGAACCGACATGGTCGGTGGCCATCTTGATGTCCGCCATCTTGAATTCAACTTCAGAATTTTAAATGGGAAGGGGGTGATATGATATATGAAATCAGGCTAGAATTTCACGAGAAATGCAATGGTGAAAGTTTTCTCAACGTATCTTTAACCAGTAAAAAGTTATGACTGAATTCTTGAACCAATTTGCTCCTTTTCGAGGTGTTGGAAAAATGCCTTAAAATTTATTTAGTGCATCGGTAATGGATCGAGATCAAAGTGATGTCTAGGGAGAGAAGATCAAAAGCCATTGCACAAGATTTTAATTGGATACATCCACGAAGAGCTGCACATTATGAATGGTTGTTGCTAACAATTTACAGTGTGACGCTTCCATTGAATTAAAAGTCCTTGACAGTGACAAGGCTAATGTTACGATCATACGGAAGTTCATAAACAGAATATGCGACCCTTGTCATCTGATATCTAACTTTGGACAGAAACTGCTTCACAACGTTCCCATAGTGTTCTGGTGTTCCTCCGTATTGAAAAAAAAACTGTAAAAAGTACCTTCTTCCATAAGCAAGGATGAAAAAACCTGTTTATTTAACAAATCCAAGTAGCCCTAAGCATTTAAGGTTCCGTTGATGAAAAATTGACTAACCAATAGTGTTCCACACAACACGCCACATCATTAACTTACCAGCACTAACCATTCAGCTTTGATCTGTCGAAAATGGGTTATCAGATAAAAAGCATTGAATATTCTGTTTATGAACTTCCTTATGAACATAAACATTAGCCTTGTCACTGTGAAGGACTTTTAATTCAATTGAAGCATCACACTGTACATTGTTCGCGACAACCATTCATAATGCGCAGCTCTTCGTGGATGTATCCAATTAAAATCTTGTGCAATGGCATGCAAACTTCTCTTCCTAGACATCACTTTGATCTCGATACATTACCAATGTGCTAAACAAATTTTAAGGCATTTTTCTAACACCTGGAAAAGGAACAAATTGGTACAAGAATTCAGTCATAACTTTTTACTGGTTAAAGATACGTCGAGAAAACCTTCACCATTGCATTTCTCATGAAATTCTAGCCTGATTTCATATATCATATCACCCCCTTCCCATTTAAAATTCTGAAGTTGAATTCAAGATGGCAGACATCATGATGGCCGCCAACCGCGCGAGTGGCATCAATGTGGTTCCCCCTTGGCCTGATAACGATTAGTCATCACCATTTCCATGTTACAGGCTACAGTGGCCTTGTACCCAGGGTGTTAAGTGACTTTTTGAGCCACCCTGTATATAGTATATAAACAATAAGTGGCCCTGCATCAGACGCCTGGACCTCGAAACGTCATGCGAGTTAATATGGACTCAAGTAAATATAGGCTCAAATAAACTTTTAATCGGTTGTTTTTATAGAGCCCCTAAATCTGGGACTGCAACCTTGTCAACATTATTGGACTCTGTGCTAAATGCTATGGAGGAAACTGACATCATTCTTATGGGTGATTTTAACCTTCACATAAAATGGTCATCATCGAACTCTGGCCTCTGCACAGACAATGATGACAGGTGGTTTTTCGACCATTACATCAAGGCGATTGGACTTCAACAATTTGTAGATTTTCCCACAAGACGCATGGAAACTCTCGACCTGTTGCTGTCCTCGCACACAAAGGTCAAGGCCACTCCCGGTTTGCAATTCATCACCTCGGACCACACCCCCGTGCATGCCGAATTCCAAGTCCCTGGAAAAGCCCCCCAGGCCCTCTCCCTTCTCCAGACCAGTTTACAACTGGAAAATAGTCAACTGGGAGCAACTTTCCCTTTTCACCAGCCTCATTCCTTGGACAATGATGGACCCCCTCCCCGCGGAAGAAGCAGTGGATTTCCTCGTGGACTGTGTGCAGGCTGTAATTAAAGATCACATGCCCCTAAGGAAAACAAGAACATCCCGATTCCCTGTGTGGTATACTGAAGAGACTAAGCTTACGCTGAAGAACAAAAAGAATGCGTGGATCCTGTGGAAACAAATTCCGAACATTCATACACTGAACACTTTTACTTACTTAAGGAAGCATAGCAAAAACTTAATTCGAAGGGACTATAATAATTATATTCAAAGTGTAACAGAAAGTGCTGCTAAAAAACCCTAAAACATTCTGGACGCTAATTAACTCACGCCGGCAACATGACCGTATTCCCCTTCAAGTCTCCTGGAACGGTAAGTCTGCTACAAAGGATGATCGTTCATCACTTTTTAACTCTTACTTTCATAGTAACTTTACAAAGAACGCTGCTACCACACTACCGGAAGTCAGGTCCATTATTCCTTACACACTCTCTCAAATCTCAACTAACTGCAATGAAGTTCAAGAATTATTAAAATCTATTTCAAGTTCCAAAGCTACCATTCCTAATGATATTCCTGCGATATTTCTGAAACATTTAGCCCATATTTTATCTAAACCAATAACCACAATCTTTAATAAATGCTTTTCCGAAGGTGTGTTTCCTTGTACATGGAAGCAAGCTATAGTGGAACCGCGAGCAAAACAACCTGCACCGTACCCCTGCGAGAAGGGGAGGGTCAGAGTGGACCATGCTTCCATATGGTCCGAGGTGGAGGGAAGAAGGGAAAGCTGCACGGGGACTTTTCTTCCCAAGGTTTTATTTTCCTTGTGGTCGATCTATAATATAGTTCCTATCCTCAAACACGGCCGATTTCCTTACTTCCTGCACTTGCACTGCTAGCTGAAAAAATCATTTCTAATCGTATCCTTGCACATGTTTCTCCATTCCTCTCTCCCACTCAACACGGATTTCTCCCTCATGCTTCCTGTGACACAAGCCTCGCTTGCTTGCTTACTAAAGCGGTCATTTGCCTGAATGCCAAGGAAGACATGGATGTCGTATACTTAGACTTTTCCAAAGCCTTTGACTAGGGATGTGACGAAGCTGAAAATTTACCGATGCCAATGTACTCACCGATAATTTTTGGAACCGATACTGATGCCGATATTTAACCGATTCCGATACATAAGATTATTAAACAGAAATGGGATGTTATTTTCAGCATGACAAAAATAAATTTGCTATGTACATTTCTATTGCATATCATATGTATATACATATATATTCTCAAGAGATGCGAATGTACATTTGCATCTACAAAATGTTATGTGAACCTTTAAGAAGAACATGGATTCTCAAGAGATTAAACATTAGTACACAAGCAGTTCTTTGAAATGCAAAATGAATTCCTGTTCTGCCAGATTCAACTTCAGAAACACGAGATTTGGAAGCACTTCAGGAAGTAACCTACTTCTTCTCTTATCGCAAATCTTTTCAGCAACACTGAACACTCAATCACTGAATACTGATGCAGCAGGTATGTCCAAGTATTTTCTCAGAACTTGCTTCAGGTTTGAATATTCATTTTTGAATTTCCAATACAACAGCAGATCCTGGTTCAGGAATGTAGTGTTTTATTTCCGATTTATAGTTAGGTTGATCCTCTGAATGAGTTCGCAATAATTTTATTATAAAAGCTCTACAATAATGACGAATCATAACCAAATTTTCAATAAATCTTACAAAACTAGAATATAAAACTTATTAGAAGGTGAAAACTCTAGTATAATCTGTACTGGTTTAAATATCGGATTTTTGCCGATTCAGATACCGATGCCGATGTGTCAATTTCGGCCGATTTTCATACATCTGTAATCGGCTTCGGCACATCCCTACCTTTGACTCTATCTCTCACACGCAACTCATCCACAAATTATCGAATAGATTCAATATTCACGGAGCTCTTCTGAAACTACTTTCATCTTACTTGCACAATAGAAAGCAAAAGGTTATCGTATCTGGTTGCTCTTCGTCGTGGCTTCCTGTAGTTTCCGGTGTGCCCCAAGGAAGTTCTCTGGGGCCCCTGTGTTTCTCTCTCTTCATGGATGACATTCACGAAAATATTCCTTCCGAATGTTCAGTATTATTGTATGCTGATGACTGCAAATTATTTCGAAACATTACCTCATTTCAGGACACATGCTATATCCAAGACAATCTCAAACACATTGAACGCTGGTGTGTAGACTGGAATCTGAAATTAAATCCGGAAAAATCTGTTGCCATGAGGTTTACCCTAAAATCCAATAGCACAGTGCCATCCTACATGTTATGCAACCAGGTTATTCCGTTCGTACAACAGCACAAGGATCTTGGTGTCATTTTTGATAGCAAACTGACTTTCAACCATCACATTGACTACATAACTTCGAAAGCGATGAAAACACTTTGACTATTTTACAGATTTACAGACATAACACACCTTTCTGCCCTCAAAACCTACTTTACAATGTGTGTTGTTCCTATTCTTGAATATGGCTCCTGTATTTGGTCAATGGCATGTGAAAGCAATTTAAAGAACACAAACAAAGTAGTAAGTTTCTTCGTCAGAATAGTCAAACTCAGATGCCCAACCCTTGTAAACTTCTCCAAACAAGAAATTCTATCCACTCTACAAATTCATGACCTTTCTCTTCGCCGTAAACTCTCAGATTTAACACTACTCTTCGGAATCATGAATGGACAACTTTTCACCAGCAAACTCTTGCCACTTCTTAATATCAGAATCCCACGTCCCAACAGTAAATGCAACAACTTCTTTTACATTAAATCTTCAAGGCTATCTTTAGAACAAAGATCACTTCTCTACAGGCTACAAACCATTTACAACTCATTAAAAGACGCTTCGGGCTTCCATTTATCAAAACAGACTTACAGAACGGCATGCATAAAGCAGCTGAAGAGTAAATAATATTATTTTTACCCTAGTTGTTATTCTTGTTATATATGTATATATGTGTGTGTATGTGTCCATCTTATTATTTTGTTTATTTCTTTTCCGGTTGATATCCTGATGTAAAATGGATTTTTCTGTATTCAGGACTTTTCAAATAAAAAAAATATATATACACATCAAAGAAGGTAAAAGAAAACACTCACCGGACAGTAGAAAATTTCAAAATTTTCGCTAACTTCGTAGCATCATTGGTGTGAGGAGAGAGAGACGGAACCAGAAGTTTGGTTCTACGCAATGCTTCTTCTTCGATGGGGATCTGGCAACTCTGTAGGGCCCCAACTTCCGATTCCATCTCTTTCTCCTCACACCGATGATGCTACGAAGTTAGCGATAATTTTGAATTTTTCTACTGTCCAGTGAGTGTTTCCTTTTACCTTCTTTGATTTTTACTTAGCCCTTTTGGCCCTCCTTGCTTTTATCCATTATATATATATGTGTGTGTGTGTGTGTGTGTGTGTGTGTGTGTGTATGTGTAAAATCTGTTTCGTACTTGCCTAAACTTTATTATACATACCTTATCGTAGATGAATTTTCTCCATCACCAATGTGCATGGAAATGTTTTCTTACAGCCATTGGTATTTTTCATCAATATTTGTTTTGTTTTTTCTACTTGCCTTTAGCAGTTTTCTTAGTGCAAAAGTCATGTTTCATAGTTACAAAATTGTGACTCAATGTTTCATTCATTGTTGCCATTGTTAGAACTCTATGGATAGCAAATTAATTTAATCAATTTAATGTTCCGTAAGTACGTATAATCTTACTCTTTTATACCTATGTGTTATATGATTTTCACACATAGTAATACCATTGACCTATTGAATTCTGTTCGTAGGTCTGACTATGCATCAGGAATTATAGTGAAGACATTTTTTTAGAAAAGCAGATAATAGGATAAATGTGTGGAGATATATTCTATTGCAGATATGTAGTTAATTATGGTGCTGCCAGATAATGAAATAATTTTTCCATGATATGAATAAATGTGTAAAACTGGAAAATTGAAAAAAAATATTTAATTGAATTTTATTTTAGTATTGAACCCCTCTTTCCACACACACACATATATCTATTTAAATATTGCAGATTTTAAAACTGTTTACCCTTTAAAGGTTTTCACATCTTCTTGATTTGATTTGATATTAAAATTTTGGGTGCGTCAGCACTTAGGCTATTTTGCACCTGTCACATTCTACAGGGTCTAGCCCCTTATCTTTACAAATAACAACTCGAACGTTGCATAAGTAAAATCTTAAAAGCTTAAAATGTTCTGACTTCCGTTAAAAGCTGAGGCTGTAAAGGGCACTCAGCACACACAAGGACAAAAAACAGGACAACACACACACAATTATACTGGCCAGAGTGCCAGTCGCCAGAGCCTCGTTCGTCTGCAAAACGCAGTCCAGGGTGTACTAACGTGGAAGAGAGGTTGACAGTTGGGTGTACTACGTGGAAAATCACCCCTTACACCCCATTCACATCTTCTTGAAATCCTATGGCTAGTTTCTGATACTGACATTGATATATGTTTAGATTTCTGTTCATTTACAGTTATATACATTCCTAAAATTTGCTCATGTATTTCCATTGCTCTTTTCATGTATCATGGTATCAGCACATACACTTATGTGACATGTTTTATTGAAAATTCTGCTTCCTTGAAGCATTGATGGGGAACTTTTAGTACAATTTGTGAAGCTAGGATATTACAAGTGATAATCCACAATCTTGTTCCACTTCTCTGTTGAATTCAAATTCTTATGTCCCATCAAGTTCAATTTTGCTTTTTTGGAATTTCTTGTCATCATTAATAATGTCACTAGTTCCTGCTTGTTGTCTGTATTTCGATTAGTTTTATCTAACTCTTTTCTGTCTTGAATTTCAAATGCCTGTTTATAGTTAATAAATATAAATGGCCTGGTCATGTTCATAGTAATTTTCCTTATCCGTATGATGACAAATAACAAATCTGTCGTTGTTTTGTAATTGGTGAAATCCATACATTTTGAGTAATCGCTTGCTGCTTGTCACTTCTCTTTAACATGCATTGGCTAATAATTTCATTGAGAGCAGATTTAGGTTTACAACTATTTTCTGGATCAACACCCCTAACCCCAAAAACCAATAACTTTTTTCAACATGAATCTGAGTTACATAGTTTTCACATCTAACAATCTGTGGTTTCAAGAATAACACTTCAATACCATCCACAAGATAGTAATGGGCCAGGCCAGGTCATGGAAGCATGTAACAACTACTGAGGGTTTTCACATTGGATGATCTCCCATCTGGGGTGAGTAGGATCAGCTGGGAGTGAGATCGGCAGTCAGTAGTTTTATTTATTGTTATATAGTAATGGTAAACAGAACAGCAACTCTTCCACTCAACCATTACAACTATTAATCACACTCTGCCTTGTAAATAACATAACATTTCCCCTGGTCACATGGAGAGAACATTTCCACCCAGTGACAGCACTTGGGTGCCAAAACTGGGGAAGGGGGGCAAGGTGTGAAAACTGGGGGGTAAAGACATTTGATTTTTTGATTTTGATTTTAAAATTGTGGGAGCGTCAGCACTTAGGCTATTTTCCTCCTGTCACATTATACGGGGGCCAGCCCCTTATCATTACAAAGAACAACTCTAACGTTGCATAATTAAAAATCTTAAAATGTTCTGACTTCTGTTAAAAGCTAAGGCTGTAAAGGGGCGCTCAGCACACATAAGGTCAACAGGACAATACAAACAAAATTATACTAGCTATGGGGCCATTCGCCAGAGCCTCGTTAGTCTTCAGTCCAGGGTGTACTAATGTGGAAGTGAGGTTGACATTTGAGTGCACTACGTGGAAGGAGCACCCCTTACACCCTGGGGGGTAAAGACAGTATATTTATCTTTGTAGATAAGGTTTAGCATAGTGCGGAGGCAAAAGTAGCAAAAAGTGGGGGGCAACAGCCCCTCTAATCACCACCACTGTTTCCACCTTAATGAACTTAACAACTTTTGCATAGTCAATTTAACTTGAAAGCATTTCCAGGAGAGATCACCTTCAACAAACATTAACATAAAGGAGAATGGTGTCCTCAAAGACATTCATTCACATTAAGCATGCCAATCATGCAGCGGCGTGCATTCGGGGTATGAAAGAACGCAGATGGGAACCCACAACACAGTAACAAAAAAAAATATTTTTTTTCCGTCTTCCCCGAACATGAAAATTCAACAATTATTACTCCAAAAGCAGTTCCACTGCAAGAAATTCCGATTTCCGCACAAACAAGCTGCTGCCTGTCTTGTGTAAGCTAGCCTGGTCTTCCTGAAAGCAGTCCTGAATGATCCCGATTGTGGCTTCGGCAGCCACCCAATCAGTGTTCCTGCTGATTTCCGCAGAAATATTCTGTTTCCTCTGGTTGGTACCCTATAAATTCGGAGGGTGTCCCCATTGGCTCAGATCAGCCCCGACCACATGTTTGGGTCTGCCCATGCTCACATTCTCTCTCACTTCTTTACCTTTTCTAAGCATCGAGGGTACCAAAAATTTTGACAGCGTATGCAGTGTTGACGGTAGTCAACATATATTTTTTTCTGAAATGCTTAGCTTACTAGCAATTAGCAGTCATGCATAGATAGATCACTGTACATTATAAATACATTAAATACATTATAAAAAGTGATACAGGAATCAGAGAGGAGGGCAAGAATATGTAGTGGTAGAATATCATATTTAATATGCGAGTAAACTATCACATTTAAAATATTTATATGAGGTTAAAGTTACACTAGCAAGTTTTTTTTTTTCCGTATAGGGATGTGAGGAACAGAATGGACTGTCACTGGCTCGAGGGGAAAATATGTGAACAATTTGCAAGTTTTGCACAATTCTCAGAGTACGAGAGTATCTGTTTATCTCCTTTCCAGATTAACATTTTATTTGAGTTCCACAGCATGGGTGTTGATTGTTGACCCGATGATATGAATGAATGATAAAAGAAAAACATAATAAAACACAATGCTTACAATAGGATTCAAATGTTCCCTCCCCCTCTCCCTCCTGCCAGACATTGTAAAGTAATGTAATTGGATGTTATATTGTGAATATCATAATTTAGTTTAGCTTTTGAAGTTCTGGGATGTATGCTGATGTATTTTCTACCTGTCCTTAATTATCTCCCTTCTACAAAATACTTTGTCGACTGGCAACTCCGATTCATTCGTCCACAAGAACGTGCAGTTTTCCGGCATAGCGGACCAGACACACCGTACCGTGGGAGCTTGACTTTTGCTTTCTACTGTCGTGTGAAATTTGCAGCAAGTGTTTCGTTCATACTATTTACATTACAGGATCTCTATTGTTTGTCGTGCAGTGAAGTGATAAAATAGGGGGACCGGGAGTTATTGATGACATTCTGGAGAAGGGATTTTCGGCATTTTCGAAAACAGTGTAAACAATACGAAATGGAAGATCTGTTCCTGATTTGGAGGAATTGTTTCAGGCAGGAGTTGTGAAGGATGGTAAGCAGTATATTAGGGATTTTGATTTTTGAAAAGAAAAAAAATATATCTCTACAGAGTGATTGACTGAGTAGAAAAACGGTGAAACTTTATTCTTGGCCTTATTCATTGCTTTTCTCTACAAAAGGTGTTGTGTAATAGTAGAGGATACTGTTGAAAGGACGGAAATTGATCGTACCATTTCTTTCCCATTCACTGTCCATCTCACTGCATGAAGGAAATAATAGAAGTTGAATTGTTGGACTCTACGTAGCTACTATCAGAATATATTTGTGAATATAAAATATTATACATATATTTTACCTCATTACATTTGTATATTAATAAAAGGATGAGAAATTCCCCATTATAAAATTGTAGAAAGAAGTTATTTTCTGAATAACATGATGGCCTGGGGGGGGGGTGCATTCTGGCCCCCATTATCCATTTCGGTTGGCCCATGTTGCGTACACTTGTCTAAATGTCACTGCACGCCACTGCAATCATGTTCTGTATCTATACTTTAACAGCTACCATTGAAACACACCAAAGAGGTCATAACTAAACCATTCTAATGCTCCAAAATTTTACAATAACCATGTAGAAAATGCTTTATGAAGCTGAGAACTTCTAATCACCAAATATCTCAACAGAAAATGATACCCTCCTTCAAGATTCAAAATTTCAATGTGTGATCCTTGCCCTGTTCTTATCTCTCAATTTCACCCAGGCTTTGGAAAACCAAACCACACCATTCTATGTGTCCCTATCTGAATAAGGATCAGTTCAGTTTTAAATACTAAATCTTGAGTTGTCTTAAAGAGACTGATGCACATTTGTCCACACTAACCTGGTTGCTCATCCCCTCTTCCAAAAGTCCACACCTTTAATTTATAAAATGCTATATTCAATAATCTATCTACAATGGACATTCAAGTCAATCAAGGACTTTTCAATTTTCAGAATAACAGAACACAGCCAGAAGTATATATATAAGACTTAAGTTATAGTAGACTGTCTACTATTACTGCCTGGAGTACTAATATTGCAGGCAACACGAGTTATTAACACAATATAGTAGGCAAGCCTGTGAGTACAAACATGGAATGGAATGTTATGATGAAATTTCTTGTGAACAAAAGTGAGTGATACTCACATAAGACTTGCAGAATAGTACAGTGATGGGACTTTCAGCTAGAGTAAAACATTTGAATGGTGCAAATGGTTTACAGATGGCCATATATCAGTGCAAGCTGATACCAGTCAAGGTGGTTCAGGGGTCTGCTGCAGATGCTCCCATGAATATTCATGCCTGATATCTATGAATAATATGTCACTAACTTGCCGAACAGAAGCAACTTTCTGTGTACAGTTTGAACACAATCACGAAAACAGCCTGGTTTCATCACCAAAAGGTTTTCTGTTGCTGCAAGACAATGCATGACCACATACTCACACCACAATTTGTACACTACAGGAACTCAACTGCCACACACCCCATTAATGCAGTACAGGTCTTGCTCCAAATTATTTTCACACATTTGCATCCTTAAAGAGGTTCCTCGGAGGATAGCATTTCAGCAGTGACAAAAATTGAAGACAGCAGTCCAATCATGTTCCAATATATTGAGAAATGTTTCTATGCTTCTCATATCCAAGCACTACTGAAAGTTTGGGGTAAGTGTATTTGCATAGAGGAAAATGAAATAAGTATTTTCTAGAAGTTCAAAAGTGTTCCTTTATTATGAAAAATTAAGTTCTAGTTTGACTTGAACACTTGTACATTCATATCATAGAAGACAGTAAGACCACCCAAGAAAGTGCATGTCATTTGTGTTAAGGAAAAAGTCAATGTATTTTTGCATTTGTGTTTGATTGCTGTGATGTTGATCTTAACATGAAATGAGGACTAAAAGTGGTAAACGTTGTAAGTGCCAAAAGCAAAAGTGTTGGGAAATCACATCGTTCAGCACATCAGCCTGTACACGCCCTTTGAACTGCTTAGAGGGCTACCAGCCACATTTCATGTTTACCACATTATAGAGCATGGCACATTTCACAGTTTAATGTGGAAAACAGTGTTTGAATTATTTTGGCACTTACAGTGAATGGGATGACACAGTGACAGCTGCTTAATACATGCTACCATTCCATATCATGTTATTCAATTTGCTGAAATGAAAAGAAAGAAAAGGACAAATGTAATAGATTTAAGAAGTTCAATAAAACGCTGAAGTGAAATGAAACATTTGACATTAAGAGGCTATGTATTTTCCGCATGCTGTTAATCTATAACGAATACCATACCGTGCTATAGACTTCATAGAACATTTTCGCCACCTTGTAGCAAGCATTAACACTTCCCCATCATCCCTCTTGGTTCTTACTTGAGAGATACGGGAAGACTGTCTGCTAGCATGCTATATAAATCCACTGCACAGTAAGTGCTGCCATCTCAGTATAAGAACAAAGCCTGCATCAACCTTCTTGTCTCTCTCAGAAGGCTAACTTGTAATGCCATTCCTACAATTTCCTTACATTATTAGTGTACATTTGTGAAATATTTCAAATGTGTAATATGTATTAGCACCAGTTATAAAGCGCTGGAACTCAAATTGACTATATAACTCAGAATTTAATCGACTTTGGTTATACGTTGAATAGATTGCAAATATTAAAGTATAATCCATGCATTTTGGACTTCCGAAAATGTAACATGCTACGTAAAATGTATATTTGAATATTTTAATTTGATATTTGATCTAAATCACTATTTATAAATACTAGAAATCTATTTCCTAATGGTTATGCAGCACTTCAGTGTTTGGGCTGAAACAAAATGTGAGAATGAGGGGGGGGGGTCCTCACTTATCGCACAATGATCAAACACCTTTTGGAAAACAAACAATGTGGTAAATACAAACTCCCCATACAATGATCTCTGATTACCGTTTTTGTCTTTGTACAGCTTTTAAAATGAAAGTTAAAAGTGGTGATCGCAAAATATTTTATAGTTTATTCTGTCCATACCTAGACAGCAGCTATGTGATACCAACTTTTATAATTTCAGCATCCTCAAAAAACAATCCTGCTTATGCTACTGGTTCCAGGTGAATGTCTATATGTATGGGTGTGTGTGGGGGGGGTAAAGTAGTCATTGTGAATGCAAGAAAGAACATCCTCTGTAGTGTGCATCTTTGAAAAGTCATGAGCCACCAATGGTTGAACAGGCTCAGGGCAAGTTGAACCAAATATACTAAATAACTAACTCTCTAGCCTTCTTGAACCAGAAGGTTCATGGCTGCAGCAACACAGGCATTTCATGTGTCTCTATCCTGAGCAAGACCTATATACTCTTTTCCATCTCTACCAATTTCCTATACGTCCATCTCAACATTATCCCTCAATCTTCATCTTGGTTTCCTTCCTACAGGACTCTTACCATCAGGTTTCCCAACAAGAATCCGGCAAACTCTTCTTTCCTCTCCCATTCGTGCCACATGGCCTGCCCACCTAAGTCTTCTTGATTTAATTATTCTAATAATATCTGGACATGAATACAAATTACGTAGTTCTAAATTATGTAACCTTCTCCACTCACCTGTCTCCTCATCCCTTTTAGGTCCAAAGATTTTCCTAGGGATCTTATTTTCAAATACTCTCAATTTATGTTCCTCTTTCAATGTAAGGGACAATACTACAGGCAAAATTACTGTTTTGTATATTTTAACTTTTAGTTTCTTAGATATTAAACAAGAAGAAAAAAGTTTATGAAGAGAGAAGTAACATGCATTTTCTGAATTAAGCCTACTTTTTATTTCCTTTTCAATATAATTTTCACTTGTTAATATTACTCCTAAGTATTTGAATTTGGAAACTGGTTCAAACGAGTTGTTATCAATAATTAGATTTTGATTATTACCTAACACTTGGTTTCGGCCTGTAAGCAGATATTTAGTTTTCTCTTTGCTAATTTCCAAACCTATCTCTTTACCTGCTTTGAAAAATATTTTAGCATTACGTTGTATTCTTAATTGTATTTACATCTTCCCCCAGTAAGTCTACATCATCTGCATATGCTAACATCTGAATCACACCATTTAATTTTAGTCCTTTGTTAGTTTCTTTTATCTTCCTAACAGCATATTCTAAGGCAAAATTAAAGAGCAATGGAGATAATGCATCTCCTTGTTTTAACCCACCATGAATTGTAAATTTATCACACATATTAATATCCACACGATTTTTTTTCTGTTTCACTGGTGCATACTTTTATCATATTATCAAGCTTCTTAGGTATTCCTAACTCGACTAATATATTATATAATTTATCTCTTATGACTGAATCATATGCTTTTTTAAAATCAATGAATAGCAAATGGACATTTTGATTATACAAACCAAATATAGAGTTCAAAAATGTCTAGTGTCTCCATGTTATAGCACATATTAAGTTTAACATGGAAAGTAGACAGGTAGTACAGGATGAAATAGAATATTTTATTGTAGTTTATTTCCACTTAACTATTTGCAGTATATACACATGATAATTTAATATTCAACTAGGTATAATACAACTTGAATTTGATTGTTGATCAGAGGTATTAATTTTTAGCTAAGCAATGTGTTCTATTGTTATAGATGCTAAGATTGCTATGGAGATAGCAAAGAAAATCAACTGCCTCTCAGTATGATGATGAATGGGATCAATGAAATCATCAGCTTTCTCACATTACAGTACAGAGATATCGAGAAGCATGCCAACAATTTGACTCTAATCAAGATGTCCCAGTCCAGCATCAAAAGTCGAATGAAAGCATCACATGATTTGTAGAGGGTTGGTTTCTAATGTGTAGAGAACTCTTGAAGTTTATTTTAAAAAAATTAAATTTTTCAATGACAATACGAATGTTGTAACGCATTGCCCATTTAAAAATTCCTTGAACATTCAATTTTAATATTTATTTATTATTAAACACAACAGGCGAATGCCCAATTACAGTGTTCTACATTTCTTGCTTTGAGTTTGTAAATTTACAGTTTGATAAGAAATATTATTGTGCAGAAATATAAATAAACATAAAACATGTCAACGCTAAATTATGTGTGTATACAAAAGTTAACAAACAATACAGCGTTGAGGTTAATTCCACAGAACATAACCTGACAGAAGAAACCAACAACAAGAGAGATCACAGATAAGAAAGGATGGAAAAGCATCTCATTCGAGGTAAGTAATAAGCTTTATCACTTTATACACTCTTGCTTCCTATCTCTCCAATTACAACAGGGATTCTCTACTTCTATCTCCCTTTTTACCTTAACGTTTATTCCATTCTGTCCCGTATCACCTAACATTCATATTTCCCTCCATTCTCCTTGGATGCATTGTAACCTTCTACCTCTCTCCATACTCCCTATCTCACTCTCTCCAGTCTCCTGGAGGCCTGCCTTATTTCCCTCTTCTCCAATATCTCTTTCTTCATTCTCTGTGGAGGTCAAGCATCCCCTTATCACCCTCCCTACTGGCCATGCCTCTCTCAATTCTCCTTTTAGTTCCTGCATCCATCAATCTCCCTCCCTACTGCCTATCTTCCTTCACTCTCCTTCAAGACATTCTATCCTCCTACCTCTATTCTCTTTGGAGGCCAGTCTTAATCCTATCTCTCTTCCCACTTCACATCTCTTCCTTTATTTCTATTCGAATACTTGCATGAATACTTGAATTCGAATACTGTCTCCCTCCCAAATACTTACCTACCTTTCCATTCTATTTTGAAGCCTCACATCCTCCTCTCTCTTTCAATATTTATTTTTCTCTCATCACCATTCTCCTTTGAGGCCTGGATCTCTCTTCTTGCTTCATATATTTCTCTCTATCATTATTTGAGTCCCTGCATCCATCTGCCTCCCTCCCTACTCCTTACCTCTTTCTCCATTCTTCTTCATGGTCTCTCACATCCTCCTTTCTCTCTCTCAATATTTCTTACCTCTCTCATCATCTCATCTCCTTTGAGGCTTCACTTCCTCCTATCTCTCTTTCTACTTCATATCTCTCCCTCTATTTTCATTTGAGTCGATGTATCCTTCTGTCTTTCTCCCTCCTCCTTTCCTATCTCTCTCCATTCTCTATTGAGGCCTCACATCCTCCTATTTCTCTCTCAATATTCCTTTCCTCATTCTCTGTGGAGGCCTAGCTTCCTTCTGTTAACTACCTTAATCTTCTTATCATAATCCATTCTCCTTGGAGGCTTAATTCCTTTTCTTCTTTCCTTAGACTTCATCTCTTTCTTTATTCCCATTAAGGTCCTTCATCCTCTATCTTCAGTTGTACTCCATATACCTCTATCCATTCTCCTTGGAGGCTTGGCTTCTTCTTATCTTCCTCCATACCTATTATCGGTTTGGCAATTTTCCTTGGGAGCTCAGTTTCCTGCTATCATGGGCGTCCACAGGATTTTTTTCCAGGGAGGGCAAGGCAATTTTTTTCCAGGGGGGGGGGAAGGAGGCATATTTTCCCCCATAATAGTGATTTCCTTTCAAAAAACACTGCTTCAGTCTGAAATTATCATGTTCCTTCAACACCCTTATAATAATTAACATAAATTACTGACTGAAATGAAATTATGTGCGAAATATATATTTTTTGTCGGACATTCATTTCCCAAATGGGGCCGTGGCCCCTCTTCTGGACGTCCGTGTCTGCTATCGCATAACTTACACAACTTTTCTTTCATTCTCCTTGAAAACTTTCTCCTAACTCTATTCCTTATCCTTATATCTCCTCCTATTCTCCTTTTGGGTCCTGTGTAGTCCTTTATCCCTTACTAGTTCTTATCCCTCCACACACTCTTCTTGAAGCCATTTATCCTTTCATTTCCCTCCACACTTCTTATCTCTCCTTCTCTCTCCCTCTCTCTCTCTCCATTCTCCTTTGAGGCATGGCTCCCTATTACATCCTACTTCTTATGTCTCTCTCTATTCTCTTTTCAGGCCTTACATCTTCCTTTCTCTCTCATACTCTCCTTCTCTCTCTCTCTCTCTCTCTTCCCATTTTACTTAGAGGCCAGGTTTACTAAACTAATTATCTCTTGCTGCATGCTGCTTGGAGGTTTGGATTCCTCCTATCTCTCTGCCTACTTCAAATCCCTCCTCCAATATTCTTTGATGATGCCTGGCATCCTCACATTGCCGTTCCTACTCTATGTCTTAACTTTCATACTCCTTAGAAGCATGGGTTAGTTATGTCTCCTTCCTTAATATCTACCTCATCCTCCATTCTCCCTGAAGGTCTAGCTAACTACTAGACCTTCATTCCTCCATTGTCCTTGAAGGCATTTTATCCTTCTATCTTGCTCCGTACTCTTCCATCTCTCCATTCTCCTTGGAGGCCTGGCTTTCTTCTATCTCCTACACTAATCAAGGCTTCACATTTTTGTTATCCTCAATGTTCCTAATTTTTACTCTCCATTCTACATTGAGGCCTGCGTTCATTCTGCATCCATCCTAATCTATAACTCTTTTTTCCCCTTTCACATGTGACATACTCCAATCTCTGTATTTCTAATCTATCCTCCCATTTATTTTCACTCTACTATCTTCCTTCATCCTCCTGATCACTCTTTCCATTGTCCTTGGATATCTGTCTTCCTCTTGTCCTCTACCGTAATGCACCTATATCTCATAATTCATTACGCACCAGCAGGCTGCATTGTCTTCACAGTCCAGTAGTTTCTCCAGATGTGTAATGAATTATGAGATATTATATTCCAAACATAATATATTTTAATTAATTTTCTTAGATATCTTGCTTTCTAATATCACCCTCCCTACTTTTAACCCAACTTCAATTTCCTTTGGCAACATGCATCCTCCTAGTTCTCTCCATACTCCATATCTCCCTCTTCATTCTCCTTGGAGGCCTCACATCCTCCCATTTCATTTAAAATATTCCTGATTTCTCCCTCCAGTTTTTTGAAGACCTGGCTTCCTTCTGTCTACCTATTGCATCTTTATCTCGTCCTCCATCCATGGAGGCCTGGTTTCATCCTATCCCTTTACCTTCATTTCTTCCCTCCTCATCTTTTGAAGCCTTGCATCCTTCTTTCTCGATACTCCCTATATATCTCTCTCTCTTTACTTTATTTGAAGATCTGCCTTCTTTCTGTTTCCTGTCCTAGTCTTTATCTCCTCCTCTATTCTCTTTGGGAGCCTGCCTTCCTGCTATCTCTTTCCTTCTACTCATCTTTCTAGTCCAGCAAACGAAAGATTTTTGTCAGAACTAATTTTGCAGAAAGCTGAATTTTGGTGTATTGTTAGATCATCATAAAAGATTATTCAACCAAAAGTCCCCACCCTTCCTCCCTGAGCTTCCCCTCAAAGCTCCCTGAACTTTCTATATGCAGTGTTACATGAAAACATGCTTATCTCTGAAACCTTAGCACATAATGGAACATTCTTCTTTAATTTTAGATTCCATAGTACCTCTAGAAATTTGATCCTCTTCAGGATTTATATTCTCAACGGTTTTTGAATAATTTTAAGAAAAACTGGAAAAAATGTGAATTTGTATTGACACCAATAATGACAAGCTTCTTACAAAAATTAGTCATGTAGCAAGTAAAGTTTGAAGGTGAGTGCACGTTCATTCACAATTCACTCTAACTGCCTCCCGCAAAAATGTAGCTACTTAATTGCACACATTTTGATGGTTTTTCGTTTGTATGTGATATATTTATACAATATTTTTAATATTTTAAAAGATACATTTCAAGCTAGCCCATGTGCTGTCAAAAAATTGCGTATTCTATTTAATTGTCTCATTTTTAAAATATTAAAATGTCTCTGCTAATCGTTTATATGCATCTGATTTTTCAGATGTGTGAATGTGTGTTTGTGTGCCTCTGTGTATGAGAGAGAGACAGAGAGAGAGGAGTATCTGTTCTAAACATGTGTGTGCATTAGATTTTGGACATTCATATATCTAGTAGAGAAATGAGTTTTAATATCCAAAATGTGTGAAAATTGTCGGAATAATGTCCAGATTAAGACCAATTCTTGTCCAGAATATAATTTTTTTATTCACAATCAGATATAAACATCCAGAAAATATCCTGTTCAAGTTAATCAGATTTGCTTTATTTTACTTCGCCACTTTTGGCTAATTTGCAAAGATGGGGATGAGTGATGAATATGATGTATGATGAAATTGATGTATATACACTCGCAAACATCCATACCCAGGTCAACATTCGAACCTGTGACCCCTGGCATCATAGTGGAATGTGCAAAACATATCCAAAAATAATAATCCATGAAATATATTTTCTAGATATCATGTAGATGTCCGTGGACAGACACCAAATGAATGTATACTGGACATTCTTAAGTATGTTCTGGATGCGCAGAACTTTGGCATGAATATCCAAATACATCCAATAGATGTCCTCTGAAGATTTGTGTGCTGTAGGAGTATCTCCCAATTCCTTACTTCTTCCATTATTTTGCTTGGAGACCAGGCTTTATTCTGTCTCATATCTTAATTTTATCTCCTCCTCCATTCTCCTCTGAGGTCCCACTTCCTTCTATCTCCTTTCCTACTTCTTATTCTTCCTTGAACTTGCTTTGAGACATGGTCTCCTGTTTGTTTGCCTATTCCATTCATCTCCCTTCCATCTCATCTATCCTGCTTTTATAAAAGAAGGAATGGTTTTGGGATCACACAGGTCTTCTAATGTGAGGGTGGGTTAAACTATGATGCAAGCCGTCAAGTGAATTGTTAGGATAAAAGATTCAAAAGGTAGATGGGCAGGAGAATATGTACTTTCAGAATGAATACTGCTGGAAATGAAGGGAGAAAATTCATTTAGATGAAAGCAAGGCCTCAAGGAAGTATTGAAGAAGATATAAGTGGAAAAAATTAGATGAGAACATTTAACTCCTTGAAGAAGCTGTTGGATTTTTTGAGGACACCAATCCATGATTGAAGGAGATTGAAAAGGGAGATTAGAAGTATGAAGAAAATATGGCTGTCGATGAGAATTGAGGGAAAGATAAAGAGTAGGGAGTAATATAATAGGATGAAAAACCGCAAAGGAGAATTAAGAAGAGTAGGGAAGGAGATGGTGGGATGCAAGCCCCTGAAGAGAATGTAGGGAGAGATAAGTTGATAAAGGAAAGTAAGATCTTCGAGGAGGCTGGAGAAGAGATAAGAAGTACTGAAAGAAACAAGATGATACAATGGAGAGAGAGACATATAAGAAGTGTAGGGGGAAATAGAAAGATGCAATGTCTCCAAGAAGAGTGGGGCGAGATAAGGAGTAGAGAGAGGAAAGGACAAAGCCAGACCTAAAGGAAAATGGCAGGAGATAATGTATATGGATTACATTATCAGGAAGCTCAGCCTCCAAGGAAAATAGCAGATGTGAAAAAATATATGGAGAAAGATATAAAGAAGCCAGGTCTCAGAGGAGAATGGATTGAGCGGTAAGATGTAGGAAGGAACATAGGGAATGAAATACCTTAATGAGAATAAATAGAGAGACTAAGGCTAAAAAAAAGAAAATATGGAACCAACCTCCAAGGAGAATGGATTATGGTTAAGAGATTAGAGTAGGTAACAGAAGGAAGTCAGTCCTACAAGGAAAATGAAGAAAGAGATAAGGAATATTGAGAGAGAGATATTAGGTGTAAGGCCTCAAAGAAGAATGTAGAGAGAGAGGGGGGGCAAGGAGTAGCGAGGGAGGCAGATGGATGCAGAGTCTCAAATAAAAACAGAGGGAGACATACGAAGTAGGATGAGAGAAAGGGGAAAGTCATGTCCCAAAGGAGAATGATGAGAAATATATATGAAATATTGAGAGAGAGAGATAGGAGAATGTGAGGCCTTGAAAGAGAATGGAAAGATAGATAGATAAGGAGTGTGGAGGGAGACTTATTATGCAAGGATTCGAATAAAAATAGAGGGTGTGATATGAAATAGGAAGAGAGATAGGAGGAGGTCAGCCCTCCAAGGGGAATAATGAGAGAAATGAAGAATATTTGGAAAGAAATATCAGGATATGAGGCTTCGAAATTTAATGTGGAGAGAGGTAAGGAGTAAGGAGGGAGACAAATTTATTCAAGGACTCAAATAAAAATAGAGGGAGACATATGTAGCGGGAAGGGGGATAGGAGGAAGTGAGGCCTTCATTGAGAATGATGAGAGAGGGTAAGATATATGGAATGAGATTGCAGAGTACAAGGTCTCAAAGGAGACTAGAGGGAAGAATTAGAAATGGGAAGAGAGATAGGAGGAAGCCATACCTCAAGGAGAATGGAGAGGGAGTAATAAGAAATATATTGGTACGTAAAGGAATGCAATATCTCAAAAAGGAGTGGAGGGGAGATGAGGACTTGGGAGGTACATATTAATGGATGCAGGAACTCAAAGGAAAATAGAGGGAAGCATAATTGGGATTAGGAATAGAGAGAGGAGAAAGCCAAGCTTTGAAGGAAAATAGAGTGAGAGATGAGGTATAGGTATTACGATGTCAGGAAACTGAGCCTCCAACGAGTATAGCAGACGTGATAAGGGGTATGGAGGAAGATAGGAAGAAGCCATGTCTCCAAGAAGAATGGATAGAGAGATAAGAAGTACTGAGAAAAATATGGGATGGAAGACCTTAATGAGAATAAACAAAGGGATGAAGACAAAATAATGAAAAGTAGGAATTGAAACTCCAAGAGAATGGATTATGATAAAGAGATTAGCGTTGGTAACAGAAGGAAGTCAGGCCTCCAAGGAGAATGGGGAGAGAGATATAAGGTATATTGAGAGAGAGATAAGAGGATGTGAGATCTCAAAGAATATTGAAGAGGGAGAAAAGTACGGAGTAGGGAAGGAGGCAGATTGATGCAAGGCCTCAAATGATAGCAGAGGGAGAGATATAAAGTAGAGAGACTTCCTTCTAGAAAGTCAGGCCTTCAAGGTGAGTGACAAGCGAGGGTAAGGAGTTTGGAAAGAGATTGCAGGCAGGAAAATAGAGGAATGCTATATAAGTGAGATGTGAGATATAAGGAAGCCAGGCATCCAAGGAGAATAGGGAAAGAGATAAAGGAGAAGAGAGAAATAAGGTAGGCCTCCAGGAGACTGATAAGAGTAGCATAGGGAGTATGGAGGGAGATGGGAGGTTACAATGTCTCCAAGGAGAATATAGGGAAATATCGATGTTAGGTGATAAGAGAAGAAATGGATTAAAGGGTAACATAAAGAGAGAGATAGAATGTTAGAATTGGGGAGGGAGGAAGCAAGAGTGTGTGAAATGATGTAGTTTATTACTTACCTCCCATGGGTTGCTCTTCCATCCTTTCATACCTGTGGTCTCTCTATTGTTGATGGTGTCTTTTGTCAGTTATTTAATGCTCTTCATGTTCTATGGAATTTACCTTTCAGTAATATTGTTGGTGTACCTTTATATCTGGTTCTTTCCTATGACTCTTTGCAAAGTAAGTGGATCCTGTGAAGCAGACGATAGGCAAAACAATGTTATTTAGTGTTGTAATAAAAAGCAGAGGTAGTATAAAAAGCACTAAATTATGTTGTAACATCTTGTCATATCTGCAGAGAATTTTAAAAAAAAATTACACAGTTTTCACAATGTTTTCCATGCATTCATACTATAATTATTTTTGGTAATAATTACTTCTTAGTTATGAAGTGTCAGACATATTATCAATATTTTCAAATCTGCATTGCATAAACTGATGCCTCATGAGTGATGTAATTTCTTGAATATATGCTTTTCATTTGGCTTGAGGCAACCCATAAGTGTTTGGTTGAGAAAGAAGGAAGCTTCTCACATACATAAATTATTCTTTCAGAAAATCATATTAAAATATGGTAACCAATAATGTGTTATTTAGATAGTTAAATTGTTATCTTTTCTCTGTGAAAAGGCAGGCACAACATATAATAATTGCATTGGTTCTTTCAATTGTGAATTCAGTAAAACATTCAAGCTTGCTGTCTTAGTGATTTCCATTAGATAATGTTGGAAATGAAACATATTAACTTAAAGAGTGAAATATTGCACAAATTTTAACTATGTTTCTCCAGTGTAAAGTTGGGATGAGAATCATATTATGTATGTTTACGTGAATTTAATTCAATACAGTATCAGTCAAAGCCATTGAAAACTAACCACACCTTAACTGAATTCATTGGTCTCTAATGGAATCATTACAGAACAAGGGAAACCAATTCAGTTTCTATCCAATTTTTCGCTTCTGCACATGCTCCACAAACACTAAAGATTACATATATTTACCATGATTACAAGATTATTATAGTACTTTGATGGTGCAAGTTGTCTTTTCCAGAAAGCACTCAAATGTCAATCTCTCATGCATTTTCTACTCCCTAGAAACGGAGTTTTGCAAACCAATAGGACTCTGGTGTCTGAATGGACAACCTATTAATCCTGTGTGACGTTTATAATACTCATTATTCTGTCTTGTTATCATAAATAACCAAAAGTGAGAGAAAAACAATGTAATGTAAAATAAATACAAATGCAGCCATACACCTTTAAAATAATAAGAAATATTTTCCATGTAAAAAAACCATGACTAACTTATTCTCTGACTTTTAATTCAATGTGAATCCTCTTGTGTAGGAGCATTTGCATTTTTTCTTATCTCTCCCTGATATTCTATATTTCATAGTAAAATGACATAGTAAAAATCAATGTCTTTCAATCAAGGGGTCCTGGGTTCTACACCTTGTGGAGACACATAACAGTTCAGGTCCCACTTTAAACTTTAGATAAATCCTGATTAACCTTTATATGCATAAAGTGGACGTATAACAAAACTCCAACTCACCTTTGTTCTATATTTGTGATGTCATAGGGTCATTCCACTCCATTTCAACGAAGTCATGACACCCACCAATTCCGATTTCGATGAAATTTGGTATACACCTTTCCTTTATGGTTGAAAGAAACCCCATAATTTTTTTTCACTCTATTTCAAATGGTTTTCATTTTACAGCACTTTGAAATGTCATCACATCAGTGTTGTCTGTCACTCTTGAGACCCTCGACACAAGATACCCTTGCTTACATTTTATTTCTTTTCTCCTTAACCAATCATCAGATCTCTTTGAAATTTTACACAAAGTTGAATGAAGTAATGAGGATTTCAGAAAAGAATACATGAGCACTCAAAAAGTTTTACAAATGCCTATAAAAAGACTAATAATGAATTTGTAGCCTAATTTTGTGGTGGGAAAACTACCCAGTCAACACACTAACGTTGCCACAACGTTGTATGAATGTTGTATTTATGATGAATGTTGTATGTAGGGGAACAACGTTGTGATAACGTTGCCACAACGTTGTATTTATGATGAATGTTGTATGTAGGGGAACAACATTGTGATAACGTTGCATCAACGTTGCAAAAAACATTCCACTGAATACGCTTTAGTTTGGATGATCACCACCATGAGCACCACAAACGTCAGATCGGAGTGTTTTGTTTAATCTGAATTTGTGTGTGCACTGACCACCAAACCTTATATTTCCTACAGCGTACACTAGATGGCAGTGCGACTCAAATGCAAAACAAACATAACTTTTAGTAACACAAATAAGGATACTTTCGATTGTAATTAGTGAAAAAATGTGTTTTATTATCCTTCGAAAGATGTGTGAATATTGAAGTTGTAAGGAAGATCAGAAAATGAAATGTGTTGAATACAAGTGAAACTTACATGATAAATATTTTTATTCCAGACTATATAATCAGGAGCTAAGTACTGCAAAAAGAAACTGATTACCAGGTGTAGTTAGGGATTGGTTAATTCATCAAAATCTCCAGACTAACAATTGCCTATTTTGGTGGAGCAGGAAAAGTTTTTATAATATGTAAAGAGAAACTGTGATGTTACAAACATGAGTTTTTCCTGTTACGCATATGTATTATATAGAAAAATGGCTTGGCAGGCAAGATTGCTAATAGCTTACCACGTGAAATGACCATATTTTAAATATGCATTGTTATATTCATAAATTACACAGGCAGCAAGGTAATGTTGCAAAAAAGTTGTGGCAACGTTAACCCCTGACATACCTAACGTACATACATAATGTTCAGTATATGTTGTGACAATGTTGTCAACCAACGTTGCAGCAACGTTGAAAAAAATGACCCTTAAACGTTGACACAACGTTTTCACAACGTTGTATCAACATACATTCAACGTTGTAACAACGTTAGGTATGTTAGGGGCTAACGTTGCCACAATGTTGTGGTAACATTACCTTGTTGACTGGGTAGATTACGAAAATCTGAATTTTCATCATGTGGGTATGATGGAACCAAAAACTTTTGATGTTGAAAATCATTGCAAAGACATGCTCTTTCTCTACAAAAAATAAAATTTTTGTTTTTTTATTTCTTCTAAAGAAAATTTTACGTTTTTTGGAATTTGCCTAAAATTTCAGGGTCAATCCGTATCAAATGGTCCAGCACTGGTCTCTCAACCATTTATAAAATTTTTCATTTGTTTGCCGTTGTAACTCCTGTACAAGGGTAGTTCAAAACAGGCATTATTTATCTAAAACTAGACTTCGTTTGAAAATGGCGGCCATTTTTGTTTCATGACTTGCAACATTTTTGGCCTATGTAGACAGTTGGGATAATTATGATAACTCAGCTAAGAAAAATTATAGAAATCTTGGGTAAAAACATTGTTTTCACTACATTTCGGGCTACATTTTATGTTCCGTATGCTTTTTCACCACATCTAATGCAAATGGCTGAAATTTAGGGTCAAAACTGGCTGAAAATTCAGATTTTCGTAACCTAGTTTTCCAACCACAAAAATTAGGATACAAATCCATTATTAGTCTTTTTATAGGCATTTGTAAAAAAATTTTGAGTGCTCATGTATTTTTTTCTGAAATCATCATTACTTCATTGAACTTTGTGTAAAATTTCAAAAAGATCTGATGATTGGTTAAGGAGAAAAGAAATAAAATGTAAGCAAGGGTATCTTGTGTCGAGGGTCTCAAGAGTGACAGACAACACTGATTTGATGACATTTCGAAGTGCTGTAAAATGAAAACCGTTTGAGATAGAGTGAAAAAAATTTAGGGGGTTTCTTTCAACCTTAAAGGAAAGGTGTATACCAAATTTCATCGAAATCAGAGTTGGTGGATGTCAAAATCTTAGTTTTTTGAGTTCATTTGATGTGGAATGACCCCATAGTAAGTTTCCATATAATTCATACCTTTTGTAGATAATAAGCCTTCACTACTCTATCTGTGTGGTCAGTCACCCCATCATAAATACAGCTGCCATGCTATTTAAAAGTTGGCAAAGTTCAATATTCACATCAACTTTTAAGAAACTAATATTTAGAAGTCATGTGAAATGTGCCTTTTATGACACAAATAGTACAGTTGAACCTTGAATATATGTTTTTCATGGAACTGTAACCAATGAATTTTTAATGTGGGAAAATGTAAAATATGAGAAAATTTTCGAAATTTTAGTTTCATTGGGACCGCAATGATAAAATGTGTGAAGCAGGAAAATACAAAATCTGGTTGTATTTTCATTTCATCTTCAACTTCTGGCACTTGTCACTTGGAAAAGAATCTTCAGAAATAAATGCAACATTTCATATCAAAGTCACACGACAAGCTGCACATGATGTTTACATACCATTTGGACTGGTTCATTTATTGATTTAAACATCACTTCTTTACAAACTTACATATTTACCTTACAGAATTTTCCAATTATGCTAGCAATGATTTTACCACCACTACAAAATAATGTGTATGTGTGTGTGTGTGTGTGTTAGTAGGTGGGTGTATATGTTTACATCTATCTATACATATATATTAGGATTACGTTCCTCCAACCACCTAATTTCCTGAACAGCTATTACATCTACAAAACTAGAAATCTATTTTAAAACTACTAATTGATATAAAAATTCAATTAACACTTATTACTATCATATTACAAGAATCATTAATAATATTACAAATAAAACACCATCTCTCAATAGGAGTTGTATTAATTTTGCAAACCATTCTGACTTGCTCGATATTTAGCTACCTTACTAAATGCAGACTGATATGATCCAGGTCTGTAGAGGCTTATAACAATCCAAATTCCCAATTTCATATCTTGATATCTCTTATGTAGTGTACCTTTACACAAAACCAGTCCCTACATAGGGACCCAAAAAGTGGAAATATTTTTCGTCTGGAATATTTTACTTTGGGAATATCAATAGCCTTTTATTGATAGTTATTTTTACAAAACAGAGTTTTCACTCTACTTCTAGCCCCCATCTGTACCTGTTGCCAGTCAGTGGATCTCTCAGAGCTGGAAGGACCACAAACTAGTCATTCAACACCACCCCACCTCTACGATTTTTGAGATGCACACATAGATTTTTTTTCAAAAGAGGGCCATTTTGATATTGCCATACATTGTAAGCAAAGCATTTGTCTTCCACCAACAACATGACAATACTAATCTTACAAACACTATTCACATAAAATGTCTTTAGCTATTGGTATTAATCAAAACAAGCTTAAATCTAGTTCGTCCACACAACAAATTTAAAATCTAAATTCTCTCAGTTCATAAAAAATGCAATTTCCATTATTATTCAAAGATAAATTTAAAAAACAAAAGCATTTTGAATTAAAAATAAAAGTTTCTGAATAATTTATTAATTGATTTGATTTATTTTACTTTGTTTCTCTACCCCCTTAGGCTAATCAAAAAGATAGGTGATTAGCCAAATAAAAGGGTGATATAATGAAATGGATGAAAGGACTATCACAAACATATATACGAGTTCTATACACAACATGAATTCTATGGAGAATTATACTGTCCAGCGAGTTCCGAAGCCAGAGCCTTACTAGTCTGCAAAATAAAGCCAAGAGTGTTCTACTTGGAAAGGAGGTTGTCTTTGGAAAGGTCACCCCTTACACAACAGTTTTTGATTAAATCAAGTTTAGCGTATCGATCTATTGGGTAAGATTACTTTTTTACATTTCTTTTTCTAACATCAATCTACATGAAGTGGTATAATTTTGAATTAATTTGTTGCTACACCATTCTTTGAAAAATGTATTTCTTTAATAATTTCATTGAAGTGCCTAATGTACCTATTACATACAACAGATAATTTTACTTTCTTGTCATGCACAATTTAAAATCGTAGTCGTTTTTCATTTTCTATCTTGGCATGCAGTGAATCTTGCACATAATTTTACAAAATCTCAATATGGTGATGAGTACTCATATATATGTATATATATTTAAAATTTCTGTGTAATCATAGGTTTCAAATTATCTGATTTAGTCAAATTAGTTATAATATTATTTCTAATAAAACTTGGTACAAAGTAAATTACTCTTCCTTCACATTATTATCATTAACAATGCTATACACCATTGTGATGGATATGAAAACTTCTATTTAATGAAAACAGTTTATTTTAGTTGCAACATTATTGTAAGTAAACCTGAACAAAATAAATATTTAACTGAATTTTAGGCCCACATCCCTAAGATAATTAGGCAGTACTTCAACCATATTTCTTGGTTGCACCTCTACTCCCAGCTCGTTTGACCAAACGTCCTTCAGCTACTACCATTTTGCATTTCAATAGCTGCATTTCAATGTCAGCTTCGAAAGAAATATTTTTAGTAAAAAATTTCTTGCTTGTTTCACAGGCAATACAACCATTTTGGTAAGTCATAACAACTTCATAAATACTTATTATTTAATATTCTTATTATTTATTAATGATGATGTGACACACAATTTATCAAGTAACAGCTAATGGTATGTGCAGGAACATTTTGAAAATGTAAACCAAGCAAATTGGAAATGGAAATTCAATAGTTTTGATTAAATGTTTACTATTAGCTAACAATCTCAATTATAAAATGAAACTTCATCCTGGAATTCTATTATATTTAAGCATGTGCACTAGCATTACAATGTTGGGTCTAATGAAACATTTCATTAACATTTTTCGCAATGATGTAATAATTAATAATTGTAAACATATTACACAGTATTGCATTGTAATTTATCCAATAGAGGGCACAGAAAAAACAATTTGAAATGCATATTTCAAAGATTTTGTCATGCCTTAATACAAGAAAAAAAAAATTGGAACCATCCCACACCCTATAATCCTAAAAATTTTTGGACAAATTTATCTGACAATCAACTTTCTTATATGCACTGGCATTGTTCATGGGGGTGCATTACGAATGACAATTACAAACCAGGCGCTTGACAGTTCCAGTACAAAAATTATTTTTAGTATTTTTGAGTAGTACAATAATAGTACAAAATTTGGCAAATGAAGTTTTGATGGTACAAAAATATGGGGTTACAAAGTAACGGAGCCCACCTGGCTTCAAAGTATTTATTCATTACACAAGTTAATTCTTGTTCAATAAAGCACAGTCAAAAACAAATTCATTCTTCTATAAAATATTATGTCATATGATCATTACAACTCCCAGAACTTTACGCTTTCCCTGACATTCGCTACAAGACTCAACAGCAAGCGGCCTGGCGTCAGCGATTGTCTTTCCTGGTGAATGGGGTCCGTGGCAGTCACATGCTACAGTCTTTTTTTTCGCTCTCCCTGCCTTCAGTCTCTTTCCCTTTCTGTTGATGTTTCAGACTGACACCAGTATAATCCTCCCTCGGAAGTTGTGTTGTGTCATGTCACTGTGTTGAAGATTGTGGCTTAATATGGCACCACAAAAGTTTACATTACAACAAAGGGTTTATCTTGTCCAGTGTTATTTCGGAAAGAGGAATTGTGGAAAAGTGCGACGACGTTTTGCAACAAAATTTCCTGGTGTTCCCGTTCCACATAGGAATTTGAATTTGAAGTTAAAATTTTGGGAGCATCAGCACTTAGGCTATTTTGCTCCCGTCACATTATATGGGGGCTAGCCCCTTATCATTACAAATAACAACTCTAGCGTTGCATAACTAAAAATATTAAAATCTCTTGACTTCTGTTAAAAGCCGAGACTGTAAATGTGCACTCAGCACACACAAGGACAAAAAACAGGACAACACACGCAAAATTATACTGGCCATAGTGCCAGTCGCCAGAGCCTCGTTAGTTTTTAGTCCAGGGTGCACTATGTGGAAGTGAGGTTTACTTTTGGGCGCCTACGTGCAAGGTACCCCTTACACCCTGTTCCACATAGGACCCCTATATTAAACCTCATAAAGAAGTTTAGAGTAACAGGGTCAGTTCTGAATAAAAGTGGAATGAAAAACCCGCGTGTACTTACTGAGGAAAAACTCGATGAGATAGGAGAAAGGTTAGAACAGTCTCCTCGGAAATCTATCCACCGCCTCTCACAAGAAACAGGTGTTTCAAAAACCCTCTAGGTCCCCTGATTTGTAAGCCTGCGATTTTTAATTATGGGGAAATCTAAAAAAAATAAAGTATACAAAGACAATCTGCACACCATCCGTGAGTTAAAAGAGAGTATTGTACGAGAAATCGGGAGAATTACAGTATACAAACTTGCACATGTAAATGCCAATTTCCTTTGGAGATGCAGGGAATGTGTTGCAGCAGAGGGACATCATTTTCAACACCTTCTGGAATCAAGGTTAGTACATAATATGAAAACTGTAATTTTAATAGCCGACTCTACCAACTGTCGTGGACCTCGTTCACCGGGAGAGCCAATCGCTGACGCCGGGCTGCTTGCTGCCGAGTCTCATAGCGAATGTCAAGGAATGCTCTGTATTTGCACTGGATAAAGATGAAGGCAGTTAGCTTATGACACTGTTGAATATTTGGCAGCCCAGAGGCAGGGCAACAATGCAAGAAGCTCTCCCACTACTTTCATATATTTGAAAAATTAATTTCAGTGCCAGAAAGTTTTCCTCTTTGTGATACAGAATTTATACCATCAAAATGTACCCATAAAATAACTTTGCAATTATGTGTGGGTTTGTCTACACTCATCACACAGTCTTCAATGGAATGAGGTTACAACAGTACAATGATGGGAGAGCAATGGCAGTACATGCCTGTGAATAGTTGCTGACAAATGTTTGTGCTACAAGAGTCCTTGGAAAATCCACTGAAGGGTCAGTATAAGATACCAACAATAGGCAGAGTGCTGTTGAAGCATGTCAAGTGTCATGGGAACATTTGAAATTTTGAAGGAGACAGCACTCAATGAATAAGTATAATGAAAATTAATTGGTTTTCAAATTTAATTGGGTGTCCATGTGCCACTGTGCAAATAAGCAGAAGCTGCCACTGATATAGAAAATGGTTAATTCTACTTCAACTTCACTGCATATTAATAGGTTTGTGAAATTTTCATTTTATGTAAAGCTTCAGAGAAAAAGTGTATTAGTATGTTTGGGAACTTTAAGAAGATGATCTTTCTTGCTTTGGAACTAAAAGTTAATGTAATTTTGGCTTTTTAGATATTAATACAAAATTTTCACATTAACATATATATATATATCTATAAATAAAATGAAACCTTCTCATATGAAATAAATTTGTTTTCATTTATTTGATTTTGGTTACCTAGCATAGCTTTTCTATTACTTTTGGCTAATCCCAGTGATGAGAATAAATGGTAATATGAAACTGATGAAAGTATACTCATGAAGAACACCTACCTATGACCAAGTTGGGATTCAATTTGAGAACCCTTGGCATATAGCACATTGTGCTAACCATCAAAGAGGGTGCAGGAAATAGAAACTGACATAATTCTATATGTACAAATATAATCTATTTGTACTTACCTGAAATTTATTATAAATTCTATGACCAAGATGATTTTTTTCCACTACCATATGCATTGTAAGGTCAGTTGGGGAATCTGGGTCATGATTTTACACTGTGAGTACTAGTTTCCAACTTTGTACTTGCCTGAGATCCACTAATAGAATATAGTAAAATATAGCAATATTTTTTTACTTATAAATACAATACAATAATCCAGTCTTCAAATATACAATAGTTGAATTTAACTTTCCTTATATTTATCATTAAAAAATCTGATGGACCCAGTTACCCCTAGAAATTGGGCCAACTGGGGCATAAGGGTTTTGGTTCTATACAAGCTGTTGTTATTTAAATTGAGATTAATGGCCCTGTTAGCAAACATGTAAACGTCATCAAAAAATTACAAGTAATTTGAACCACACCATAGTCGACTTATGGACAGTGTTAAGAGAACTCCTACGTAAAGATTGGGCATGAAATGAATTCAAATTTTGGAATAAGACAAGTTTCATTAAGGAATAATACACAACTATTGTTTTGCCTTAAATAAAAAAAAATCACTAATTTGAATTGAATTTGTCAACTTAATAATCTTAATATTTCAAACAAAAAACTTAACTTCAAAGTCCAGACTTCAAACTTATTGAGTTAAGACTTAGGACCTAAGAAATGTTTCAACACAAAAGAAATGAACTTTTTGTAAGATTTAAAATTAAAGAGCTAAACTTTCCTAGTTTAGACACTGAATTTCAATTTCAGATTCTAATGAGTTTTACAGTTACTCAATAAATGTTTGATAAGTTATGCAAATCAGAAGTGAAACTGATCATATCTTTGAATCTAGCAGAGCTGCTTTTAAGTGGCTTTGACAAATTTCTTACAACATCCTGTTTTTCAACGTAGGATTCATCTGATGTTTCCACAAACTTCATTGTTTGGGAATGACATTTCAAAAGCATGACATTATATCCAGCATTTACTCGTTTTGTCACTTTTGCTATGTAAAACCTGAAATTTTGTTTTGATTTGCCATAAAATTTTACAATACAAAATTCACCCACTTGTAAGTTCACATCATGAACATCTTCCACTTCTTCATCAGCTTCATCACTGAAGCTTATTAAATCTTAATCAACGTCACTGTCTTGTACAGAGAAGTGATCACTTTTTTCACTTGTGTTGTCATCACTATTATTGGGTTTCTCCTTTTTAATTTTGTCCCTGGCATTGGGCTTAGAATTTTTTGCTATTTCCAACTCTTTCTTCTTCCTTTATTTTGCTGCCTGTTTGAGTTCCTTTCTATTCGCTTCCTCCTGCTTTTCCTTTTCTTAATTTTCTTTCATTAATAGATATTCCTTTGTTGCAATAATCTCACAGTCGGTCACAAGTCTTTTACGCTTTTTATCAGCTGTTTGTTCTTTTTTTTTCTTCAGCATGTCTAGTAACAATTCTTCAAAACTTTTGCGACATACTCCTGTGGATGTACTGGCTACTCCCGATGGGTTTTCAACTGGATATATACTGGCTTGCTCTACTTGCAGTGGAACTCTGACTGGGGTAGCAGCTACATATGGTGGTACTGTGTCTGTTGAGCAAGAGGCTACTTCTGGGGGCACTGCAGCTGTAGGTGTAGCAGCTATTTCCAAAGGCACTATGTCTGTTGAACGAGAGACTACTTCTGGCGGCAGTGCATTAGGGTTTGGCAATTATTTTTTTTGTACACCCGGCCGCAAATGTAATGGTAGGGAAAAAAAATGCACAGACGAAAATAAGTTGGCAATGCTGTGCACACCAAGACGTTCATGATAAGACACTTGAGGAGCCTCAAGCAAAGTTTTCTCAACACACAACTTGAGTATCGAAGGTCATGCCGCATGTCGATTAGCAACTTTCGGGAGCATGCTGTCTGTCTACACAGTTCTCCACAAATGCCTGTTTGAAAATGAATCTTGTGTTCACGTTTTCTCTCTCCAACGTAGATCTGACATTGCAGTAATCTTACATTATTTTCTGTTCTTATTTTGCTTTGCTTTTACCAAGACATGTTAACAATTTATCGCAACTATGAGGATGGATGATAATTAGATTTAATTGATAAAGAAACACTACAGAGATAGAACTCCATGCCGAGTCCAGGACTCAAACTTGGAAGCAAGCAGTAGCGTACACAGGATTTCATCTATTCATCAACGAAGGGGGGTGGTATTTCCAAATCTTTCTCAAAATTCACGTTGTTTTATTCAACTGTAATTAAATAATAATAATCATAATTAATTAATAATACTTACATTTAACTAATTAGTTGAATTACTACATAATGCTACTAATACCACTACTACTATTTAGTAGTAGAGATCTACATAAATATAGTATTTATGAAAGCAATAGAACGAAATTACTTTCTAGTCATTCGATTTTTACAAATTCTAGCAGCACATTTGTTTCTTTGATACAAAATAATTGTCTAGTCAACGAGATGAGACATTTTAAGTGTGAAGAAAATCCATAAAAACAAGAAAATATATTAAAATAAATTGAAATAATCAAAGTATGGAACTCATCCAAGGAGATGTGATGGTCTGGTTGGTAGGGCATCTGACAACCACGCGGGCCATCAGGGTTCGATTCCCGGAATTTGTTGGAATTTTCAGCTCTTGTCCCCATACAAATGTCCTCGATAATTCACATCTGGAATGTCTTGCTGTTCTTACCAACAAAACATTGTACAATAGTTAATGTTATCGTCGTTTGAAATCAGAAATTTAAACGTGCCAATCTAAACAATGGGAAGGTGGACTGGTGGCAGTGTATTCTTGTCCGCCTAACTATACATTACCCACTTACAACGAACGAAGAACTGTCATTAGTTAATGCTCATTGTTCACACACACACACACACACACACACACACACACACCCACACACACACACACACACACACACACACACACACACACAACACAAAATACATGTTCATTGAACATTTGAGATACAAAACAACTTTTTCCTCTTTTAAATCGAAGGTGCCCTGATATTTTATTATCAGGAATTCGTGTTTATTTTGAAGGCATTCACTCTGAATGGCACGTGTGTTTGGAATGCTGTGCTTTTCTCCATGCTGCATGGAAATAACAATTCAAATTATTATTTTCATTATTATTAGTAGTAGTAATATTGTTGCAGATCTTTGACTATGATAAATTGTAAATCCTGCATGTTCCAAGGAGCTTTGATAAGGGACCTGAATTGCCTCGAGTTGAACCAGAAAATGGGCGATCTTGAATCCTCAAGTCCAATCTGCAATACGAATGTCATAAGAAGTTGGTGTGTGGATTTGGTCAGCACGAAATTGCTGGTTGATAAGTGAATGTTTTCTTTTTCGTTATCTTCCGTTGCTTTTCTACCTCTGGATGTTAAATGGCAAATAGATTAATTTGGTGAACTGACAAGCATGAAATGGCCAACCCCGTGGCTAATTGGTAAGTGCACGCGCTTCGAAGTCAGGAGGTAGAACCTGGACCAGAAAATATGCATGTGTCATTGTCTTCATTCCACTTCCATCTATCACATCTTTAATCTTTATCATCACGATTAACCGAGAGTGGTAGATCAGTGACTTGAAATGACAGAAAAATGACAGTTTCCGAGTTTGAAGCATTGTTGTTTCTTCAGTCAATAGCGACAATAGACTATGACAGGGATATGAAATGCTTCTTATTTTATAAGCAATAGCAACAGATATTCCTCATATTTCCGATTTTCCCTGAAACTAATTTCCTGTCTGTGGTGATAATTAATTCTATTTAGTGTGCGAAATATGTTTGAAATCAATTTGTGCTAATCTATGCAGATGTAACTGATTAAAGAGAGCCTCCACGATGGGGCAGTCAAAACGTCGCCTCATTGCAATCAACGAGTTCACGGTTCGATGCCTGGTGGAGGCACAAAATGGTTCGGATTCCACTTTAAACTGTAGTTCTCATCCCGATTTACCTATCTATTCACAAAGTGGACTTGAAATAATTACTTCTTCAAAATTTGTGGTAGTTAGTTACTGATCATAAGTTGCATTGTTACAGGATCTCCGGATAATAGACGTGTTATAGGAGCTTCTAATTCTCAAATAGATTTCAATTTTTGGTAATAAATGTAGTTTTTATCCCACTTTTGAGAAATCACGACGATGAAGATGATATGTGATATATGATAGATGGACAACAAAAAACAATGCACAGACCGGTATTCGAACCCGGAATCTCTGTCGTCGTACTGCGCTGTGCTAACCATACCTCCACGGAGGTCGAACATTTTCACATACAGTAGAAACTTACACATTTTCCTTACATATTTGGTTTACCAACTGTACCTCCAACCACTCTCTCTTATCATGGATATGAATATTACCTCTTCATTTCAAGTTTAGCTTATTTACAGCTGCCGCTGGGTAGGGATTGAGTATTTTATGTATATTTTCGTTTCCTGTTGAGGCACAAAATCCAACACCCAGATTTAACATCTAAAAAATGTAGGTCCTATTTAGTTTAATCATTATGAATTCGAGTAAATCAAGAAATATTTTGCGTTGCTTCGAGATTATCAATTAGGATACAATTTAGATATAATGAGAAAATGAAACTTGCATGCCACAATTGCCATATCCAACTGATCTCCATACATTTAATAAAAATAGTTTTTTACACATCACACTTCAATTGTATGCTATGATTGTTTCTCTGTTATGAACGACATGTACCTCCCCCTAGCACCCGTTAAACAGAAAGAGAATTGTCCCCGAAGAACTAATTTTCGATCCAATACCACCCATAAATCAAGTGTCCAGAAACAGCTATTACGCATGAATATAAGATAAAACACTCCTTAGCAATTACATATATATAATAAGCTAACTCGTGTCCGATAGTTAGAACAATGTGACTAAACTTCCCCGCTCTTGCTTCTGAGTTCGAGTCCTGGTCTCAGCATGGAGTTCTATCTCTGTAGTCACTCATGCATCTTATCACGAATGCCTTGGTGTGAGCAGCATTGCCAACTTATTTTCGGCTGTGCAAAATTTTTTCCTACCATTACATTTGTGGCCGGGTGTACCTTTACAGATCAGTTGTCTTCAATACTGATGTTGGCATTGCTTCTTTGTTGACCCCCTGTACTTCCCAATCATAAATTCCAGTGGTCTTAAATCCATTGACAATATTTGCTCTGGGCACATATGGGCCAGTCTGGTTAAGAGTGAGGCAAATTCCTGTTTAGGGATTTTTTTGCATGGATTTGCTCTTTGCCATTTACACAATTCACTGTCCCACTTGGTCTTGAGCCTTTTAAAAATGGCCACATCCAGAGGTTGCAATAGGTGTATGGTATGGGGTGGTAGCTTCATGATGGTCACTTGATTTTGCTCGCTAATCTAATCAATTGAGTTGAAATATGAGTCGCATGACCATCATAGATTAACAGTACTGGTCAAAACACATCACGGAACCAATTGAAGAATAAAGTAGTTTCCATCCATCTCCGTGAACTTGCTGAAACTGCAGTTTGTGATGCAACATCTTGATCAATCCAGTTCTCCATCACATATTTCCCTTTAAATACACACAATAGTGGAATCATTTGTCCTTATGCGGAACAGCATAGCAGCACTGATGTGTTTTCACTCCCAGATATACTCATTTTGCAATTACTTTTTGCACCAATTGCCCCAACACCTCTGGTTTTTGATGGGTCATGACAAGACGAGGTTTCATCACAATTGAAGATCCTCTCCGGTTTTCCATCAAGATTCAGTTCTTTTAAAGTTTTTGCTAAAACTTCAAAGAAGTTGTACACTACCCACGGGTTGATTTGGTTGCACCTTACATGTTCAATGCTTTGTGCTTTCTTGATTGACAAGCGATGCATAGCTCTAAAAGCATTGTCTACACCAGGCCTCTGGTCTTTGAACCTTTTTGGCATGATAGCAATTTTCTGAAGTATATTGTCAAATATTAAAATCACATTAATTTTTCAGTAAATAGGGTCTTGAACTTGACATGATGAGGTGCCACATGCAGAAGGCATATTTTTCTCCAGAAAGATTCACACAAATACAAATATTTTAGTACACATGGTCAAAAATCCACAGAACTGGTTCTTTAATGCTACCAGCTGACAATAATCTGTGAAGTAGAATATATTCAGATTGTATTTAGTTTATCTGCACTTCATATTTACAGTATATGGACGATATTTCATATTTTATTAGCTCTAATATATCATTTACTGGTTTTAATATAACATGAATTTGATCAAAAGAATTAATTGTTAGGTAAATTATGAAATTCTGTGTTCTATTGTTGCGGATGCAAAGATTGATATGGAGACAGCAGAGAACTTCAACTGCCTTTCCAGAGGATGATAAAGGGATCAGCAAAACCATCAGCTTTATTACCTTACAGTGCAGTGAGATTGAGAAGGATATTGACAACATGAAATGCAGAGAATGTAAACATCATATGATCTGAACAAGTTTGGTAGCTTAACTTAGAAAAATGATATTTCTGCATCCATTTTCCACTGGTAAAATTATGGTTGTTAGCCCCGGTCCTTTATTTACCACGTCTTTTCTAATAGAACTTTCGTTTTTCTCAGGATAATATGTGTATATGCATTATATATTATGTATATTCTTGTATAAAGAAGTTAATAATTATATAATAAGTGAAAGAGGGGAGAGGAAACACTCACCGGACAAAGAGAAAAATTCAAATTTTCGTGATTGTATATCACATCTTCAGGACTAGAAAGACGTTGTATAACTAAGTGACTAGAGGGAAGAGAAAGCATGACCTGCAGTGTTGCCAGGTCCCAAAGGAAAAAAAAAGTGTTGACAGTACCACAAAAAAAATGGTTCTTTCGCCTGGCTTGTCGAAAACTGTGAGTGGTGGTGGGGGGAGGGGTTGGTTGGGAAAAGGTGCTGGTGAGGGTGAGGATAGGGGATGAGGGGCGTTACTGGGTGGCCTTGTTCAGGCCTGGGGGTGTGGTTGCATTCATGGTCAATATGTAGGACCTCTCCCATCTTCTACGTATTGAGGTGTTGGTGGATAGGGGCAAGGAGTGGACAATCGCTACCTGGAAGCAGTCATTAAAAGGAATATTGTGGTGATTGGTGTGAATGGCAACAGCAAAGTCCAGGTTTTGGGTAGAGGAGCGGTGGTTGTTGATGCGGAGGTTCAGGGCTGTGGATGTTTCCCCCAGGTAGAAGCTCCCACAGATGTTGCAAATGAGGATATAAATTAGGTTAGAGCTGTTGCAGGTTCCTTCGGGGTAGAGGGTGAATTTGCCGGTGGCAGTGTTTGTCACTTCCCGCACCCTCCAGATCCACACTGCCCCCCGCAAATTCACCCTCTACCCCAAAGGAACCTGCAACAGCTCTAACCTAATTTATATCCTCATTTGCAACATCTGTGGGAGCTTCTACCTGGGGGAAACATCCACAGCCCTGAACCTCCGCATCAACAACCACCGCTCCTCTACCCAAAACCTGGACTTTGCTGTTGCCATTCACACCAATCACCACAATATTCCTTTTAATGACTGCTTCCAGGTAGTGATTGTCCACTCCTTGCCCCTATCCACCAACACCTCAATACGTAGAAGATGGGAGAGGTCCTACATATCGACCATGAATGCAACCACACCCCCAGGCCTGAACAAGGCCACCCAGTAACGCCCCTCATCCCCTATCCTCACCCTCACCAGCACCTTTTCCCAACCAACCCCTCCCCCCACCACCACTCACAGTTTTCGACAAGCCAGGCGAAAGAACCATTTTTTTTGTGGTACTGTCAACACTTTTTTTCCTTTGGGACCTGGCAACACTGCAGGTCATGCTTTCTCTTCCCTCTAGTCACTTAGTTATACAACGTCTTTCTAGTCCTGAAGATGTGATATACAATCACGAAAATTTGAATTTTTCTCTTTGTCTGGTGAGTGTTTCCTCTCCCCTCTTTCACTTTTTATTTAGCCCTTGTGGCCCTCCTTCCTTTTATCCTATATACAGGGTGTTTCTAAAGGTCGTTTACAACGTTTGGGAGGTGATTCATCACACCAAAACAAGCAAAAAGTGTGAGTTCCATTTTTACGACTGAGGCTTCGTTTCCGAGATAGGAGCCTCGCAAAAGGTGACAAAGTGAACGTCACACCTAACTGGGACGAATATTATCACAGATAGAGAGGCGCGGTTCCAAGGGAATCATAAAGGAATCGTATGTGCTCAGTCAGGAAGTCACTAAGAAAAGTTCACTCCACGCATGCGCAATGGAGTCCTCAAAGGAATTAAGGATTTCCAGCAAGAACAATGCATGGAAAGGGTATGTAACGCAGCAAGAGGACCGTGACAATGAGAAATGCGTTAAAGAGAACACATCCCGACCTCAAACATCAAAACATGAGCACTGAACACAAAATCCGAAAAGTTGAGCACGGTTGCATACCTCAGTTACACGCGAGAAATGAACGAATCATGTCATGTGGCATACGAGAGACACATTACTCCACCAGGAGGAGGGAAAGAAAAACACAATATCAGATGATTGCGACAACGTGTATTTTTACACGCGACAACTACGTAATATCCCCCTCCCCACACACACACACAACAAACAACAAATGCTACAATGTCTTATGCACAGACAGTGCATGTCACTGTACACCAACTGAAGATGTCACTTTCACCACACAAAGGGGGTGAGGTGCAATACCAAGAGTGTTCTCACTGCGATTTGCCGAGGGCGATAATCACAGACGGTTTTCAAAATGTCTTCCGTTCACTTCTACGCAGAGATGACAGCGACGAATCAAGGATTGTCGAGTACGAGCAATCAGGTGTATCTGCTACCGTCGCGGCGGCGACATTGATGCGAGCAACGAGGTCCTCAGCAGATGTGGCAGGTGTGTCGTATACGAGGGTTTTCATTTCTCCCCAGAAAAAAAATCGAGATGGTCGAGATCTGGCGACCTCGGTGGCCAAGGCACAGGCTCATCCCTACCAATGAACCTATTGCGAAACACGTCATGCAGGAAATGTCGTACATTACGATAGAAATGAGTTGGTGCCCCATCGTGTTGGTACCACATTTCTTGCCGCAGTGTCAAAGGTTCAGGCAGAACCTCACTAAGAAATGCATGATACGTGCGACCATTCAGGCGAACAGGGAGAATGTATGGTCCAATTAAATAATCATGTACTATCCCGCACCACACATTCACTGAAAACCTGTGCTGGTGATGGGCCACAAAAAGTGCATGTTGGTTGTCAAAGTCCCAGACATGACTGTTTCTACTATTGAAGATGCCGCCGCTGTTAACACATCTTCTGCAAACTGATGTGTGCGTACACTTCGGGGTCTTCCAACTTCTTGCCGCGGTGGTAACACTGACCCTGTTTCATGCAGTCAACTGTCCACTACCTGAAAGAAGGCGTGAGACGGTAAACGTCTATGTGGAAAGAGTTCTCCATAAAGATGCCTTGCCTCACGGCTATTACCACATGCCTCCCCATACATGAGATGCATGTCTGCTAGCTGCTGGGTCGTATACGCAGCCATCTGTGTAATAGGGAGCTGGAACTGCAAAGTATCATTTTTGTTTAACACTGGCACACTGCACAAATTGGCCGTATCACCGTACAAACACCACAGACCAATTGTTGCTATACTTGACTTGCCCACTGCAGCGTCAACTTCTTTCAATACAACATACTAGTACTATTCAATGCGTACGGCAACCTAGAGCGAAATGCTGATCATATCCCAGCACCTGCAACACGACTGGGACGACTGCCGGAGAGAACGAACTCTTCGAGCTCCTCTCGCGGGTACAGCAGTCATGAAGGTCAAACGTAGACTACGAGAGCCAGACTTGCCTGCACAACGCTTCCAAAACTGGTCTCTTTTACGTCACAATGATCGCGTGCAAACACTTTTGGTATTGCTCCCCACCCCCTTTGTGTGGTGCAAGTGACATCTTCAGTTGGTGTACAGTGACATGCACTGTCTGTGCATAAGACATTGTAGCATTTGTTGTTTGTTGTGTGTGTGTGTGGGGAGGGGGATATTACGTAGTTGTTGCGTGTAAAAATACACGTTGTCGCAATCATCTGATATTGTGTTTTTCTTTCCCTCCTCCTGGTGGAGTAATGTGTCTCTCGTATGCCACATGACATGATTCGTTCATTTCTCGCGTGTAACTGGGGTATGCAACCGTGCTCAACTTTTCGGATTTTGTGTTCAGTGCTCATGTTTTGATGTTTGAGGTCGGGATGTGTTCTCTTTAACGCATTTCTCATTGTCACGGTCCTCTTGCTGCGTTACATACCCTTTCCATGCATTGTTCTTGCTGGAAATCCTTAATTCCTTTGAGGACTCCATTGCGCATGCGTGGAGTGAACTTTTCTTAGTGACTTCCGGACTGAGCACATACGATTCTTTCATGATTCCCTTGGAACCGCCTCTCTATCTGTGATAATATTCGTCCCAGTTAGGTGTGACGTTCACTTTGTCACCTTTTGTGAGGCTCCTATCTCAGAAACGAAGCCTCAGTCGTAAAAATGGAACTCACACTTTTTGCTTGTTTTGGTGTGAGGAATCACCTCCCAAGCGTTGTAAACGACCTTTAGAAACACCCTGTATATATTTTCACCCTAAGGGTAAAACATGTTGAGTTGTCAACAAACAACCATGCAAGTACTGATTCTGGCTTAGAGCTACTTCTTGATGCATGGAATTCTTTTCTGCTTTCATTTCATCTAATCTCCATTCATTCTTATTATAATGAATAGCCTAAAGAGGAGGAAGATGACATAAAATAAGAAAAATCCTAAAGGAGACCACAATACGAATATACATCAGAGTTATGATACACACACATCAAGTGTATATGTATATAAATATGTACATATAGCCAATGATTGGCAAGACATATGAAGCGAAGACTAACACCACAGTTAAAACTAGAAATTGATATAGAGTTTGGGAGAGAATATTACCTTAGATGATATTCGTGAGTGTTCATACACAGATATTGCTCATCCAGCAGAAGATTTTTTTTACTTTGTTCTTAATGTTAAAAAGAATAAGGTTGATTGTTGGAGTAGACACTTCATTACCTACTCTAGCAAAGAGAAAAAAGTAAAAGTGATGTCAAAGTGCACTATTTTGTGCTTCGAAATCTGAAGTTTCAATTATAATCTTTTTCATAAACATTAATTTCCTTCAAAAATTTTGATTTCTCAAATAGTTTTTTAGATGTTACTGTGTGCAAAAATACATAACTACGAGATGGAGTTTTCATTATCTGATCATGTTCAGCATTTTGCTTTCATTTAGGGTTGGGAATATATGTGTAGATTCTTTTGCACTTTACCCAAAAATTCAAACATGTGCTCTTTGCAAATTCTTATATAAACCACCCAAAATTAATTCTAAGTCCTCAATTCGTAAACTTGGCAACTTTGCATTTCAGCACCAGCTGAGATTAACTAACTTTGAGTTGGTTTCTCAACCAAATTAAATATTCAAACCAAATGAAAATCTTGAGGAATTTTTACGATTCTGCATCTTCGACTTGAAATCAGAGAGGTTTGAAACACTGAGAAGTTGTGTTAACACACACATTATGACAAATTCACACATCACAGATATGTATTCAAGATGCTGTATGAAATGTTATTTAACCCTTAGATGCATGACACATTTCATCTGAATTTACATATATTCGTCAATTTGACTAAAAGTGAAAAATCAATAGATTTAGCTGCAACCTTCCTCCTTTATCATAACTCCGTATCCATGCAGTGTGATTTGGACTTGAACTGCTGGACAGTATGGGTTCGAGTTTGCCTGGGTTGTGTCTCTGGGTTTTCGACCTGTGCATAGGACTGGTGGCAACCCACCATCATGAGAAAATTGGGGAGCTACAAGTGAGTACCGTAACCTGGTCTCGGATATCTTCTATAATGGCTGAGGGTTGAACGTGCTGACCCCATGTCACCACATTATGGGTTGAAGCTCTCCACACCTCTAGATAGGATTGTGGGAGGGAGACTGGCAGTCGGGAGGTAGGCCAATCCCCTTCCAGGGCTGTCGAGCTACAGGGTATTATTATTATTATTCAGTGGCGACTTGTGGCTTTTTTTTTTTAGGTGTAGGAAGTTATAGTAAACAGACCGAGGAAAGGCTTTGAAAGTGTGTTCAATTAAACAGACCCACGGATCACTTGTACTATCCATTTAGAATATTGGCTATAAGCCTGTACCCAAGAGGGCCATGCCCCTTTAACAATGAAAGATATTTATATGCGATCCTAAAAATACATTCAAAAATAACATTGACAAATTTTTCAGATTATGATAGAATGGGTTGTTTGTGGAGATCAGTAACCTCCAGAAGTCTGCAGTCTGCAATATTTGGTTGTCTTAATTTTATGACCAGTGCCGGTAATTAGGGGGGGCGAGGAGGGCAGTTACCCCCACCTCTCATCACTTTTCCCCCCGCACTATGCTAAATCTTATATACAAAGGGAAATATAATGTCCTTGCACCCTGCAGTTTTGTCACCTTTCCCCCCGCCCCCTGTTTTGGAACCCAATCACCGCCACTGTTTATGACCATTGACGGGAGGCTACCAGACGTCCCGATAGCCAAATTTTCATGGCTGTTCAATGATAAGAAAATTATAGGGTTTGATTTTTTTATTTTGATTTGCTTTATATTACTTCGCTTTTTATGCCACTTTTGGCTAATTTGTGAAGATGGAGATGAGTGATGAAAATGATGAATGGGCACTCACAAACATCGACGTCCAGGTCGGGATTTGGACCCGGGACCCCTAGCATTGTAGTGTGATGTACTAACCACTCTGCCACAGGGGCCAGCAAGAAAATTAATATGGAAACATGTAAATTTGCGGAATACAGCACTATTTGGATACTTCCGAGAATTGAGTGTAAATAAGAAGCACCAAACTGTATTCTGTGTGACAACCTTGGTCTGTAAGCCATTGTGTTGCTGATTGATTGTCTGGTTGGAAAATGAAATGGGTTCAGTATTGTGTGCTTGAGAAAGTTGGAGAAAATTCGATGATTGGGAATGCGACCAGTATGTTTTATTTGTGACCTCCAACTTTCTACCAATATCCTTTCATAAAATGTTCATTTCATAATCGGGGAGGATAAAGAAAAGATTAAAACAAGAGGATGGACCAGCATGTGATTGTAGCAGCTTGTCCTTTAGTCGGCATACTTTCTCTTGTTTGAAACAAGTCCGCTAGAGAAGTACAAATAAGATATAAAATATATTTGCTCTTTCTTCAAAGTATCTTCTTTTTGAATTAAATGTATCTGTCTCCCAAGCATGCATGTTAAGAGCACTTTGCAAACAGAGGGTTCTAGATGCCAGCGCAGTTCAAATTCTGCTAGGTATAGAACCATAATGCTAGGGTTGGTATCACTGAGGAGGAAACCCTCGATCCTTCCTCGCTGGCCATATAACTGAGCAAACCCCCTCCTACTCCCTTCAAAACCCCTCGACCATCCTGCTGTAGGTGGAAGATCGAGGTTCTTCAGCTGCAGGGAATAGGGAAGACTGTCATTTTGGCTGTCAGCTGCAGCAAGCAAGTGATAGCAAACAGTAGCAAACCTAGTCAAATGTACGCACATTGTGCTCATAATTTTATAACGCACATTAAACTCCTAAAAAAGTAGAAGACTGGAAATACGTGTATATGAACTGTAGGAAGTTCCTCTCTTCCTACATGGAGGAATCATCCCTGTTATTATTATTATTATATTTATTAAATATGTGTATGTTTTACATGGTAATATATGTATGTGTCAATACATATTACTTTTAGTGATAAAATGTTCGCAGTACATAACACTCATACACACACACTTTAATTTTCCCTATTGTGCACAAAAGCAGCTTTTAATTATTTTACGGTAATATTATTCACTTTTGTCTATTAGCAACAATCAGAAAGTACAAAACCAGTATTTACACATGGCAATTTTCACAATACATGTGCGCAATACACTGTGAATGCTGAAATTTGGTACTGAACATGTTTTACATATCAATGAAATATTTCTGTCCTCATTCCTATTACAAAAGCCACATGTTCTGCTTTTCTCGGAAACATTTACAATGATTGGGTTTGATATTTTCACACAACTTACACCACACAATTCCAAAGTTTGAACAATCGATTTCTTTAAAGCAAGCATTACAACCTTCCTTAGCATGGATTCAGGTCATCAAATGCAAAAAACATTTTGCCTGTTGTGAGTTTCCAGAATTTGTAGTTTTGGTGTTGCTTTACGTAATTTAAATATGTGTATTTAGAACTCCAACATTCATAATTGTTTTTAAAATTACACCATCAGCCTCTTTTGCTGTACGTATTGACCATTTGATGCATTCTATTGGCACCTTACTAGTTTTAGTGAATTCTGGCATTTTACATTTCATGCAAAGGATCAACACTTTCGTCATTACACATAGGGCTAAGCAGAACTAATTTACTTTTCTTCTTTGTCAGGTAACTTACAAGGTTCATGTTACCATCAAAACAAAATTTGCTGGAAAAGATTTCTCTGCTCTCCACTCGCACATTTCTGATGGAATCTCTGTTCAACCTTTTCTGATTACAATAGTATTTTTTTTCGTAAATTAAATTTAGTAAGGTTGTAATTTGTGAAATATTGATCAGTCATACTAATGAAATAAGGTTTTGCAATTATTCTACACACCTCTTCACAACATGTGTTGCAAGATCTTTGTAAAGTGGTTCACCTAGCTGTTGTCCATGGCAAATCTGACCATCCTTTGCATAGTTGGTCTCAACACCACATGACCAAAAAAATCTGCACTCCATACTTTGGTTTACTTGTCATATATTGAATAAATTTACACCTACCACGAAATCCTGCAACTTGTTCAACTGTTGTACAAAATGATTCTGGACCTTATGCATTGTGACAAACCCAAATGAAAAGTGTCCACACATGATGGAAAAGTGCAAGATTTAACATGAATTGAATTGAGTTGAAATTTCTGGGTGCGTCGGCACTTAAGGCCATTTCGCACCCTTCTATGTATACGGGAAAATATCCCTTATCTAAAATTCTGACTGAGAGCTTAAAAAAGGGGTGTAGATAGCCCCTTGGGGAAAACTAAAAGTGCAAGGTTGTAAAAAGACCTGCAGGAGACAAACACAACACATTAAAAAGTCAGAACGAACTAAAAACCTCCTTACAAATGGTGGAAGAGTACAGCTATTCGCAAAAAACTAAAAACATGGGATAAAATACTGCTGTCATCACCCAAGAGGGATGACAAACAGCCGGAAAGGTTAAAAGTCTGCCGGAGGTAAGCAAGATCGACACATTCAACGAGAATGTGTCGGATGCTTAAAATAACATTACAAGTACGACACAACGGAGGGTCCAGCCCTTGCAGTAGGTGACCATGCGTGAGACGGCTGTGTCCTAGATGCATGCAGGTAAGAATAACGTCTTCTCGCCGAGACGGATGAGACGAGGAACGCCAAGCACCTATGGTGGGCTAAACAGAGTGAAGCTTGTTCCCCGTTTCCACATCCCACTCAGTCTGCCAAGTGTCAAGAAGGCAACAACGGAACACATTCTGCAGGTCGCTAGCTGGCAAAAGGTGGACGAGAACATTGCCGTATGCATCAGCAGACTTGGCGGCAGCATCAGCTGCTTTGTTCCCCTGGATACCCACGTGGCTAGGGACCCAACAGAAATGTACATCCGCACTGGCTGATAAGGACACAAGCCATCTGAATATGCGTTGCGCTACCGGATGCCGAGAATACGGCGAATCCAGAGACTGCAACACGCTGGTCGAATCACAGCACACCAGGACTTTCTTCAGACCATTTATGTTTGCAAAGTCCAGTGCCTTTAGAATGGCGTACAACTCTGCCATATAGATGGAACAGGCAGGATGTAACGAGTAACTGGAACTTTGAGTGTCTAGGACGAAGGCGCAACCAACTGATTCGACTGTCTTGGACACATCCGTGTAAAACACATTAAAATTGGGGTGCTTCGCACAAAGTTCTAAAAAACCTTTGCTGGTATACAAGCATTGTGTTTCTGACTTTGGAAGGGCAGTCAGAGAAAAATCGATAGAAGGTGCAGGAAACTCCCAGGTAGGGAGAGGCGGAATGAGTGGAGGGACGCCAGGAAGATCACTGTCAACACCAAGTGCTGACAGGATCTCGTCTGCACGAACACCAAATGGTCTAGTGACACTAGGATGGAGCCTATACCTTTCCAGCCTATTCATGTCTGAGATGGTGTGAAATGAGGGATGTGAAGACATCGAGCGAAGATGGAGGAAGTAGTTCACTACCAGCCGCTGTCTTCGCAGAGACAGCGACGGCTCAGATGCCTCTACGTACAAACTGGCGATAGGGCTGGTCCGAAAAGCACCAGAGCACACACGTATACCAGCATGGTGGACGGTGTCTAGGATGCGAAGTCTAGATGGGCGGGCAGAAGAATACACAACACATCCATAATCAAGCTTCGACCTGATGAGTGCACGATACAAGCGAAGCAGTACCGTCCTATCAGCACCCCAGGAAGTATGGGATAAAACACGTAAAAGGTTGAGAACTCGAAGACAAGAGAACTTTAACTGGCGAAGGTGAGGTAGCCATGTTAATTTCTTATCGAAAATGAGGCCCAGGAAGCGGACCTCATTCACGAAGCACAGGGGAGATTTCCCCATGTACAGGTCAGGATCGATATGACATGTACGCTGACGACAAAAGTGAACACACACGGATTTCTCGGATGAGAAGGTGAAACCTGTTTGGGAGGACCACTCAACCAAACGGTTTATCGTCAGTTGGATTTGATGAGAAGCTGACGCGAGATTCTGTTAGCGACAAAAGATCGTGAGGTTGTCTACATAGAGGAGGCCATGTACAGGGGAAACAATGTTTGCCATAACACTGTTCACTGCTATGGCAAACAGAGTCACACTTAAAACGCTGCCCTGTGGAACACCGTTCTCTTGTTCGTGAAGATCCGAAAAGAGTTCCCAAAACGTACACGGAAAAAACGATCTGATAAAAAGTTTTGAATGAAATACGCCATATGGCCACAAACGCCCCAAGAATGGAGCTGCTTTATGATGACAAAGCACCACGTTGAGTCATATGCCTTTTGGAGGTCAAAGAAAACTGCAACTAAATGGTCCTTGTTGAGGAATGCATCCTGAATGTGTGTTTCCAGCTGAACCAGATGGTCCAGTGTGGAACGGTTGGAGCGAAAACCACATTGAAAATTACTTATCAAGCAGTTTTCCTCCAAAAACCAGGTGAGACGCTTGTTGATCATGCGTTCCATCAACTTGCACACACAGCTAGTTAAGGCAATAGGCCTGTAACTCGAGGCTGCGGTGCGTTGTTTACCTGGTTTCAGGATGGGAACGATAATTGCTTCTTTCCAGGACGAAGGGAAAGAGTCCTCCAACCAAAGCCTGTTGAATACCGTCAAAAGGAAATTTTTGGCTCCAATGGGCAGATGACGAAGCATCTCATAGTGGATCTTGTCCACTCCAGGAGCTGTATTCTTAGAATCTCGAAGCACCTGATCGAACTCCCATTCAGTGAATGGAGAGTTGTATGTCTCGGTGTTATGTCTTCGAAAAACTAGAGGGCGTCGTTCCTGACGGTTCTTCTCACGGCGGAAACGTGGTTCATAATTTTCAGAGCTAGACGCATCAGAAAACTGCGTGGCCAAGATATTAGCAATGTCTCCGGAATCGGTGTACAACATCCCATCGTGCTCCAGAGCGCTCAGAGGAGTAGATGCACCCCCTGGATGCGACGTACTTTGGTCCAAACGGCTTTCGACGAAGCCTGCTTCATCAGAGAAGACACGTATTGGACCCAGCATGCCTTCTTACTGGCTCGAATAAGCCGACGGGCACGGGCACGCTTAATGCGGAACTGCTCGAGGTTTGCGGCAGTGTGGTTCCTATTAAATCGATCTAGGGCATGATTGCGGTTCTTGATGGCTGCACTGGTATCATCAGTCCACCAGGGGACTGGGCGTCCACTGGGATGTGGAATGGAGGTGCGTGCAGCATCATGCACTCCTGACAAAAGACATCTAAGGCGTCGGTTGGTGGTAAAGTCGACGCAAGATCGACTTCAAGGTCCACTACATGCTCGAAGGCAACCCAGTCGGCCCGACTGAGATTCCAGTGAGGGTGTTGTTCACGTGATTGCTGAAGATGTTCGAAGCTAAGAATGAGAGGGAAATGATCACTCCCACAGAGATCAGGGTGAACGCTCCAAGATGTGGTAGGAGCAAGGCTGGGACTGCAGAAGGACAACTCCAACGCAGAGTATGTGCCAGAGGAAGGACTGAAATATGTGGGATTCCCATCATTCAGCAACATTAAAGCTGATGCCTCATGGAATTGATCTACAATTTGACCCTGGGGCTCTGTATGAGCGGAGCCCCACAAACAATGGTAGGAATTAAAATCGCCCAAAAGAACTACAGGAGACGGAAGTTGTTCGAATATAGACAGGAGGTCCTCAAGAGAGAATGGCTCCTCCCTTGTGATGTAGACACAGCACACAGATATTGGCTGTGGTAGATGGACCCGCACAGCGACCCCTTGGAGGGGGGTGGTGAGAAAGATTGGCGTTGAGTGGATGTTATCTCGAACACCAATTGCAACAGCACCGTGTGCACGACGACCTAAGGAAGCTTGTTGGTGCGGTAAAGCGTGTATCCGTTTAGAATCACTGATTCATTTGGACGAAAATGTGTCTCTTGGAGACATATAATGGCAGGTTCAAATTCAGATATTAAAATTAAGATTTGCAGTTCCTCGAGATGAGTACGGAAACCGTTAAGGTTCCATTGGAGACAATAAGCCATAGCGGGAGGTATTATAGTTACCTTTTGAGGCGTACTCTGTTTCTAGGCCCTGTCACCTTGATAAATTCTTCATCCGCGGCTTCGTCCTGTATCATGTCCTCGGGTAAGGACACAGAGGGCGAAGGGGATGAAGAAGGGGGAGTGGGGGTGGGTGCTTTGAGAGCCCACCGGGCAGCTTTCAGCTGCGCCTTAAGTTGCAGGGTGGTGGCTGCCACCCTGACTGGAGAGCTACTGGTCTTCAGGAAGTATTCTTTACTGTGTACCTGCTTGAACTTTCACTCTGTGGAGCGAGGAGGGGTTGCTGGTTTCCTCGAAGCAGGTCAAGCTACTACTGGAAGCGTTGTTGTTTGCGTGGACACGTCGCTGGTTTGTACCCCTATACTGCGACAGGTAAGAGCAGCTGCAGCAACTGTAGCGAATGGCACAGGTAAAGTGGTGCATATACTTTCCCGGAGACGTTGTTTTGCTTCACCAGCAGAGATTTTCTCTGTGACGACCAACTCTCTGATTTTCTTCTCTTGTTGGAAAGAGGGGCAGTCATGATGCCAGACTCGGTGCTCGCCTTGTCAGTTAATGCATTTGGGGCCTGAAGAACAAGGTTCGGTCCCATGATCAGGCAGACTACACTTACCACAAAGGGCGGTAGTGGCCTTGCAGGAAGGCTGAGTGTGCCCAAAGTGCTGGCATTTGAAACATCGCATCGGGTTAGGGATGTACCGCCAGACTTTGAGTCTCAAATATCCAGCCCGTACCCTATCTGGGAGAGTGGTCATTTGGAAGGTCAAAATAATGGAAGCAGTTGGAACAAGTTCTCCGGACTTTCGTGTCTTGATTCGCTGCACTGCGGTCACATGTTGGTCTGAGAGTGCTTGAAGAATCTCTTACTCCTCAGCATTTAGCAGATCCCAGTGGCGAATCACACCTTTACTACTGTTAAGTTGACGATGTGGTTCAACATTAACAGGGAAGTCGCCCAAAGATCTTAACTTTAAAAGGTTGTTGGTCTGGCGATCTGTGCTGGTCTGGATAAGTAGACTCCCGTTTCTCAGCTTTTTTATTTCTGGTACGTCTGAACCAGCGGCGCAGTCTAGCTGTTTCTTGATCAGAAACGGTGACAAGTCCTTTAATGTAGCTGCTCCGTGTTTCTTTGTTGTTGCAGATGCATCGGTACTCTCGGTCTTCTGCACAATACTAATCACAAGATAACGTGGCACGTTACTTGTCTTTTCCACTATTTGAAGCGGGCTCGAAGGCCGCGCTCGTTTTGGGGGTTTCCCCCCGTTTGAGTTGTTTTTTGTACCCATATACAAAAAATATTTATTGTGGAGGGTCCATAAATTGTCGCCTCGACATGCCCTCTATGCCGAGGAAGGCCTACCCCCAAAAATGGAGGCTACTCGAGGACCAAACCGAAATCCCCGAGGCCACGTTCGCGACTGCACCTACCCCTTCAGCCAACACTGTCCCATCGGCACGTGCAACTCACACCTTGGGATAGGGGTTCTTTATCGAGGTTGTCTCCTCTAGCAGGACCCTTAGTTATAGGGAGGTCAAAGATATGGAGATGAATGACGTGATGGAATGGTGAAAACGTGAGATATGAAGGTGAAGAATGAGTGAAATGATGAGATGAAAATGACCTCCCTACCTTAGTTTCTTAGAGGGAGGTCAAAGATATGGAGATGAATGACGTGATGGAATGGTGAAAAACGTGAGATATGGATATGAAGAATGGGTGAAATGATGAGATGAAATTGGCCTCCCTACTAAGCCCCCTCGCCCCAAGAACTTAGTTTTGCAAGAATAATGGAAGGTGAGAGGAGCAAAGGAATCCACCAATTGGACATGAAGAGATATGAGGAGCTGTGTCCTTTAAGGAAAAGATGAGAGAATGCTGAGTCTTGATTGGAGAATGTAATGTAATGTGATGTGATGTAAATGAATCCAATTAAGCTGTAGAAAGAATTGAGTCATACATGGAGATTGGAAGGTTAAATAGTTAAAGGAATCCACCAAGTTGAAGAGTGGAGATAGGAAGGACTGAATCCCCCATGTAGTACAGAAGGTTAAAGAAGAAAGGAACTCTTGCAATTGAAAGAATGAAAAAGAGAAGCCGAAGACTGGTCAAAACAGAAGGCAAGGAGATTTTAAAATGTAAACCACCAAAGACAAGAGGAGAAGATATGAAGAACGTCATTCCTCCAGAAGAAACAAAGGATATATGAGGAAAATTCCACCAAGGAGAGAAATCATGATAATTGGAAAATGAAGTGTACAGATATTGGACATTGAAACTTAAACACCTGGAATGCACACACTGACCTTCACAAGTATGGTGTTTGGCCAAGTTTGGCAGCCAGTACAGCAGCAACGTGTCTGGGGAAGAACCAATAGAGGTGAGAGGTGAGAGGAATCTGCAATCATTCCTCCTGATGCTCATCTATGAATTCAAGACATGTTGTTGGTGTAGGAAAATGTCATCGCAAGCGATTGTCCTAAAGACCTCATAAGGGCTCAACAATGTTCAGGTCCAACGACTAGGTGGGCCATGACAGATGTTCAACTTTACGTTCATGCTCACTGAACTACTCTGTAACCTGTATAGCAGGTATTAGTGTATTATCATCCTGGAACACTGCACACCATCCAGGAACAATATTTGCACCATAACGTACAGGTGGTCCTCCAGAATAGTCTTATGGTCCTTGGCTGTGACAAGTTCTGCCAGAATGATAAGTGGTCTCAAAGACTGCCACCATCATGGATCAACCTTCATGTTTCACTCTGGGCACTAAGAAGTCTGGTTTGCATGCTTTGGATGGACTTGTCCACAAGTAAACTCTTCCAGACGTCGAAAACAGTGAATGTGGACTCATCCCAGAACACGACTCATTTAAGGTCATTTAATTTCCACCAGTCAACCTGCTTTTTTGGCATTGGTGGTAGTGAACAGTGGTTTTAGTGTAGCAATCCTGCCATGGATATTGGCCCTATGGAGTTCTCAACATATCGTTTTGGTAGAAGCAGGTTCAGTCAATTGTCTATTCAATTTTGTGGTGACTTTAAAGCGGTGGCTTTATGCTTGTTGAGCACAATACTCTTCAAAACTATGATGTTCCTAGCAGACAAGTTTCCGCTTCCCTTGAAAGTTACTCCTTCTGTGTGAGGTTAGTCCATCATTCTGTTATGCTACCGATATTCTTGATACTATGGCTCTTGATGCTCTACAAATATTCACAATCCCCATTACTGATGCACTTACAAGACAAGCACCAACAATTTGCCTTCTTTGGATCTCTGATATGTTGCCCATTCTACTGCATGAAACTGAATATTCGATGTTCAATCCAGCTACTGCTGTACCAATGTGACTGGCAGGCACACACCTATGTGCTCAAATGCCCACTACGCTGTGCATAACCAACAGGTGGTGCAGGTGAGTCCACCAGCAGTATGTTCTATAATCCCCTGTGTTTCAATTTCAATGTCCATCAACTGTGGAAGATAGATGGAATGAAGTAAGTTCACAGGGATAGAGGAGGGAGAGAGAGGAAGAACTGAGTCTTCAAAGGGAATGAATGAGATTAGATGAAGCGACTCGACCACAGACAGTGGAAGGATATAGATGGAACTGAGTCTTACATGCAAAATTGAAGGTGGTAGAAGGAAGGGAATTCAGCACTGAAGTGAAGAGATACAAGAAACTGAAGTACTCCAAAAGAGAGAAAGATATAAACCACCAATGGCAAGGGAATGCCAAATGGAGGATTGAGTTTGTGAAGGACAATGGAAGGATATAGATGGAAATGGATGAATATGAAGTAAATTCACAAAAAAAACATTGAATGGAATGAGGAAAACTAAATCCTTCCACATGAATGAAGGTATGAAGTTCCACTAGGGACTAGGGAATGGTGTAGGAAAAACTGAGTCTGCCGAAAGGAACAGAAGGAAATTTATGGAAGAGATTCCACCACGAAGAAGAGGCAGAGATAAGAAGGAAGGATGGGAGGAAGTAAATACACCATTGGAGTCACAAACTGAGTCCTCCCAGGAGAATAAAAGAGGTGGTAGGAAGTAATTCCATGAGGACAAGGAAAGGATGTAGAAAGAAGGGATTCCTGCCTGGAGAAGAGAATAAAATACAAGGAGTAAATTTCACATCAGGGAAGAGGGAAAAATTAGAAGAATTGAATCCTCCATAGAGAATGAAAGGTGAAAGGAAGAACAAAATACACCAAGTGGACTAGCGAAAGGAGAAGAGAGATGGAATGCAATAAATACACCAAGTGTATTCAAGTTAATGAGGAACAACTGAGTCCTTTGAGGAGAATGGGAGGTGAGAAAAGGAAGGAAATCCCAAGTAGAAGAGGGGACATAGGAAGAAATGAACCTCACATAGTGAATGGGGAGTGATAGAAGAAAGGGAATCTACCACAGGAAAAGTGGGACATAGAAAAGCCTGAATCTTCGATGGAGAATGAGAGGTGACAGAAGGAAAACAATCAACAAGTGGAAAAGATGAAATTGTAAGAACTGTGTCCTGCAAGTAGAATAAAAATTGATTCAAGGAAGGTAATAAGCCACAGAAAAGGAGATGTTACAGAAAGTACTGTGCCATTGTGGAGAAGTGTAAGAGAGATATCAGAATTAAAATCTAACAAATGCAAGTGAAGGCTGAGTCCTCCAAGGAGAATGAAGGAGGTTGAAGTAAGGGAATATACTACTGAAAATTGGGGCCAATAAAGTAAGTTAGGCTAACAAGAAGTCGGGTGGGCATAGAATGAAATAAATCCATGAAGTATAAGGGAAGGATATTTCTAACTCCTACAAAAAATATGGAGAGTGAGAGGAGAAAGGGAATCCACAAAGAGAGAAAAAGGGAAATGGTAAATGGGAAGAACTGTGTCCTTCAAGGAGACAGGAAGGAGATAGAGAAATGAAATTGTGATTCCAAAAGCAAAAGATAAGAAAAACTAGTTCCTGGAAGGAGAAAGGAGAGATGTGGAATGAATTAATTGCACCAAGGAGAAGTGAATTAAAGAGAAATTGATTCCTTCAAGGAAAACTAAGAGGAAGAAGTTGAGATATGAAAAACATAATCCTCCAAGGAAAGAAGGATGAGATAGGAAAAACTAAATCCTTGAAGGAGATGGGAAGGTGATAAGAAGAATGGTATCCGCCAAGCGGAAGGGAAAGATATAAGTGGATATTTTGTTTGGCATTTTTGTCAGTTACGTTTTTGCCAGTTTTGGCTATGATGAGCGTCATGATGAAGATGAGATGCAATTGATGAAGGTAAATCACAAAGAACAGCCAATCCTAGGCTCTGATTCAAACTTGGGAATCTGAATGGTAAAATCTTAAATCAACCATTAATGTGCTCAGCCAGCCAGCTGGTTATAGATAGAAGGGAATTCAGTGATGTGTGAATAGTGAGGATGGATTTCCTGAGTTTCATTTGTACTGAGAACCTCCAACGAGAATGGAAGGAAATTTGTGGAAGTGAATCCACCAATGGTAAAAGGGAGATATGAAGAGCAGAGTCATGAAAGAGATGTGTAGGAGGAAATTATTTCACCAAAGAGAAAGGAGGAAAAGAGGACAAAGCAAATCCACTATAAAAGGGAAGGGGAAAATAAGAAAGTAAGAGTAAAGGAACATTACTAACCTCAATATCTTTTTCATCCATTCTTTGCTCAGTGAATGGAGGGTAACTGTCATTTACTCCAAGATCTGATGCACTGTGTTTCCTCCACGTCTTCTTGCAAGGTCAATGAAACCTCTAGAATAAGTAAGAATGATGCAGAATTATAATAGAAAGAACAAATCAAACCACATGTTTAGAGATCACAACCTCCTTACATTATTAATGTATTCTCAGTGAGTTGTATTTCTTTTTGGACTTTATGTATATTCCACATAATGTTATCTGTGCATAGCATTAACTTGAAACAGGTTTTTCCAACTTACATCTTTTTAAATCTAATGGAAAAAACGTAAAAACAAGCTGGAAATCTAAGTGTTCATAATAACAGATTTCTTATAATTTGGTCACGAATTAAGGTTTATCATTCTAAATAATATTTTTATGTATAAGTGGTGTATATGAAACATATAGATATGAAATATCATGTTACTTGATTAATTTCATTTTACACAAAATGACCAGAAGGAAAATATAATACAGACCTTAAACATACATGAAATTGTTGTTTTTATAATGTAATACATGTAATGTATAATGCATTTTTTTAAAAAAAATACCATTATTTATCAATTCTGTTTTTTTATGTTTTTAATATTAGTTTATATTTTCACATATGAGCTCTCTGTGGGATCTAAATTTCATGCTATATCCTAAAATATAATAATTACATACCATATTACACTATCATTTTCTCAATTTTAACCTGTATAAGCTACATTATTATTTCTCTAATTAGCTATTAAAATCTACAATTGCAATAAAACATAAAGACATTTTTATTACAGTAATTATGCTGTAGGTTTTCAACTAATAATTACAAATATTTCTCATAATTACAAAACTTTTTTTTTCAAAAACCACACATTTTTTCCCCCTGAAATTCTCAATGAACTATAATAACAATGTGACACATTTACAACAATATAACCAAAAAGAGGGATTACGAACAACAAAATTGTCCATAATGAACGAAAAAAAGCTGATTGAGGCAAGTGCTTATACTTGAGGCATGCAATACAGAACAGGGCTGAGTAGCTGCATTCAGTAGCCCCGAGTACAAATGTGTACAATTGTACACATCATAATTCAACAATGGATTCTGTTGCTACTATGAATTGTAGAAACATACAGATATTCTAATAATATTCTCATCATTTCATTATGCATACAAGATGGAAAGGTACCACTATATGTACAGATTTCAAATTTAAATCTCTAAATATAAGAAGCACTAAGCTGCACTTGTTGACGGGCCTACATCTATGCTGCTCTGGCAGGCTGTAATACTCTCGATTCCTAACAGATGGCATTGAGTAGCACTTATTTCAAAATAAAAATGTCTACAAAATTAGACAATGCTACTAGATGGATCATATACTCTGTACACATTACTTTACATGGTAAAATATTTAATGTGTACAATTGTACGAAAGGGGACTGAAATACAGAGCCATGCTTGCATGACCTGGATTGTGGAATACTTTTGATGAGCAATTCAATTTCTTAAATGCAAATTTTATCATTACACCCAATCTCTTCTCCCTTACTTAAGAGCAATGACAGCATTCTTAAGAGCTTCAAGAGCTCTGATGCAGCTAAATAGCCATTGTGTGTGTAGTTTGTCTTTACCTGAGCAATTCTAGGCTCAATCTCTATTGGGAGCTACGTATTTCAGTGTGCAGAAATACTGTACACTATATACTCTATTTCAGAAGACAAAGGAGAAATACCGGAAAGGAGCAAGCAGTAGATTTCAGTCAAGAAACACGGATAACAACAGTGATGGAACTTGATGTGCCTATAACTTATCACCCAATGAGAAACTGGTCTTCAAACATTTAAGATTTGGTGTTTATGTGATTAATGCTTTATTCTATTAAATGAAGTTATTTTTACTACCATGTTTGCATTTTTTTCAAGTGGCTTTCCAATTGTCTTCTCAATGCTAGGTCAATACTGAAACAATTGAACCCCCTCCCCATGCCTAGGGATCAAATCAGCATCATAGTAAATAAATGCATTCATTAATATTAGAAACAGAAACATAATGCATCATCAAGGAAGATGTACCCCAAACAAGCCACACTTCCAATGATGATATATAACAATTCAAAAAATTGTCTTGTATTCAGGTTGCATTTTTATTTCAAAAATATATTTGTATTTGCACCCTTGACAATGCTATATATGCACTCTTATTAAATTGAAACACTTTGTTAGTTTACTAATTCATGAGAAAATGATTTACACAGTTTGTCTGGCAATAATAATGTAACTCTTGAGTAGAGTTCCCATTCATTGCAAAGATGAGAAGAGCATGTCCTGGTTTCAATCTCAGTTCTTTATAGTTGTTCGTATATATCTATTTGTTGATTCATCATGCATATATATCATCACAATTAATCAGTGCACAGAAGTAGATAAGGAACGTGAAAAAATAAAAGTAAACTAGCATTAAGCAATTAATGTCTGCTTCTACACATTTTTCCTGACTCAGTGGCCAAGTGCATCAAGCAGTCGAGCATCTCTTCACCAAAATTTCTTGGTTTCAGTCTCAGTCTTGGCATAGGTGTTCCTTGTGATTGTCCCTTCATCAATTTCATGTTATCATCACTCATCCTCATGTCAATTAGTCGCAAGTGGCAAGGAAACGACATTAAAAATAACAAAATTACAATTTCAATTACACATATTGGATTTGAAAGATGCAGTAACACAATTACATACAAAATCTTCCAATTTTCACACTTGGTGAAAAAGAAATGAAACTAAAGTTGCTGTTGAAACCATGTTTTCATTAAAATGGCCTCACACACCACATGTAACAAACATGTTCTAGATCTAATCCTCATAATGCTATTGTATAGGTTTGAAAATATTCAAGTCAATAACATAAAAAATATATTGTGGAATTTATTTGATATCCTGTTTGCAAATAAAACATGCTGCCTCAGTGTAGAGATATTTTATAGAAAAAATCTTTATTGTTGTGTTAATTAATGTAGAGAGAGTTGCAAGTGTAGACATGTTGCAATCAAAATGTTGGTTCCCTTCTGATTCATTTATATTATGTGTTTTCTTTTTTTGGAATAGTAAATTGAAGCTTATGCATGAATACCTTAGTTCATTTTTTTTAATTTATAGGTGTGTCCTGTCTGTAAGTTACATGGAATGTAAAAAAGGTATGTTTAAAATTTAAAACAAACAAGGTGATTTGGAAAGAAAAAATACTACCAAGCCATAGGCAGGAAACAGCAATGAATGATGATGAATTAGAAGCATATATTATAACAATTCTCCAGCAGATTTTCTCATTACTTTCTCCCCTACTTAACACTGAGAGCAGGGTTTCTTTGTTTGTATTTCTAGTTTCTTGAAGTATTTATATAAGAATATTATTGATGACATCTGTGAAAACTATGCAACAGCATTGTGATGGAAACCCTCCAATACAATCTGTATGTTCTGCTATTTACAGAAGACTATTTTATGTTATTTAGTAACTAATGATACTATTTAAATATCAAATTAAACATGAAAATGTCATGGAGCCAATTCAGTTCTCACACAAATTATACTACTAAAATTGTAGTTTGTACTTTTACTGAAAAACATGTATCATAGTTTAAAAAATATTGGGATTAGAATATAGCTCCAGTGCATTCAATACACATGCTACACAAACCTGTAAGTAACCAACTGCTGCTTGCATTCTATTTGTGGTGATATGATGGGTTCCCCCCATGAGAAGTAGATTGCCTGCATTCCTAGAATCTCCTTTGTGACTTGTAAAGAGTAAAACTCTAATGATTTCATTGATCTCATAAATATTTTTCTGAGAGCTGTATCTCCATAGTATCCATACCATCTACAACAATGAAACTTACTACATAGGTAACAATTCTCTCCTCTATTCAACAATGGAATTTAACTGTCATATAGTGTAGCCAGTGTTGTTGCTAAAGTTGTGCAGCATGTGACACCACACATGCCTTGTAATTCCAAATTCATTCAGATATCATTGTATCCTTTATTCATATTCATTTATTGTGAAAAAGTAATCACAGTAGAATAGATGAAAGAAAATAGAAAACCTACAGTAGCAATACAGCTCTATTTGTAATCAGCATATGTACTACAAAATTTTAAACACAAACACCCTGTCATAACATTGATTGAGTTAGTGTAAAACACCAACTTTATGCACATAAAGCTAATAAGGACTGTTTAAAGTGAGATCTGAACCACTATGTGTTTCCACCAAGTATCAAACCAGGCACCCTTTGATTACAAGGCGACGCTGCGCTATTGGCGAAGTCCTGCTGTCATAATAATAATAATAATAATAATAATAATTAAAAAAATAATAATAGTAATAATAATAATTTCCACCATAATACAGTTTAATTTATTTTTTGTAACCCTAATCTTCAACCGATTTTCTGTCATTAATTGTTGTTCAAGAGATCACATGCACCATTCTGATTCTTTGCGTTTTAGCTGCTATACACCAAGTTTGAGGGTAATCCTCCTTTTCACTCTTGGATGTCATAATTCAGTTGAATTGAGAAGGAATGACAACATGATGATAGACCATGGCAGGAAACCTTGTTATTGTTGGCACATTTCCTTATATGTGAAATCAATTCAAAACTAAAGTAGAAAAAAATATATGTGTGGATACTTTTATTTCTAATTCCTCAAAATCCAGAGAAGGGATGTTTGCAGATTTTGTCAGATTTTACCATGATGCCAATGTGCTAACAAGTTCAACTCATTACCGTTTAAAGCAGTAGTGCTGGTTACAGTTGCGAGTGCCAAGTAAGCATCTCTCATTTGACATTAATTGTAACGAATTTAAGAACTAACTACAAAAGCATCATTCAGGTTGGACTTTAAAGGGAAAATGAGAGGAATTCCTCCTCTGGTTGCTTCATGCATGCCCACTACGCTTGCCAATTATTAGCAATGGTAAAGATTTTAAAAACACAAAAACACCAATGCATCATCTTCACCATTGTGAGTAGCATTTGTTCTGCTGAAAAATTACTAATGCTATGGTCAGGCAGGAAAGAATCACTTTCAGGACATGAATATGCGTGAATTATATAAATGTCTGTCATCCAGTCCATAGCCAGAATTTTATTTTGAGAGGGGCTTATTCCTTATCAGCAGCCACCATCTCAAGGTGAAAAAGTGGAGGGTAGAAGCCCTGAAAATCAATTTCTCAGTACAACTTATTATACAAAGATATTTAATTGTGCTAATGAAGTAAAATTAATTACAAGTACATACTACATTAAAATAATATATTTGTGGGATTTTGAGGGGGCTTCAGCATCCGAAGCCCTCACCATGGCTACCTACATGTCTGTAGTGCAATAATGGTATCAAATATGATAAGAAACAGTGAAAGAATTGAACAAACAGGTTAGTTAAAATCAAGAGATTCATTCAGTTAGCTTCTCTGCATGCATGATCCAGCTTCCCTAGAGTACTAATATCTTTACTTGTTACCTGACATGAAAAAATAATGTCAGTGTTGATGATTAATCTGTAATGCATGGCTACATACACACAAACAATGTTGTTTGTCTTGATGTTCTTTACATGCTGTTAATTTTGTCAGTGGTTCATTAGAAATGCTTGTGTAGAAGGGGGTTATGTTATGTAATATGTAATAATTGACATACACCTCCACTGGTCCTATGGAGCCTGTGACTGGTCACAGCTGTGTTATCACGAATTGGGATTCTCAGCTAACAGGGTAGAAAATAACCAGGCCTTACTGGTCACTGGTGTCAGATTTATGCCTTTCTGTAGTTGGAAATGAAAGGTCATGAAATTGCTTCCAATTAAGTCGAATTTATTGTTCTTTGTGCAAATACAATGAAACTTTATCACTGGGAATCTTGAATCAAGTGGACTGGTTCAGAACTGCTTGAAAATCTGTAACAGGCAACCCTTCCAAGATTAATAAACCGGTTGTTAGTATCACAGGAACAATCTGTCAAAGGTGTATGTTTGTGGGGAACTGCCTATGGTTCATTCGAATTCCACCCAAAAGTACGGAAAGTCTTCCCTACAGATTAACCTGTGTAACCAGAATTTGCAGAATTTCCCTTATGGGAAATGGATAATGTAGGCCAAAAGTCCACAAATTTGGCAATTTTTATACAGAAAAGTTATTGACAAAATTCCAAGGTAAACTGGCCACTATTTACATGTATCTACATTTTTCTTAATTACATCCTATAATTTAGTCTTTTAAAATATCTACATAAAATATTGGGAGAAAAAATAATGGAGAAAGAATTAAATATTAGTGAAGAAGAAATGTGAGAGCCAGGGTTTGAGGCAGAATGTATGGTGCGATAGGAGGATATATAGGCTTCCAAAACTGACTGACTGACTGATTTCGTGTTTTAAGTCCACTTTATGCACAGTAAGGCTAATCTGGACTGGACCTATAATTTAAAGTGGGATCTGAACCACTATGTGCTTCCACCAGGTATTGAACCCCAGACCCCTTGATTACAAGGCAACAATGCTACCACTGAGCCATCGGGGAGGCCTGTAGGCTTCCAAAAGGATGGAAGAAAATTTGAAAATTACTGAAAAGTAATGGAGGGTGAGATAAATGGGTGTGTGCCTCCAAAAAGAATGGAGGAAGAATTACAGATTAAGGAAGGAAACAGAAGGAAGTCTGGGCTGCTAGATGAATAGACAACCAGATAAAAATATTGATAGGAGAATGAAGAAAGCCTGGCCTATAAGGAGAATGAAGAGAGAAATAGGAGGTATTGAGGGTGAAATAGGAAGATGGAATGTCTCCAGGGTCTATAGCAGGGTAAATGAATGTGATGTGATGAGAAATAGTTTAAAAGATACAGTTTAAGAGGGATATAGAAGTCATGATATCCTATTAGAAATTTGTAGTGAGATAAAATGTATAAAGGAATAAATTTTATTGCTTACCTCACCATGACCATGAGAGATCCTGGTCCTGTTAGGTGTAATGGATCTTGTACATCTGTGGAAAAAAAGAAACTCCACGCTTTAAAAACAAATAGTCATTTATCGAATTTATCTTCAAGATCAATGCATTATTAAAGAGAGTAATGCTATATTTTTTTACAAGATAGAAAGATCATATTTCACTGTGTCTTAAATTCGGAAAAGCCTTTGTGAAATGATTGTTTTGTCATTTACTCATGCCAACTATTGAGCTCATAATCTAATTCCCATAATATCAAACTTTGGTTTTAGAGACCAACACATTCTAGACTAGTTCAATTGAATGAATCTCTCAATTTTCTATTTGTAATACATGCACTTTGATAAATTTTATCACTTATAAAAATCATCAAATGAAGAAGTATTCTGTGTGAGTTAAAAATGTGAGATGGATCAAAATGACAGCCAACATATCAAAGATGTAGTACATCAGAGTTGCTACACCCATGCTGTGTGGTGTCAATGAAAAATCAACAAATGTTTTTGATAATTTCTTGCAGACAAGAAAGATTCTTCCCATCCTGAAGGAAGAATTTGAACAAGCACTGACCAAAATGAAGAATGGAAATGCAACATCAGTAGATGATACCCCTATTTAACTAATCGAGTATGTAAGTGAGGGAAAGAAGGAGACCTTATGAAATCTGAGAGAAGGACAATTGACCCAAAGAATTGGAAGAAAAGGATCGCCAGGAAATGTACTGAATAGAGAACAATCAGCTTGATAACACACTTGGCAAAAATTCTCGAGTGAGTACTAAATAGATGTTTATTCACTAAAATTTACATAATCAAGGGTTCCCAGATTAGATGCCCGGTGGAGACACATAGTAGTTCAGATACCACTTTAAACTGTAAGTCCAGTCCCAATTAGCCTTACTGTGCATAAAATGAACTTAAAACACCAAATCAATCAACTAAATTTACAGATTGTTAGGAGTAGAAAAGTTTGGTTTCAAGACTGGATATGCTACAAGAAAAAGAGTTAGTTTACTGAGGACAATTGGTGAAAGATACTTAGAAATGGGAAATAAAGTCTTTACGGTGTTTGATAGATGAATTGGATAAAACTTACAGATATACTGAAAAGGATTGATTTAAATTGGAAAGATAGGAACTCTTAAACATGTTTTGCACAAAACATTGAATTAAAGTAGTAGAGAAGATATGACAGAGGGAAGCAAATTTTGAAGAGGAGTATCACAAAGGTGCTGCCAATCACCGACAGTAACTGCAAAAGTTTATATAGCTGTTCAACACACAAAATGTTATGGAAACAAGACACGGTACTCCCCTATGGTGGAGTTGTAGCATCGTCGCCTTGTAATCATGGGGTCCTGGGCTTGATACCCAGTGGAGGCACATCGTTTTTCAGATTCCACTTTAAACTGTAGGTCCAGTCGTGGTTAGCATAAATGTGCATAAAATGGACTTAAAGTACTTACTCAATCAATCAATGGAAACAAGACTAGCTAATCTTTTCTAAATAAGGGACACTGAAATCGAAAATGACATTAAAAGTTTAAGCTTAGCTTTCGTTTTCATATCACAGCCATACTCTGAAATTATAATTTTCACCTCACCAATTGTTGTGTCCACATCTAAAACAGTTGACAACACTGCAACTGGACCACATAATCCTCTTAGCAAATCTTATCATGTGATCAGTTTTACTGTCGTGTGGTGTATTAAAAAAATATCCCCGGAAGTGTGTAAATAGCCCCAATAACCTGATATATATTTGTGAAGGGGAAATGACATTTACTTCGAGAAGTGTTTAATTTCTCATACTATTTCTTTTAAAAAAGTCATAAATTTTGTATTTTGGCTGTGAGCAAGGAGACCATGATAAAAAAAAATCTCACATAAGCCATAATTTGTGTCTATGATTTGGAGGAAGCTTGGCAATCACAGTACTGGTTATGGAGTGTAAGCAGGTGACCTTCCACATAGTACACCCAATTGTGTATTCAATTCAAATTCAAAATTCAAACAGTACTTGTTATTTTTTAATAAATCTTTTGTGTTAAAAAGGCACTTAAAAAATGTAATAACTTCCCATAACTTGCCATCAGAATCAAGTAATGCAGACTACTTGTTAAGCACAGATCTCCCTAATTGCAAGATCACAGAAGGCACCCTGAATGATATCAGTGATCTGAAACTTCCAAAAAATAAGTAAGAACTTTTGGTGTTGGGTTACAGGTGTGGGATTCTTTGCACAATTTTATAAAAGTGACAAATGCCAGAAATAAAGAACATGATTAATTGTTTAAAACCGAAGGTGACTTCAATTATGTCAAGGACACTGAAGGACTGTGAATTCAATAAATTTGATGCACAGTCCTGATCAGTGGCAAATATTCATTATCACACAATGGAGATAAGATTCCTTCAATTCCTGTGTAATATGCTACCAGTAAAAACGAACATATACGAATATGAACAATATTCTAGTAGGAGTAGGGAACAAGAGGTACCAGTGTCAAGTATATTGGGAATTCAAGGTAATAGCACTTTATTTGAACTAGAAGCAGGCTACATTAATTATTGTTATTTCATATGCGAGTGGAAGACATCCATTACACTACAAAACATTTACCCCAAAAGACAATCTATAATACCAGGAATCAAAAATGTTGACATCAGGCTTTGATAGCATCAAGTAAAGTTTTGCCCTTAGGTAAGGTTTTGAATTTGAATTTAAAATTTTGGGTGCGTCAGCACTAAGGCTATTTTGCACCCATCACATTATACGGCGTCCAGCCCCTTATCGTTACAAATAACAACTCTAACGTTGCAGAACTAAAATCCTAAAATATTAAAAAGGTTCTGACTTTCGTTAAAAGCCGAGGCTGTAAAGGGGCACTCAGCACACAAAGGACAAAATAACAGGACAATACAAACAAAATTATACTGGCCATGGGGACAGCCGCCAGAGCCTCGTTAGTCTTCAGTCCAGGGTGTACTAACGTGGAAGTAAGGTTGACATTTGGGTGAACTACATGGAAGGTCACCCCTTACACCCCCTTAGGTAAGGTATTTTATTAGTGCATTTTGTTTGTGAATATAACTGTAAGAAAGTAAAATGTTCCCCTGTGTTTTGCACCATTTCATGAAGTCAGACTCCCAGACATTCTTCATCCTGGCTGAAGATGTGTGTGATGTGATCACTACCATGCCCCTGGCTGCTTTAACCCCTGGAGTTTGATGCTGCATGGGTGCTGCAGGTGGAAAAAGTCCCTGTTCTCTCCTGCAGGGTATCAAACCTGGGTCTCGTGCATGGTAGTCAGATGCCCTAACAACTGAGCTACTGCAGCTATATATAACTGTGAAAGTCACATTATGTATGTCGAAATCAAGAGACAATCAAGCGATTTAAGCATCATTCTCATGTTCAGAGACCTCGAAAACATAAATATGTTATATTCTTCTCACCATAACATTCAATCATTTAAAAATATGTTGACCAGCGTAATAGGAAGAAGAATAAAAAAATACATAAGATTTGCTGATAACAAATCACCTGATGCTTGCACCTGATGCAAGGATGGTGATTAGTATGTTTGAAGATTTAAAAGCACTCTGTATGAAATTTGGGATGAAAATGAATGTGGTGAAGACAATCAAAACGGCAATTTGGAAGAAACTAAGAAAAAATAAAGTGAAAATTCAAGGACAAACTGTTGAACAAGTTGACCGATTTGGATACCTGGATATATCCATATCAAAAGCCATGACATGGGTTGCATTCAGAAAGTGAAAGTGAGAATAGCAATGGCAAAAGAAGCTTTAAATAGAAGAAAAAATGTATTTTGTAAACGATCTTATAAAAGGCGAAGAAACAGATAATGAAGTGTTTTGTAATGAAGAATGGAGAATGTAAAATTAACAGACAAAGTAAGAAATAAAACTGTGCTGGATAGAGTTGTTGAAAGAAAAGCAATACTATGAATTTGAATTTAAAATTTTGGGTGTGTCAGCACTTAGGCTACTTTGCACCCACCACATTATATGGGGTCCAGCCCCTTACCATAACTAAAATAACATAATTGCAGTGTCGTGTTACTAAAATATTAAAATATTCTTTCATTAAAAGCTGAGGCTTTAAAGGGGCACTCAGCACACACTAAGGACAAAAATAGGACAACACATGCAAAATTAGACTGGTCATAGTGCCAGAGATAATATTGAGCAAAGCCTCCTGTTTTCATTCATATTTCGTCATCTTTTTGCCATTGTTTCTGCTTCGTTCTCACAATATATGCTCCTACTTGGCATACACACCTGTAACCACACTGACAATGCACAGAACTTCTCAGCTTAAATAATGATACTGTACACAATCTAGTAAGAAGACCTTGTGTTTGAAGCATCGGAAATAAGAGGAAACCAATTAGGCAAGTACCAAGTGACAGGCTGCTGCTCAGATATCAGCTAATTGGCGGAAGAGGCCAAAACGTTCTCAGGGTGCAGGAAAGGTGAAAAAACCTTGGGGAGCCTCCAGTAAAAGCCAGATCAGAAGGAACAGGAAATAAAAAGCAATCCACAGGAAAGAATGGAATAGGGGTCAAAATTTCCAAATGACAATAACAGGAAATTCGATTTTCTTCCCTAGAAGTAAAGCTGTGTTTTTGTCAAGATCCTGAAATTCTACCTTTAACTTGTACATTTTTTTTTGTTATTCACAATTTTAAATTTGTAAATTCAGGTGCTATATTCATTTGTGCAAATACGTGAGGCTGTACTTCATCAGGATCAGGGGAAGAGTTTTACAGTGTTGCACCACTTTTGCACTTATTTCAATATTGTCCGAATGGAAAGTGTTAAATAAAAGAAACAACTCTCTGATTTCGAATTGCTACAGTGAGGAAACTATTCGACATGGGCCTTGCAGTTTGTTGCACCATGAAAAGCTACTTAATTTTAATTTTTTTGAGTGTGTGGTTTTTTTGTTGTTTTTTTTGGTGCTTAGTAATTAGTAACGATGATGATAGCTAGACCTCAGATTTTAGGTTTTTAACCTATTTTTTCCTTTAAATTAGGCACACACAGGAGATGTACTATGTAGATTTTCAGCAAAAAATGCAGTGTGCCTAATTTAATGGATTGATACCTCTATGCTGGGAGGAACCAGGCAACGTCGACGTCTATAGTGTTTCAAAGGCAACAGATCCCGTTGCAGTAACACTTGCAGAGACAATTTCACACAGGTAAAACAACGACAGCGAAAATGCGGGGGAAGCCAGGCCGGCTCGGTAGCTCAGTGCTAGAGCAATGGCACGGATTGCCAGAGACCCGGGTTCGAGTCCTGGTCGAGCCTGCTTTTTTCGCTGAAAATCTACATAGTACATCTCCTGTGTGTGCCTAATTTAATGGATCTGTGTGTGTGTGTGGCATGACTCTTTTACATCCTGCTCTCCTTTACCATTTTTCTTATTTAATGTCATTTTTCATCCTATTTAGGTTATTAACTGTGTTGAGGATGAATGGAGATTAGATGAAATTGAAGTAAAAAGGAATTCCGTGCATTAACCCATTTATGCCTAGTATTTTCGAAAATTGGAACACCAGTCACGTGTAAGTTATTTGTAATCCACTACTCAAAGTCGTCAATATTGTCTGATTTGTCATGTCATCCTATTTCATAAGGGTATATGATATGACCTAGTGCACAGAGTTCGTCACTGATGCAGATACCGAGCTGCAGGGATGTTGTGAAAAATTGATTTGTATTTTCGAGAAGGTTTTTGAACATCCATCCGAAAACAGGTTACTATAACATTAGTGCATTACACTCTAAAGTTGAAAATTTTTCCATGTTACTACTCTACTAGTTACTCTATCAGGCTGTAACTAGAAAATGCAGCAATTATTATTCTAGTATTAGTTATAGCATTGAAAATTTCCCTGTTCTACTTTTGGAATACGAGGCAAAACCACTATGACTTGAACATAATGTACTTGTTACTGGTGCCATGAGACGTGACCGCTTTGAAACTATATTTTCTAATCTGCATGTTGCTGACAATACAAATTTGGACACAATGGACAAGTTTGCCAAGTTCCGACCTCTCATAAACAAACTAAATTAGAGATGTATGAAATGTGTTCCAAACGAAACATACTTTAGTGTGGATAAATCCATGGTTCCTTACTTTGGTCATCACAAGTGCAAACAGTTTATTCGGGGAAAGCCAATACGATTTGGCTACAAGTTGTGTTGTGTTGCAACATGTCTAGGCTACATTTGCTGGTTTCAGCCATATCAGGGTACAAACCCGAACATCAAATATGAGTGTTATGGTGTTGGTGCATCAGCTGTCCTTCAGTTTGTTGAGACACTTACAGAGGAGCATTCTGGACAATACCATTTTGGTGTTCTATAACTTTTTCACCAGTATTGCATAACTTGATAAGCTTGCCTGGCTCATCATGCAACAGGTACAGTGAGAAAAGGTCGCATTGACAAAGCTCCACTGGAATCAGATGATGCTCTAAAGAAAAAAGAAAGACGTGCATTTGATTATCGTAGTGATGTCTGCAGATGGCATGACAACTGTGTTGTGACTGTTGCATTATCTGGTGCTGGTGTCTATCCTTGGTGTCTTGTCAGTTGTTATTCTCAGAAACAGAAGAAGAAAATACAGATTCAGCAGCCACACATGATAATAAGTTTATGGGGGCGTAGACAGAGCTGACGAAAACATTGACAAGTTTCGAGCATCAATCCATAGCAAGAAATGGTACTACAGCCCTCTGTTGTTGTTTTGAACTGGTCTTACAAAATGGTTGGTAACTGATAAAACATATGACACAAAGCCAATCGATCTTCTGAAGTTTTGTCGTCGTGTGGCATGTCATTATCTGGAAACCCATGGCCATCCTGCAGAACCTGGCTGGAAAGGAAGATCTTCTCAGAAGGGCAACATTGATTCAAGTTATGAAGGCATGAATCATGTGATCATCAAGCAAGGAAAGCAAACACACTTTGCTCAATGTCATAAGAACACCACTTTTTGATGTGAAAAATGTAATGTTGCCTTACATGTCAAGAGTTCAGTTCAATATCACACTGAATAGTAACATTCTGAGACAAAATCAAAGATTTTTTACATTATGTACATTGCCTACTGTTCAATTTTTGGAATTCCACATAACCCATAAATGGGATTAGATAAACGTATTTTTCCTTCAAATTCTTGTTTTTTATATATTCCTACCTAACATATGTGAATTTCATGCAAAAATTCAAAATTTTCAACCTCCAGCATAAATGGGTTAAGCAGAAGCTCTAACAAACACACAATAGCTAGAGAGTGCTCAACACACACACACAGACACACAACCTACCTTCTTCAGGTTGTATACTCCTTGCATTCTTCATTGTAGTATTGGCTATTTCATTAGAGCCATGTGACCGGCATCTCTCTCCACCTGTAATGTGAGAAAGCTGATGGTTTTGCTAATTCCTTCATCATCCTCTGGAAAGGCAGTTGGGATTCTCTGCTATCTCCATGGCAATCTTAGCATCCAAAACAATAGAACACTTTACTTATATAACAATGAATTTATTTTATAACAATGAATTTATTTGATCACATTCGTGTTACTTTAAACACAGTAAAGGATTAATTAAAGCTAATTAAACATGAAATATGTGCATGTATATAAACATGCCTATATACTGTAAATATTAAGTGGAAATAAACTGCAATACAATCTCAATATATTCTACTTCACACAGTCCTGCCAGCTGGTAGTGTTAAAAATCTGCTCTGTTGTTTTCGGAACATATATACTGAAATATTTTTATTTGTTTGAATCTTTCTAGAGATAAGAATATGCCTTCTGAATGTATAACCATATCATGTCAAGATCAAGGCTGTATTTACTGACAGAGCTATTCGAGTTTAATTCTTGAAAAAATACTTCTGAATATTTCTATCAAGCCCTTAAAGAATACCATGTAAAATCACTAACAGAAGTGTAATAGCTTCTTCCAGACAGAAGGCACATCTGAGTACAAATTACATTAGGTGTTGTGTAGGTACACATTTGGAGAGTCTTTCAGCCCCTGGAAGACAACTCTGAGTTTTGTATTGAAAATCTGTTTTCGTTCAAATCGAAAGAAAGGAGAATATAACCAAATGGTGTTTGATTTTACAAAGCCTGGATGAACTGAGTGGTAAAAATAGGTGGATCAATCAATGAAATTTTCTACCTTTTGGGAGATGTGTATCATGGCCTTATGGAGATGTTTGGTGATGAAAAAGTCTCTCATTATTGATTTTTTTAGCAAAGGTATTGTTCAAGTATCGTATGTGGTAAGATGGAATGGCACCCATTGAAGTGCAGGTACTGAAGATAATTAATAGTTATTGTGAATGAATGTCTTTAAGGATGCCATGCTTCACATTCATGTAAATAATTTGAAGTGAAATTCACTGATCAAATTTTTTTTCTTTTATTCAGGAAAGACAGTAAGTCTTCTTTACATGTTTTGATTGATATGTTGTTTTAAGTCCACTTTATGCACAGTAAGGCTAATCGGGACTGGACCTACTGTTTAAAGTAGGATCCGAAACACTTGTGCCTCCACCAGGTATCAAACCCGGGACCCCTTGATTACAAGGCGACAACGCAACCACTGCGCCATTGGGGAGGCCCATTCTTCTTTCCATGTGATCAGAGGAAGAAGTATATTGTTTATCAAAAAGGGAATGATTAGCAGTTGTAATGGTTGAGTAGATGATGTGCTGTATATGATGTCATGAGTTTTGGGGGGTAGGAAGTCGATTAAGAAAATGATTCTAATTCACTCTGCTTTCAGTACAATGCAATAATGAATCTCAGGAGCTAAATGTTAGTCTTGTATGCTACAAAGCTTCTAGATTCAAATACTAGGTACCAGTGGCGTGCGGTGCTAAATCAGACAGGGGAACAGGTGACCTGCACTTGCCCCCTCCAATCCCATACCCGTCGTAATATAATACAGTAGACAAAGTAAAATTCAACCCTTATTGAAATGAACTAAATACAGGGGTGCCCCCTCAAGGCCAATGGCGCATTCCCTCCAAATCATATAATTTGTGCCCTTAAACCATAACGTAATCCCCACAAAGTATTTAATTACGACAGCGTGTCTACTGAAAGTAACTTCTTTCTTAGCTTTACTGAACACCATACTTGAACTGCCCCTCCTCCCTTAACAGGGAACCCATCACTCAAGACCACCCCTAAAATCGTTTATCATAATCGAGAATATAGCTTGTCTTGTAATGCAGCTATAGTACATAAACTTCACATTCACCTCATTCAAGCGCCATGCATCCTAGTAACATATCATTGCGATCGAAGCGAGCAAGAAAATCTTTAAATCCATTCCTTTGCAGGCTTTCAAGAATATTAATTTAATGCGATGTTAATACTTTCTTAAGATCCCGAGATATTTAGTCTTTATAAGCTTCCCCTTTGGCACGTTCGGGGTCGAAAACGTGTGGATATCATATCGCTTAATACAGTCTCCAAAATTTAATTTTCGAACTCTCTCTCCACTACAGAAATCTGGGGCCTCACTGATGGTGCTATGGTACCGTCGTCGCCTTGTAATTAAGGGGTCCCGGGTTCGATACCCGGTGGAGGCACATAGTGGTTCGGATTCCACTTTAAACTGTAGGTCCAGTCTCGATTAGCCTTACTGTGCATAAAGTGAACTTGAAACACCAACTCAAACCAAAACCAAACACTACAGAAATCTCTTGACAATCTGAGATTTCACCAAAGTTTCCATGCCAAGTTTAGACTTACTGTTGATATTGAAGATTGGATTATGCCTCCTCCAAAATATTATTTCTCAGTCTCAACACCAGAATTTCCGCGACTAAAATTAACCGATATGTCATCTGGTGGGATTTTCAGGAAGTATTCTAAGTAGGATACGTTGTGTTGAAGTCGATTAAAGCATGGGGAATATGCGAGGGAGTAAGGTCTACTGTTTAGGTTTTTTTTTGCTCTAAATCGTTTTATGGGTCAAAACAAATTAAAAGTTTTCATGTGTTTCCACCTCGTGCAATCAACAAAATGAAATTTGTTAATAAATCAGGGAAAACGTAATTGACAGAAGATTAGTATGGGAGATATAACACTGCAATCCGGCAAGGAAATTACGAAGAATGCACGAGTCTGCTTACTTTATTTTTCGAGAGATAAATATATATTACCATGAGAGTAAAGTTTTAAATTGTACTTTATAAATAAAGCTTTTTTTCCGAAAAATCATGAAGCGTCTAACCCAATGCGTCCATGTATTACCGGTATTACGTATGTGTGAAATTTGGGACAGGTGCAAATCGATTAAGAGAGAAGATGAAAATAGTTTGAGAATTAATTAATGTCAAATGTAACCCGAAAAAAAATGGACATGCTAATGTTATTGTTTCATTCAGTAGGATGTCCTTTTTCAGTGAGTATAGCCTGGTCATGAAATCGTGAATATTATTATTAAACCAGCCTTTCTCTTTCGAGAAAGAACTACAACGATATGTTCGCAATTTTCTCCTGTCCCAGCTTTTCAAGTACAGGTCAATTTCAATTCCTTTATTTTCAAATAATTTCCGAGAACCCCAGTTACAACATACGTGCAGATGATACAGCACTGCTTTGGATAACCAGTGCGTATACATAGTTTGGTCTGCATTTTCCGTGTTATTTTCGCCTATCATTATTAAATGCTTCGTTCTCAGTACAGCTTCACGTTTGTTAGAGTACCTGGAATTCACAGCGCATTCCCAATATTTAAAAATAATGCGTAATTTAAACGTTTTCTACCATACCAGTCATGACAACACGCTGCTATTTTGTACTACTGCTGAATGTAAACGAAGATTTATCCTACTTAGAGCTGCCATATTGGAAGCTACACTAGCGCTCAGGTGGTAATTTTAATCTCGAATAGTCTGTCTAAGACAATAGTAATACACAATAATTGTATAATTGCCCTCAATTTAAGGCTCAATTCCCCTCTAACTAAAATACCCGCAATAATCTAAGACCTAGAGTTGGATACTGTTCTTCCCAAAGTTTAATTCACAATCCCCCCAGAGCCCCGTGTCAATTAAGGCCTAATATGTAACTGTTGGATATTTCTCCCCCCCCCCCCCTTCGATAATACCCTTAAACACTTTCTTTTCTTCATCTAATGGATTAAATATGGTGCATTTAAGGTGTAAAATTTTTACATATATTTTGGAAAAAGAAATAAATGTTGAATTTTATATTATTTGAAGGGAACCCCCCAAAAAATCTAGATAGCGCAACCTGCGCCATAATCCCCCAGTTGGCACTCCTCCTGACCAAATAAACATACGATACATATGTTATAAATTGTCAGAAGTAACATACATGAAGCACGTTCAAATTTGGACAATAACAATGTTAAAGCATATATGATACTATAATGTAAATGTAAAAATAACATTAAAAACAAAATTGTTGATGCGCAACAAAGAAAATAATAATAAAAGCAATTTATGAGTCATCAGAAAAAAAATGTTTTGTCGAAACCTGTTTCATCTCTCTATTTGTAGATTAAGTTGACTTTTTTGTAGAGTTGAGCATTCTTGTAATTCAAACGTCCTCAATGCAATAATGGCATTCAGATGGCCGAGTTTTTTCATGACGTCCGCTAGATTTGTAGAAATTGTGACAAAACCCGAACTGTTCCAAACTCCCTTCTCGTGAACAAACAAGGACAACAATAATTTGCCACTGGAAGAGTATCCAGTTAATCATTTTACAGAGTTGTAGTAACTTTGTATAAAATGCCTTGTGTACGATTTCGTTTCTGTTTTTAATTTGGTTGGGTAGGTCTTGGTTTGCTGTCTTTTCTGTAAAGTTCAATGAACTAAAAGCTTTCGTATTCAGCCTGTCGATCATACAACATTCTCAACCCTACGCTCGCAATCACTTTCTTGTCCTGCCTGTGCATGCGCCTGGTCTTGGGGCTGTTGGAACAGGTGAATGTGAGTTGTTCCCTCGGAAGCTATTTCGCAACATTTAGCCAAGGCATTTAGCAGACGATTAACTGTAGAAGATTTTTCCAGTTCGTTATGAATGTCAGACAAAATTTTGCAATGAGATTAGGAAACTATAGACTTACTACCCTCAAAACTATCACTACGACGCAATTAAACTTTTAGCACATAGCAAAAACTCGAACGAAAACGAATTCGCTGTCTCTCGTAGGGAACAGCTATAGAGTTCAGCTTCCGTGGTGGGACCACGAGGATCGTTAACCTTCGCGCCTGGTCGGAAATACTCGGCGTCAGGCACTGTTTTTGTAGAGGGTGGAACGACGAGGGTGGGTGAAGTAAACAAACGTCCAGTCACGGTGAAAGTTTTCTTCGGCGTGTTGATTTCGGGAGAAAGAAGTGTTCTTATTATGTTAATATAGATAATTAAAATAGCTTCAATGGGCAATAAGTAGGAGGGAACAGCCTGTTCCCTCTGTTCCATGGAGGGACCGCCACTGCTAGGTACTGATTTGACATTGCCATGGCATTTTCTTCCTTTATTTATTTTATAAATTCAAAATTTGTCCTGATGTCATGATTTTAGGCATCTCTTCTGTTGTATTGTTTAATTGTGTTAATACGTGATCATAACATATTCACTGTGTTGATATTGGCCCTTTTTTCCATTGACTTCCTCCACAGCCACAGCTCTCATCCTTGTGGGAGAAATCTTAATTTAGGAACTGTACCCTTTCAGTGGTAAACTCCAGGGCAATTCTCTTGTCTAAGACACTTTTTTAAGAGATAAGTTTCTCGGAGACAACCTTCTCCACCATATTCTTCGTTGTGCTACATTCACCTTTATTTTTGCCCAAGTTGCTACAAAATTATGATTAATCCATGTACAAAAACTCAAATAACAAATTGCTACTATTGCAAAAGTTTTACAGACTAAAAATCATATTCATTACAGCACAACAGTCACTTCACTTCAGAAATCAGTTTACCACATATTTCTCACAATTACATATGGGCAAAAACATTCATCCTTCACAACTGCCAGTTTAATAGATAGCATAAGCCATTGTGAACATTGTTGAGAATGAGGGAAAAGTTAAGTGAATATATAAGAAACAGAAGAATGAAATGATAAAAACAACTAAGGAAAGAAACAAACTAAATAATAAAGAAATATATTTCTACAGAGCTGCAAGTAATTTACACTGGTGGACACTAAAAATTTGTCCTGTTTACCACAACAATTGTTATATATTAAATATATTTGCTAAAAAATTAATTATGTAATAAATATATAGTAAATGTAATTAGCAAAGAGCAATATAGTAAAATGTTATTATTATGGAATAATAAATTTCAATTGAACAAATTAATTTTATATTTGTAGAGTTTTAACAATGATAACAATGAAAGTTAAATTGAATGACAATTCTGTAACTATGGATCAAGATATTTACACTCATGAAAGTATTGGAAGCAAGTAGAAAGTACAAAGCAAAAATTGATGAAAATTACTCCAGGATCTAAGAAAGTAGTCAAATGCACATCATATTGGAGAAAATTCATCTGGGACAAGAAATGTGTATTAAATTTAAGGCAAGTACAAAATATTAATATGTATAGAATTATGTACTTTTTCAGTTTTTTCTATTATAAAACAATAAAACAGGAGAAGTATTTTTTTTAAAAAAAAGATTGACCGGAACTGGAACTTTGGAATGCGAGAGAGTGGCGAAAGGATAGAGAATGAAGGATATTGTAAGGGAATACGCACAGAAAGGAATCGATTGATATCGGATTTACAAAGCTAGTGCGAGTTGTTATGCATATCACCTTTTAAGAACAAGACTTTGGGAATCATGTACATGTACAAATATTGAGACGAACGACCGTCAGATCAGTCGATAAATGGAATTTTCAGCCGGCTGCCATAGTCACATGGTTTGTAATAGCAGCAGTGATGTAAGTACAAAATTCTTCTTATATCTAAACGTCAACCGGATGGTTGTATAACGAACTTTGAAAACGCTACGTTCACATTTTCTACGCATGCTAGCATTCGTGTGATGCATCTTATGGCCATAATTCGCGAACTTCCTGCGTCACAAATCTGGGAGAATAACAAAGGGCGTTGCGCCGTCATTTTGATTGATTGATTGAGTTAAAATTTATGGGTGCGTCAGCACTTAAGGCCATTTCGCACCCTTCTGTATATACGGAGAAATGTCCCCTTATCTAAAATTCTGACTGAGATTTAAAAAAGGGGGTGTAGATAGCCCCTTGGGAAAGAACTAAAAGTGCAAGGTTGTAAAGAGACCTGCACGAGACAAACACGACACATTAAAAAGTCAGAACAAACTAAAAACCTCCTTACAGACGGTGGAAGAGTCCAGCTCTTCGCAAAAAACTAAAAACACGTGATAAAATACTGCTGTCATCACCCAAGAGGGATGACAAACAGCCGGAAAGGTTAAAAGTCTGCCGGAGGTAAGCAAGATCGACACATTCACCGAGAATGTGTCGGATGCTTAATAAAACATTACAAGCACGACACAACGGTGGGTCCAGCCCTTGAAGTAGGTGACCATGCGTGAGACGGCTGTGTCCTATACGCATGCGGGTAAGAATAACTTCTTCTCGCCGAGAGGGACGAGACGAGGAACGCCAAGCACCTATGGTGGGCCAAACAGCGTGAAGCTTGTTCCCCATTTCCGTATCCCACTCGGCCTGCCAAGTGTCAAGAAGGCGACAACGGAACACGTTCTGCAGGTCGCTAGCTGGCAAAAGGTGGACGAGAACGTCGCCATCTGCATGAGCAGACTTGGCGGCAGCATCAGCTGCTTCGTTCCCCTGGATGCCCACGTGGCTAGGGACCCAACAGAAGTGTACATCCGCACTGGCAGATAAGGACACAAGCCGTCTGAATATGCGTTGCGCTACCGGATGCCGGGAATACGGCGAATCCAGAGACTGCAACACGCTGGTCGAATCGCAGCACACAAGGACTTTCTTCAGCCCATTGACGTCTGCAGAGTCCAGTGCCTTTAGAATGGCGTACAACTCTGCCGTATAGATGGAACAGGCAGGATGTAGCGAGAAACTGGAACTTTGAGAGTCTAGGACGAAAGCGCAACCAACTGATTCGACTGTCTTGGACCCATCCGTGTAAAACACATTAAAATTGGGGTGCTTCGCACGAAGATCTAAAAACCGTTGCTCGTATACAACCATTGGTGTTTCTGCCTTTGGAAGGGCAGTCAGGGAAAAATCGATAGGAGGTGCAGGAAACTCCCAGGTAGGAAGAGGCGGAATGAGTGGAGAGACGCCAGGAAGATCACTGTCAACACCAAGTGCTGACAGGATCTCGTCTGCACGAACACCAAATGGTCTAGTGACACTAGGGTGGAGCCGATACCTTGCCAGCCTACCCTCGTCTGAGATGGTGTGGAATGAAGGATGTGAAGGCATCGAGCGAAGATGGAGGAAGTAGTTAACTACCAGCCGCTGTCTTCGCAGAGACAGCGACGGCTCAGATGCCTCTACATACAAACTGGCGACTGGACTGGTCCGAAAGGCACCAGAGCACACACGTATACCAGCATGGTGGACGGTGTCTAGGATGCGAAGTCTAGATGGGCGGGCAGAAGAATACACAACACATCCATAATCTAGCTTCGACATGATGACTGCACGGTATAGGCGAAGCAATACCGTCCTATCAGCACCCCAAGAAGTATGAGATAAAACGCGTAGAAGGTTGAGAACTCGAAGACAAGAGAATTTTAACTGGCGAAGGTGAGGGAGCCATGTTAATTTCTTATCGAAAATGAGGCCCAGGAAGCGGACCTCATTCACGAAGCACAGGGGAGATTTCCCCATGTACAGGTCAGGATCGAAATGACATGTACGCTGACGACAAAAGTGAACACACACGGATTTCTCGGATGAGAAGGTGAAACCTGTTTGGGAGGACCACTCAACCAAACGGTTTATCGTCAGTTGGAGTTGACGAGAAGCTGACGCGAGATTCCGTGAGCGACAAAAGATCGTGAGGTCATCTACATACAGTAGACCATGTACAGGGGCAACAATGCTTGCCATAACGCTGTTCACTGCTATGGCAAACAGAGTCACACTTAATACGCTTCCCTGCGGAACACCGTTCTCTTGTTCGTGAAGATCCGAAAAGGAGTTCCCAACACGTACGCGGAAAAAACGATCGGATAAAAAGTTTTTAATAAAGTACGCCATATGGCCACGCACGCCCCAAGAATGGAGCTGTTTTTTGATGCCAAAGCGCCACGTTGTGTCATATGCTTTTTGGAGGTCAAAGAAAACTGCAACTAAATGTTCCTTGTTGAGAAATGCATCCTGAATGTGTGTTTCCAGCTGAACCAGATGGTCCAGTGTGGAACGGTTGGAGCGAAAACCACATTGAAAATTACTTATCAATGAGTTTTCCTCCAAAAACCAGGTGAGACGCTTGTTCATCATGCGTTCCATCAACTTGCACACACAGATGGTTAAGGCAATAGGCCTGTAACTCGAGGCTGCGGTGCGTTGTTTACCTGGTTTCAGGATGGGAACAATAATAGCTTCTTTCCAGGAAGTGGGGAAAGAGTCCTCCAACCAAAGCCTGTTGAATACCGCCAGAAGGAAATTTCTTGCTCCAATGGGCAGATGACGAAGCATCTCATAGTGGATCTTGTCCACTCCAGGAGCTGTATTCTTTGAATCTCGAAGCGCCTGATCGAACTCCCGTTCAGTGAATCGAGAGTTGTATGGCTCGTTGTTATGACTTCGAAAAACTAGAGGGCGTCGTTCTTGACGGTCCTTCTCACGGCGGAAACGTGGTTCATAATTTTCAGAGCTAGACGCATCAGAAAACTGCGTGGCCAAGATATTAGCTATGTCTCCAGAATCGGTGTGCAACGTCCCGTCGTGCTCCAGAGCGCTCAGAGGAGTAGATGCACCCCCCTTGATGCGACGTACTTTGGTCCAAACGGCTTTCGACGAAGCCTGCTTCGTCAGGGAAGACACGTATTGGACCCAGCACGCCTTCTTACTGGCTCGAATGAGCCGACGGGCACGGGCACGCTTAATGCGGAACTGCTCTAGGTTTGCGGCAGTATGGTTTCTATTAAATCGATCGAGAGCATGATTGCGGTCCTTGATGGCTGCACTGATCTCCGCAGTCCACCATGGGACTGGTCGTCGCCTCGCAGGTCCACAGGGATGTGGAATGGAGGCGCGTGCAGCATCATGCACTCGTGACACAAAGACATCTAAGGCGTCGATTGGTGGTAGAGTCAACGCAAGATCGATTTCAAGGTCCACTGCACGCTCGAAGGCATCCCAGTCGGCCCGACTGAGATGCCAGTGAGGGTGTTGTTCACGTGAGTGCTGAAGATGTTCGAAGGTAAGAATGAGAGGGAAGTGATCACTCCCACAGAGATCAGGGTGAACGCTCCAAGATGTGGTAGGAGCAAGGCTGGGACTGCAGAAGGACAAGTCCAACGCAGAGTGTGTGCCTGAGGAAGGACTGAAATATGTGGGAGTCCCATCATTCAGCAACGTTAAACCTGATGCCTCACGGAATTGATCTACAATTTGACCCCGGGGCTCTGTACGAACGGAGCCCCACAAACGATTGTAGGAATTAAAATCGCCCAAAAGAACTACAGGAGACGGAAGTTGGTCGAAAATAGAAAGGAGGTCGTCAAGAGAGAATGGCTCCTCCCTTGTGATGTAGACACAGCACACAGATATTGGCTGTGGTAGATGGACCCGCACAGCGACCCCTTGGAGGGGGGTGGTGAGAAAGATTGGCGTTGAGTGGATGTTATCTCGAGCACCGATTGCAACACCACCGTGTGCACGACGACCCTCAGGAAGCTTGTCGGTGCGGTAAAGTGTGTATCCGTTGAGAATCACTGATTCATTTGGACGAAAATGTGTCCCTTGGAGACATATGATGGCAGGGTCAAATTCAGATATTAAGATTTGCAGTTCCTCGAGATGCATACGGAAACCGTTAAGGTTCCATTGGAGACAATAAGCCATAGCGGGGGGTATTATAGTTACCTTTTGAGGCGTACTCTGTTTCTAGGCCCTGTCACCTTGATAAATTCTTCATCCGCGGCTTCGTCTTGTATCATGTCCTCAGGTAAGGACACAGAGGGCGAAGGGGATGAAGAAGGGGGAGTGGGGGCGGGTGCTTTGAGCGCCCGCCGGGCAGCTTTGAGCTGCGCCTTAAGTTTCAGGGTGGTGGCTGCCACCGTGACTGGAGAGCTACTGGTCTTGAGGAGTATTCTTTACTATGTACCTGCTTGAACTTTTTCTCCGTGGAGCGAGGAGTGGTTTCTGATTTCCTCGAAGCAGGACGAGCTACTACAGGAAGCGTTGTTGTTTGAGTGGACACGTCGCTGGTTTGTACACCTACACTGCGACGGCTAAGAGCAGCTGCAGCAACTGTAGCGAATGGCACAGGTAAACTAGTGCGTATGCTGTCACGGAGACGTTGTTTTGCTTCACCAGCAGAGATTTTCTCTGTGACGACCAACTCTCTGATTTTCTTCTCTTGTTGGAAAGAGGGGCAGTCATGATGCCAGACTGGGTGCTCGCCTTGGCAGTTAATGCATTTGGGGCCTGAAGAACAAGGTTCGGTCCCATGATCAGGCAGACTACACTTACCACAAAGGGCGGTAGTGGCCTTGCAGGAAGGCTGAGTGTGCCCAAAGTGCTGGCATTTGAAACACCGCATCGGGTTAGGGATGTACGGACGGACTTTGAGTCTCAAATATCCTGCCCGACAATATCTGGGAGAGTGGTCGTTTGAAACGTCACTATGAGTGAAGCAGTTGGTACTAGTTCTCCGGACTTACGAGTCTTTATTCGCTGCACTGCGGTCACATGTTGGTCTGAGAGTGCTTCAAGAATCTCTTCCTCCTCAGCATTTAGCAGATCCCAGTGGCGAATCACACCTCTACTACTGTTAAGTTGACGGTGAGGTTCAACATTAACAGGGAAGTCGCCCAAAGATCTTAGCTTTAAAAGGTTGTTTGTCTGGCGATCTGTGCTGGTCTGGATCAGTAGACTCCCGTTTCGCAGCTTTTTTATTTCTGGTACATCTGAACCAGCGGCGCAGTCTAGCTGCTTCTTGATCAGAAATGGTGACAAGTCCTTTAATGTAGCTGCTGGATGTTTCTTGGTTCTTGCAGATTCATCGTTACTATCGGTCTTCTGCACTATACTAATTACAAGATAACGTGGCACGTTACTTGTCTTTTCCACTAATTGGAGCGGGTTCGAAGGCCGCGCTCGTTTTGGGGTTTTCCCCCCGTTTGAGTTGTTTTTTGTACCCATATACAAAGAATATTTTAAGTGGAGGGTCCATAAAATGTCGCCTCGACATGCCCTCTATGCCGAGGAAGGCCTACCCCCAAAAATGGAGGCTACTCGAGGACCAAACCGAAATCCCCAAGGCCACGTTCGCGACTGCACCTACCCCTGCAGCCAACACTGTCCCATCGGCACGTGCAACTCACACCTTGGGATAGGGTTTTTTTATCGAGGTTGTCTCCTCTAGCAGGACCCTTAGTTATAGGGAGGTCAAAGATATGGAGATGAATGACGTGATGAAATGGTGAAAACGTGAGATATGGATGTGAAGAATGAGTGAAATGATGAGATGAAAATGACCTCCCTATCTTAGTTTCTTAGAGGGAGGTCAAAGATATGGAGATGAATGACGTGATGGGATGGTGAAAACGTGAGATATGGATGTGAAGAATGGGTGAAATGATTAGATGAAATTGGCCTCCCTACTAAGCCCCCTCGCCCCGTCAAGGCAGTCCTACATGGAGGGGGCGCCGTCATTTTGAACAATACGATTTCGAGAAATTCCTGAACAATAAATTATCTGAAGAGGATAAGAATATGGACCTATGTTGTGATTAAATTAACATTGTATATCTCTATATGCTAAAAATGAAAAATGGTGATTGTCGCTCCAGGCCATGTGACCCTTTCTCGAGTAACTGAGCAACTTATAGTTGATGTATGGACCTCTCATAGCTGATATCAGTTTTTATAAGTGTAACAAGTCGTTTGAAAGCATATTTTCATTTATGGGTTAATCTTGAAATCAGTCTATTTTTTTTTAGTTTAATTCTCCTATGACAAGGGAGATCATCCTTGAGTTGTGATTGTATAAAGCATTCCATCTTCATTTACGTGTTTATTCAGACGTTTGAAATTTTGAATTTGAATTTGATACTTAAACTATGGGAGCGTCAGCACTTAGGCTATTTTGCTCCCGTCACATTATACGGGGGCCAGCCCCTTACAATTACAAATAACAACTCTAACGTTGCATAATTGAAAATCTTAAAATGTTCTGACTTCTGTTAAAAGCTGAGGCTGTAAAGGAGCATTCAGCACGAATAAGGACAAAACACAGGACAACACAAACAAAATTATACTGGCCATGGGGCCAGTCGCCAGAGCCTCGTTAGTCTTCATGCAGGGTGTACTACGTGGAAGGTCACACCTTACACCCCTTATTCAGACGTGCTTGAGTATTAAAAGCACAGTTCATCATCACGAAAATCTGTAGTTTCATGGGCAGCTTCTTGTATGAATCATTTACTTGAACAATGACGTAAAATTAGTAGATTTGTGGATTAACGCCTGTATACCTAAAAGTTATTATTGGTTGTTTTTTTTTTATTCTTGGTCAATAAATGAGTATTTCTGAATCGTGGTGTTACACTTTCACCTATATGATTTCTCAGTGTATAGATATTTAGAAATTTGTGTTCTAATGACAGTCTTCACTTCCAGGGGGAAGGGGGATTCTAGATCACACTGGTCATCACTTAAAATAAACAGAAATCTATGCGGTTCATTTTCAAGTGATACGAGGGATTCAGATTAATTGTTGTTATTACCAATTAAATCAAAGAAAAGTTAAGGTACTGCACATACATGGATCAAGGGCGCATTTTGATTGACAAGTTGTACGAAGTTCACGATTAATACTTTTGATTTAGAGAATTTTCAACTGTGGCTCTTCAGTCATAGCTACCTATGCTACAGGCAAGGCGGATAGAGTTGGGTTTGTCAGTTTGGTTTTTAGTCGGGAAGTTAAGGAAAAGTTTGTGGGAGTGATAGGGGGTTCCTTATCACGTGATTGAATTTTGGATAAGCCCTCCACTGTTAATTCGATCAGAAGAACAAGGTTCGGTCCCATGAGCAGGTTAATGACATGATGGAATGGCGAAAACATGAGATATGGATGTGAAGAATGAGTGAAATGATGAGATGAAAATAGCCTCCCTAATAAGCCCCCTCGCCTCGTCAAGGCAGTCCTACATGGAGGGGGTTAAGAAATTTTTACTTACCCATGTAGTTGAAGGGCCTCCCCCATGGCGCAGTGGTAGCCTTTTTGCCTTGTAATCAAGGGGTCGCGGGTTCGATACCTGGTGGAGTCACATAGTTGTTTGGATCCCACTTTAAAGTATAGGTCCAGTCCCGATTAGTCTTACTGTGCATAAAGTGGACTTAAAACACCAAACCAAACCATGTAGTAGAATCCCGATAATTCCTTTCCCAATTATACTGAAATCCTTCATGCAGCAACAGTTTTTTACCCATATCAGTTGTGAATTCCATTGCAGTCTGTGAATTTTGCATAAATCGTAGATCAGCACGATAAGACTGCAAGATAAAAATATTGTGCGGGTGTGAACGCGTGCTGATGTGCACGTAATGTTGAGTTTTAGTACACTCTGTACAAACGTTTATGAAATTCACATGTTTTCTTCTACTTTTTGTCAGGTTGAAAATGAATGAAGTGTCAGAGAAGAGAATGGCTGACAGGGCCGTGATTCGTTACCTCTGTGGACAAGGCCTCACTGCACAGGCTGCTCTGGTGGAGTGTGGCTCCACCGCACTTCCCCATCCACTTTATTCCTCTGACCTGCCCTAGTTAGATTTTAATCTCTTCCCTGCTATGAAGAATTCACTTCGAGGACGTTACTTCTAGATGGACGAAGGTGGTCATTCAGTGGTGTGAGACTCAAGACAACTCATTCTACCAGATGACTGTAAACAAGTTGCAGCACATTTGATTTGATTTTAAAATTTTGGGTGCATCAACACTTAGGCTATTTTGCACCCGTCACATTATACGGGGTCCAGCCCCTTATCTTTACAAAGAACAACTCGAACGTTGCATAAATAAAATCTTAAAAGTTTAAAATGTTCTGACTTTCGTTAAAAGCTGAGGCTGTAAAGGGGCACTGAGCACACACAAGGACAAAAAACAGGACAACACACACAAAATTATACTGGCCAGAGTGCCAGTCGCCAGAGACTCGTTCGTCTGCAAAACGCAGTTTAGGGTGTACTAACGTGGAAGCGAAGTTGACACTTGGGTGTACTACGTGGAAAATCACCCCTTACACCGCAAATTGCCACACAGAATGCTTACTGGTTAAGTATGGCGGATAGTACTAGAGGCGTGTAAAGTCGGCTCCGAGAATAACGTCCATTTTTTATTAACATAGAGCATTATCACACCAGCAAATGTTCTTACGGCACGTATAATTAGTCAACCCGTGGCTTGAAGTACTTCAGATTCCCCTCGATATCTCACAACGTATTAAAATTCCACTTTTTAGTTCTCAATTCTCGTACTCGTGAGTGAATAGCGACGCGGAGGCAGTGCTACCACAAGAGCCACGAGGAACAAGCACCTCAGCCAACGATGCAGCACGCTGGAGGTGAATCTCAAGACCATCAAGGAGAAGGTGGAAACTGTTCTTTGCGGCGGAGCACAGGTGGATCCCGGGGCAAAGGTGGGCGATGCCCCTCTGGTCTGGCGGATTTATGGAGGGAATTGCAAGACATCAGAGGCGACCTGGTCGTCTTCCGAGAAGACATGGAAATTATCCAATCCCAATTGATTCACCAGGAAGAGGAATTGGATAAACTGCAACAATACAGCCGTAGGGAGTGCTTGCTGCCGCATGGAGTACCGGAAATGCCGGAGGAGATCCCTGCAGAAGTTGCTCTACATATATTCTCCACGAAACGTGCGTTGAAATTTCTATTGACTTCATGAGCAGATGCCATCGCGTGGGAGCACCGAGGAAGAGAAGGTCCGCGGCCGACGTCGTCAGACAAGGTCGTCGACCTTTGATCATAAAATTCATCTCTTATAAACATCGCGATGCTGTGTGGCTAGAATTTTTGACTAGAATTTGAATTTAAAATTTTGGGAGCGTCAGCACTTAGGCTATTTTGCTCCCGTCACAGTATACGGGGGCCAGCCCCTTACCTCTACAAATAACAACTCTAACGTTGCATAAGTAAAAAATTTAAAATTTGAAATGTTCTGACTTCTGTTAAAAGCTGAGGCTGTAAAGGGGCACTCAACACACATAAGGACAAAAGAACAGGACAATACAAACAAAATTATACTGGCCATGGGGCCAGTCGCCAGAGCCTTGTTAGTCTTCTGTCCAGGGTGCACTAACGTGGAAGTGAGGTTGACATTTGGGTGTACTACGTGGAAGATCACCCCTTACACCCCGCGATGCTGTGTGGCGAGCGAAGAAGAGCTTCAAGGGGAGTCAATACCTACTGACGGGGTCGCTGACTCCAAAGAGGCAAAGTCATCTCCAAGACGCAAAGGCATCGTTCGGCAACAACAAGTGCTACACGATCGATGGAAAGATTATGGTAGTTACGCCGGAAGAGAAACATTTTATACAAACTGAACGTGAATTGAAATCCCTCACATGCAAGCGGTCATAATGTGAGCGTCGACGAAGATGAAACTATGAGTGTATTGTTAGTGTTCTATATCAGGTCGACTGCCAAGGGAAAATCGAGGTACGGTATTAGCTGGGCTAACGCAGTTTTTTCTGATGTATAAGTCAAGAGTTGCTTGTTGTACCATCCTATTGCTCTGATAGGTCGCCTTTCGCAAAAATGCACCAATGGGAGCCGAGAATCATATGTGATGGTCACGGCAACTGACAATAATTTCTCAGGATGAGCATCATATTTGGTTCTCAGCAATCTACGATTCTTATTGAATTGTTACAACACATAAATCAATAACATATAATTTTTCTCATACATTACTTGCATTTGAGATTTCAAAAGGTTTTACAATACTTATTTATACAGATTATTGAACTGTTACAACACATAAATATGTGGCTTGCTCTAGGATTGTCTCAAATGGAACGTGGTTGCAACACTACTTGAATGGAGAGGGATGCCAACACATGCCTGGGAGTAGTCGCAATAACATTATTTCTCGCTTACGTGACTTGAATTTGAAATTACTAACGGTCTTTACAATACTTATTTTACAGAATTACAATTGGGTTCTGTGCCTTTTTCATGGTTTGTATGTATCAAGTAACTGTATAATTATATAACTGCACCCCTAGTGGCAAGGATTACGCCCAGTCTGTAGTCAATTTCTCTCGATGTACGCATCAGCATCTCCACAGTGACATGTTCAAATGCATTGCGAATGCGTGTCTTCAAGTTCTGTAGATCTGTAACCTTGGTTCGGTACACCTGTTCCTTTACAAAACCCCACACGAGGAAGTGTGAGGTCAGGTTATCGTAGCAGCCACCGAATCGGACCATCTCGTCCAATCCACCTATCCGGAAACTATTCATCCACAAACTCACGGACATTTAGGGACCAGTGAGGTGGTGCCCCATCCTGCTGGAATATGACGTCAGATTGCAGGTGTTCCAATTGTGGCACAGCAAACTCCTGTAACATGTCCAGGTAAACATCACCGGTGACGGTCGACTCGAAGAAAAAAATGGATCAATGATGCAATTGTGCATAAGTCCGCACCACATATTGACCTTGGGACTGCCTTTCTATTTCACGTGTAACATGAGGATGCTCTGATCCCCATATACGAACGTTATGACGATTCTATTTGCCGGATACATGAAAAGTTACCTCATCGGAGAAACAAATGGTTTCCAAAACGTCATTGTTTGCGTCAATCTTGGCGAGCGTATCCACTGCAAACATTTCGCGCTGAGGTTTTCCGTAGGTTTTAGTGCATGAAGCAGCTGCACCTTGTAGGCAAACAGACGTAACCTCTTAAGAAAGACTTTGTGCACTGTTGCTCGTGGCATTGCCAAATCTCTGGCCACCGATCTCTGATTTTGTCGGACTCCTTGCAAACGCCTGTCCATATATGCAAAATATAATTGTTAGATTCTATCTTCATGCGGTCCTCCATTCATATTGGGGGTTAGGCGTAGAGCTGACCACTCTGCACTGTAAAAAAATGTCAAGAAACAGCAACATGAGGCCATGGATGTTCCCAAGGTAAAATATTCTGGAGGTAAAATAGTCCCCATTCGGATCTCCGTGCGGGGACTACTTTGGGAGATCCTTGGACTAAAGATAAGATCTACATTAGGAATAAGGATATTAAATTAGGCACCTGGATTGTTTTGAGCCTTTACCGGCCTGGGACATTTCAGTGTACAGTTAATGAGATAGTTAAGTATAAATTAGATGTAGTAGCTGTCCAGGAAGTTAGGTGGCCAGGAGAAGGGAATTGTAAAACTAAAAATTATACTTTTTTCTATGGTGGTACTGAAAATCATAATTTTGGAACAGGCTTTTTCATAAATAATAGAATTATCTCGGTTCTTAAAACAGTAGAATTTATTAATGATAGGATATCATATGCACTTTTACAGGGTAGGTGGTGTAAAATCATTTTCGTAAACATACATGCACCAACGGAAGATAAAGATGATAATACTAAAGATGATGTTTGTGCAGAGTTAGAACAGGTCTTTGATAAATTTTCTCAGTATGATATGAAAATTCTGTTAGGTGACTGTAATGCACATATTGGCAAAAAAGATACATTTAAACCCACGATTGGTAAAGAAAGTCTTCATGAATTAAGTAATAATAATGGTATAAGATTGATTACTCTTGCAACCTCAAAGAATTTAATTGTGAAAAGTATCACTTTTAAACATAAAAATATTCATAAATATATCTGAACTTCTCCAGATGTTAAAACTCATAATCAGATAGATCATATTCTCATTGATAAGAGAAGGCATACTAGTATAATTGACGTTCGTGCACATAGAGATGCTGACTGTGCCAGTGACCATTATTTAGTAATTGCTAAATTAAGAAAAAGACTCGCAGTGATAAATCATAAGCAACAAAATCTAAAAGTTATAAAATTTAACACAGGAAAATTTGCTGATGAAAGAATTAAGAAAGATTACCAAATTAAACTGTCCAATAGATTCGATGTTTTGCAGGATTTAAATCATGATGAAAATATAAATGAAACAGACGTAAATAAGAATTGGGAGCACATACGTAATGCAATAGAATCAGCAGCTAAAGAAAGTATAGAATATCAAACCAAAAAAAGTAAACCATGGTTTGATAATGAATGTCATAATCTAATAGAAATAAGAAATCAGGCTAGACTTAGGTGGTTAAATAAATCTGACAATACAAATATAAGCAATTATAATAGAATAAAGCGAGAAGTTAACCACACGTTTAGAAGTAAAAAAAGAGATTACTTGAAAAGCAAAATTAACGAAATTGAAACAAACAGCAAAAACAAAAATATCAGAGATTTATATAAAGGTGTAAATACATTTAGAAAGGGGTGGCAACCTAAAGTAAACTTGATAAAAGATAAAGACGGTGATTTTCTAGCTGACCCAAGTGATATTCTAAATAGATGGAAGAACTACTTTAATGACCTTTTAAATGTCCATTTAGGAGATAAATCAGAAGTAAATGAAGTTCACAGAGGAGAACCTTTAGTTCCAGAACCTAACTTGACTGAAGTTTTAAAGATGCTATTAAAAGGCTAAAGAATAACAAAGCACCTGGCATAGATTTAATACCTAGACGAGTTATTTAAATATGGTGGAAATTCGTTAATATGTCAAATTCATAAATTAATTTGTTTAATATGGAATAAAGAAGAAATCCCTCAACAGTGGAAAGAATCCATAATTGTTCCTGTGTTTTAAAAAGGTGATAAAATGAACTGCAATAATCACCGTGGAATTTCTCTACTCTCAACAACATATAAAATATTATCTAACATTCTTTTAACAAGACTAACCCCATATGCCAAAGAAATTATAGATGATTATCAATGTGGATTTAAACGTAACAGATCAACTACAGATCAAATTTTTCACATTAGTCAGACACTTGAAAAAAGTGGCAATATAATCAAAACGTCCATCAGCTATTCATTGATTTAAAAAAGCATATGATTTGGTCAAAGGAGATAAATTATATAATATATTAGTAGAGTTTGGAATACCTAAGAAGCTTGTTAGTATGATAAAAGTATGCACCAGTGAAACAGAAAGTAAAATTCGTGTGGGTATTAATGTGTCTGACAAATTTACTATTCATGATGGGTTAAAACAAGGAGATGCATTATCTCCATTGCTCTTTAATTTTGCCTTAGAATATGCTGTTAGGAAGGTAAACGAAACTAAAGGAGGACTAAAATTAAATGGTGTGACTCAGTTGTTAGCATATGCAGATGATGTAGACTTACTGGGGGATGATGTGAATACAATTAAGAATAATGCTAAAATATTTTTCAAAACTGCTAAAGAGATAGGTTTGGAAGTTAACAAAGAGAAAACTAAATATATGCTTACAGGCCGAAACCAAGTGTTAGGTAATAATCAAAATCTAATTATTGATAACAACTCGTTTGAACCAGTTTCCAAATTCAAATACTTAGGAGTAATTTTAACAAATGAAAATTATATTAAAGAGGAAATAAAAAGTAGGCTTAATTCAGGAAATGCATGTTACTTCTCTCTTCATAAACTTTTGTCTTCTCGTTTAATATCTAAGAAACTAAAAGTTAAAATATACAAAACAGTAATTTTGCCTGTAGTATTATATGGGTGTGAAACTTGGTCCCTTACATTGAAAGAGGAACATAAATTGAGAGTATTTGAAAGGAAGATCGTTAGGAAAATCTTTGGACCTAAAAGGGATGAGGAGACATGTGAGTGGAGAAGGTTACATAATTTAGAAGTACGTAATTTGTATTCATGTGCAGATATTATTAGAATAATTAAATCAAGAAGACTTAGGTGGGCAGGCCATGTGGCACGAATGGGAGAGGAAAGAGGAGTTTACAGGATTCTTGTTGGGAAACCTGATGGTAAGAGACCTGTAGGAAGACCAAGGCGAAGATGGAGGGACAACGTTGAGATAGACCTAAAGGAAATCGGTAGGGATGGAAATGTGTATACAGATCTTGTTCAAGATAGGGACAGATGGAAGGCCTGTGTTACTGCAGCCATGAACATTCGGGTTTAAGAAGGCTAGGGAGTTAGTTAGTTATCTTCATGCGAGTGCAAATAGCAGGCAATGCTATTTACACATTTCAACAAATAAACGACGTAAAAATGAAACAGAGGGAAGATTTAAGATTTCAAGACCAGAAAAGTGACATAAAATGAACAAGACACATAAACCTATTTCAAGACCTTCAAAAAAATTAGGAAAATATGTGGTAGTCGATTTGACATAAAAATGAAACTAATTTGAGAAGTTACAAAATCTTAGTTATATTACAGTGTCGTAGCAACATATCGCGAGGCCCTGGGCGAGATTAGAATGGAAGGCCGCCTCATCGGTTTTTTAAGTGTAATGTCACAAACCATGGCTTAAGAAGAAAATATCAAAGGATACACATAAATTGTCGGTGCTTTATAGAGCGGGGGGAAGTGGGTGCGATAAACCACAATCCTGTCTAGAGGCCCAAAGTATCTACATACAAACTCTGCGACGCAATCGGTTTCGACATCAACAAATCTTAAAACGATTGTCATTTGCCCCATAAGTATGAAATATTTGGTGTTATCAATTGATACAGCTAATTTGACTTCTTTAAATTAGCAATTTTGACTTTGTTGCACATTAATTGTACGAGTTAACTTTGAATTTTAGGACATAGATGATAATAATAATTGTGAATCTCATTTTGTTATGTCTTAATGTTCTTGTAATGTTACATATTTGACGCAGTGGTGTAACAAAATCGTAAAGTACGCGTCCGCAAGAAACAAATTTGGGTCCCTCAAGTACAGTCAGATTCTTCCAGGAAATGTGTTTGATTACTTAGAATGGCTGGTTGTAGCTACACTTATATTTATAATTATACAAATCGATGCTTTACCTTTGAATTTTCACATATTACAAAATATCTTTTTTGACATTTATGTATTCAAAAGAAGAAAATACAAATACTTACTTATCACCTCTTCCGACCCTTTTAACAGCTGGGTGGATAAAAATAAAGATATTTATTTATAATTTTTGATATTTTTTATTTAAATCAATCTTTTTTGGTACCGTACACATAGACATATTTCTTATACAGGAAGGTGTTTTCTGATAAACGGCCCTGTAAAATATTTGAACAGTTTGATTAAAGCAAATAACAAATTACATTTAAATATGCATTTCTCTGTGTCTGGAACTGAACATAATGAATTTGAATTTTTGAATTTGAATTTAAAATTGTGGGAGCGTCAGCACTTAGGCTATTTTGCTCCCGTCACATTATACGGGGGCCAGCCCCTTATCATTACAAATAACAACTCTAACGTTGCATAACTAAAAATCTTAAAATGTTCTGACTTCTGTTAAAAGCTGAGGCTGCAAACGGGCACTCAGCACACACAAGGACAAAAAACAGGACAACACACACAAGGATAAAAAACAGGACAACGCACACAAAATTATACTGGCCACAGTGCCAGTCGCCAGAGCCTCGTTAGTCTTTAGTCCAGGGTGCACTACGTGGAAGTGAGGTTGACTTTTGGGCGCCTACGTGGAAGGTACCCCTTACACCCCCTGAACATAATGAACCTAATATGAAAATGTTTGTTGAGTGTGTTAATGATTTGATTTGATTTGAATTTAAAATTTTGGGTGCGTCAGCACTAAGGCAATCTTGCACCCGTCACATTATACGGGATCCTGCCCCTTATCGTTACACATAACAACTCTAACGTTGCATAACTAAAATCATAAAATATTAAAATCTTCTGACTTTCGTTAAAAGCTGAGGCTGTAAAGGAGCACTCACCACAAATAAGGACAAAACACAGGACAACACAAACAAAATTATACTGGCCATGGGACCAGTCGCCAGAGCCTCGTTAGTCTACAATCCAGGGTGTACTACGTGGAAGTGAGGTTGACTATTGGGTTCACTACGTGGAAGGAGCACCCCTTACACCCCGAGTGTGTTAATGAAACTACAACTTTTCTTACAGTGAAAATAATAAATTCTGGATGTACTTTATAATTTTAACATAAAATAAAAAGTCCTTGTAGCCGAATTTTAGTGTTTTAAGGATAGTTAACCAAATATCAGCTGCCATATTTATTTACAGTTTAATGAAAATGACTCTATTTACGGTTTAACATGATTAGTATTTTGTATATTATTCTATTTAAAAAATGTGCTATATTTGCTTATAAAAATGATTGAATTTTAAACCAAGGGAAATTTAAGTGTTCTTTTTTTCAGATGATATATTATATTTACTTTCGTATGTGCTTCACCCTATCAGTACATATATTTTGTTTCCTTTACTTCTTTTCTTTGAGCATAATAAACACCATTAAATGACTACGACATTAATATACCGTACTTTCACAAAAATCGATTCTGATATCTACAAATTTATTGTGTACATTATTCTGTAATTTTATTTAAAGTGATTTCAAGAAGTGACTTTTTAAAAAAGAATTACCCAATTTAAATAGATTTAAATGAACCTGATTTAAATCGAACCATCTTGCCTAACAGAAAGCTGGCTTCTGGGCAGCGAATGACACTTTTACATTAGATCTTGCCCTATCTCATTAGTCCGCTACATTTGAGCTGAATCATACCATTCGACACTACCTCAGAAGTTTTTACTAAGTTTCAGTTTTGAGAAATATAGTTCTTTGTTTCGTGGTTGTTACATGAAGAGTAGAAACACAGGATACAGAGAACACTGGAAGCTAGTGTAGAGCTATGAAGGAGAAGAAACTTCACCAAAGCACTTGAATTTGAATTTGATTTTAAAATTGTGGGAGCGTCAGCACTTAGGCTATTTTGCTCCCGTCACATTATACGGGGGCCAGCCAATCATCATTACAAAGAACAACTCTAACGTTGCGTAATTAAAAATCTTAAGATGTTCTGACTTCTGTTAAAAGCTGAGGCTGTAAAGGGGCACTCAGCACACATAAGGACAACAGGACAATAGAAACAAAATTATACTGGCCATGGGGCCAGTCGCCAGAGCCTCGTTAGTCTTCAGTCCAGGGTGTACTAACGTGGAAGTGAGGTTGACATTTGGGTGTACTACGTGGAAGGTCACCCCTTACACCCCCCAAATCACTTGATTTCAGATTTAAGCACATTCTTGAAACGTAGAACTTGATCAGGAAATTCGGACGATAAATAATCTTCGTGCCGTTACAGAGGACAATAGCTACATCTGAAGTTGTAGGAAGGAAGGAAGAACTGCTAATATTATTCATACCCTTCTTCAGTTTAAAACACCCACTTCTTCACGAACGTCAAAAATGCGTTCTTTAAAAATATATGTTCCACGAATTTTTCGCATTTAAATTACTTTCATTGTAGACGAAGATTAATTAATATTTTCGCTGCAATTTCTCCATTATATCTTTACTTTGAGTCTGAGACACACAAAATTCCGTGCATGTGGTTAAAATGTTTGATAGTAAGCAACACTGTTGTTTCCGTACACTTACTTCGGCTGTACTACCAGACACGATCTCCTACGAAGCTGGGCTTTAACTCAAACGAGTGAAAAGAAGTGTACCAGTCATACACCTGGGTTCTTGATAATTCTGCACCACCATACACTGCCCGTATCATTTGTAACGTTTCGGTAAAAGATTTATCCAATTTGTAACAAAACTTTATGTTCTAACGTTGTTCCATCTTGGTGCGCGTATTTTGTACACTGCCTGCACACGACCTGCATCTGACGCACGCTTGCCCCGGTGCAGACTGCCTGCAACAGGTTGAAACATGCACTGACGGGAAGTTTTGACATAGCTCTTTGCACTATTGCCAGAATACGGTACCTTTTTATTTGGTTTGGTTTTGGTTTGACAGTTCGGTTTCTTTATGGGCGGACCTTGTACAATATATGAAGATAGGGAAAATGAGATGAAATTAGAAAACTGGATGAGATTTTTTAAACAAAATGTTCATTTATACCGACATATGTGGAGGAAGGTTCCCAGCATCCACCAAAGATAAGAGGGATGAGAAAACAACAGCATAAATATTATGACATGTAAATATTTACATAACATAACCTGTGGCTGAACAGCCCTCGAAGAGCCTTGGCCTACGTCGCGACTGCCCAGTCTACCTTCCACACTCCTACCTAAAGATGTGGAGATCTTCATTTGGTAATGGGGTGACGTGGGGTTAGCACGTCGAACTCTCAGCCGTTATAGGATATTTCCAAGACCGGGTTACGTTACTTAATCATAGCTGCCATAATATCTTCACGATGGTCCTATACACAGCTGTTTTATCATCTGAAATGGGGTTTCTAAAGGCATGTGAGCAGTTTAACGTACCGAAATCAACGATAGAAAGATACGTTAATAAAGCTAAGAAGAATCCTGATTACAAAGTTAACAAGTCAGATGGGAAATTTAAAAATGTTTTCACTCCAGAACAAGAAGACGAGTTGGTAGCATACCTTAAGTCAATGGAGAGCAGACTCTTTGGTCTAACGATGAAAGATCTCAGATCATTAGGCTATCAGCTAGCAGAAAGAAATGGCCTACACCACAGGTTTGACAAAGAAACTTGTCTAGCAGGGCAGGTCTGGGCTAAAGGATTTCGTAATAGGGATCCTACCCTGTCGATTCGTACTCCTGAAAATACATGTGGCGCACGAACGATGAGATTCAATAAAGTAGCTGTTTCGCAGTTTCACGCTCTTCTTAATGAAGTTATTGATAAGCACAAGCTTACTGCAGACAAAATATTCAACTGTGATGAAATCGGCTTGTCTGTAAATCCTAAAAGTTAGTCGAAAATAATAGCGCTTAAGGGAAAGAGCAAGTAGGAGCAATAACATCTTCAGAACGGGGAGAAACAGTGACAGCCGAGGTTTGCATGTCTGCATCTGGGTTATACATGCCGCCAATGCTTAACTTTCCAAGAATGAAGAAAAAACAAGAATTTGAGCTTGGTTTGCCCCCAGGAGGCTGGTCTGAAGTTCACTCCTCGGGATGGATGACCACTGAATTATTTCTAGTGCGGTTTACAAATTTTGTGGAGTTTTCTAAAGCCACAAAAGAATCACCGGTTCTCCTTATTGTAGATGGACTTTGGACTCACACTAAAAACCTGCAGCTGCTTGATATGGCTAGAGACAATGGTGTAGTCCTACTTTGTTTACCGCCGCACACTTAGCATAACTTGCAAGCCCCTAAGCCCTTACTACTGTGAAGAAGTCAGAAAATAGCTCACAAGACATCCAGGAAAAGTTGTTACTCTTTTCCAAATATCATCGATATTTGGGCCCGCATTTTTACATGCTGCCACAATGCCAACTGCTATAAACGGATTTAAGAAAACTGGGATATGGCCATCCGATCTGAATGTCTTTTCAGACGCAGACTACCTCCCATAAGCGACAACTGATATTCAGTTGGAAAACAGTGAATGTCCCTCTGCAAACTCTACTGATGGACAATCTCACAATTCGACAACTGACTCTCCAGTGTCCACTGAACCCCCACCAAGAAGACAAAGACCAACCAAGACTCAATCATCGAACCCCAACCTGCATGTTCATGGGTGCCAGGTTCTCAACAAAACTCAGTTTTTCGGATATCACCCGGGGTCTTGATACAGATTCCGCTAATCAGGCAAAATACAAAGCGGACTTCAAGAAATAAGGAAAAACTGTCATATTAACAGATTCTCCGTATAAGAATGAGTTACAGGGTGCTGTCGCCAGCAAAGAGAAAAAAGAAACAGAAAAAAGCGCAAAAATAAAGAAAAAGAAGTCAAAAATGCTACTAAAAAAAAGTAAATTGCAAAATATATTTTTAAGAAAATTAAAACTGAACAATCTAACTGTACACAAAACAAACCTAAGGGAGAAGAGACCAAAGGCCTTAAGACGATTAAGAAGAAGATGACGCGGGGAAAGAATCAGATGAAGAGGAAGCTGATTGTGTCTACTGCGGGGACTTCTACTCCATTTCTAATGAAGGATGGGTTGCATGCCAGAAGTGTTTCAAGTCGACACACAACTCATGTGCTGGCATAGACAGTGAGGAGGAAGAAGAAGAAATTTTGATTTGTGAACTTTGCCAGGAGGTCTAAGGCTACTAGTTTTTAGTTAGATGGTTCTTAAGCAATGTTAAGATTCATTGCCTATTCTTCAAAATGACATACAAATATTTTTTTTGTTACTGATGTTCTTTTTCAGATTTCATTTTTTTTAAAACTCAATAGGTAGGTCATTAAACAATTTTGTGTCTTAGTTTAAGAATGATATTCCTAATAGTTTTCAACGTTTTTGCAATAATTTTACAAAAAACTTACCCTATCCCATTCTGCCCGGTGGGTGGGGCAGAACGAGAAATATGCAAGCATTTTTCTAAAAAAATATAAGAAATACAAAATATATAGTTTTACGTAACTTTCATGCCAGATATGTTAGATTATACTATAAAGTGATGTTTTATACCTTTAGGAAGTGTTTTCTTGTGTTCCATAATTTTACAAAAAATGTTAGACAGTAAGTATCCCGTCCCGCCTAGTTCCCCTAACAGTAATGTCGTGTCGTAACTAAAATATTAAACTTTTCTGACCAGTTAAAAGCCGAGGCTGTTAAGAGGCACTAAGCACACATAAGGACAGAACACAGGACAACACAGAATTATACTGGTCATAATGCCAGTCGCCAGAATCTCGTTCGTCTGGAAAATGCAGTCTAGGGTGTACTATGTGGAAGTGAGGTTGACAATTGGGTGTACTACGTGGAAAGTCACTACTTACATCCCTCTTCAGATTGGAAAGTGCATAATAAAACCACTCTACTCTGAGCGGAGTGTATAACGATAAAATGTGTATCGTTTTTATTCTTATTATTAGACTAAGCTTTGATTTTTAGCTGTATGTGTTGTTTTCTGATTAATTGGTTATGACATAATGTGATGTGGTGTTTTCTGATTGGTTTAAATAAGCAAGGTTTCTATTGGCTCTATAAATCTATATAAGCCAGAGCACAGTGCTGTTTGTTACCATTGCTGGATCGGCAGTGGAACCCACAAGTGGGGGGCAGAATCTGAACAGGCTCTACCAGATTGTAGGAGACTTAAAGCATACAGTCCGGTGGAATAACCCATGTAAGATCATAGGAACAATATACACTGATGCAATAAAAGCCAATTTTTGGCAGGGGGGCCAAAGTGGTTCCTAAATACAAAATAATTAATATCTCAAGAACTAATTGACATAGAGCTATGCAGTTTTTTTTGTCTGCACTGAACCCAACTGATATTTTTTATTAAGCATAGAATTTTGATTTGAATCCCAAGAAATTTTATATAATAAACCAACAAGAATACCAAAACCAAAAATATTAACACACATACACACACATATACACACACACAAATCACACTGCTGAACCCAATTGATATTTTTTATTAAGTATAAAGTTTTGATTTGGACCCCAGGAAATCTTATATAATAAACAACAACAAAAATGCCAAATCAAAAATATTGTAATCAATGCAATAAAAATATATCCAGCCCCAATTGGGCCAGGCACCAAAGGAATTGTGTTCTAGACAAATGCAGAACTCCCACTAAAATATGCCCTAAATGCCATAGAAAATATAGCATGGAATATTTCACATATAAACATAAAGGTACTTGCTCTGCACAGTCATCAACATTGCCCCCACAACCATCTACATCTGGTCTGAAAAGGAAGCATGAAGCACCTGTTAATGCTAGAACAGCAAAGCAGCCACGCTATGCACCAGCTATCCATAGCAGTTTTAATGGCCAACTTAGGGATTACCGGTTTGTATCAGAGCAAAAATGTGGTATTAAGAATTTTTTGAACAGTGTAAATCCTGATGTGCAGGCAATTCTAAATGCACAAAATGGCTCTTATAAGCTGTCCCTCAAATTATTTACACAATATAAGAAACCAAATGGCACAAAATTTACACAGCCCCACATAACAGAAACTGTACCGGTATATTCAAATACAAATTTAGACAAAATAATAAGCAGTTTGATAGATCAATTGAATATTAAACATTCTGAATTTGCTGGAAAAGAGTCAGGATGGAGCCTATGCGGATCTCCACACAAGCTCTATGTTAATATTTCTGAATTCAGCCCATTACAAGGATCTACATATCTGCCATTACCTGCCAATATTAAAAACAAAAGAGCCGTGGTTAACATAGAAAATAATGATGAGAAATGCTTTTTGTGGTGTATTTTAGCTGCTTTGTATCCAGTTTTAAGGCATCCTGAGAGAATAACTTATTATAAACAACATGAGCACGATTTTGATGAGGCAATGGAGGGTTTAGAATATCCAATGTCTGTTCAGAATATTGATAAATTTGAAAAAAAAGGCCAGGGATATCAACGGTAAACAATTATCTATTAATGTATTTATTTGTTCTACTGGCCGTGGACATTGCTTGATAGCACCTCTCAGAATCAGTACATTTGATGATGATTCTGCTGTTCCGATTGATCTGCTCTTAATTGAAGGGGATGATACATACCATTATACTCTGATACATAATCTTCAAGCTTTAGTCAGAAAACAACTAGACAAATCCAATACAATATTCAAGTTGTGTAGAAGATGTTTAACTGTATTTGATGGTAGAAAAATGGTGAATGGTGTTTGTGAACAGAATGCAGAAATTGCTAAAAACAAACTAATTGAACATTTAAAATACTGTGGCAACTATAAACCTGTTCATATGACCTGTTCTTGTGATGCCTAATCCAAGTGAAAATGCCAAATTCAAAAAATTTGAAGCCTTGTTGGAACACCCAGCATATATAGTCTGTGATTTTGAATCAAATCTCAAACCCCTTGCATTCTGCAGCCCAGATCCTGATGAATCTTCAATTACACCATACCAGTTACATGAACCTTCTAGTTTTTGTTATGCTGTTGTACAGGATGGTGTTGTTAGTAAAGAAGATTTATACATAGGAGCAGATGCCATCAAAAAATTTGCACATAGAATAGAAAATGAGTGCCTTGACATAGCATCTAATGTCTTATTAAAATCAAAACCCATGTTGCCTTTGACAGAGAAACAGATTGAAGATTTCAACAATGCAGAAAAATGCCCGGTATGTGATTCTGAATTTTCAGATATAAATATCAAGGTACATCACCATTCCCATACAGATGGTAAATTCTTAATGGCCCTGTGTAATAGCTGTAATATTAAGATCCAGAGACCAAAATTTGTCCCCATATTTTGCCATGGAGCATCCAATTATGATTTCCATCATTTGATCAGGTACGAGGGGTTTGACAAGCAGAATTTAAATATTTTAGCTGAAAATAATGAAAAATATATTGCCATTAGCAAAATAATTAAAGTTAATGGTGTTCCTATTCACTTAAGATTTCTTGATTCCTACAGAATTCTGTCTGCTAGCCTGGCTACACTGGCCACTCAATTATCTGATGATCAATTCAAAATCACATGTGCTTTGTTTCCAAATCAGGACCTGAAATTAATTAGGCGGAAGGGTGTATATCCATATGACTATGTTACAGGTTTTTCTAAATTTGATGAGTGTGCTCTGCCACCACAACAAGAGTTTTACAGCAAAATCAGAGGATCTGGAATCACTGATGATGATTATCACCATGCCCAGTTGATGTGGAACAATTTAAAATGCCAGACATTTGGTGATTATCACAAGGCATATTTAAAACTTGATGTGACCCTCTTAGCTGATATACTGCAGGCATTCAGAAAATCTTCCATGCAAAATTATAAGCTGGATCCAATGTATTTTTACAGTGCACCAGGCCTAGCATGGTCTGCAATGTTTTTGAACACTAAAATGCAATTGGATCTGATCCAGGATCAGGACATGTATCTGTTTATGGAGCAATGTATAAGAGGAGGCATGGTGCAATGCTCTCAGAGATATGCCAGAGCAAATAACAAATATATTCCTGATTATGATCCAGCACTGCCATCAAATTATATACTGTATGTAGATGCCAACAGCCTCTATGGTTACGCTATGATGGATAAACTGCCATATGCAGGGCTTGAGTGGGTTGAAGATTTCAATATTGAAGATCTTAAGGATTTTGATGACAGTGACTATGGCCTCTTCTTAGAGGTTGATCTGACAATTCCAGATAATTTACACAACACATTTTCTGATCTGCCCCCAATTCCTGAGGTTAAGTGCTCACCTGGCTCTAAACAAAAGAAATTGATGATGACTCTGGAGCCAAAAAAGGATTATGTCATATATTACAAAAACCTCCAGTTCCTGATAATCATGGTGTTCTAGTGAGCAAAGTTGGCAAAGTTTTGAGGTTCAGGCACTCAAGATGGTTGAAGCCATATATTGATACAAACACAGAGCTTCGAACATCTGCAATGAGCCAATTTGATAAGACCTTGTTTAAATTGATGGTCAATTCTGTGTATGGCAAAACAATAGAAAATGTCAGAAAACATATTGATGTTAAAATAATTACTGACCCCAGCCGGAGCAAAAAATTGATAGCAAAGCCCAACTTCAATTACAGAAGAATTTATGATGAGCATATGGCACTTTTTAATATGAAAAAACAAAGATTAAGTTTGATAAGCCTATTTATGTAGAGGCTGTGATATTGGAATTGGCCAAATTACACATGTTAAAATTGTATTATGATGTGTTGAAGCCTTTTTATAAGGATCGTGTGAAACTGATGTACATGGACACAGATAGTTTTGTTCTTGATATTCAGACAGAAGATGTTTATCAAGATATGTCCCAGCCTGAATTGTTTAAATACTTTGATACCAGTGAACATTCAAAAATTCAACACCACAACAAAAAGGTGCCTGGCAAGTTAAAAGATGAGACACTTGGTGATGTCATTGTGGCATTTGCTGGGTTAAGGGCCAAGATGTACAGTTTTGAAACATGTAGTGGTGATGTTGCCAAAAAAGCCAAGGGCATTGGCAGAGTGACTGTAGACAAAGAGCTTGAATTTGAAGATTACAAAATTTGCCTCAAATCATGTAGCACAATCAGAACATCAGAATCCAGAATTCAGAGTGTGGATCACTTGTTGACTAGCAATATTGTAAGAAAAGTGGCTCTGGACCCACATGATGATAAGAGATGTATTTTATCATGTGGCATACATACTTTACCATGGGGTCATTGTGATTTGAAAAATGGCAATCAATGTCCAATTACAGAGCATGATTTGAAATAAATAAACATGTCTATGAACTTATTTGGGTTCAAAAAACAGGCTGTTATAGACCTGTCAACACCACAACCCTCTTCTGATATAATATCTAAACTAAGTGCTTTGTTAATTAATCATCTGAACAGCATACTTGCAGATGTTGATGATGAAACAAATAAAACATTGTACATATTTAACAATAATTTAAATCATTACCAATTACCTGTAGGTGGTCAATAACAATTTATTACAACCCCTGAGGGTAATGTCAAGATTTCAATAGGGAAAAATATTTATAAAATTAAGCACTCAAACATGATTTCTGGCACTGTATATACTGTTTCTGCTGGTGACTGCTTATATATTGAGGTCCCTGGATCCTATGACAAGCTTATACCTTTTTTTATAGAATTAAGAATTAGATATTCAATAATAAATAACCACTAAAACAAAAATGCCTAATGATATATTTGGCCATACAAGACATGAAGATCACAGTGATGAGATTCTGATGCTTGATGTCAGAGTCAAGAAATTAAGAAGTGATTTACAAGCTTTACAAACCACACTGAATGCCAGTCTTCAACTAGAAATTACAAATTTACAATCACAATGCATGGACCCTCTTCTTAAAATTGATTCTGAACTCAAATTATTGCTTCAGAAATATACTGATTTGGCCACATTGGATAATTTTCAAAGTTTAGAAGAAGCAGTAGCAGCTCTTCAAGCCAAATTTAAGACCCAGGCTAACAACTCTGAGCAATTGAAACAACAATTGGAGGAACAGATTAATAATGTCCAGACACAGCTCCAAACAATTGTCAAAAGCATAAAATCACAAGAAGATTTTGATCTAGTGATTTCCACTCTAAAAAAACAGATTCAATCACTGGAGATACCTAATCTGGGCCCTCTGAACAATGCCATAGCCGAGGTTAAAGAAAAAATTGAGACACTTGAAAATTTTATGAACAACTTGCCATCTTCTGATGCTTTGAGTGCAATAACTCTGAGTGTTGCCAACATTAAGCTGCAACTTGAAACATATGAAAATTTTGGAAAAATTCAAAGTACCATAACCCATCTTGAGGGTACAATAGCAGCAGTGCAAAGTGATTTGACAAATGTACAAGAATCTCTAGAATCCCGCTTGCCTGGTATTGTAGACACTCTTGTCAGTGTCCAGCAACAGATCAGAAAGCTTGAAAACCTCAACACTGAATCTGAGCTATCTCATTTTCATCACTTGATCGATGATATCCAAACAAAGCTTGAAATTTTACAACAATCAACACCTACTCAGGCAGATATAGCCCTGCTCCAAAATGCTATGCAAAGTGTGGCTGATGCTTCTGAATTAAACAATGTGAAATTGGCACTTGAATCTTTGCAGAATACTGTATCAAATCTGCCTACATCACAGGAACTTAAAAATATTAAGAGAGCTGTGAATCGCATATTGAAATCAGAAGATATCAAGAATATCCGGACAGAGATCAAACAACTTACTCAGACAGTGGCCACTTTACCAACTAATCAACATATTAATGAACTGCATGCCCTGTTTGAGGATATCAGAAGACAAGTCCATGATCTTACTGCTCAAAATTCAAAATTGGCAGTTGTGGAAAATTTACAGCAAATTGTAGCTAATATCAAGCAACAGCTAGGGACCATGGAATCCAATCAAGCAAATGCTTTATCTGTTTTTGCCACCCAGCTACAAGAGATTGTGCAACAATACAAGAAACTTGTTGTGGACATAAAGATCAAGCCAGGCCATGATGATGTTGTTAGGACTATCAATGAGCACCTTGAATCTGTAACAAGCAGATTGCTTAAAGCAGAAAAAGAAATAACAGGCATAATCGAGAATCCTAAACATACAGTAATTCTTGAATTGTACAGTATCCCCAACAAAGAATATGATTCACCATTTACACCAGGTGGCAAAATATATATGCTGTCCCCTGCACAATTTTATTACCAGTTTTTTGTTGGGGGCACACTTAGACCAATCAAGATCAAATATTGGTTACAACCACAGGCACACCACTACCCTACCTTATCAATAACAAATGCTGATAACAAAGCAAAAATAACCAGTGTAGAGTTAGAGGATTTTACAGACCCCAATACATTAGAAACATCTTATGCTGAAGATGATGGCTCTCTGGAATTTAATATACAAATAGGAGACAAATTATATTTAGAAAATCCTGTAGTATCAGCTGCTGAACACCCTATAGTTGCAATATTCTTGTTTACATACTATGTCTAGACAAATTATTGTTGATGAATTACACAGACAAGCCAGACATAATTATAAGAGACTGCCAGTAGTCACAAAAGGCATAGATGATTTATGGCAGAGCGACTTGATTGAGATGGCAAGTGGACAGCTGAAAAACTTAGACAAGATCAACAAGGGCTACAAGTATCTACTCACTGTCATAGATACATTTTCAAAATTTGCCTGAGCTGTGCCACTCAAATCCAAGACTGGAAAATGTGTTACAGAAGCCTTCAGGACAATCATCAATCAGAGTGGAAGATCACCGCGCTATTTGCAAACAGATAATGGCAAAGAATTTTATAATTCTGTGTTCCAACAATTTATTAAAAGCCAGTCAATACAACATTACTCGAGTGATCTCAAGGCCACAATTGTAGAGAGATTCAACAAAACCCTAAAAAATCATATGTATAAACAATTCACACTTCAAGGTAATTATAAATGGCTTAATATTCTTCCAGAACTTCTACATAAATATAACAACTCGGTCCATTCCACAATCAACATGAAACCCTCTGAAGTAACTTCATCTGATGAGCAAAAATTGATCAGCACTGTTTATTATCCTAGATACCAGCCAACAACAAGAAAAGCCAAATACAAGATTGGTGATCAAGTAAGAATCAGCAAATATAAGCACTTATTCAAAAGAGGTTTTACAAGAAACTGGAGCACTGAATTATTTACAGTGGTTCAAGTTAAACCTGGGACCCTTAACATATATATAATAAAAGACCACCGAGGAGAAATTCTCAAAGGCAGGTTCTATGAAGAAGAACTCAACAAAACTAAACAGCCTGACACATATCTCATAGAAAAAAATCATTCGCAGAAAAGGCAACAAGTTATTTGTCAAATGGCTAGGACTTCCAGAACACAGCTGGATCGATGCAGACAAAGTGATAATATGAGCACCTGGGATGTTATAAAAAGGCTGCCAGAACCTGAACAGCAGATTAAGAGAAATGGCAAGTTGCTACCTGATAATATTAGATGTCTTATTGTTGGGCCATCGGCTTGTGGTAAAACTACACTAATGATTGATAATTTTTTATTGGCACCCAACTGGTTAGACTGGAAAAACAGGCACTTGTATGTCTTCTCTAAGTGCTTGGAACAATTAAAATATCAACAGCTGATGAAGCTATATGATGGATTGGATATAGCCACTTTTGAACCAGATGTTAAGCCACTCCATGAATGTCTCGATAATTCTGTTGTTGTGTTTGATGACATTATACTGGATAATCAAAACAAGGTTAGAAATTTTTTTACACAGGGCCGACACAAAAACATTGATTGCTTCTACCTGGCACAGACTTTTTCTAAAATTCCGAAGCAGCTGATCCGAGACAACAGCAATTTTATATGTGTGTTTCATCAAGACCATACCAACCTCAAACACATACATGATGAATATGTAGGTGGGGACTTGAGCTACAATGATTTTTCCAAGTTTTGCAGTGGGTGCTGGAACCAGGACAGTTATGGGTTTGTCACAATTGATATGACAAGAAAACCCAATAGTGGCAAATACAGAAATAAAATCAACAATTTTCTAGACATTGAAACATATATAAATAAACATGAAAAGGCCAATCATTGATGATCTTAAATTAAGAGATTATCTTGTAAAAAGATTTAAGGGATGGAAATCAGAGAACCGAGGTTTTTATGAGCAACACAAGCCCACAGAACAGCCTATTATTGATAATATTAGTGAATTAGGTAAAAATATTAAAACTGTTACAGAGCAAAATCAAAATTTGATCACAGAGCTTGTACCTGTAGCTGCTAGGAACATATTAGATTATCCAATCACCCCACTTTCTAGTATTCATACACCTAGTCCTGTTGGTCCTCGAAGAATTGAAGCTACTCAGGATCCTATTGAATTGGGTCTTCTTGCTCAAAAATATTTAAGCACACCTAAAGACAACAAAGATGAGGTCTTTGGCTTATATGCTGACACAGAGCGTGATGGTAGCATCATACATAGAATTGGCAATTTCAGAGTAACATTTATGGGAGATGATCTAATTGTATATTCAGAATCTCATCTTGGAGAAAAAGGTGCTTTTGTTAAATATCCTGGAACACCTGGATTGTGGGAACTGATGACTAGGAAAAGGCCTGGCAGCTATACAGATCAAGATTATGAGCATTACAAAGAAATATTAATAAAATCAGATGCTCTATACCAGAACAATGATCCCACACAAAAAAGAGTCAAGTCGAGCAGTGGAGCAAAATACAACAATTTAATCAAGCCCATATGGTCACAAATCAAGACAGGTAGTGGAATCAAACAATACAACACCCTGCCTAAAGAATTTGTGTGGGTTGATGATGTCAGGAAACTTGTAGATAGGTTGCTGGTGATAGCTGGAGAGGAAAATGCTGGCAACCACAATTTTTACAATGAAAAAGTTGGAATTATGGACATGATAAGCACCAAATTATCTAATTTTATAGTGAATGACACTATCTTATAAAAATTATTAATACTCTACCACCTAAATTTTGGAATATCTCTGAGGGTCGGGGGCTGGTTAATGACATTATAAACAAGCTGCCATTTGAACTACACATTCCAGGCTATCAGTATTGTGGTCCCGGTACAAAATTGGACCATAGATTAAACAGAGGGGACCCTGGTGTTAATCCCCTAGATGCTGCTTGCAGAGACCATGACATAGCATACAACACACATACTGATCTTGATAAGAGACATGTTGCAGACAAAAAATTAGAAGAGGCTGCATTTGGTAGATTTGTAAGCAAAGATGCTTCTTTAAGTGAAAGAATAGCAGCATTGGGGACCACCATAGCTATGAACACCAAACAAAAACTGGGGTGGGGGTTGTGAATATATATATAATAAACCTAGGATGAAGGCCAAGGGTGTTATGTATCAGATACCTTATGCAGGTCTTAAATCTCTTAAAACTATTGATAGTTTTTTAACCAAAAAGCAGCGCAAGAAAAAAAATTCTTGTATTGCCAAGGGCCATGGTATGAAATTGTTACTTAGTACTCCTCAATTAAAAAATTACAGCAATATAAAAAAAAATTGCATACAGGGGGCTTCATATTTACTATCCCGGCCATCTTAGCAGCACTTGGGGCTGTTGGGAGCTTGGCTGGGGGATCAGCTGCCATAGCAAAAACAGTAATAGATGCCAAAAAAAATAAGGCAGAATTAGATGAGCAGAGGCGCCATAACCTGGCCATGGAAACAAAAGGCAAAGGTGTTAAGAGAGCCATGAATAAGTTTAAAAAAAACAAGAGCCGCTTACAAACCAAGATATTGAAGCTTTAATCAAGCCACTGGGCATCAAAAATTTTAGAGGTGTGTACATGTCTGATTCTTTACCAGAACAACCACTCAACAAAGAGTGTGGCATAGTTAATTTGGATAAGTACAAAAATCAGGGCACTCACTGGATCTGTTATCTTAAATATTTAAAAAATAAGGCATTTGTGTTTGATTCATTTGGAGGTGTTCCACCTGAAAATTTAATAAAATATCTAAAATCCACTAATCTTTATTACAATAATGCCCGTGTTCAAAACTTCGAAGATGTTAATTGTGGACATTTGTGTTTATCTGTTCTTAGATATATGTCTCAAATAAATAAACCATCAATTGAAGATTTTCAAAAAGCCTTGTGGTTTTTAAAACATCATGGGGTATTCCATCTCACCAGCCAAAATTCAATATTGAAACTGAAATTACATGATGATATAGTGTATCCCAAAACAATAGCTCTCAGAGCATTTTATGGCATGTACTTGATCCCTAATATTACACACCACAACACAATTGCAGTAGGGGATCAAAAAATTGTCATCACTCCAGGGCAGTATAATCTGTCCACTTTAAATGCTCAATTACCCAGAGGTGTAGTTTTAAGTCAAAATTCTGTCACTCACAGAGTAGAGATTGCTTGATTGATTGATTGATTGAGTTAAAATTTCTGGGTGCGTCGGCACTTAAGGCCATTTCGCACCCTTCTATGTATACGGGGAAATGTCCCCTTATCTAAAATTCTGACTTAATTTTAAAAAAGGGGGGTAGATAGCCCCTTGGGAAAAACTAAAAGTGCAAGGTTGTAAAAAGACCTGCACGAGACAAACACAACACATTAAAAAGTCAGAATAAACTAAAAACCTCCTTACAGACAGTGGAAGAGTCCAGCTCTTCGCAAAAAACTAAATACATGTGATAAAATACTGCTGTCATCACCCAAGAGGGATGACAAACAGCCGGAAAGGTTAAAAGTCTGCCGGAGGTAAGCACGATCGACACATTCAACGAGAATGTGTCGGATGCTTAAAATAACATTACAGGTACGACACAACGGAGGGTCCTGCCCTTGCAGTAGGTGACCATGCGTGAGACGGCTGTGTCCTATACGCAGGCGGGTAAGAATAACGTCTTCTCGCCGAGAGGGACGAGACGAGGAACGCCAAACACCTATGGTGGGCTTAACAGCGTGAAGCTTGTTCCCCGTTTCCACATCCCACTCGGTCTGCCAAGTGTCATGAAGGCGAGAACGGAACACATTCTTCAGGTCGCTAGCTGGCAATAGGTGGACGAGAACGTCGGCATCTGCATCTGCAGACTTGGCGGCAGCATCAGCTGCTTCGTTCCCCTGGATGCCCACGTGGCTAGGGACCCAACAGAAGTGTACATCTGTGCTGGCAGATAAGGACACAAGCCGTCTGAATATGCGTTGCGCTACTGGATGCCGGGAATACGGCGAATCCAGAGACTGCAACACGCTGGTCGAATCACAGCACACAAGGACTTTCTTCAGACCATTGACGTCTGCAAAGTCCAGTGCCTTTAGAATGGCGTACAACTCTGCCGTATAGATGGAACAGGCAGGATGTAGCGCGAAACTGGAGCTTTGAGAGTCTAGGACGAAGGCGCAACCAACTGATTCGAATGTCTTGGACCCATCCGTGTAAAACACATTAAAATTGGGGTGCTTCACACGAAGTTCTAAAAACCGTTGCTGCTTTACAACCATTGGTGTCTCTGACTTTGAAAGAGCAGTCAGAGAAAAATCGATAAAAGGTGCAGGAAACTCCCAGGTAGGGAGAGGCGAAATGAGTGGAGAGACGCCAGGAAGATCACTGTCAACACCAAGTCTGACAGGATCTCGTCTGCACGAACACCAAATGGTCTAGTGACACTAGGGTGGAGCCGATACCTTGCCAGCCTACCCTCGTCTGAGATGGTGTGGAATGAAGGATGTGAAGGCATCGAGCGAAGATGGAGGAAGTAGTTAACTACCAGCCGCTGTCTTCGCAGAGACAGCGACGGCTCAGATGCCTCTACATACAAACTGGCGACTGGACTGGTCCGAAAGACACCAGTGCACACACGTATACCAGCATGGTGGACAGTGTCTAGGATGCGAAGTCTAGATAGGCGAGCAGAAGAATACACAACACATCCATAATCTAGCTTCGACCTGATGAGTGCACGGTATAGGCGAAGCAATACCGTCCTATCAGCACCCCAAGAAGTATGAGATAAAAAGCGTAAAAGATTGAGAACTCGAAGACAAGAGAACTTTAACTGGCGAAGGTGAGGTAGCCATGTTAATTTCTTATCGAAAATGAGGCCCAGGAAGCGGACCTCATTCACGAAGCACAGGGGAGACTTCCCCATGTACAGGTCAGGATCGAAATGACATGTACGCTGACGACAAAAGTGAACACACACGGATTTCTCGGATGAGAAGGTGAAAGCTGTTTGGGAGGACCACTCAACCAAACGGTTTATCGTCAGTTGGAGTTGACGAGAAGCTGACGCGAGATTCCGTGAGCGACAAAAGATCGTGAGGTCGTCTACATAGAGGAGGCCATGTACAGGGGAAAGAATGTTTGCCATAACACTGTTTACTGCTATGGCAAACAGAGTCACACTAAGTACGCTGCCCTGCGGGACACCGTTCTCTTGTTCGTGAAGATCCGAAAAGGAGTTCCCAACTCGTACGCGGAAAAAGCGAACTGATAAAAAATTTTCAATAAAGTACGCCATATGGCCACGCACGCCCCAAGAATGGAGCTGCTTTAGGATGCCAAAGCGCCACGTTGTGTCATATGCCTTTTGGAGGTCAAAGAAAACTGCAACTAAATGTTCCTTGTTGAGGAATGCATCCTGAATATGTGTTTCCAGCTGAACCAGATGGTCCAGTGTGGAACGGTTGGAGCGAAAACCACATTGAAAATTACTTATCAATGAGTTTTCCTCCAAAAACCAGGTGAGACGTTTTGAAAGTCGTTGATTTTGTTTCTGTATTTTCCGTCGTTGGGTTTCCTCGTCACGTCGATCGTCGCGAATCCGAAATCGTCCCTGTTCCAGCAAGAAGAGCAACGTTTTGAAAATTGATTGATCAACAGGCCGTTGAGTTTAGATAACATGGAAGGTAGAAATTCATGATCTGCCTTGCGGTGTACAGTCTCCATTGTTTGCTTTCGGAAACCAAAGAGATTCATTGTCCTTGCTAGTTCTTTATTGTGTATGTGATAATTTGAGACAGTCAAAGTTTTTTTTATTTTAGTTATAGTTATTTAAGTTTATTTTTTTTTCAATTGCATTGCCTACAATTTTTACTATTTTCTAAACGATAGTGTCCCCAAGGCAACGTGTGGATTCCACAAGACAAAATACATCTTTTATCGTCGTGCGGATCTAATACTACCTTCCTAACTTCGTTTGTTGTAATCACGTGGTCTACACTTTGGATTCTTTGTTCTATACTTAGTATCGTCGATTGTGAGTAAAGGCAATCGATGTAATCGTGGAAGGTGAGTTTGTTCTCCACCGTATTCTTGCCCACACCTTTTGCTTTCTTCGTGACGCTACTCTCTGTTCTCATGGCATACATCTTCGAACGCAAACCCGCGAACTCGACAATAATATCACCGTTACATTCATCTTTCAGTTTACCTAGGACTTTTTTGTTACGAGATGGAATCCCAAATCTGTTGGGTTGAGGATACGCAGAAGTATCGAAATACTCAAGCATGGAAGGATTTTTTATGTCTTCGTATAGGTTAGGTGTTTGTATGCTGTAAATGAAGCTGTCGGTGTCCGTGTACAAAAATGATATTTTATCATTGTAGAAGGGTTTCATCACGTCGTAATGAAATTCGAACATGTAAAGTTTCGACAAGTCGAGAACCGTTGCGCCAACGTAAATTGGTTTTCTGAATTTCATCAATTTTATATCTAGATTGAAAAGTGCCAAATTCTCGTTGTAAATTTTTCTCGACTTGAATCTAGGATCGGCTATCCACTTCCGACATTTATTCTTATCGGAAATTAATTTCACGTCTACGTGCTTTCTAACATTCTCCATGGTCTTTCCGTACACCGCATTGTTCATTAATTTAAAAAAGTCCTTGTCTAAATCGGAAGTGGCAGCTGTTCTATGTTGTGTGTTAGTTTCTATGTAAGGTCTTAACTACGTGGAATGTTTAAACTTTATTATTCTTCTAACATTTACTATCTGAACACCCTTCCCAATCAAAAACCGGAGATTCTTGTAGTGGACGACGTATCTCTGTTTAGGGTCCAATGTTAACAAAAGCTTGTCTTGAACCGAGTCGGGTGGACATTTGATTTCGGGAGTCGGAGGCAAATCCGAAAACGTGTCGTGCAGGTGGTCGGAGAATTGGAGATCTACCTCTGCGAAGAAACCACACTCGCTATCGTCGAAATGAATAATATCTATCGAAGTGGGATCTAACCATTCGAATCCCCCGTAAGGAAGTTTTTGAACCATGGCATGTCCGTAGAGATTATTAACGTCAGCGTAGAAGATGTAATTCGATGCTCGATTTGAATCGTAATCTTCTTTCATGTGTACGTTATTAGCTTTCGCATGTCTCTGTACGCATTGCACCATTCCACCTCGTATCCCTCTTTCGATAAATAGCAACATGTCAACGTCCGATATCAGTTCCAGCTTGACCTTTGTCTGGAATAACATTGCCGACCACGCTAATCCCGGTAGACTGTAGAAATACGCTGGATCTAATTTATAAATATTCGTTGCCGTTTTCCTGAACGCTTGAAAAACATCCGCGAGTATCGTCACGTCCAGTTTTAAGTATGCGTCGTGGTAGTCTCCGAGTGTCGTACATTCTAATTTTTCCCACATGAGTTGCGCGTGTTGGTATTCTTCTTCCGCGATTCCTTTCTCTCTGAGTCTGCTGTAAAATTCTCTTGGAAGTGGAAGAGCGTCGTCGTTAAATTTAGAACCATCACTAACATATTCGTAAGGATAAATCCCTTTACGTCTAACGAGTTCTATGTCTACGTTGGGAAAACTAGCTCTAGTTATTTTAAATTGATCGTCGGTGAGTTTGTTCGCTAAAGCATCCAGACTTGCAGAGAGAAATCTATACGAATCCAGGAAGCGCATCTCGATTGTATTTTTCGTTCCCGGAATCAACACTTGCTTGCTGAGACTAATATAGCGTTCTTCATTCTCGGCCAAGACACCTATACGTTTCGGATCGTAGCCAAGATGTCTCACCAGGTGGTGAAAATCATATCCGCTTCCGTTGTGAAAGAATATGGGGATGAATTTAGGTTTCTGGGTTTTAAGATTGCACGTGTTGCAAATTCCACCTATGTAGTTTCCGCTGAAATGATCGTGGTGGAATATTTTTTTGTTCTCATCAGTGAAACTTTGATCACATACCGGACACACCTCAGTGGAATTGTAATTTTGAAGTTCATTTTCAGTTAAAGGTGTCATCGGTTTTGATGTAAGCAGTACGCTACCAATTACCTCAACCTCCTCCACCATTTTTTCCAGGAAGTGTTCGATTACATTTGGCCCGCGGTATATATATGCTTCATTTATTTTATCACGTCGCACAACAACATAGCCGAAACTATTGGGTTGATGAAGCTGGTACGGCGTTGTGGAGGAAATTTCAGGATCCGGTTAGCAGTAGGAGAGTGGTTTGAGGAACGCCTCGAAATCTGCGACGATGATTGCAGGATGTTCCAACAATGCCTTGTGCATTTTGAATTCTTCGACTTCGTTCGTTTCGGGCATCAACATTCTAGCCGGCCTGTTGTCGCCGCAATATATTTTATGTTCGGCAAGTTTCTCGATAGCAATTTGACGTCCGGTGTAATTTTGATAATCGAGTTGTTTTCGATCGTCGAACGTGGTTAGGCATCTCGGGCAAACTTCGATGCAATGTTCATACTTGGTAGTTTGACTTTTGACCAAACGTGATAGAGAACGAATTAGCGTGTAGTGATGAACATCCTCGTTGGAAATAAGAAGAAGATTTATTACACGAGCATCGTCATCGTCGATATCGCTTATTCTGACTGGATGCACGACATGTTTATCTGACGTGAAGGAATATACATTAATAGCGATGCGTTTTCCTGCACGATTTTCGAACTTTGTTATATCCGACAATATCACCAGGTATTCAATGTCAGACATTACACTTTCAAACTCGGACTCGTATTGCTTGTAATGAGAAACCCGTTCTGGATTATTTGACCAATAAACAGAATGCAGTGCAGCCAATATACACAAAAAAAAACACTTGTTATCGCTGTTCTGTATATTTAACACAGCCCTCTTGTGTTGAATATTCGGTGGAAGAGGAACGTAGCTGGATGCGCAAAAAAGCGAGAATCGGTTCACGTAAACGGTTAGCGTGTGAGGACTTCCACACAGAGTCCATCCCGACCCTTTAGCCTCGAAATCGTCGTGTTTCTTAACCAGCTCTTTGGAAACTTTATAATAAAAATTGTCCAAATTTTCGACGTCAGCAAAATAAAATATCTGGTTTTTTGTACGATGATAAAAAATACTCGTTGTGCCATCAACTTTCTCGTATTCAGAAAACAGAACAACATATACTTTTATGGAATTATTTTCAAGTTTATTTTTTAGAATATTTAGTACAGATGTTTTCGTTTCATGCAAAAAACTAAGAATATCACGGCCTGGTTCCGAAGTAAAATAGAAATCCTGGAGTTGGTCGTTGAATGCAGATCTAATCGGTTTGCGTTCATCCGATAATTTAACTTGTTTGGAAGTGGAAGCTTCCGTTTCTGGATTATCGATTTTCCTTTTCAATGTTCCTTGTTCGATCGATGGTTTGCAAATTTTGAGGTGTTTACTTAAATTTGCAATGCTGATCATCTTTCCACATCGAGCACAAAACTTAGAAGGTAACAAACGATTAATTCTCGAGCCTGTTTCGCTACATCTTGCCCTGTGCTTGCTAATATTAGTTTTAGATATTAATTTTTCGCAAGTAACACATTCAGTTTTATCATTTTTTCGATTGAAACTGGTGGTGGATGCCATTATGCTTTCTCCAAAAAATCACAGAAATCAAAAAATATCTAGCGATACAATTTTCAGGTATGTTATTTTATATAGAATTTCTTGGAGTGATTACAAAACTTAAAAATTCAATCTACTGTAAATAGAATTTCGGGTATGTTATTTATATATAATTTCTTGTGTGCGAATACAAAAACTCAAGAATTCAATCTACTGTAAATACAATTTTCAGGTATGTTATTTTATATAGAATTTCTTGAGGTGATTACAAAACTAAAAAAAAAATCAATCTACTGCGAATATAATTTTCAGGTATGTTATTTTATATAGAATTTTCTCAGGGGCGAATACAAAACTCAAAAATCCAAGACAGTTCAGTTTTAACGTGTTCATATTTGAAAAAAATGCAAAAATACGCCTTGGAGATTTCAACCAATCCACTTTACTAGATTGGCGAAACTCTTAACTATTGTTATTTGGAACCTTTAACCTTTTTTTGGTGACGTAGAGTACGCGTAGAGAGGTTGGGTTTAGTGTGTCGATCGAGTCTCGGTGTCCTCTGTCCTCCCATACCAAAATAAACACGTCACAATACAGAAATAATAAGAGGCGTGTGTGTGGCAGAGAGATCACATCGTTCCGAGAGGTTTACAAAAATCACAATATATAAACATTTGACCGGGACTTGGAAAATTACGATAAGGTGCGTTCATCCTTCAAGGATGAGAAAATGCATTATTTACTCATCACGCTGTGTCAGCACAATAAATAAAAGCGCTGAACATGGAGAGAAAGTAGGAGTTTTTGAGGTTTTGGTGAACCTCAATTAATAAAAATAAGTTTTTTGAGGTTTTGGCAAGTTCCAAATAATCAAAATGAGTTTTTGATGTTTTGGTGTTGTTTTCTACGCTGTGAAACATCGTCAGCGCAATAAATGAGGCGCGGAACGTGGAGAGAAAATAAGTGTGTGTGTGTGTGGCACATCGTTCCCGAGAGGTAGGTTTACAAAGATCACGATCTACAAACATTTGACCGGGACTTGGAAAATTACAATAAGGTGCATTCAACCTTCAAGGATGAGAAACTGCATTATTTACTCATCACGCTGTGTCAGCACAATAAATAAAAGCGCTGAACATGGAGAAAAAATAGGAGTTTTTGAGGTTTTGGTGAACCTCAATTAATAAAAATAAGTTTTTTGAGGTTTTGGCGAGTTCCAAATAATCAAAATGAGTTTTTGATGTTTTGGTGTTGTTTTCTACGCTGTAAAACATCGTCAGCGCAATAAATAAGGCGCGGAACGTGGAGAGAAAATAAGTGTGTGTGTGTGTGGCGAGCTCCACCGAGCCTCACTGAGCCCCACTTCCGGTTTGTGAACTCTCAAGCAAGATTGCCAGCTCCTTGCTTTATGCTAGGTTAGACCAAAAAAACCTTGGTGATTTTTTTCGGGTGAGGAGCTGGCAACACTGCTCCTCACTTCAGCTCCTCACAAGAGGTTTGTGAACCGGCTTAATTGCACTACTAGTTATCTTGGAAACGGTGAGACTTAGGAAAAATCTGTTTGCGGATTCGTCATGTACGCCTATATGTAAGTAAAATATGAATAGAACCTATTCTCGGAAATCCAAAATGGCGACCAGAAGTGGGGTTATCTTGGAAACAGCAAGACTTAGAAAAAATCTGTTTGCGGATTCGTCATGTACGCCTATATGTAAGTAAAATATGAATAGAACCTATTCTCGGAAATCCAAAATGGCGACCGGAAGTGGGGTTATCTTGGAAACAGCAAGACTTAGAAAAAATCTGTTTGCAGATTCGTCATGTACGCCTATATGTAAGTAAAATATGAATAGAACCTATTCTCGGAAATCCAAAATGGCGACCGGAAGTGGGGTTATCTTGGAAGCGGTAAGACTTAGGAATAAACTGTTTGCGGGTTCGTCATGTACGCCTATACGTGAGAAAAAATATGGATAGAACCTATGCTCGGAAATCCAAAATAGCGACCGGAATTGGGGTTATCTTGGAAACAGTAAAACTTAGGAAAAATCTGTTTGCAGATTTATCATGTACATCTATACGTAAGAAAAAATATGGATAGAACCTATGCTCGGAAATCCAAAATAGCAACCGGAATTGGGGTTATCTTGGAAACAGTAAAACTTAGGAAAAATCTGTTTGCAGATTCATCATGTACATCTATACGTAAGAAAAAATATGAATAGAACCTATGCTTGTGTGTGCTCGTACCAAGTATGAGTGGAAAAAAAAGAGAAAAATAGGAAATTTTACAAAAACATCGCTAAACGCTAAAACATCGACAAAAATTTGTCAAAATATGTCAAAAACTGATTTTCAATTGATAAAAAAAAAGCTACAAAAACACTCGTACCAAGTATGACTTTGAAACGCTCAATATACACTACTGTTTTACTATCAACACAAATAAAATTATATATAAATAACTTACGTGAGTGAGTAGGAATAGTTCAAAACGATGTTTCGGAAGTCTGTACTACTTCCTTCATCATGTAAATAAAAAGATAAAAAACTTTAGGTGCCAAACATGGTACCGCATTGTCAAATCGTAAGTTGAGGATTCAGGATGAGGATAGAAAAGGAAAAAAAAACTTCAGGCATAAAGAACTCTAATGAAAATCTTAACTGGTTAAAAATTCCCTATGTTAAAAACAAAAACCACACAACTAAAACAGTAAAAAACGACAACCTATTACAGCCCCCTAGTGACTTCCGTCAGTGTTGGGTAGAACACTTGGACTGTGAGCACTCCGATGCTATCGTTACGTATCCCTCATTTTCATTTTCGAGTTACGTGTAGCTAGGCAGCCTGGCAGGAAGTATAGGAAAGTGTTAACTTCAGCACCAACTCAGCGAAAAGCATTCGCCAATATTTGCAAAGGAAAATTGATGAGAGAGAAAAAGGGGAGGAGTTTTGATTAGGAGGAATGCAAGTTGGATCTGGCTCGAGAGAGAGAGGGGAGTTGGTCTTGAGTTTTGGAAGAGAACAGGAGAGTGGTTCAGGAGTAAGAAGAAGGGAGTTTTGAGTATTGGAGAGAGGAGAGTGAGTTTGATTTTGAAGGAGATTGAGGCTGGATGCGGACTTTCAGAAACTTGTTTGGAAGTGGAGTGCAGCGAAGCTGAGTAAGAATTTGAGAGGCGAACTTCAGCAAGCAAGTGACAGTTACTATAGAAACTCTTCGGTCCACGATTCTAAAGAGAGACAGGTAATATGCTTTTCTAATGCCATCCTATGCCAATGCAGACTTAAGGTCATAGTAACCCAAATCATGAGAGTTGCCATTTTATAAAGGGTTCTGTAAATTTAAGTTTATTCAGGTACCTCCTGCAGTTAGCAGATGCAGCCAAGCGAGAGCTTACGAGCTACCGCTAACCCCCAATAGAATAATTACTCTAATCTAAAAGGCTCCAGGTTTGATCACCGAATCTTCCTTCTGTTCACCTGTGTCTCAATACGTGGTGCAGGTGCGGAATTTCATCAATTTCTATACAAAATGTGATGAAAATTAACGTCATTTAGCCCCCCTCCCTAACCCAACGATTTGGCTTTTCTTTTGACACAAAGGGATGTGATGAAAATGTGTGAAATAACAGTCAACAGCGAACCCCTTTAACAACAGGAGATTCATCCTTTCTTCCAAATTAGAGTAATTAGTGCACTATCAACGGTAACTAATGTTATTTCAAATTGCACGTATTGGAGCTATCTAAACTTACATTGATGAACGTGAAAGTCTTATATAGAAATTGGCAGCGACGATACGAATGTTAATTATGTAAGATGTTGAAATTTGAGTCACTTCCCACCCTGATAGGCTAATCACCGCCGCAGTCAAGCGCAATACAATGCGAAGGAAAAGAAAATAGAATGTTTTCTTCCATAGCCGCGGGCGATCTGGGTACAGCCCAGCGCCCTAGCTTCGTCGCGGTTGTCCGCGTCGGGCTGGCACTATTGTATCGGGAGAGTCCGTCATCCCGCATCGCGGAAGGTGTTGTCGGACTTTAGGGAGGCCCATTTTGCCAAAAATGCGGCCGGCCCAGGGACGTCCTTGGACGTTTCCCTATCGCTTCGCTCCTGGTAGACCTGTGGTTCGTTCGCGGACCCGGTACCCTGGCTATGACAGATCTCCCATCTGGAAACTTTTCATCATTTCCAGGATTTAATCTACTTTTGAAAAGTGCAAATTCAAATTTGATGATCCTTTGACGCAAAATTTAGATTGAATTTTTTACATGACTTTTGTACGTGATTTATGTGATAAGTGATATAACAGTGCAGTAAGCTACAGACATTATGTGAACGACTTTTTTTTACATTTTATGTTCGCGATAATTTTGCTCAGATCATGTTTCAGTTTTACCATTCACGTATTTTAATTAATTATTCCCTTAACTAAAAGTGAATAGTAAGATTATTGCTAAGGAGGAAAATAATTTAGTCTTGACTCCGACTCATTTGTACTATGTATTCACTGAGTCCAGCAGCGAGTATGCTGAGTCATTTTTTTTTTTGTTTATTAATTAAAGATCTTTAAAGTTAAAATTTATTTTCGTTCAAAACTGACCGTAACTTGTCGATGATCAAAAATGCATGAGCTATAAACTGTTCAGATTATTGCCAAGAGGATTTTAATTTTAAATAAATGTAGTTTTGGGAACGAACAAGGTTCCGCGGTCGACTCATTTATATTCGTAATGACACAATGCTCCTAGCTCCTCAAAGAAGGATGCTTAGCTTCAGGAGATAGTCGAGGAATTCACGAGTCAGTCGTTTTGCCTTACGTTGCCTTAATTAAGGACTAAATTGTTTTATTAAACTATGTGTTGACATGTGAAGAAATGAAACGCTTATTATACTTCTGGCAATGAAGCAGCATTTATGTCCGCTACTGTACGCCGGTCGTACGTAGTTAGAGTGACGCTACCATTAGTTCAGAGTATAAACCGCTCGATTAATTAGTGGATTCTGGTTTAGAAATAAAAGGTGCTTTAGTTATATGCATAAATAGGTCGAGAAATGAATAATGGTGAATAAAGCGCATATATAGATAAATAAAGCAGTCTGCTAGGGCAGAGTGTAAGATGTTTTAAGCCAATGAAAAGGCTTTACTGAGATGAATCAGTACGTACACATATTATAAATATATATTTCTGTTTCAAGCACCCAAAAGTTAGGCAAAGCCAACTTATAATGATTTAACTGGACACAATTAAGAGAGCACGGCGCGGATGTTTCTCACATGTTTGCGAGATCTTTTTTTTGTTGTTGATATTTTTTCCCCCTCTCTGAGCTATTGCTTTGATGGACAGTTGAATATTCCTCATACGCATTCATTTTATAGCTCATGACAAATTTTAATACCTTAAATTTCATGTGTATTTATATTATATCTGCTGTTGAAACTTTAAGCCCAATTATGATATTTATATTTCGAGTTACGGCATTCATCAATATCAACGTTCCTTAGCGTTAATTAACAGATTTGATTTCCCGTGCTTACCTAATCACCACTTACTCACTAAATCACAGATAGAAGTTACAGATTGTTTAAATTAAGATAAAATTCATTATCAATTTTCATTAAATAATGTTAAAGTTTTGCGAATTTGTACCTATATTTAGAATTAATAAAGCAGAATCTTGTACGCCTTCCCCCTTAAGACCTCACCGTGTTTACATTCAGTCAGACCCTAAACAAGCGGAGAATACGTAGGAATTTGAGCAACCACTAATGATGAGAACGCGTTTTAGCAGTCACAGAGGTTTTGTAACATCATCTCTGTCCATCACAAGGACACGAATAACAGGCAACAGCTATTTGGGCGATTTTACGAAAAGTATTTATTTTATATGTGAATATTTATTGGTTATTAAACACATGGATGTACTTTACTCAATTTATTTGCCAATTATGCACACTAGTTAGACGGAAGAGTGTGACGTTCACAGGGCGACGTTAGAAGTTTATGCAATGCGCATTTATACAGGGAGATTTATCAAGTAGAATGAAGAAATGGTGAAAAATACGAAATAATATGTAAATGCGCTCAGTGAATACCATTTTCTCCAGTTACCCAGGGATCCCAAATAACTGGTGAAAGTACCTTCTGCTATCGGCAGAATGGCGATAATGTCCAGTCTGAATAAATACTTTAGTAAATGTTACGTATATATAAATATGCAAAGCATATTTTAATAGAGACCCGTGAACAAAATGTTTTCTTGACCCTTCGTGTGATATAAAACTAGTAATGGCTGAACTATATTCACATAATTAAGGCTTTATATTTTTTTCCCTTCTTGCCCACCCACCCTACATATATTTAGTTCCAAAGAGAATAGTTGTAATTTGCATTAATATAAAAGAATAGGAAACGCATAGCTACGATATAATTTTAAATATGTCAATATAGAGCTCATATCACGCCTAATTAAAGAGAATTCAGCGCACAAAGTGGTCCAAAAAGGATTGCAACCTTTTTCACTTTGCATAGTTTGTTAGTAAATATAATATTATATCTTATTTTCCCGTCAGTTCAGGCGTTATCATTTTCGGAAATATTTTTCGCAGCGTTTCAGTATCCGTATGTACTTTGCATAAGGTATTAATAATAGCGATGTTTGCCATATATTTTCTTAATACGATTATTTTATTGTGTTCTCGTTTCCCGTGCTCCAAGCCTGTAAAAGAAAAGTTTGAAATACAAGATTAGCATAGGACTGAATGACCCAGCAGATAACGATTTCATTTCATACGGAATCATTGTTATGATCAAGTTGCTTAGAACTTGAACAAGATACATTCACAAATATGTAGTCACGTTTGTTACGTAACGACACGCGCTTTGATCTTTGGCGCATGTATGTTGCGCATCCACTATTTCTTTCTGTCCAGAGCGCCGCGATGAATCCGAGCTGCAAATCAAGAATTTACACCCCCCCCCCTTTTCCTTTTCACCTCCAGATTTCAAGTGAAGCTTCGTACCATACCGGCGACTCACTTTTCTTGGAAGATAATTTCCTCCATTCCCTTTTACCGGCGTCAGTTAATTCTAGCAAACTCCGAAGGCTGCGATTCAGCGTTCCCATACACCTAGTAACCTTGGACAGTTCCGGCCGAACGATGAAAATTGATACAATGACAGGATTGCAGTATGACAATGCACAATGGCTAACTCCGCTCCTTTTCCAAGGAACTGACTCTGAGCAACGTATACATCTCCCGTTACCTTTTCCTGACTTCGCATAATCTGTTGCCTAGCGGCGACTGTATTGCTCTCGCAGCCGGGCAAGATCGAACCATGTTCCAGCATGCTTAGCTTTTATAATTTCCCCACCCCAGAATTTTCCCCCTAGAGTTATTCTCACGTCATGACTTTCTTGCACTTCGGATAATAACTCGATCCAGCGTTCGACGTCAAAACATCAATTCCAAGTTGGCACTTCGAAATCTTCATACATCTAAGACAAAAATTCAGTACTAATAATGGTGAACTGTTGGAGTTCTTTAAATAAAGCATTCAGATATAGCCTATAATGTAGTATGGATATGACAAGTATCTTGACAATTTATTTTTGCTGATGAGATTGTTCATATTCGTCAATAAATGGACACGACAAATGGGATGAGGCATGTTCAATTACCTTTTCTAATTGTTTACTTATTTCTCTTCGACTAGTACCTACGTCATTATTGCGTCACTTCAATTCATTTTACGTCACCAACATAATTAACATTTGAAGACAAAATTCAAAAATTTGGTTCCGCTCATTTACTTTTGTTTATTATCACCTCTGTAGATTTAGAGGCAATTATTGCAATTTTGTTAGCCTTCAATCAATATTTTCACCACGTTTACACTCCCGTAATGGTAAAATAATGTCTCACATCGTGAACCTTCACATCTTTAGCATATCAGTTATTTAAAAATTGATTTACATTCTTTAATGCTTTTCATTATTAGTTATTATATTTTATTTGACATTAGGCCCCATATTTAGTGATTTTGTACTTTTATTTGAATGGCATACTCTGGGTTATTGTGATTTTAAAGACTGTATTTGAAACCTTTCCCTGTTCCTTTTTTTAATTGACCACCTCATTCCTATCCTCACCTAATAATGTCTCGTATCTCCATGACGTCTACATCGCATAGCAGAGATTTCCTGAGACGCCTTCAACATTGGAATTCTAATTCAACAAAGGCTGTGTCCAATGCATTGCTATCCCCTATAATGATTGATTTGTTGTTTTAAGTCCACTTTATGCACAGTAAGGCTAATTGGGACTGGACCTACAGTTTAAAGTGGGATCCGAACCACTTGTGCCTCCACCGGGTATCGAACCCGGGACCCCTTGATTACAAGGCGACGACGCTACCACTGCGCCCCCCTATAATGAGGATGTCGTCAACATATCCGCCGTAATACATTAAGCCTACCACCACTTGACCGGCATAAGTTAAAACCTGCAATCTACGGTTACTTTCGCCGCCTTTTATTAGTAAAAAAACGTTTATGTGCACACAAAAATAGTGAAAGAACAAGTCAACTCCAAACTTGACGAAAAAATTTAGCTGCTGTTGTGGAATGTCGTGGTGGGTGCTATATCCACTTGCACGAAGCTTTCAGGCTGTTTCACAGTAAGGTAACAGACGTACATACTTTATTTCACAATAACACATCTTCGCGAGCTAAAAATAGTGAAAACCATTAACATTTAACATAATATTTATAAACCATGCATGCCATTTACATTCTTGAGGGAGTACAGATTGTTAAGGGTACCTAGTATTTCTATTTTGGGTGCAACTACGGGCACAATGTGGTGAGACTAGACATATCTTTCACATATTTTCAATGTATGCATGTCAAATTACTCTCACTAATTTGGGAAAATAAACAAGTCAATAACAGTTAATCAAACTACCTAACCTGTTCACTATAGAAGTTTCTGATTATTTTATACACACATATGGAATACCTAACTGTGCTCCCTAACATGCAGTGCAAAGGATGCAAGAAAATATTTGTGTCATAAAATAAATGTCCACAGTGACAATAGCACCAAAGTTTGGTTCATTACCTGGTGAATGAAGGTAGTCACTGATTTCATTGCATTACTACAGTATATATGATTAAACAAAAAATATATGATTTAACATATACATATTTGAACAAGCATAATTGTGCAATCATGAATATTTCTCTTCTATTTTCCATTCCAAAGGTATGCACATAAGAGGCTGTATCCCTTCACATAATTTTTATTTGACAAATTAATACAGGTCCAAACTCTGATTTTGTAATTTCGATATTCTCATAATACACACATGCATTTACATAAATCATATTCTACATGTGCCTATAAGCAAATACTGAACAGGTTTTCTGATGACAACAATTTTACCATCCTGCTCGTGTGTACTTATGAGATTAGTTTAGACAGGTAAGGATAGGTCCTATAGTAACATTAACTAATTGTATATTTTTTTTAAGTATGTAGCAATTGTTTAGATTTGAATAATACTGAAAAACGTTTACAATCACATTTATTTTCATGTTATTAACTTCAGAAATGACTATTTTCTGCATTTCAAAATGCATGAGATATGGACATTTTAATAATCTGATATGTGTATTGGGGTTATTAACTTCAGAAATGAATATTTTCTGCATTTCAAAATGCATGAGATATGGACATTTTAATAATCAGGTATGTGTATTGGGTTAATTTGTGGTTAGGCATTAATTTATGTGGAATGAATTTTCTTTACAACTTTCCATGTTCTTATTTTAAATTGCGAGATCAGTCTTAAGGATATTTTGTTGTTATTTTTTCAGGTAGCGTAGGTCCAAAAAAGGAGTTCTTGACTTTGTGGCTAGATGGGCAGGAAGTATTTATGATAATTCGATATTCCAAAGGACAAGTTGCACTTCTTCATGGCAAGGGATATTCAGCTCAGCTCGACCATACCTCTACAGTCCATTTCAAGACCCACCAACTGATCCTGAAAGAGGTACAACTATGCCCATGCTCAGCAGAAGAATGTTGTGGAGAGTACCTTTGTTATATGGAAGCAACGTTTTCCACGCTTGTCCAGAAAACTTGGAAACAGTTCAAGATATTGTTATTGCATGTGCAGTTCTCCACAATATTGGTATCATATACAGTAGCGATGTTGACATTTTCAAAGAAACCTCAGATAACATGTTTGTAGAAATAGAGTTGATTGAGTTAAAATTTATGGGTGCGTCGGCACTTAAGGCCATTTCGCACCCTTCTGTATATACGGGGAAATGTCCCCTTATCTAAAATTCTGACTGAGATTTAAAAAAGGGGGTGTAGATAGCCCCTTGGGAAAGAACTAAAAGTGCAAGGTTGTAAAGAGACCTGCACGAGACAAACACGACACATTAAAAAGTCAGAACAAACTAAAAACCTCCTTACAGACGGTGGAAGAGTCCAGCTCTTCGCAAAAAAACTAAAAACACGTGATAAAATACTGCTGTCATCACCCAAGAGGGATGACAAACAGCCGGAAAAGTTAAAAGTCTGCCGGAGGTAAGCAAGATCGACACATTCAACGAGAATGTGTCGAATGCTTAATAAAACATTACAAGCACGACACAACGGTGGGTCCAGCCCTTGAAGTAGGTGACCATGCGTGAGACGGCTGTGTCCTATATGCATGCGGGTAAGGATAACTTCTTCTCGCCGAGAGGAACGAGACGAGGAACGCCAAGCACCTATGGTGGGCCAAACAGCGTGAAGCTTGTTCCCCGTTTCCGTATCCCACTCGGCCTGCCAAGTGTCAAGAAGGCGACAACGGAACACGTTCTGCAGGTCGCTAGCTGGCAAAAGGTGGACGAGAACGTCGCCATCTGCATGAGCAAACTTGGCGCCAGCATCAGCTGCTTCGTTCCCCTGGATGCCCACGTGGCTAGGGACCCAACAGAAGTGTACATCCGCACTGGCAGATAAGGACACAAGCCGTCTGAATATGCGTTGCGCTAACGAATGCCGGGAATACGGCGAATCCAGAGACTGCAACACGCTGGTCGAATCGCAGCACACAAGGACTTTCTTCAGCCCATTGACGTCTGCAAAGTCCAGTGCCTTTAGAATGGCGTACAACTCTGCCGTAAAGATGGAACAGGCAGGATGTAGCGAGAAACTGAAACTTTGAGAGTCTAGGACGAAAGCGCAACCAACTGATTCGACTGTCTTGGACCCATCCGTGTAAAACACATTAAAATTGGGGTGCTTCGCACGAAGCTCTAAAAACCGTTGCTGGTATACAACCATTGGTGTTTCTGCCTTTGGAAGGGCAGTCAGGGAAAAATCGATAGAAGGTGCAGGAAACTCCCAGGTAGGAAGAGGCGAAATGAGTGGAGAGACGCCAGGAAGATCACTGTCAACACCAAGTGCTGACAGGATCTCGTCTGCACGAACACCAAATGGTCTAGTGACACTAGGGTGGAGCCGATACCTTGCCAGCCTACCCTCGTCTGAGATGGTGTGGAATGAAGGATGTGAAGGCATCGAGCGAAGATGGAGGAAGTAGTTAACTACCAGCCGCTGTCTTCGCAGAGACAGCGACGGCTCAGATGCCTCTACATACAAACTGGCGACTGGACTGGTCCGAAAGGCACCAGTGCACACAAGTATACCAGCATGGTGGACGGTGTCTAGGATGCGAAGTCTAGATGGGCGGGCAGAAGAATACACAACACATCCATAATCTAGCTTCGACCTGATGAGTGCACGGTATAGGCGAAGCAATACCGTCCTATCAGCACCCCAAGAAGTATGAGATAAAACGCGTAGAAGGTTGAGAACTCGAAGACAAGAGAATTTTAACTGGCGAAGGTGAGGGAGCCATGTTAATTTCTTATCGAAAATGAGGCCCAGGAAGCGGACCTCATTCACGAAGCACAGGGCAGATTTCCCCATGTACAGGTCAGGATCGAAATGACATGTACGTTGACGACAAAAGTGAACACACACGGATTTCTCGGATGAGAAGGTGAAACCTGTTTGGGAGGACCACTCAACCAAACGGTTTATCGTCAGTTGGAGTTGACGAGAAGCTGACGCGAGATTCCGTGAGCGACAAAAGATCGTGAGGTCATCTACATACAGTAGACCATGTACAATGCTTGCCATAACGCTGTTCGCTGCTATGGCAAACAGAGTCACACTTAATACGCTTCCCTGCGGAACACCGTTCTCTTGTTCGTGAAGATCCGAAAAGGAGTTCCCAACACGTACGCGGAAAAAACGATCGGATAAAAAGCTTTTAATAAAGTACGCCATATGGCCACGCACGCCCCAAGAATGGAGCTGTTTTATGATGCCAAAGCGCCACGTTGTGTCATATGCTTTTTGGAGGTCCAAGAAAACTGCAACTAAATGTTCCTTGTTGAGAAATGCATCCTGAATGTGTGTTTCCAGCTGAACCAGATGGTCCAGTGTGGAACGGTTGGAGCGAAAACCACATTGAAAATTACTTATCAATGAGTTTTCCTCCAAAAACCAGGTGAGACGCTTGTTGATCATGCGTTCCATCAACTTGCACACACAGCTGGTTAAGGCAATAGGCCTGTAACTCGAGGCTGCGGTGCGTTGTTTACCTGGTTTCAGGATGGGAACAATAATAGCTTCTTTCCAGGAAGTGGGGAAAGAGTCCTCCAACCAAAGCCTGTTGAATACCGCCAGAAGGAAATTTCTTGCTCCAATGGGCAGATGACGAAGCATCTCATAGTGGATCTTGTCCACTCCAGGAGCTGTATTCTTTGAATCTCGAAGCGCCTGATCGAACTCCCGTTCAGTGAATCGAGAGTTGTATGGCTCGTTGTTATGACTTCGAAAAACTAGAGGGCGTCGTTCTTGACGGTCCTTCTCACGGCGGAAACGTGGTTCATAATTTTCAGAGCTAGACGCATCAGAAAACTGCGTGGCCAAGATATTAGCTATGTCTCCAGAATCGGTGTAAAACGTCCTGTCGTGCTCCAGAGCGCCCAGAGGAGTAGATGCACCCCCCCTGGATGCGACGTACTTTGGTCCAAACGGCTTTCGACGAAGCCTGCTTCGTCAGGGAAGACACGTATTGGACCCAGCACGCCTTCTTACTGGCTCGAATGAGCCGACGGGCACGGGCACGCTTAATGCGGAACTGCTCTAGGTTTGCGGCAGTGTGGTTTCTATTAAATCGATCGAGAGCATGATTGCGGTCCTTGATGGCTGCACTGATCTCCGCAGTCCACCATGGGACTGGTCGTCGGCTCGCAGGTCCACAGGGATGTGGAATGGAGGCGCGTGCAGCATCATGCACTCGTGACACAAAGACATCTAAGGCGTCGATTGGTGGTAGAGTCAACGCAAGATCGATTTCAAGGTCCACTGCACGCTCGAAGGCATCCCAGTCGGCCCGACTGAGATGCCAGTGAGGGTGTTGTTCACGTGAGTGCTGAAGATGTTCGAAGGTAAGAATGAGAGGGAAGTGATCACTCCCACAGAGATCAGGGTGAACGCTCCAAGATGTGGTAGGAGCAAGGCTGGGACTGCAGAAGGACAAGTCCAACGCAGAGTGTGTGCCTGAGGAAGGACTGAAATATGTGGGAGTCCCATCATTCAGCAACGTTAAAGCTGATGCCTCACGGAATTGATCTACAATTTGACCCCGGGGCTCTGTACGAACGGAGCATCACAAACGATTGTAGGAATTAAAATCGCCCAAAAGAACTACAGGAGACGGAAGTTGGTCGAAAATAGAAAGGAGGTCGTCAAGAGAGAATCGTCCTCCCTTGTGATGTAGACACAGCACACAGATATTGGCTGTGGTAGATGGACCCGCACAGCGACCGCTTGGAGGGGGGTGGTGAGAAAGATTGGCGTTGAGTGGATGTTATCTCGAACACCGATTGCAACACCACCGTGTGCACGACGACCCTCAGGAAGCTTGTCGGTGCGGTAAAGTGTATCCGTTGAGAATCACTGATTCATTTGGACGAAAATGTGTCTCTTGGAGACATATGATGGCAGGGTCAAATTCAGATATTAAGATTTGCAGTTCTTCGAGATGCATACGGAAACCGTTAAGGTTCCATTGGAGACAATAAGCCATAGCGGGAGGTATTATAGTTACCTTTTGAGGCGTACTCTGTTTCTAGGCCCTGTCACCTTGATAAATTCTTCATCCGCGGCTTCGTCCTGTATCATGTCCTCAGGTAAGGACACAGAGGGCGAAGGGGATGAAGAAAGGGGAGTGGGGGCGGGTGCTTTGAGCGCCCGCCGGGCAGCTTTGAGCTGCGCCTTAAGTTTCAGGGTGGTGGCTGCCTCCCTGACTGGAGAGCTACTGGTCTTGAGGAAGTATTCTCTACTATGTACCTGCTTGAACTTTTTCTCCGTGGAGCGAGGAGTGGTTGCTGATTTCCTCGAAGCAGGACGAGCTACTACAGGAAGCGTTGTTGTTTGAGTGGACACGTCGCTGGTTTGTACACCTACACTGCGACGGCTAAGAGCAGCTGCAGCAACTGTAGCGAATGGCACATGTAAACTAGTGCGTATGCTGTCACGGAGACGTTGTTTTGCTTCACCAGCAGAGATTTTCTCTGTGACGACCAACTCTCTGATTTTCTTCTCTTGTTGGAAAGAGGGGCAGTCACGATGCCAGACTGGGTGCTCGCCTTGGCAGTTAATGCATTTGGGACCTGAAGAACAAGGTTCGGTCCCATGATCAGGCTTACTACACTTACCACAAAGGGCGGTAGTGGCCTTGCAGGAAGGCTGAGTGTGCCCAAAGTGCTGGCATTTGAAACACCGCATCGGGTTAGGGATGTACGGACGGACTTTGAGTCTCAAATATCCTGCCCGTACAATATCTGGGAGAGTGGTCGTTTGAAACGTCACTATGAGTGAAGCAGTTGGTACTAGTTCTCCGGACTTACGCGTCTTTATTCGCTGCACTGCGGTCACATGTTGGTCTGAGAGTGCTTCAAGAATCTCTTCCTCCTCAGCATTTAGCAGATCCCAGTGGCGAATCACACCTCTACTACTGTTAAGTTGACGGTGAGGTTCAACATTTACAGGGAAGTCGCCCAAAGATCTTAGCTTTAAAAGGTTGTTTGTCTGGCGATCTGTGCTGGTCTGGATCAGTAGACTCCCGTTTCGCAGCTTTTTTATTTCTGGTACATCTGAACCAGCGGCGTAGTCTAGCTGCTTCTTGATCAGAAATGGTGACAAGTCCTTTAATGTAGCTGCTGGATGTTTCTTGGTTCTTGCAGATTCATCGTTACTATCGGTCTTCTGCACTATACTAATTACAAGATAACGTGGCACGTTACTTGTCTTTTCCACTAATTGAAGCGGGCTCGAAGGCCGCGCTCGTTTTGGGGGGTTTCCCCCCGTTTGAGTTGTTTTTTGTACCCATATACAAAGAATATTTTAAGTGGAGGGTCCATAAAATGTCGCCTCGACATGCCCTCTATGCCGAGGAAGGCCTACCCCAAAAATGGAGGCTACTCGAGGACCAAACCGAAATCCCCGAGGCCACGTTCGCGACTGCACCTACCCCTGCAGCCAACACTGTCCCATCTGCACGTGCAACTCACACCTTGGGATAGGGGTTTTTTATCGAGGTTGTCTCCTCTAGCAGGACCCTTAGTTATAGGGAGGTCAAAGATATGGAGATGAATGACGTGATGAAATGGTGAAAACGTGAGATATGGATGTGAAGAATGAGTGAAGTGATGAGATGAAAATGACCTCCCTATCTTAGTTTCTTAGAGGGAGGTCAAAGATATGGAGATGAATGACGTGATGGGATGGTGAAAACGTGAGATATGGATGTGAAGAATGGGTGAAATGATTAGATGAAATTGGCCTCCCTACTAAGCCCCCTCGCCCCGTCAAGGCAGTCCTACATGGAGGGGGTGTAGAAATAGAGCCTACACGTGTGCATCGTAACAATGCTGAGCTCCAAAGGAGCTTCTTGTGAATAGACTGTTCATATGAATATAACAATGTGGTCAGCTTATACTTTGATCAAAGACTATTCACTCAGTTTTCAATGTTTCTCTTTTTATCTCGCACACAATTTTCTGCGTCAGCATGTGTGTGTGTGTGACAGTGAATTATAGTCGTAGGAATCCTAGTTTTATGAGATGCCACCTGGGTATCTCTTCCTTTGTGATTTTTATTGTGAACACTGTTTTAGCATTTTCCATTATGTTAAATTCCTATTCATCCAAGTGCTGTGTGCATTGATACTATTGATTGATACTAAGAATATCAAATAGTTATCCTGCAAAACTGTATTTTCTTTAAAACCATGCATTTTACTACATGGTTTTAATGTCACCAAAACATGTGTATTTTGTATACCTGGACAACATAATTTCATTTAACTTAATTATGTTCTTTCCTTTTTTTTTAGAGTCAAAGAAAATAATGAAATGTGACCTTCCTTTATGTATGACCAGTGAACGAGATTATTCTCAAAATAAATTAGTGCTTTACCAGTAAATTAGTTTTGATTTTTATTTATTACACATTTTAATTTTTCTCTGTGATGTCCATGCATCTAGGAAAATTAACTTCTCAGTGATGTCCAGTGCGTCTAGGAAAATTAACTATCTTAATTCCTTTGGTTCTTTTATGAATTTGTGCCGGACCCTGTGGCCGAGTGGTTAGCACATCGACCTGCGACGCCAAGGGCCCCGGGTTCAAATCCCGCTCGGGATTGGTTGTTTGTGAATTCATCAATTTCATCACTTATCCCCATCTTCGCAAATTAGCCAAGAGGGACAAAACACAAAGTAAAATAAACTAAATCAATCAATCAATTTTATGAATTTGTAACATGTGGATATTCTTGAAAGCCATGGGAGGGAGTATATATGCACCATGTGCACACATACACAGAGAATCAATAAAAAAGTAACATAAAAATCTGTGGAACCACACCAAAAATTATTTACAACAGGAATGGTATGCTTTCAACTATTCAGTATAGCCTGGTACAGTTGAGAGTTACTCAGGTAAGTAAGTGTATCAAATTCTCTTGATATATTCATTAATGGAAAAAAGCCTGATGATAGTGTACCATCAAGCTAATGTTACTCTAATTGACTGGGTAAAAAAAATATATACCCTTTATACGATTTGAAAAATAATGAGTAACTTAGGCAAGAGAAATGTTGATAGCAAGCAATTGAAGGGCTCGGGTGTAAAACATGCTAAGCGACACCTTGGTCATTTCTGACTTCATTATGAAAAAAGATTTGATTTAATTTGAATTTAAAATTTTATGGTACGTCAGCACTAAGACTATTTTGCACCCGTCACATTATATGGGGTCCAGCCCCTTATCATTACACATAACAACTCTAACGTTGCATAACTAAAATCATAAAATATTAAAATCTTCCGACTTTCGCTAAAAGCTGAGGATGTAAAGGAGCACTCAGCACGAATAAGCACAAAACACAGGACAATAAAAACAAAATTATACTGGCCATGGGGCCAGTCGCCAGAGCCTCGTTAGTCTTCAGTCCAGGGTGTACTAATGTGGAAGTGAGGTTGACATTTGGGTGTACTATGTGGAAGGTCACCCCTTACACCCCTTATGAAAAAAGATTATTAGAAACTATACTGTAGATAAATTGATTTGTTGTTGTGTTTACCAATTTCAGAAGGCTTCACAGAGTCCAATGCAAATCGTATGACATGTTAATTTCACTCTAAAATTGAAGGATGGCATGTACTTTGTAACTCAAAAATACCAAAATGTCACTTACCATGTTTTCCACCCAAGCCCTTCAATTGATCATAGCTCGCTGGAACATTTTATTGTGACCATGGACTCTCACTTTGTTTCTATAGCCTATGGTACAGCATAAATTAAAAAATTAGAGGAAGATATTAAGATTGATATGAAAGGTTTTTGGCGATTTGCAAAAAATAAGAGGAACACTAAAAATATTAATAATCAGAAAATGAAATCAGGTAAGAATATATTAGATTCAAATAAAAGTATCGCAGATGAATTTGCGATTTTTTTTAGCACTGTATATAGACAAAATTAACAAAATGAAGATAATTCTAGTGTAGTTGTAAATACAAAAGCTAATACACTTCTAACATTATCATTGAATAAAATTCATAAAGATGAATATTATAATGCAGTAAAGAATCTGCAAGCAGAGAAGTCATGTGGAGCAGATGGGTTTCCGCCGTATATCGTTAAGGCGTGTTCGGAAATATTAGAATATCCTTTATGCACAATTTACAATTTAATATTGAAGACGCAAACATTTCCTAGTATTTGGAAACTAACCAAGGTGTGTCCTATACCAAAAACGAATACAATATCCGAAATAGAAAATTACAGACCAATCTCAATTTTATGCTCCCCTGTGAAGGTACTTGAGCAAATTCTTTATACTAGAATATATAATCATGTCAAATGTTGGATAACAGATTGTCAACATGGTTTTACAGCAAAAAGATCGACCATCACGAATCTATTAAATTATACACAAGAAGTTCATTTAATGTTACATAATAGATCCACAGTACATACTATTTATCTAGATTTTACTAAAGCATTTGATAAAATCAATCATAAAGTGCTGCTTCATAAACTAACATGGTATGGATTATCACATGACTGGATATCACTGATTGAATCATATTTGAAAGACAATATGTTGATTTTAGGTTGACAAAATATTTTAAATATGATGTAAACTCTGGAGTACCGCAAGGATCAAACTTAGGGCCTTTTTTTTTGTACTGTATGTGAATGACCTACCATTAAGTATTAATAAATCTAGTTGTCTAATGTATGCAGATGACATCAAAATATATAAAGAAATTACAAAGTTGCAAGATACTTGTCAATTGCAGGAAGATTTAAAGCGTGTTTATCAATGGAGTATTCAAAATAAACTTGATCTCAATATAAAAAAATGTTATTACATGGTATTATCTGCAAATAAATCGAACGTGCAATGTGAATACTTCATAAACAACCAAAAATTGGAAAGAGTCAATACTATGAAGGATCTTGGTATAGTAATTGACAAGGATCTCTCGTACTCAACTCATATAATACAAATGGTAAATATTGCATACAAAAAATTAGGTTTTGTAATTAGAATGTCAAAATATTTAAAGGATTTGGACGCAATCACGTTATTATACAATGCAATGGTTAGGAGTATCTTGGAATATGCATCTATAATCTGGTCACCAATAGCTAAAACATATATAGAAAAAATAGAACAAATACAAACACGCTTTCAACGTTATTTGTATTCCAAAAAAAACATGGTAAGAATTGTAATGTTAAAATGTTATCTACCAATACACTTCAACGAGAAATCGACATGCCATCATTAAGGTCAAGGAGAATTTTTATGCAACAGCTATTTTTGTATAAAATAATTAATGGCCTTATTGATAATGCTCAAATTTTAAGCAAAATATCTTTTAATACTACATGTTGTCATCTTCGAAATAGATTTGATTTTTTTTTATTTTGATTTTAAAATTTTGGGTGCGTCAGCACTTAGGCTATTTTGCACCCGTCACATTATACGGGATCCAGCCCCTTATCTTTACAAAGAACAACTCGAACGTTGAATAAGTAAAATCTTAAAATGTTCTGACTTTCGTTAAAAGCTGAGGCTGTAAAGGTGCACTCAGCACACACAAGGACAAAAAACAGGACAACACAAACAAAATTATACTGGCCAGAGTGCCAGTCGCCAGAGCCTCGTTCGTCTGCAAAACGCAGTCCAGGGTGTACTAACGTGGAAGTGAGGTTGACAGTTGGGTGTACTACGTGGAAAATCACCCCTTACATCCCTCTTCGAAATAGAAACTTGCTGAATTGTCAAATGGCTAAAACTAAGAAGTATCAAAACTCTCCGTTACAGCAAATGTTAGATTTGTACAATAAGTTATCAATGATAGATAATGAGTTAGACTTTTCGTATTCCATGAATATTTATAGAACAAAGTTGCAATCATTATGTTTTACACAAGAAATTATTGTCTTATAAGTGCAAATATTTGGGATTTCTGAATATAAATATATGTTATAGGTGAGGTATTTATTTGCTTATCATTTACTATGAGTGTATGTAGGGCTTTGTATTGTTTTGTATTCCCTGAATGTTTGCAAGACAAAATTTCAATCATTATGGTTTGCGCAAGAAATTATAGAAATTATTGTCTTGTAAGTGCAGACATTTAGGGATTTCTAAACATGTATATATATCATGGGTGAGGTATATTGTTACCATTTACTATGAGTGTAGGTATGGCTTTGTATTGTTTTGTCTTGTAAATATCTATTTGTGTGAAGTATCTCTTTATTTGTGTGTATGTGTGTTTTTATATATTATTAATTATGTATGTATATTTAAACTGTGTGCAAGTCTCCCATAATTGGAGAAGCTTTCTCTGTTGGAGACAACTACAATTAAATAAATAAATAAATAAATAAATGAGCAAGGTAGAGAGGCTGTGATTAGGCAGTGGGATAAATTAGTTTGGTAATGTTTCTGCATCTCACATTTATGTGAGAATCCCATAATGTTGTACCTTCTGTTATATGATGGAATAAAAAACACACCCAGTGTATTGTTACACACTTTTGCATTAAACTTTGATACATCTCAGATATTCAGTAGATTTCTTTTGTCTTCTATTAAAAGTTTAGCCCTTAACATATTCTGAATATTTGATGTCCTTTGCTATACACTCATATTGTGCATAAATGCCAGGCTATATTCGCTCCGAATCTCTTGATCACGTGTACTGTAACCACCCATTTCAAATTCCAACTTCTAGATGTTACACTCTCTTCGTTGATGAATTTTACTTGTACTTGTGTTGAATTATGTCATTGCATTTCGCTTATACTCTTGAGAATAAGAGTGAACAATTTATATGCACATTGTGGAAATTCATTATGAGTATTCCGCTTCGGATTTCGAATCCATAGAAGAAGTTTTTAGTTTCTTTCATGATTTCTTCTATTTTATGTATGTGGAAAGAGGACATCAAGTAGATTTCAGAAAAAAAATTGTAAATATTAACAAAGTGAACAACATCTGTTCTATGGTTTTCTTTCTCGTTTGTTGCAATTTGATACGTGGGTAGAAAGTGGAGAAGCATCCCAGTATTAGACTGATGTAAGGAAATTATGTTCAAACAGATTGATGCTACAGTGAAAGAGTGGTAAGGTTGGTAAGCTTTAAGTCCATAAGATTCCTCAAGTGCATGCCTGCAGCTGTAAATGTCCATTTTGCTCAACTAAAACTTTTTTTTTTAATCTTATGCTTATGGATATATATTCACAAATGAATTGATTTTTCTAGTATCAAATTTGTGTCCCAAAAAAGTTGAATTGAAATGGTTCTCGCACATCTCAATGCAGCCGGCATGTCCGTTGAACCATAGAAACTTCAGGCTCTTAGTGCTAACAGTGTTGGACATGTTCCATGTACATATTTACTCCAGGCTGTCTACCAGTCAAGAAATCATACTTGTGGTCAAGAATGTTTGCTATTTTTTTACAGTGTAGCGAGTTAAATTGTTATATACCTGTCCTGGGATTTGATAATATTGAATATTTGGAAATTTAAATTATATTGAGTTGTGTTTAAAATTTGTTTACTTTGGTTTAAGAACTACATTCTTGTATGCATGAAGTTTTGTAAAAATATTACATAACGTAATGTGGCCATTCCCCATCTAAGATGAAATCTGGAGCATTAATTTTTACATGCATTAATAATTAAAGCAAGTCAAGCACAGCTTCAGTTCTCATCTTCACCGACTTTCTGGTAAGGGTTTTTCATTGAATAAAAATATCTAAATTTGCAACTATGCCTAAGTAGAGAACAATTAAATAAGGTTAAGAAAAAGGGAAGAAAGGTCAAGAATTTTGGATTTGTTATTTTAGTAGACACCCTGTACTCTGTGATAGTCACTGATAGTGAGTAAAACGCACCATTGTAAAATGTTTGTAATCTCCGATACGGGGAGGAAAGTGCGGAATTTCGAAAAGTTGAGGATCAAACTAAATAAGACACTGATTAGAATTGCCTTTCTCAATGTAAAAAGACAGGTCATATTCCGGGTTTTCTAAAAAGGGGGTATCAACCTTTTAGTAATAGGGGGCAGGAACAAAAGAAGGAATTACAATTTAAGATTAGGGAGGAGTGGACAGGTCGAAAAGCTCAATCACGATTGTTACAAGCTACATTTGAAAATAAGGATGCGACTTGATGGAGTGACATGGGGACGTATTGAGGAACGTCATTTTAAAGCTGTTGAAATGCGAGAAAAAAGGATTATCACATAATCCAGAAAAAACTAGCTAAAGTGAATATTAAAAAGGGAGGCGCATGAACATAAGCAGGCCTAAGAAGAAAACTTGACAGAACTTGAACCCCAAAAGCTTTAACAGAAATCATGAAAATGGGGCATAAATTTGCCATTAAAAATTAAACATTTCAAAAAGAGGAATTCATCATAGCCTCCGAAAAGATTGTGGGAGGGCTAGATGAAAGAGAAGATAAGGTTAGTGCTAGGCAAAATATACGTGACATCATAGATGAACACTTGCACTCCAACCTTAAAGATCGAGAGATATATAAGAACCAAAGTAAGTACCAAAGGGGGGAAAGAATGAATGAATGAATGAATGAATTAAAATTTCTGGGTGCGTCGGCACTTAAGGCCATTTCGCACCCTTCTGTGTATACGGGGAATTGTCCCCTTATCTAAAATTCTGACTTAATTTTAAAAAAGGGGTGTAGATAGCCCCTTGGGAAAAACTAAAAGTGCAAGGTTGTAAAGAGACCTGCACGAGACAAACACGACACATTAAAAAGTCAGAACAAACAAACTAAAAACCTCCTTACAGACGGTGGAAGAGTCCAGCTCTTCGCAAAAAACTAAAAACATTTGTTAAAATACTGCTGTCATCACCCAAGAGGGATGACAAACAGCCAAAAAGGTTAAAAGTCTGCTGGAGGTAAGCAAGATCGACACATTCAACGAGAATGTGTCGAATGCTTAATAAAACATTGCAAACACGACACAACGGAGGGTCCAGCCCTTGGAGCAGGTGACCATGCGTTAGACGGCTGTGTCCTAGACGAATGCGGGTAAGAATAACTTCTTCTCGCCGAGAGGGACGAGACGAGGAACGCCAAGCACCTATGGTGGGCTTAACAGAGTGAAGCATGTTCCCCGTTTCCGCATCCCACTCGGACTGCCAAGTGTCAAGAAGGCAACAACGAAACACATTCTGCAGGTCGCTAGCTGGCAATAGGTGGACGAGAACGTCGCCATCTGCATAAGCAGACTTGGCGGCAGCATCTGCTGCTTCGTTCCCCAGGATGCCAACGTGGCTAGGGACCCAACAGAAGTGTACATCCGCACTGGCAGATAAGGACACAAGCCGTCTAAATATGCGTTGCACTACCGGATGCCGGGAATACGGCGAATCCAGAGACTGCAACACGCTGATCGAATCGCAGCACACAAGAACTTTCTTCAGCCCATTCACGTCTGCAAAGTCCAGTGCCTTTAGAATGGCGTACAACTCTGCCGTGTAGATGGAACAGGCAGGATGTAGCGAGTAACTGGAACTTTGAGAGTCTAGGACGAAGGCGCAACCAACACATTCCACTGTCTTGGACCCATCCGTGTAAAACACATTAAAATTGGGGTGCTTCGCACGAAGTTCTAAAAACCTTTGCTGGTATACAACCATTGGTGTCTCTGACTTTGGAAGGGCAGTGAGAGAATAATCGATAGAAGGTGCAGGGAACTCCCAGGTAGGGAGAGGCGGAATGAGTGGAGAGACGCCAGGAAGATCACTGTCAACACCAAGTGCTGACAGGATCTCGTCTGCACGAACACCAAATGGTCTAGTGGCACTAGGGTGGAGCCGATACCTTGCCAGCCTATTCTCGTCTGAGATGGTGTGAAATGAGGGATGTGAAGGCATCGAGCGAAGATGGAGGAAGTAGTTCACTACCAGTCGCTGTCTTCGCAGAGACAGCGACGGCTCAGATGCCTCTACGTACAGACTGGCGATAGGGCTGGTCCGAAAAGCACCTGAGCACACACGTATACCAGCATGGTGGACGGTGTCTAGGATGCGAAGTCTAGATGGGCGGGCAGGAGAATACACAGCACATTCATAATCAAGCTTCGACCTGATGAGTGCACGATACAAGCGAAGCAGTACCGTCCTATCAGCACCCCAGGAAGTATGGGATAAAACACGTAAAAGGTTGAGAACTCGAAGACAAGAGAAGTTTAACTGGCGAAGGTGAGGAAGCCATGTTAATTTCTTATCGATAATGAGGCCCAGGAAGCGGACCTCATTCACGAAGCACAGGGCAGATTTCCCCATGTACAGGTCAGGATCTAAATGACATGTACGCTGACGACAAAAGTGCACACACACGGATTTCTCGGATGAGAAGGTGAAACCTGTTTGGGAGGACCACTCAACCAAACGGTTTGTCGTCAGTTGGAGTTGACGAGAAGCTGACGCGAGATTCCGTGAGCGACAAAAGATCGTGAGGTCGTCTACATAGAGGAGGCCATGCACAGGGGAAAGAATGTTTGCCATAACACTGTTGACTGCTATGGCAAACAGAGTCACACTTAATACGCTGCCCTGCGGGACACCGTTCTCTTGTTCGTGAAGATACGAAAAGGAGTTCCCAACACGTACGCGGAAAAAACGATCAGATAAAAAGTTTTTAATAAAGTACGCCATATGGCCACGCACGCCCCAAGAATGCAGCTGCTTTATGATGCCAAAGCGCTACGTTGTGTCATATGCCTTTTGGAGGTCCAAGAAAACTGCAACTAAATGTTCCTTGTTGAGGAATGCATCCTGAATGTGTGTTTCCAGCTGAACCAGATGGTCCAGTGTGGAACGGTTGGAGCGAAAACCACATTGAAAATTACTTATCAAGCAGTTTTCCTCCAAAAACCAGGTGAGACGCTTGTTGATCATGCGTTCCATCAACTTGCACACACAGCTAGTTAAGGCGATAGGCCTATAACTCGAGGCTGCGGTGCGTTGTTTACCTGGTTTCAGAATGGAAACAATAATAGCTTCTTTCCAGGAAGTGGGGAAAGAGTCCTCCAACCAAAGCCTGTTGAATACCGCCAGAAGGAAATTTCTTGCTACAATGTGTAGATGACGAAGCATCTCATAGTGGGTCTTGTCCACTCCAGGAGATGTATTCTTAGAATCTCGAAGCGCCTGATCGAACTCCCGTTCAGTGAATGGAGAGTTATATGGCTCGGTGTTATGACTTCGAAAAACTAGAGGGCGTCGTTCCTGACGGTCCTTCTCACGGCGGGAACGTGGTTCATAATTTTCCGAGCTAGAGGCATCAGAAAACTGCGTGGCCAAGATATTTGCTATGTCTCCAGAATCGGTGTACAACGTCCCGTCGTGCTCCAGAGCGCTGAGAGGAGTATATGCACCCCCCCTGGATGCGACGTACTTTGGTCCAAACGGCTTTCGACGAAGCCTGCTTCGTCAGAGAAGACACGTATTGGACCCAGCACGCCTTCTTACTGGCTCGGATGAGCCGACGGGCGCGAGCACGCTTAATGCGGAACTGCTCGAGGTTTGCGGCAGTGTGGTTCTTATTAAATCGATCTAGGGCATGATTACGGTCCTTGATGGCTGCACTGATCTCCGCAGTCCACCAAGGGACTGGGCGACGCCTCGCAGGTCCACTGGGATGTGGAATGGAGGTGCGTGCAGCATCATGCACTCTTGACACAAAGACATCTAATGCGTCGATTGGTGGTAAAGTCGACGCAAGATCGACTTCAAGATCCACTGCACGCTCGAAGGCTTCCCAGTCGGCCCGACTGAGATTCCAGTGAGGGTGTTGTTCACGTGATTGCTGAAGATGTTCGAAGGAAAGAATGAGAGGGAAGTGATCACTCCCACAGAGATCAGGGTGAACGCTCCAAGATGTGGTTGGGACTGCTGAAGGACAAGTCCAACGCAGAGTATGTGCCTGAGGAAGGACTGAATTATGTGGGAGTCCCATCATTCAGCAACGTTATACCTGATGCCTCACGTAATTGATCTACAATTTGACCCCGGGGCTCTGTACGAACGGAGCCCCACAAACAATGGTAGGAATTAAAATCGCCCAAAAGAATTACAGGAGACGGAAGTTGTTCGAATATACAAAGGAGGTCCTCAAGAGAGAATCGCTCCTCCCTTGTGATGTAAACACAGCACACAGATATTGGCTGCGGTAGATGGACCCGCACGGCGACAGCTTGGAGGGGGGTGGTGATAAAGATTGGCGTTGAGTGGATGTTATCTCGAACACCGATTGCAACACCACCGTGTGCACGACGACCCTCAGGAAGCTTGTCGGTGCGGTAAAGCGTGTATCCGTTGAGAATCACTGATTCATTTGGACGAAAATGTGTCTCTTGGAGACATATGATGGCAGGGTCAAATTCAGATTTTAGAATTTGCAGTTCCTCGAGATGTGTACGGAAACCATTAAGGTTCCATTGGAGACAATAAGCCATAGCTGGATGTATGGTTGTTACCTTTTAAGGCGTACTTTATTTCTAGGCCCTGTCACCTTGATAAATTCTTCATCCGCGGCTTCGTCCTGTATCATGTCCTCGGGTAAAGACACAGAGGGCGAAGGGGATGAAGAAGGGGGAGTGGGGTCGGGTGCTTTGAGCGCCCGCCGGGCAGCTTTCAGCTGCGCCTTAAGTTTCAGGGTGGTGGCCGCCACTCTGACTGGAGAGCTACTGGACTTGAGAAAGTAATCCTTGCTATGAACCTGCTTGAACTTCTTCTCTGTAGAGCGAGGAGTGGTTGCTGTTTTCCTCGAAGCAGGGCGGGCTACTACGGGAAGCGTTGTAGTTTGAGTGGACACGTCGCTGGTTTGTACACCTATACTTCGACGGGTAAGAGCAGGTGCAGCAACTGTAGCGAATGGCACAGGTAAAGTGGTGCGTATGCTTTCACGGAGACGTTGTTTTGCTTCGCCAGCAGAGATTTTCTCTGTGACGACCAACTCTCTGATTTTCTTCTCTTGTTGGAAAGAGGGGCAGTCACGATGCCAGACTGGGTGCTCGCCTTGGCAGTTAATGCATTTGGGACCTGAGGAACAAGGTTCGGTCCCATGATCAGGCTTACTACACTTACCACAAAGGGCGGTAGTGGCCTTGCAGGAAGGCTGAGTGTGCCCAAAGTGCTGGCATTTGAAACATCGCATCGGGTTAGAGACGTATGGTCGGACTTTAAGTCTCAAATATCCAGCCCGTACAATATCTGGGAGAGTGGTCGTTTGGAACGTTAGTATAATCGAAGCAGTTGGCACAAGTTCTCCGGATTCTCGCGTCTTGATTCGCTGCACTGCGGTGACATGTTGGTCTGAGAGTGCTTCAAGGATCTCTTCCTCCTCAGCATTTAGCAGATCCCAGTGGTGAATCACACCTTTACTACTGTTAAGTTGACGATGGGGTTCAACATTAACAGTGAAGTGGCCCAAAGATCGTAACTTTAAAAGGTTGTTGGTCTGGCGATCTGTGCTGGTCTGGATGAGTAGACTCCCGTTTCTCAGTTTCTTTATTTCTGGAACATCGGAACCAGCGGGGTAGTCGAGCTGTTTCTTGATAAGGAATGGTGACAAGTCCTTCAATGTAGCAGCTCCGTGTTTCTTTGTTGTTGCAGAAACATCCTTACTATCGGTCTTCTCAACAATACTGATAACAAGGTAACGTGGCACGTTACTTGTCTTTTCCACTACTTGGAGCGGGCTCGAAGGCCGCGCTCGATTTGGGGGTTTCCCCCCGTTTGAATTGTTCTTTGTACCCATATACAAAATAAATTTATATAGGAGGGTCCATAAATTGTCGCCTCGACATGCCCTCTATGCCGAGGAAAGCCTACCCCCAGAAATGGAGGCTACTCGAGGACCAAACCGAAATCCCCGAGGCCACGTTCGCGACTGCACCTACCCCTGCAGCCAACACTGTCCCATCGGCACGTGCAACTCACACCTTGGGATAGGGTTTTTTTATCGAGGTTGTCTCCTCTAGCAGGACCCTTAGTTATAGGGAGGTCAAAATATGGAGATGAATGACGTGATGGGATGGTGAAGACGTGATATATGGAAGTGGAGAATGAGTGAAATGATGAGATGAAAATGACCTCCCTACCTTACTTAATAGGGAGATCAAAGATATGGAGATGAATGACGTGATGGAATGGTGAAAAACGTGAGATATGGATATGAAGAATGGGTGAAGTGATGAGATGAAATTGGCCTCCCTACTAAGCCCCCTCGCCCCGTCAAGGCAGTCCTACATGGAGGGGGAGGGGGGAAAGAAGACAAACAATTTAGGGGATACATGCGAGAAGTGAAAAAATGGGGTCAATCACAATAAGCTCTATCTGATTAGATCAGATAAGGAAAATAAAATGGTGATGATGCAACAAGATGCGCATCGTAAGAAATTAAAGGATAGTTTTAGGAATAAAGATTTCAAAGAAATTAAAAGGAACCCAATCAATAAAATTAGAAATGAGACAAAGAAAGGCATCAAAACTAGCATCACCCTAGTCTGACGAATTTACCGAGTCAATCTGCTCATAAATTACGTTAAACGGTTTCTCCACTTCGCGCGAGAGAAAAAAACCGGTGCTACCATACTTGCTTCATACCTTGTCGCGCTTCCGTCATTCATCGCTAGGTGGCAGCACTTGTCTTTTGCTGCGATTAATGGTTTTAGCACAGGATGCAGTGATACGTGAGTGAATTATGTAAGTACTATTTTTACATGGTTTGAAATACGTAGTTTGCTTCCATCTGTGCTTCTCTGGTAGAATGAACATTTTGTATTGATTAATTACGATGTGTGTTAGCCCATTGCCCCTACAGTAGAACCTCGTGTATTATAAGTCTGTTACGTGCCTTGAATGTAAACTTGGGCAATCATAAATTAAAGAATAGTGAACATTAAATTACGTAAATGAAATTAATCAAGTGATGCTCGTGCACACGTAATGTACCCGTGCAAGGGTCTAGCAACGTTTTGACGAATTTAGTTTTGTGTTGAACTTGACAAATCATCAATACTGTTTGTACAATTGTACATGCGTAGATGTTCGAAGTATTTCACTGCATAAATTGGATAGAGCAATCTTTAATGCTACGAGGATTTTGATGAAGCAAGTGAGTGATGTCACGATGTTTTAAGTGCAAAATTAAGTTATTAAGGAATCTTTAAATTAACAACTAACTAACTAACTCTCTAGCCTTCTTAAAACTGAAGGTTCATGGCTGCAGCAACACAGCCCTTCCATCTGTCCCTATCCTAGGCAAGATCTATATACTCTTTTCCATCCCTACCGATTTCCCTTAGGTCCATCTCAACGTTGTCCCTCCATCTTCGTCTTGGCCTTCCTACAGGTCTCTTACCATCAGGTTTCTCAACAAGAATCCTGTAAACTTCTCTTTCCTCTCCCATTCGTGCCACATGGCCTGCTCACCTAAGTCTTCTTGATTTAATTATTCTAATAATATCTGGACATGAATACAAATTATGTAGTTCTCAATTATGTAACCTTCTTCACTCACCTGTCTCCCCATCCCTTTTAGGTCCAAAGATTTTTCTAAGGATCTTCTTTTCAAATAATCTCAATTTATGTTCCTCTTTCAATGTAAGGTACCAAGTTTCACACCCATATAATACTACAGGCAAAATTACTGTTTCGTATATTTTAACTTTTAGTTTCTTAGATATTAAACGAGAACACAAAAGTTTATGAAGAGAGAAGTAACATGCATTTCCTGAATTAAGCCTACTTTTTATTTCCTCTTTAATATAATTTTCACTTGTTAATATTACTCCTAAGTATTTGAATTTGAAAACTGGTTCAAATGAGTTATCAATAATTAGATTTTTATTATTACCTAACACTTGTTCATGATAAAAGGGAAGAAGGGAGCAGTTGTGTCCCGGAACGTCGTAGAAGCAACATCGATACTCGCAAAATGTAAGATATTAATATATTTTTATTATAACCTAACACTTGGTTTCGGCCTGTAAGCATATATTTAGTTTTCTCTTTCTTAACTTCCAAACCTATCTCTTTAGCAGTTGTGAAAAATATTTTAGCATTATTCTTAATTGTATTTATATCATCCCCTAATAAGTCTACATGATCTGCATATGCTAACAACTGAGTCATACCGTTTAATTTTAGTCCTTAGTTAGTTTATTTTGCCTTCCTAAGTGTAATATTGTGCTTCTGTGTGTGTGTAATTACAAATGATGGTGTGTTTGAGTTATGTTTGACAAGTATGTGTTGTAAATGATATTCCAAAGTCGTGTGATATATTAATTATAAACATAGATATTCTTTGTATAATGGCCCGACCCTGTGGCCGAGTGGTTAGCACATCGCGCTGCGACCCCAAGGGTCCCGGGTTCGAATCCCGGTCGGGCTTGGTTGTTTGTGAATGTTGAATTTGAATTTGAATTTAAAATTTTGGGAGCGTCAGCACTTAGGCTATTTTGCTCCCGTCACATTATACGGGGGCCAGCCCCTTACCATTACAAATAACAACTCTAACGTTGCATAACTAAAAATCTTAAAATGTTCTGACTTCTGTTAAAAGCTGAGGCTGTAAACGGGCACTCAGCACACACAAGGAGAAAAAACAGGACAACACAAACAAAATTATACTGGTCATAATGCCAGTCGCCAGAGCCTCGTTAGTCTTTAGTCCAGGGTGCACTACGTGGAAGTGAGGTTGACTTTTGGGCGCCTGAGAAGAAGGCCGCCCCTTACACCCCGGTTGTTTGTAAATGTCCATTCATCAATTTCATCATTTCATCACTCATCCCCATCTTCGCAAATTAGCCAAGAGGCACAAAACGCGAAGTAAAATAAACTCAATCAATCAATCTTTGTATAATGATGAATATCTGGATTGTTTTGTCCAGAAATTGTTCTTAGGAAGCATTTTGTAACATCGAAGTATAGTTTCTTTTGAATTTGAAATAAGAATCTTTGGGTGCGTCAGTACTGAGGTTATTTTGCACCCGTGACACTATACGGGGTCCAGCCCCTTATCATAACAAAAATAAAAGCATGTCTGAAAACTAAAATTTTCTTACATTGGTTAAAAGCTGAGTCTAAAAAGGGCACTCAACACAAATAAGGAGAAACCACAGAATTACACTGGCCATGGGGCCAGTCACCAGAGCCTCGTGTGTCTGCAGTCCAGGAAACATAGTTTCTTTTTGTTGCTACATCCTTGTGCACTCAGCAGGTCTGCTTCCAAATGATTGCATCATTTGCATCTTTTCCCTTCATACAATTCTAATTCAGATAAATAGTAAACATTTTCTGCACTTAAAGATTGTGGGTAGTGTTTATGGTAAAGGTAGAATAATACATAGTTTCGACTGAGACCCTCTGATCTCTATGATAAACATGGATTCATTTATCTGTGAACTTTTCACCATGAACACCTACATTAGCCATGCTTCTGTCAGTATTGATTCATTGAATGAATGAATTTGAAATCTTTGCTGTTTCAGCAATTAGGCTACTTTCAACACATCACATTATACAGGGTCCAGCTCCTTACCATAACTAAATTATAAGAAATATAACAGAACGGTAATGTCGAGGGACTACAATATTCCTACTTGGGTTAAAAGATGAGGGTGTAAACGGGCACTCACCACACACAAGGACAAAAAACCGGACAACACACAAAATTATACTGGCCATAGTGCCAATCGCCAGAGCCTCGTTCGTCTGCAAAATGCAGTCCAGGGTGTACTGCGTGGCAGTGAGGTTGACTTTTGTGTGCCTACACCACACCACATACCGAGATTCCTAGACAGGAACACTGTAAAGGAAATGGTTTGAGTGAGAATCCAAATTTCACACCAGTAAGAAAACTAATGAAGAAAACATGTTTATGCCATGCTGAAAAAACAATAACCAGCACTGGAGTATATGAAAGATTCTCCACAAGTGAATATGCTTAGCTATGTTCTGTAAAAGAAGAGCCCCTGTCCAACTTCGATATTGAATCTCTGATAGAATCTTTGGGGGTCAAGCACTTCAGGGGCGTTTTCATGTCTGATTCTCTACCTTCTGTTGTGAAGAAAAAAGAGTGTGGCGTGGTTAACCTGGACAGTTACGAAAATCCAGGTACACATTGGATATGCTACCTCAAAGCCAAACAACAACAACAAAGCATTTGTTTTCGATTCATTCGGAGGCACGCCACCTGCTGGGTTGGTAAAGTAACTCAGTGTTGCCAACCTCTACTACAATGACGAACGTATCCAGGGTTTCGGCGATGTGAACTGTGGCCATCTCTGCGTTTCCATGCTTGTCTTCCTCTCGCAATTAAATAACCCAACAATCGAGGGTTTCCAGAAAGCATTGTGGCACCAGAAGCACTATGGGAGTATTCCATCTCACAAGCGAGACTTCGCTTCTGAAACTCGCATTGCATGACGATATCATCTATCCTAAATCTATTGCTCTTCGTGCATTCTACAGCATGTACCTGATACCTAACGTGACGGTACACAACAATACCATCAAAATTGGCAGCGAAAAAATATGCATCACCCCTGACCAGTACAACCTGTCTACCTTGATGGCTCAATTGCCAAGAAGTGTACTGCTGTAGCAAAATTCTGTAACTCACAGGGTGGAACTGGTGTCTGCCACGGAAACCGCAGACCTAGGTACCATCGGAGAGCTTTTGGGATTCGAGAACAACACAAAGCTCGAACCTGGCATCAAGCACATCGGTGCTAACATTCCTAAATTTTTAGCCATCGAGACTCTGAATATACATTGCAATGTGGCAGAAGGTATGATCACCAAATCCTCGGACGGCATCCCAGGAAGTCACAAGCAAACAGGTATTATCGCTATGTTCAAACCAAACTCTGAGTTCATGGAGCCAATTATCTACACACCCTCCCCACCGATATACTTTCCTGTATCTCGTAATCGCATAGACAACATAGAATTGGCAATTACCAACGAGAAGGGGGAGGTGGTTGATTTTGCAGGAGCCACGACCACTTCCGTCGTGGAGATTAACATATAATAAATAACCATCATGGAGCAAATCGAAAGTTACGAGTTGCAGTCCTTCCCTCCCAATCGTCGCACGTTTGCCAACCTCAACGAAGCGAATCGAGAGATAGAATACGACGTGGACGTCGGGGATGGATTCATTCGCCCTCACAGAGCTGATTTGTATATCAAGTTTGATGTTGTGAAGAGAGACAACGGCGAAGCATTCCTTGCCAATGCAAATTTAAGACTTGTAGATAATTTTGTGCCGTACTTATTCTCGCAGGTGGAAGTTCGAAAGCATGGCATCGTCATCGATAGGGTTGACTACCCCGGGATTACCTCTACAGCTGTGGGAACACAAACTCTCCAAGACCGATGCAGCATACTACCAGGCAGGGGGATTCGAAGCAGGTACAAAAATCAAAACTCAAAGTCACACAGTACTGTTTCCCATGCGCCTGCTTCCTGGCTTCTTCTCCGACTACACGGAGATTATGTGGAAGGGTGGTTTGCGCGTCACTTTTCGCAGAAGCAACAACAATGCGCTGATGCGTTACAGCACCTGAAGTGCAGACGGTTCAGCACTTCCCAACACACTACCTGATCCTGCCAAGTGCATCATCCAGTCCATGGAGCTGCGCATGCCCGTAGTGGAATACGAAACTAACTACGCTCTCAAGTACAAAGCAGACATTTTGAAGAATCCCCAAGTACCCATTCAATTTTACGGTTACCAGTGCGTGCAGAAACCTGATTCCGGCAACCATTTTGAATTTGACGTGACCACACAGTTTAACAGCATCCGGTACGATATGCCAGAGTTTGTGGTCGTGCTCTTCCAGACAGGGGAGGACAACAACCAAGAAAAAGATTCGAGTCAGGTCGACAATTGCAAGATCAAAAACATCTACCTCAAAAATGGTAGGAACGAGATATTCCCGCGTGAGAACTACAACCTGAATATTGCAAACGACGATTACCTGAAACTGTACGAGGCATACACAGCTTACAAGAGGGTGACCTCCGGCAACGTGGACGTGTACTACAACCCCAATGAGTTCATAGCTCGCAGACCCATGTTCGTCATTAACACATCTAAGAGAAAGCAGGTGGTTGTTAACGATCGCACCAACATCAAGATTGTCTGAGTTCCACGATGCCTTGCCTGCCAACACCCTGTGCAGCGTCATCCTTATTGCAGAGAAAACTTTTGTGTATGATGTCAGGAACGAGCGAGTGAGTGACAGAGCAGTTTTAAATATACATAGGAAATAACAAGAAATAAAAAAAGCCATGCTTGAGCGCACAAAGGAACTTCCCCCTTTGGCCCTGCACATGCCCCAAATTTTCGTCCCGTAGGACACGGCGGGAGTTAGTTCCGTTAAAAAAATATACATACTATATATTTACAGACATTGTTAATTTTTGTATTCTTTTGTGTAGGACAACAAAAAATTCTGTTGATTGAATATATAGTATGTATTACAAAAAAAAACTGTGAAATTAATATTTTGAAAAAATATCTCACCTTCACCCCCTCGTTTTTGCATTCGAGGGCAAATTTATTTTTTTATTTTGAGCACACAGAGCAAGTTTTACTTGTTTTCAGGCGATAGTGGCCCCACGGCAGGGTATGAATCCCACATTCGAGAACACATCTCTTGTCGTCTCGTGCATCCAGAGCAATTTTCCTGACGGCGTTGGTTGTAAGTATATGTTTAACACTCTGGATGCGATACTCTTTTCGCAGAATCGGCTTTTTGGTTTCGAGGAACTCGACGTAGTCTTCAAACTTGAGTTTTCTCTGAACCACCTGCTTGCCTATGTCTTTAGCTTTTTTGGTCACAGAACTCTCAGCTTGAATTGCATATGCTTTGGCACGAAGACCAGCAAACTCTAATATAATATCCCCATCTTTTTCATCCTTTAGTTTGCCAGGTACTTTTTTGTTTCGAGCCAGGATTCCATATCGATTTGGTTGGGGATAGCTCGACGTGTCGAACAAGTTAACGAGAGCTGGAATCGTAGCGATATCTTTATATGCATTAGCAGTGTGGGCGTGATATACCAGACTGTCCGTATCTGTGTAGAGAAGGTTGATGTTGTTACCATAGTGCAAGCGTAGTATATCATAATATATCTCGAACATTTGCAGCTTGCTTAACTCTAACACTGTGGCACCAACATAGACTGGTTTGTTGAGCTTTACCTCACCACGATTCATGTGTACCAAAGCAAGCTGTTCGTTGTAGATTGTTCGAGATTTAAACAGTGGGCTTGCAACAAGTTTGCGACAACGGTCGACGCTAGTAAGCAACCTTATGTCTTCACGATTTCGCGTGTTTTCCCAAATATTATATTATTCATATCTTTAAAAAATTTGCGATCAAGTTCCGAGGTAGCAGCAGTACGATGTTTAGTATTGAGGTCGATGTATGGCTTCAACCAATTTGAATGGTTGAAAGTGAGGACTCGGTGAATTGCTGTAATCGTGACCCCTCGTTGCATCAACCACCGAAGATTTCGGTAGTGCAACCCGTAACGCTTTTTGGGTTCGAAATCCATGATGAGTTTTTTCTGCTTCGACGCAGGTCGACACTTGAATTCCGATGCTGGTAGGAGGTCACAGAACACATCCAGCAGCTTCTCGGAAAACTCGAGGTCCACCTCGACAAAGAAGCCTTGTTCCGAGTCGTCGAAACCTTCTACGTCGAATTTGGAAGGATCAGCCCACTCAAATTCTCCAAATCGAAGTTTTTGCACCATGGAGTGCCCGTAAAGATTATTAGCATCCGTGTACATGATGTAGCTGGATGGTTGAGAAGGGTCGTGTCGTACCCGGTCGACATGTGTTGGTTGTTGGCGCGAGTGTACCGTTCTGACACCTGGACCATACAACCCCGAACAAGCTTTTCCACAAAAAGCATCATGTCCACATTGGTTGATTTGATTTTGATTTTAAAATTTTGGGTGCGTCAGCACGAAGGCTATTTTGCACCCGTCACACTATACGGGGTCCAGCCCCTTATCTTTACACATAACAACTCTAACGTTGTTTAATTAAAATCATAAAATATTAAAATGTTCTGACTTTCGTTAAAAGCTGAGGCTGCAAAGAACACTCAGCACACATAAGGACAAAAGAACAGGACAACACAAACAAAATTATACTGGCCATAGTGCCAGTCGCCAGAGCCTCGTTAGTCTTTAGTCCAGGGTGCACTACGTGGAAGTGAGGTTGACTTTTGGGCGCCTACGTGGAAGGTACCCCTTACACCCCCTGTCCACATTGGAAATAAGCTCGAGCTTGACTTTTGTTGGAAGAAGCATGGCCGACCATGCCAGCCCGGGGAGACCGTAGAAGTATGCAGGGTCCAGCTTGTAGATTTGCATTGCATTTGCGCGAAACGCCTGAAAGACGTCTGCGAGGAGTGTTACATGCAGTTTTAAGTAGGCATCGTGGTATTCTCCAAAATTTCGACAACCCAGCTTGATCCACATCGACTGAGCATGCTGATATTCTTCATCGCTGATGCCCGAACATCATACAAAAGACAGGATTATATAAACATGTATTAGTTAACTAAGTTAACTAAGTATAAATTAAGCTTTTTTCCAGAATATTAGGTTACACAACATGAACATGTATTATATGAACATGTATTAGTTAACCAGCATAAGATCGCCAAGAGAGAAGTCATCAGGAAAATTAACAAAAAATTGGAAAGGAATGTGTATGAGGGAGCCTATATATGCACAGATAATAGGAATAAACTCAATAGGGATGACGGAAACTTGGAAGACGGTTGGATAAACTTTTTTAAAAAATGGGATAAAGCCGCCGGGAATTACATATTTAAAATATATATACAGGGTATTGAAATATGTGATCATTGAAGAAAATGTGATGTGCTTGCTGTTCTGCATCGTTATTTTTATCGTGATTTTCTATGTAAGCCAACCTCTTGCGCAGAAAGGTTAATCGCCACTTTACCAAGAGTTTGAATTTGGATTCTATTCTTCCATGTGCCTGAATCAAACCCGGGCCCTCTTGTTTGTAGTAGCTTTTAAAATTGTACCTCTATTATGCAATTTTTACAATCTGTTATAATGTTGACTTTCTATTTTTAGAAGGAGAGACCGGGAAAGAGAAAATACTACAGATGCACGGTCTGTGTAAAAGATCACTACGTCACAGACATGAAAAGACACCTACTAAGAGTGCACCGACTTAGCGAGGATGATGCGTCGTTCATCGACAAGTCCAAAGCAATTCACAAGCCGCCTAGCAAGAACTACAGGGGGTAAGAGGAGACCCAAAAAAAGATGTCTCATTGGAGGTTGTGGGACCCTAGTAAGAAAATATGACAAGCATCTAGTCGATGTATACCACATGGAGAGAAAAACAAAAAAAATGAAAATGGCGTTGAAGATGATTAAACCGTTGAGACCGACGACGTAGGGAAAAATGTAGTTAATTACATTGAGGAAAAAAATGTCCTTCTTAGGACCAACAATTGACAATAGGAATTGGACGAACTTGTCTACTAACACACGTGCAAAGTAATCGAGTATTCAAATGCCGTGTTCAAATGTTTGTTTGGATTAACCAAAAAATGGTAGTGGTGAACAAGTTGTGTGTTAAATAGGCATCAACCAAACAATTTTTCACCAGTACCGTCAAGTTCCATTTGTTTGACGTAAACAATTTTTTGGTTACCAAAAGCAAATATTATTTTGGTAAGTCTAACCAAATGTAGCACATTTTTTTTAGAAAAACCAAATAATTCATTCATTATTTCTTATGTTATAATCTGGCTAATTATAGCTAGGGTGGAGAGTTTGTAGAAACTAACTTATCTCAAAATACGCATTCAGAATAGAAAGTCACATGAACTAAAAGTTTTAGCTTTTACTTAAATAGTCCAGAATCAAAAGAGGTTGCTCGTGATAGATGAATTTTTATTCACTGCAGTGCATTTTCTTATTTAATTTGATGCTCTAATGTTCAAACATCTTTCGAAGAGTGTTAAGCACAATTTTGCACTATGATTACAATCAAATGTACCAATATTTGTTGTACGAAAACTTATGTTTCTTATACACTTTTTTCGACAGAGCCATCTAGCGGCCGGTGCAGGAAACTAAGTATAAATTAAGCTTTTTTCCAGAATATTAGGTTACACAACATGAACATGTATTATATGATCATGTATTAGTTAACCAGCATAAGATCACCAAAACAGAAGTCATCAGGAAAATTAACAAAAAATTGGAAAGGAATGTGTATGAGGTAGCCTATATATGCACAGATAATAGGAATAAACTCAATAGGGATGACGGAAACTTGGAAGATGGTTGGATAAACTTTTTTTAAAAAGTGGGATAAAGCCGCCGGGAATTACATATTTAAAATATATATACAGGGTATTGAAATATGTGATCATTGAAGAAAATGTGATGTGCTTGCTGTTCTGCCTTGTTATTTTTATCGTGATTTTCTATGTAAGCCAACCTCTTGCGCAGAAAAGTTAATCGCCACTTTACCAAGAGTTTGAATTTGGATTCTATTCTTCCATGTGCCTGAATCAAACCCGGGCCCTCTTGTTTGTAGTAGCTTTTAAAATTGTACCTCTATTATGCAATTTTTACAATCTGTTATAATGTTGACTTTCTATTTTTAGAAGGAGAGACCGGGAAAGAGAAAATACTACAGATGCACGGTCTGTCTAAAAGATCACTACGTCACAGACATGAAAAGACACCTACTAAGATTTGATTTGATTTTGATTTTGAATTTAAAATTTTGGGAGCGTCAGCACTTAGGCTATTTTTCTCCCGTCACATTATACGGGGGCCAGCCCCTTATCATTACAAATAACAACTCTAGCGTTGCATAACTAAAAATGTTAAAATGTTCTGACTTCTGTTAAAAGCTGAGGCCGTAAACGGGCACTCAGCACACACAAGGACAACAAACAGGACAACACACACAAAATTATACTGGCCATAGTGCCAGTCGCCAGAGCCTCGTTAGTCTTTAGTCCAGGGTGCACTACGTGGAAGTGAGGTTGACTTTTGGGCGCCTACGTGGAAGGTCACCCCTTACACCCCAACACCTACTAAGAGTGCACCGACTTAGCGAGGATGATGCGTCGTTCATCGACAAGTCCAAAGCAATTCACAAGCCGCCTAGCAAGAACTACAGGGGGGAAGAGGAGACCAAAAAAAAAGATGTCTCATTGGAGGTTGTGGGACCCTAGTAAGAAAATATGACAAGCATCTAGTCGATGTATACCACATGGAGAGAAAAACAAAAAAAAAATGAAAATGGCGTTGAAGATGATTAAACCGTTGAGACCGACGACGTAGGGGAAAATGTAGTTAATTACATTGAGGAAAAAAATGTCCTTCTTAGGACCAACAATTGACAATAGGAATTGGACGAACTTGTCTACTAACACACGTGCAAAGTAATCGAGTATTCAAATGCCGTGTTCAAATGTTTGTTTGGATTAACCAAAAAATGGTAGTGGTGAACAAGTTGTGTGTTAAATAGGCACCAACCAAACAATTTTTCACCAGTACCAAAATATTTGCGACAAACAATTTTTTGGTTACCAAAACCAAATATTATTTTGGTAAGTCTAACAAAATGTAGCACATTTTTTTTAGGAAAACCAAATAATTCATTCATAATTTCTTACGTTATAATCTGGCTAATTATAGCTAGGGTGGAGAGTTTGTAGAAACTTACTTATCTCAAAATACGCATTCAGAATATAAAGTCACATGAACTAAAAATTTTAGCTTTTACTTATATAGTCCAGAATCAAAAGATGTTGCTCGTGGGAGATGCATTTTTATTCACTGCAGTGCATTTTCTTATTTAATTTGATGCTCTAATGTTCAAACATCTTTCGAAGAGTGTTAAGCACAATTTTACACTATGATTACAATCAAATGTACCAATATTTGTTGTACGAAAACTTATGTTTCCTATACACATTTTTCGACAGAACCATCTAGCGGCCGGTGCAGAAAACTAAGTATAAATTAAGCTCTTTTTCAGAATATTAGGTTACACAACATGAACATGTATTATATGAACATGTATTAGTTAACCAGCATAAGATCGCCAAAAGAGAGGTTATCACGAAAATTAACAAGAAATTGGAAAGGAATGTGTATGAGGTAGCCTATATATGCACATATAATAGGAATAAACTCAATAGGGATGACGGAAACTTGGAAGACGGTTGGATAAACTTTTTTAAAAAATGGGATAAAGCCGCCGGGAATTACATATTTAAAATATATATATACAGGGTATTGAAATATGTGATCTTTGAAGTAAATGTGATGTGCTTGCTGTTCTGCCTCGTTATTTTTATCGTGATTTTCTATGTAAGCCAACCTCTTGTGCAGAAAGGTTAATCGCCACTTTACCAAGAGTTTGAATTTGGATTCGATTCTTCCATGTGCCTGAATCAAACCTGGGCCCTCTTGTTTGTAGTAGCTTATAAAATTGTACCTCTATTATGCAATTTTTACAATCTGTTATAATGTTGACTTTCAATTTTCAGAAGGAGAGACCGGGAAAGAGAAAATACTACAGATGCATGGTCTGTGTAAAAGATCACTACGTTACAGACATGAAAAGACACCTACTAAGAGTGCACCGACTTAGCGAGGATGATGCGTCGTTCATCGACAAGTCCAAAGCAATTCACAAGCCGCCTAGCAAGAACTACAGGGGGGGAGGAGACCCTAAAAAAGATGTCTCATTGGAGGTTGTGGGACCCTAGTAAGAAAATATGACAAGCATCTAGTCGATGTACACCACATGGAGAGAAAAACAAAAAAAAAATGAAAATGGCATTGAAGATGATTAAACCGTTGAGACCGACGACGTAAGGAAAAATGTAGATATTTACATTGAGGAAAAAAAGGTCCTTCTTAGGACCAACAATTGACAATAGGAATTGGACGAACTTGTCTACTAACACACGTGCAAAGTAATCGAGTACTCAAATGCAGTGTTCAAATGTTTGTTTGGATTAACCAAAAAATGGTAGTGGTGAACAAGTTGTGTGTTAAATAGGCATCAACCAAACAATTTTTCACCAGTACCAAAATATTTGGTCAAGTTCCATTTGTTTGTCGTAAACAATTTTTTGGTTACCAAAACCAAATATTATTTTGGTAAGTCTAACAAAATGTAGCACATTTTTATAGGAAAACCAAATAATTTATTCATAATTTATTATGTTATAATCTGGCTAATTATAGCTAGGGTGGAGAGTTTGTAGAAACTAACTTATCTCAAAATACGCATTCAGAATAGAAAGTCACAGGAACTAAAAGTTTTAGCTTTTACTTATATAGTCCAGAATCAAAAGAGGTTGCTCGTGGGAGATGCATTTTTATTCACTGCAGTGCATTTTCTTATTTAATTTGATGCTCTAATGTTCAAACATCTTTCGAAGAGTGTTAAGCACAATTTTGCACTATGATTACAATCAAATGTACCAATATTTGTTGTACGAAAACTTATGTTTCCTATACACATTTTTCGACAGAACCATCTAGCGGCCGGTGCAGGAAACTAAGTATAAATTAAGCTTTTTTTCAGAATATTAGGTTACACAACATGAACATGTATAAGTTAACCAGCATAAGATCGCCAAAAGAGAAGTCATCAGGAAAATTAACAAAAAATTCGAAAGGAATGTGTATGAGGCAGCCTATATATGCACAGATAATAGGAATAAACTTAATAGGGATGACGGAAACTTGGAAGACGGTTGGATAAACTTTTTCAAAAAATGGGATAAAGCCGCCGGGAATTACATATTTAAAATATATATACAGGGTATTGAAATATGTGATCATTGAAGTAAATGTGATGTGCTTGCTGTTCTGCATCGTTATTTTTATCGTGATTTTCTATGTAAGCCAACCTCTTGCGCAGAAAGGTTAATCGCCACTTTACCAAGAGTTTGAATTTGGATTCGATTCTTCCATGTGCCTGAATCAAACCCGGGCCCTCTTGTTTGTAGTAGCTTATAAAATTGTACCTCTATTATGCAATTTTTACAATCTGTTATAATGTTGACTTTCTATTTTCAGAAGGAGAGACCGGGAAAGAGAAAATACTACAGATGCACGGTCTGTGTAAAAGATCACTACGTCACAGACATGAAAAGACACCTACTAAGAGTGCACCGACTTAGCGAGGATGATGCGTCGTTCATCGACAAGTCCAAAGCAATTCACAAGCCGCCTAGCAAGAACTACAGGGAGGGGGAGGAAGAGGAGACCCCAAAAAAGATGTCTCATTGGAGGTTGTGGGACCCTAGTTAAAAAATATGACAAGCATCTAGTCGATGTACACCACATGGAGAGAAAAACAAAAAAAAAATGAAAATGGCATTGAAGATGATTAAACCGTTGAGACCGACGACGTAGGGAAAAATGTAGATATTTACATTGAGGAAAAGAAGGTCCTTCTTAGGACCAACAATTGACAATAGGAATTGGACGAACTTGTCTACTAACACACGTGCAAAGTAATCGAGTATTCAAATGCAGTGTTCAAATGTTTGTTTGGATTAACCAAAAAATGGTACTGGTGAACAAGTTGTGTGTTAAATAGGCATCAACCAAACAATTTTCCACCAGTACCAAAATATTTGGTCAAGTTCTATTTGTTTGTCGTAAACAATTTTTTGTTTACCTAAACCAAATATTATTTTGGTAAGTCTAACAAAATGTAGCACATTTTTATAGGAAAACCAAATAATTTATTCATAATTTCTTATGTTATAATCTGGCTAATTATAGTTAGGGTGGAGAGTTTGTAGAAACTAACTTATCTCAAAATACGCATTCAGAATAGAAAGTCACATGGACTAAAAGTTTTAGCTTTTACTTATATAGTCAAGAATCAAAAGAGGTTGCTCGTGGGAGATGCATTTTTATTCACTGCAGTGCATTTTCTTATTTAATTTGATGCTCTAATGTTCAAACATCTTTCGAAGAGTGTTAAGCACAATTTTGCACTATGATTACAATCAAATGTACCTATATTTGTTGTACGAAAACTTATGTTTCCTATACACATTTTTCGACAGAACCCTCTAGCGGCCGGTGCAGGAAACTAAGTATAAATTAAGCTTTTTTTCAGAATATTAGGTTACACAACATGAACATGTATTATATGAACATGTATTAGTTATCCAGCATAAGATCGCCAAAAGAGAAGTCATCAGGAAAATTAACAAAAAATTGGAAAGGAATGTGTATGAGGCAGCCTATATATGCACAGATACAGTAATAGGAATAAACTCAATAGGGATGACGGAAACTTGGAAGACGGTTGGATAAACTTTTTTAAAAAATGGGATAACGCCGCCGGGAATTACATATTTAAAATATATATATACAGGGTATTGAAATATGTGATCATTGAAGTAAATGTGATTTGCTTGCTAGTAGTCCAGTTTAGAGAGTTGAACGTCCTCTTGTGAGGAGCTGAAGTGAGGAGCTCGCCTTAATGGATTTCTCTCGTAAGGCATGAGCTCTATTTGATGGCGCAGTGTTGCTAGCTCCTTACTCGAAAAAATCACCAAGGTTTTTGGGGTAACCTAACCTAAAGCAAGGAGTTGGCAACCTTTTTCTCGCAGTGTTGCCAGCTCCTCACTCGAAAAAATCACCAAGATTTTTGGGGTAACCTAACCTAAAGCAAGGAGCAGGCAACTTTTTTCTCGCAGTGTTGGCAACACTACACCCGAAAGTAAAGCTCGGTGGGGCTTGCTTTAATGGTTTGCTCTTGTAAGGCATAACCCCCCCTATTTTCGGATGCAGTGTTGCCAACATCTTACTCGAAAAAAAATCACCAAGGTGTTTTTGTCTAACGTAACCTAAAGCAAGGAGCTGGCAACCTTGCTTGAGGCTTGCCTTACAGTGCATAAAGCAAGAAGCTGGCAACCTTGCTTGAGGCTTGCTTTACAGTGCATAAAGCAAAGTTGCCAACCTACTGGTATTTTTGCCATAGCTTTTTACAAAAAAAAAAGAGGAGAGAGAGAGGGAAGAGTTAAACAACCGACAAGTACCAACACCCATCTACAGCTTTTTTTAGTCTAACCTAACCTAAAGCAAGAAACTGGCAATTTTACTTAAGACTTGCCTTACAGTGCATAAAGCACTGGTATTTTTGCCATGGCTTTTTACAAAAAAGAGAGAGGAGAGAGAGAGAGAAGAGTTAAACAACCAACAGCTGCCAACACCCACCCTAACCTACTCTAACCTAACCTAACCTAACCTACTCTAACCTAACCTAACCTAACCTAACTTAACCTACTCTAACCTAACCTAACCTAACCTACTCTAACCTAACCTACTCTAACCTAACCTACTCTAACCTAACCTAACCTAACCTAACCTAAAGCAAGGAGCTGGCAACCTTGCTTGAGGCTTGCCTTACAGTGGATAAAGCAAGGTTGCCAACCTACTGGTATTTTTGCCATGGCTTTTTACAAAAAAAAGAGAGGAGAGAGAGAGAGGGAAGAGTTAAACAACCAACAGCTGCCAACACCCACCCTAACCTAACCTAACCCACCCTAACCTAACCTAACCTTACCTACTCTAACCTAACCTAACCTAACCCACCCTAACCTAACCTAACCTAACCTACTCTAACCTAACCTAACCTACTCTAACCTAACCTACTCTAACCTAACCTACTCTAACCTAACCTACTCTAACCTAACCTAAAGCAAGGAGCTGGCAACCTTGCTTGAGGCTTGCCTTACAGTGCATAAAGCAAGGTTGCCAACCTACTGGTATTTTTGCCATGGCTTTTTACAGAAAAAAGAGAGGAGAGAGAGAGAGGGAAGAGTTAAACAACCGACTGCTGCCGACAGCCTACCTACAGTTTTTTTTTGTCTAACCTAACCTAAAGCAAGAAGCTGGCTATTTTGCTTGAGGTTTGCTTTACAGTGCATAAAGCAATTTTTGCCAACCTACACATACTAAACAAGAAGATAGGTTAGGTTAGGTTAGGTTAGGTTAGGTTAGGTTAGGTTAGGCAACAAATATATATACTGCCGTAAAAGAGAGGGAGATATGGGTGGATGGTAATATAGTATGCGTGTGCGTGTGTGCGTATAATATGTAGCATTATTAACTAGAGTGTGTTGGCAATTTACTTACAACTAAAAAAAATAGAGATGCCAATTTTGCTGTAAGATGAAAAGAGAGAGAGAGAGATTTATGGCTGGCAACAGTGGTGAGCGATGTCCTCTTATTGTAAATTTTTTCCAAGTCCCAAAAAAAAAAAAAAAGAGAGGCCAATGTTTATATATCGTGACTTTTGTAAACCTCTCTCGGGGGAACGATGTGCCACACGCGCGCGCGCGCGTATGTATTGTAACACAAACAAACAAACAAAATAATAATTGTTGTTTTTTAGGATACCTGGCCCCTATAACCTCGCCAGGGTGCGTGATGACCAGCCAAGAAGTAAAGGTTTTCTAACGGCTGCGGTTATCTACAACCGCACCTCTGTAGAGTTTCACGTGTTTTATTTTTTTTCTCGGCTCCTAATTGAGCTAGGATGATGATTTTAGGTTTGTTGGATAGGATTCGACGAGAACTATTCGACTAGCAAATAAAATCGATTCCACCCCCTCAAGTTTCGGAAATACAGACAATTTTTTTATTTTTTGAGAAACTTGATTTGCCGGCTTAGTTTTTGCCCTAATTCGAAAATTTTAATAGCATTCGATACAAAATTAGAAGTACTCTACAACTTATTGGAGGGATGATGACTACTGCCTGCTGTTTTCGAGTTATTTTGGATTAAAATTTCAAGATGTAATTTCTAAGATGTTTTGTAATTCATCAACTATGGGTTGTAGGAAAACGATTCTTGCTCTATCTGCTATCGCTCGACGAATACTATAAACATAAATAATGCTTATGATTTGATTTTTAAAATGGCGAGCGGAAAATAACCATGTTTTCTGAAATTATGATTTATACTTCATACGCCAAGAGGGCTGAGGGTTAGAAAAAAAAGATTGTTAGGTAGAATTATGCACACATAATATTTTTGTGTTTTCTATACACAAGCTTAATTATTTTTTTTCAATTATTTACAGGATTCATTAAGAAGCAAGAAGTAGCATAAATAGCACACTCCCACCAAACCCAACACCATTGTGAATTATTGCACAGTATTTATTTTGTGGCACTCCACTATATATATAATAACATACCCCACAAATATTTTCAACAAAATGCAATCTGAGAAAAGTTGCCCTGTGTGCAAGATAACCATATCAAGCCAAAATTTTGCAAGACATTGTCGTACCTGCGCACCTGGTAAGCGTGTAACCGCTAAAAAATCATGTCCCAGGTGCGGTATACATATTACCATTAATAATTTGAAGAGGCATATAACATCATGCAAAGTTGTTGTCGGAGCACCTGTTCCCCAACCGTCGACCAGCTCGACCAAGAGGAAAGCGGAAGCCGACTCGCCACCATCCGCCAAACGCGTCAAGCCTGTGGCGAAAGCAAACCAGTCTGCTTTCCAGCGTTTGTTAGAGGACTTTGTCATCACTTCGGAGGGCTCATGCGACGTGCGTAGTTTTTTGGAGAACGTGCAAGCCAAAATCATTTCCATCCTCGGCGATGCGCTTGCAACGCACTCCACCAAATTCTACGCATCGCTACGTTGCCAGTACAAGAAGCCGTCCGATGAAATTTACAGCTTCTGCCAACCACCAAGGCGAAGACGCTGCATCTGGCGGATGTCGACAACCTCGAGGTCATCTACAACCAGTTTACCGATGAGCTGGTGGCAAAACAGGAGGAACATCAAGCTAAAGGCTCGGGGGGTTCGCTGTGTGGCGAGCCTCACGAACTGTGCGTCAAACTTTGTAAGTTCATACCTCTCTCCGCCTCCAGCTACGTCCCCTTACCACCTACCATTGTGGCAAAAAAGGCCGTCCTGAACATTCAGAACAGTGACGCCAAGTGCTTCGTATGGTGTGTTCTGGCAGCGTTGCACCCAGTTGAGCCAAAAAATAATCCAAAACGTGTTGGCCACTACCTACCCTATGAGGCAGAGCTGGAAGTTGCCATGGCTGGGATCGACTATCCCGTAGAGGTCCCGGACATTCAAAAATTCGAGGCTCGTGCGCGGTTGGCTATCAACGTTTACGGTCTCACTGACAAAAATACAGTGTACCCTATTCGCGTGAGCGACGTAGACGTTGATGGTGCGCAGGAAATCCATCTCCTACTTATCAAGAACGAGACCCATCACCACTACACCCTTATCCGTTCCCTCTCCCGGTTGGTGTCGAGCCAAAAAAGCAAGCATCATGGTGGCATAGAAGTTTGTCGAAGGTGTCTGTTCACTTTTGACAATCAAGAACAGCAGGATTATCAGCACATCAAAGGTCCCAACATCGCTGCAGAGAAGCTCGCCCGCCACAAGATCTACTGCAATGCCAACGTGCCGGGGGTGGCAGTCTTGCCCAAACCTGGCACTGTGGAGCGTTTCCACATGCACGGTGCCATGGTGGAGCATCCCGCTATCATCATCGCGGATTTCGAGGCCTTCCTCAAACCCCTGTCCACTTGCGATCCCGACCCCGAAGTTTCCTCCACCACCCCTTACCAACTCCACGAGGCCTCGAGTTATGCCTACGTTGTGGTGCGACGAGACCAGCACATCGCCCCCGAGCCCTACGTGTACCGCGGTCCCGACGCAGCCAAACACTTCCTCGAGAGGATGGTTGTCGAGGCTATTGAGATAGGGAAGGTACTGTTGGCCCCCAAGTCTATGCTCCCACTGTCTCCCGACGATCAACGTAGACACGACGAGGCCATCGCTTGCCCTGTCTGCGTCAAGGAGTACACCGCCAACAACCGTAAAGTCCAACACCACGATCACTTTAACGGTAGGTATGTTGGTCCTTGGTGCAACGGATGCAACCTCATGGCCCGGGACCCGCGCTTCATCCCTGTGTTTTTTCATAATGGCTCGGGATACGACTTCCACCACCTCGTCAAGCATCTTGGGTACGACGACATGCGAATCAACGTCCTGGCGCAGAACGAGGAGCGTTTTATTAGCTTGAGCAAGTGGGTGCGAATCTCAGGATCACACTCTACCGTCGAGCTTCGCTTCCTCGACTCTCTGAGGTTCCTCCCGGCCAGCCTCGATGCTCTCGCAGGGAAGCTTAGCGACGAGCAAATGCTTATTACCTCCGGAAACTTTCCGAACTTGGACGCCGGCCTCTTCAAGCGTAAGGGGGTCTATCCCTATGAATACATCACAGACCCTTCCAAGTTCGCAGAGACGTCGCTACCTCCCCAGGCGAAGTTCTACAGTCAGCTGCGAGGGTCGAACATCACCGACGAAGAATATCACCATGCCCAGTCCATGTGGCGCGAGCTGGGCTGTCGAACTCTCGGGGACTACCACGACGCCTACCTCAGACTTGATGTGACGCTTCTCGCCGACGTGTTCCAGACATTCCGTACGACCGCAATGAAAATCTACCAGCTGGACCCCGCCTACTTCTACAGTCTCCCCGGACTGGCGTGGTCAGCCATGTTTCTGGTGACGAAGATCGAGCTGGAGCTTCTTTCGGACGTGGACATGGTGCTGTTTGTGGAACGTGCCGTGCGGGGTGGAATGGTCCAGGTGTCGCAGCGACACTCGCGCGCCAACAATCACCACATGGCCACCGGCTACGACCCCTCACAACCGTCCAGCTACATCATGTACACGGACGTCAATAACCTCTACGGGCACTCCATGATGCAGCCACTCCCCTTTAGAGGCTTCGAGTGGGCTGACCCCTCCAACTTCGACATCGAAAGCTTCGACGATTCGGAACATGGGTTTTTTGCCGAGGTGGACCTTGAGTTCTCCGAGAAGCTGCAGGATTTGTTCAGCGATCTTCCCCCTGCACCCGAGTTCAAGTGTCCACCCGATTCCAACCAGAAGAAGCTCGTCATGGATTTCGAGCCCAAGAAGAATTACGTCCTACACTACCAGAATCTCCGGTGGCTGATGCAGCGAGGGGTCGCGGTCCACGCAGTTCACCGCATCCTCAAGTTCGAGCATTCTCCGTGGTTGCGTCCATATATTGAAGTCAACACGAAACACCGCACAGCAGCCACGTCCGAGCTTGATAAGGATTTCTTCAAGCTTATGAACAATGCGGTGTTCGGGAAAACCATGGAGAATGTACGGAATCGCATGGACATAAAATTGGTAACGAGGAAAGCACAATGTCGCAGGCTCGTAGCAAACCCATTATTTAAATCGAGGACCATTTATAATGAGCAGCTTGCTCTGGTGCATATGAGGAAGAGTGAGGTGAGGCTCGACAAGCCAATTTATGTTGGTGCCTCAGTATTAGACCTGAGCAAGCTGCACATGTTCGAGACGTACTACGACATATTACGTCCACATTATAGCCACAACATCTCGCTTCTCTACACGGACACGGACAGCTTGGTGTACCACGTCCACTCAGCCGATGCATACAGGGATATAGTCACGGCACCAGCTTTGGTTAACCTCTTCGACACCTCGGGCTATCCCCAGCCGAACCAGTACGGCATCCTGCCCCGAAACAAAAAAGTACCTGGCAAACTCAAAGACGAGAAGGACGGTGATGTAATTCTCGAGTTTGCAGGTCTTCGCGCCAAGGCCTATGCCATCAAAGCCGAGGGCAGCGTTACCAAGAAGGCCAAGGGTGTCGGCAGACAGGTGGTTCGGGAGCATCTCGCATTCGAGGACTTTGTCGATTGCCTCAAGACCAGGTCGTCGGTTCTAAGAGAAGAACAGCGCATCCAGAGCGTCGACCATGTGTTGACCACAAACAAAGTTAGAAAAATTGCGCTGGATCCCAACGACGATAAGAGGTGCGTCCTCGAGTGTGGTATTCACGCATTGCCGTGGGGGCACTATCGCTTAGCAGAAAGCAAAACCTGTAACATATGTCCATCTTCAACAGAAGATTCATAAAAACAAAACAAAAAAAAAAAAAAAACACTTTGACTGTCATTACAAAAAAAAACTTTGACCGTATTCTTAAATAACCAGCATGCCTATGAATTTGTTCGGTTTCAAAAAACAGATCATTATGGAAACCATACCAGATCATGAAGTCTTACCTTCCGTGTTACCTAAACTCAACGGTCTGTTGATCATTCACCTCAACAGCATTTGGACGAAACTGAATGACGATGTGGGCAAGATGTTTTATGTTTTTAATAACAATTTACATTTCTACGAAATTCCGATCGACGGGAAACTTCAAATCACCGTGAATCCGGAAAACGCAGGCGAAATCAAAATTTCTACCGGCAAGAACATTTTTCGAATCAAGCACGACAAGATGCTTTCTAACATTACGTACGATGTGTCTGCAGGAGATTATTTTTACATAGAACTCCTCGGAGATTACGACAAACTTATTCCTCTCTTCGTAGAATTACGAATCGTCTATCCTATTATAAATAACCGTTAACCAAAAATGCCTAACGACATTTTCGGCAACACCAAGCGTGTAGACCACGCAGAAGAGATTCTCATGTTGGACATTCGAGTTAAGAAGTTGAGGACCGATTTGATCGCTTTGCAGGAAACCTTAAACAAAAGTTTAGAGTCGGAAATTGCTACGCTCCAAACGCAATGTCTCGACCCCATTCTGAAAATCGATTCCGAACTGAAGACGCTGATAAAAAATTATGTCGACGTACCTTCTTACGACAACGTTCAAAATATACAGTTGAGCGTGGATTCGCTTCAAAATGATTTGGCCAAATTACAGCAATTTCAATCGAAAAATGAAGATTTGGAAAAATTGAAACTCGAAATCGAAGAACGAACTTCCGCAATAGAAAATAATTTCTCTGAACTTCAAACCGTTGTGAACGATATAGACGCAGAACGCTTGCATGTTGTTGTTTCCAAATTACAAGAAGAATTCACCAGCACGTTGGAAGAAATTAAATCCAAGTTGCAGACTTTGGAAGATACCATGACGAACCTACCATCGTCGGACGAACTGCAGGTCATCGGTAAAAGCGTCGCGAACATAAAAATTCAATTGGAGGCCTATCAAGATTTCGAACATATTCAAACCACCATCGCCACGCTTCAGGCGTCCTTGGAATTGATCAACGAAGAAATTAAAAATATTCATGCTGAAGCGAGCGCGCTGACAAGCATTCAAGACACGTTGAGCACGGTTCAGCAGAAGATCGAATATTTAGAAAATTTGAACGTCGAAACGAATCTCGCTCATTTTCATCACGTACTCGACAACATACAGGGTGACTTGGAATCGTTACGGACGAGCGTGCCTTCGAGCGAAGATTTGGAAAAATTGAAAACGGCGGTGACGGCACTATCCGATTCGAGCGACATCAAAAGTTCATTGAGCGATCTCGAGAGTAGGGTGGCCAATCTCCCCACCTCCAAAGAATTGCACGCTTTGAAAAGAAACATATCTCGAATGCTGAAACGACTGGAAACGGAAACGGCGAACGTGGAACAGATTCGAGACGAAATTAGTTCGCTGGTGTCGACGCTGCCCACTTCCCAGAGCGTCGCCGACCTTCACACGCAGTTTACAGAGATGCGAAGCATCGTGAACGATCTTACCGAGAAGAGCTCGAAATTGAATCAAGTCGAGAACCTTCAGAACATCGTCGTCAACATCAGAGATCAAGTTGGAGTGCTGGAATCCACGCAGGAATCGACGCTGGCTTCTTTCGGTGCCAAGTTGCAAGAACTCAACGAAAACTACAAGCAGTTGAACGTGGAAGTGAAAATCAAACCGTCGTTTTCTGCCGTAACGGATACCATAGTCGAGCATTTGCTGCCCATCGAAAATAAACTCGGACAAGTTCACAGTAATCTGCTCGGCGTCGACACTAAATTCGCCAAACTGCATTCTCTGCAAGCCATCGAAATCAACAGCGTACCCAATCAACAGAGAATCTCCACGTTCGTCGAAGGTAACAAACTGTACATGTTGCATCTTTATCATCCGTACTACAAGTTTCTCCTCGATGGCACGATTCAGATAAACAAATTTTCGTACTGGTCTCACGGTAGAAAAGCTAGCGTTCCAACCATGACTTTCATATCGAATCGTGGTGTCCAGAAAGCAGGAAACATTCCTCTGGCACGTTGGAACGAAACGCGCAACATATATGAAATACACGAAGACGAAGATCTCACCGTTTTCGACGTGAGTGCCGGCGATAAGCTGATCATTCAAAACACGAGCGTAGTGCCACCCTCTTTGAATCCCATCACGCTTGTGCTTCTCTTGAAACGTAATCTCTAAAAAAAATGTCTAGGCAAGCCATCGTCGAAGAATTGCATAAACCTGCACGCCGCAACTACGAACGTTTGGCTGTGGTAACCAAGGGCATCGACGACCTCTGGCAAAGCGACCTCGTGGAGATGAGTAGCGGCAATTTGAAAAACGTACATAAATTGAACAAGGGTAACAAGTACCTCCTCACCGTCATAGACACGTTTTCGAAATTCGCATGGGCTCTACCTTTGAAGGCGAAAACGGGAACATGCGTCACGGAAGCTTTCAAATAAATTTTTCGCGAAAGCGGCGGCAGACGACCACGGTTTCTGCTAACAGACAAGGGGAAGGAATTTTACAACGCTGTATTCCAAAAGTTTATTCAAAAACACAAGATTCGACATTATTCGACCTTCAGTCACATCGAAGCCAGCATCGTGGAAAGATTCAATCGAACCTTGAAAACACACATGTGGAAACGATTCACGCTTCGGGGAAATTACAAATGGGTCGACATCCTGCCGGAACTCGTCGACACCTATAATGATACGGTACACAGAACGATAGGCATGAAGCCAGCCGACGTTACCAAGTCCGACGAGCAGCGTTTAATTTCTACAGTTTACTGTCCAAAGTACACACCCACGACAAAAAAAGCTAAATACAAAATTGGAGACCGAGTGAGGATCAGCAAATTCAAACGCACCTTCGAGAAGGGATTCACAAAAAATTGGAGCACGGAACTTTTTACGGTGGTTCGAGTTTTACCTGGAAACCGACACACGTATATAATAAAAGATAGTAGCGGCGAGATTTTGAAAGGAAGATTTTACGAAGAGGAACTCTCTAAAACGAAACACCCCGACACGTACCTCATCGAGAAAGTATTGCGTAGGAAAGGTGACAAACTGTTTGTCAAATGGCTGGGACTTCCGGAAAAGAGTTGGATCGACGCGGACGAAGTGATCTTGTGAGTACGTGGAACGTGGTGAAGCGTCTACCGGATCCGGAAAGTCAAACGAAGAAAAAGAACGGTGAGTTGCTTCCCGACAGCATCCGCTGTCTGATCGTAGGTCCTTCGGGGTGTGGGAAAACGACACTGCTCGTGGACAATTTTCTCCTCGCACCGAATTGGTTAGATTGGAAGAACAGGCACCTGTACGTGTTCTCGAAAAGTTTGGAGCAATCCAAATACCAGCAACTGATGAAACTGTACGATGGTCTGGACATTGCAACGTTCGCTTCGGAAATAAAACCACTCGACGATTGTCGTGAAAATTCAGTTGTTGTGTTCGACGACGCCATCCTGGAAAATCAAAATGAAATTCGCAACTTTTTCACGCAAGGTCGTCACAAAGGAATGGATTGTTTTTACCTAGCTCAAACGTTTTCCAAAATTCCAAAACAGTTAGTGCGCGACAACGCTAATTTCATATGTTTGTTTCGTCAAGATCACACCAACCTCAAGCATGCGTACGATGACTACGTAGGTGGAGACATGAACTACAATCAATTTTCGGAACGCTGCTGCTCTACTTGCTGGAACGGTGACGATTTCGGATTCGCGACGATCGACATGACGAGGAAACCCAACGACGGAAAATACAGAAACAAAATCAACGACTTTCTAAACGTTGCAACGTTGTGAGAAACGACGTGTATAAATAACGTCATGACGAAACGAAAAATCGAAGACGAAAATCTCAAGCTTCGCGATTACCTCGCGAAACGCTTCAAAGGTTGGAAATCCGAGAATCGCGGATTCTACGAAGAGAAGAAACGTCAGGATCAACCTGTGATCGATGCCATCAGCGGTCTAGGTAAAGAAATTAAAAATGTCACGGAACAAAATAAAAATTTGATTAATGAACTCGTACCGCTCGCAGCTAAAAGTTATGCCGTACCCACGCCTATTTCGAGCATTCCTTCGACGCCGTTCGAACTGAAGGATGCGCCGGCACGACGTCGAGCCATAGGCAGCACGTCTTCGGATAAAATCGAGTTGGGACCTTTGGCACGAGACTACCTGAGCACGGGGAAATTCGACAAGGATGAAGTGTTTGGATTGTATCCCAGCATGGAAACCAGCGAAGGCGGCGGTGTGGTGTGGAAGATTGGGAAATCGAAGGTGACCTTCGAAGGCAACGACATTAAAGTCAATTTAGGCGACAAGGATAGTTGGAACAGGTATCCCGGTACGGTGGGACTGTGGGAACTTGTCGCCAAAAAGCAGCCGAAAGATTACACCGACGAAGATTACCAGAGTTACAAGGAAATTCTGATCATGACGGATGCCTTGTACCAGAACAACGACGCCTCGCAGAATAGGGTGAAATCGAGCAGCGGTGAGAAGTACAGGAATCTCATCAAACCGATTTGGAACCAGGTCAAAACAGGCAGCGGCGTCAAACGCTACAACACGTTACCCAAAGAATTCGTTTGGGTGGACGACGTGAGGAAGCTCGTGGACCGATTGTTGGTGATAGCCGGCGAAGAGAATGCAGGCAATCGTAATTTCTACAACGAGAAGGTTGGCATCGTGGACATGATCTGCACGAAACTTTCCAACTTCATCGTGAACGACGACAAGGGCATAGGTTACCTGATCAAAATCATCAACACGCTGCCTCCGAAATTTTGGAACGTGGCTGAAGGAAAGGGACTCGTGAACGACATCATCAACAAGTTACCTTTCGAGATGCATTTACCTGGCTACCAGTACTGCGGACCGGGTACCAAACTCGAGAAAAGATTGGAGAGAGGAGACAAGGGTGTGAATCCGTTGGACGCGGCATGCAAAGATCACGACATCGCCTACAACACCACGCAGACGGATCTGGATGCACGTCACGAAGCAGACAGAAAGTTAGAGCACGCAGCTTTCGAAAGGTTTGTGAGCAGAGACGCATCACTGGGTGAACGGGTCGCCGCACTAGGCACCACCATCGCCATGAACACGAAACAAAAATTGGGGTGGGGTATATAAATAACATAGAGTAAAAAATAATAATAATAACAACATGTCTCGCATAACTGATTTGCCGCACGAACTACTATCTAAAATATTCAAAAAGGTAGTTAACAGAGATGTTAATAAACTTGTGATCATAGCAAGAACAACGCCGGAATTTCGCATCCCTTGTGAAATGGTTCTCAAGGACCGTCTTCGGGAGATCAGTGGCCTGAGGTGCGGTGATCTCAACATTCTGCTTTTGGCCGCAGGGGAGAAATTAAACGATAGGTTGGACGAACTGGAGGAGGCAAGGCAGGGAAGAAGATGGTACACAGTAGATTGGTACAAGTCTATGCAGGAGACGAAAGATATCATTACGCACATCATCGCGTTTTCCGAAGCACGGACTTTCTTCCTCTGTTAAAAAAAATAATAATATATATACGTGTCAAAAAAACTTGATATATAAATAAATAATCTTCGGTATATATAAATAACACACATCGTGAAAAAACAATTAAATTTCTCTCTAACACTTTGAAATTTTTTTTGATATGACGACTGAAAAAATAAGTGATCTCCAAGCATTAAAACAAATGCTAAATTTGTCAGTCGAGTATGTAAAAATTCAGGAATTGGAAGTCGACAAACCTTACACGATAACTTCCGGTTCAATCGTTTCTACCCAGTATGGTCCCAAGGTACGCCTGTTGCTCAACGCACAATACAGTCTATTTTTACCAGATCGATACGCTAACATGTTATCTGACGAGAAGCTATCTATTTTAATCGAGAACAAAACTCGAATTGTGTACAAGGGGACAAAGGAACTTCTTGGTAAGAAAACGAAGCACGTAATAGAATTTGTGTAACGACTGCGAGGCCTTGAAAATATATAAATAACATACCGTAAAAAAACTACACAAGAAAAAATCTCAGAATATATATATAAATAACATACCGTGAAAATAACACATAGAGCATCAACATGAAGCCCAAGGGTGTCGTGTGCCAGATACCATACTCCAATCTTAAAAATCTAGGTACCCTCGATGGGTTACTCACCAAGAAACAAAGCGAGAAGAAACGTTCTTGCTTGTCGAAAGGACACGGAATGAAATTACTGCTCAGCACACCTCAATTGAAAAGATTGCAGCGTTCGCGGAAACAGCAAAAGGTCGGAGGTTTCATATTCAGCATCCCGGCCATCCTGGCAGCATTGGGGGCCGTTGGAAGTTTGGCCGGCGGTAGCGCCGCCATCGCGAAAACCGTCATCGACTCGAAGAAGAACAAGGCCGAGTTGGAAGAACAGAAACGTCACAACCTGGCCATGGAGAAGAAAGGGAAGGGCGTGATGAAGAAGTTTAAAAAAAAAGAAACAGAAGCACTCACCAACCGAGACATTGAATCTCTGATCGAACCGTTACAAATCAAACACTTCAGAGGAGTTTTCATGTCCGACTCGTTACCTTCAAGCGTTAAAAGAAGAGAATGCGGAGTAGTCAACTTGGACGGTCAAGAAAATCCAGGCACGCATTGGATATGTTACCACAAAAATGATGATAAAGCATTCGTTTTCGATTCTTTCGGAGGTGTTCCACCTACAAATTTAATTCATTATCTGAAAACAAACAAAACCTCTATATACTACAACGACGAACGCATTCAAAATTTCGGAGACGTGAACTGTGGTCATCTCTGCCTTTCCGTGCTCGCGTTTCTCTCTAAAATAAATAACCCTACGATCGAGGATTTCCAGAAAGCATTGTGGAACCTCAAACAGCATCACTAGGATGGGCGTGTTCCATCTCACGAGCGAATCTTCAATCTTGAAACTCACGCTGCACGACGACATCGTCTATCCTAAATCCGTGGCTCTGCGTGCATTCTACAGCATGTACCTCATACCTAACGTTACGCAGCACAACAACAAAATTAGCGTCGGAAGCGAACACATCGTCGTCACGCCAGGCCAATACAATCTTTCCACTTTGCAAGCTCAGTTACCCAAAGGCACGTACCTTTCTCAAAATTCGGTCACCCACAGAGTGGAAATCCTATCCGCGACGGAGACCGTGGACCTGGGCACCATGGGAGAACTTTTAGGTTTCGAGAACGACACAAAACTCGAAGCTGGCATCAAGCACGTGGCAACCAATATTCCTAAATTCTTGGCCATAGAGACTCTGAACGTACACTGTAACGTGGCCGAAGGTATGATCACGAAATCTTCGGACGGATTGTTAGGAAGTCACAAGCAGACGGGAATCATAGCCACTTTCAAACCAAGTTCTGAGTTCATGGAACCGATCATCTACACGCCCTCTTCGCCGATCTATTTTCCAGTATGTCGCAACCGCATAGACGACATAGAGTTGGTGGTGACAAACGAGAAAGGAGACGTGGTGGATTTCGCAGGTGCCACTACGACGGCCATCGTGGAGATCAACGTATAATAAATAACATACATGTAAAATGGAGCAAATCGAAAGTTACGAATTGCAATCTTTCCCTCCCAACCGTCGCACGTTCGCCAATCTGAACGAGGCCAACAGGGAGATCGAATACGACGTGGACGTAGGCGATGGGTTCGTTCATCCTCACAGAGCGGACCTCTACCTTCAATTCGACGTGGTGAAGAAGGAAAACGGAGACGCATTTCCCGCAGCAGCAAACTTGATACTCGTGGACAACTTCGTGCCTCACCTGTTCTCGCAGGTGGAGGTGAGGAAACACAACACCGTCATCGACAGAATAGATTATCCAGGCATCACGTCGACGGCAGTGGGAACGTTGAAATTATCCAAAACGGACGCAGCGTACTACCAGGCCGGGGGATTCGAAGCCGGGACCAAAATATCGACGAGAAGTCACACGGTGCTCTTTCCCATGCGTCTGCTGCCTGGTTTCTTCTCGGACTACAAGGAGATCATGTGGAAGGGAGGACTGAGGGTTACGTTTCGAAGAGCGGCCAACGACAACGACGCACTGATGCGATACGCTACTTTGGGTCCGGACGGCACCACGCCGATAGCCAACACTTTACCCGAAGCAGCCAAGTGCGTCATCCGAAGCATGGAATTGAGAATGCCGGTGGTGGAATACGAAACGAACTACGCCCTCAAGTACAAAGCGGAGATCTTGAAAAGTCCGCAGGTGCCGATTCACTTTCACGGTTACCAGTGCGTGCAGAAAATGGCGTCGGGGAGTCACATGGAATTCGACGTGACGACGCAGTTCAACAACATACAGTTCGACATGCCAGATTTCGTCGTAGTGCTTTTTCAGACCGGGAGGGACAAGAATCAGGAAAAAGATTCCAGCAAGTTCGACGACTGCAAGATCAAGAACGTTTATCTGAAGAATGGACGCAACGAAGTGTTCCCGCGCGAGAATTACAACCTCGACGTGACCAAAAACGATTACCTCAAACTTTACGAAGCGTTCTCAGCTTACAAACGCGTGACCGAGGGAAGCGTGGACATGTACTACACGCCCAGCGAGTTCAAAGCACGGAGACCCATGACCGTCATCAACACATCTAAGAGAAAGAAGGTTGTGGTCAACGATCGAACCAACATCAAGGTCGTCTGCGAGTTCCACGATGCCTTGCCCGAGGATACCCTATGCAGTGTCATCCTGATTGCAGAGAAGTCCTTCGCCTACGACGTGAAGAACGAGAGGGTCACAGAGCAGTTTTAACAAGTTTTTTAACATCTTTTCTTGCACAAATAAGAAATTTTCTGCACTAGCACAATCAGTTACAATGGCACAATACGAATTTCACTAGTTCAGATCAGTTACAAATGTCAATTTCATTAGTTATCAGTTACAATATCTTTTTTGCACTATAGCACGAGACAATCAGAAAATTTGCACAAAAAAATTTGTTGTTGTTTTTACACGTGAAAATTAACAATAATTTTTTTTTTTTATCGTTTCAGATGCTGTCGAAACATCAAAAACACATACAAACACACTAAAAAAATAAGCATGCAACTTTATTTGTAACACACACACACATATTCTCCATCTTCATCAAGAAAATATTATAATAAACATAATTATTTTTATCTATATCTCACAATAAAACTCTATATCCAAAAATATTACAACATCAAAATAACACTAGAGTCGTTAGTACACGTTGCATGCATTACGGAGGTCCTCTGTAGGGTTTCATGGAAGTTTGAGAAAAAAAATAAAACACGTGAAACTCTACAGAGGTGCGGTTGTAGATAACCGCAGCCGTTAGAAAACCTTTACTTCTTGGCTGGGCACCACGCACCCTGGCGAGGTTATAGGGGCCAGGTATCCTAAAAAACAACAATTATTATTTTGTTTGTTTGTTTGTGTTACAATACATACGCGCGCGCGCGCGTGTGGCACATCGTTCCCCCGAGAGAGGTTTACAAAAGTCACGATATATAAACATTGGCCTCTCTTTTTTTTTTTTTTTGGGACTTGGAAAAAATTTACAATAAGAGGACATCGCTCACCACTGTTGCCAGCCATAAATCTCTCTCTCTCTCTTTTCATCTTACAGCAAAATTGGCATCTCTATTTTTTTTAGTTGTAAGTAAATTGCCAACACACTCTAGTTAATAATGCTACATATTATACGCACACACGCACACACATACTATATTACCATCCACCCATATCTCCCTCTCTTTTACGGCAGTATATATATTTGTTGCCTAACCTAACCTAACCTAACCTATCTTCTTGTTTAGTATGTGTAGGTTGGCAAAAATTGCTTTATGCACTGTAAAGCAAACCTCAAGCAAAATAGCCAGCTTCTTGCTTTAGGTTAGGTTAGACAAAAAAAAACTGTAGGTAGGCTGTCGGCAGCAGTCGGTTGTTTAACTCTTCTCTCTCTCTCTCCTCTCTCTTTTTTGTAAAAAGCCATGGCAAAAATACCAGTGCTTTATGCACTGTAAGGCAAGTCTTAAGTAAAATTGCCAGCTTCTTGCTTTAGGTTAGGTTAGACTAAAAAAAGCTGTAGATGGGTGTTGGTACTTGTCGGTTGTTTAACTCTTCCCTCTCTCTCTCCTCTTTTTTTTGTAAAAAGCTATGGCAAAAATACCAGTAGGTTGGCAACTTTGCTTTATGCACTGTAAAGCAAGCCTCAAGCAAGGTTGCCAGCTTCTTGCTTTATGCACTGTAAGGCAAGCCTCAAGCAAGGTTGCCAGCTCCTTGCTTTAGGTTACGTTAGACAAAAACACCTTGGTGATTTTTTTTCGAGTAAGATGTTGGCAACACTGCGTCCGAAAATAGGGGGGGTTATGCCTTACAAGAGCAAACCATTAAAGCAAGCCCCACCGAGCTTTACTTTCGGGTGTAGTGTTGCCAACACTGCGAGAAAAAAGTTGCCTGCTCCTTGCTTTAGGTTAGGTTACCCCAAAAATCTTGGTGATTTTTTCGAGTGAGGAGCTGGCAACACTGCGAGAAAAAGGTTGCCAGCTCCTTGCTTTAGGTTAGGTTACCCCAAAAACCTTGGTGATTTTTTCGAGTAAGGAGCTAGCAACACTGCACCATCAAATAGAGCTCATGCCTTACGAGAGAAATCCATTAAGGCGAGCTCCTCACTTCAGCTCCTCACAAGAGGACGTTCAACTCTCTAAACTGGACTACTCTTGCTGTTCTGCCTCGTTATTTTTATCGTGATTTTCTATGTAAGCCAACCTCTTGCGCAGAAATGTTAATCGCCACTTTACCAAGAGTTTGAATTTGGATTCAATTCCTCCATGTGCCTGAATCAAACCCTTGTTTGTAGTAGCTTATAAAAGTGTACCTCTATTATGCAATTTTTACATTCTCTTATAATGTTGACTTTCTATTTTCAGAAGGAGAGACCGGGTATGAGGAAGGCATACAGATGCCCCTTCTGCGTGAAATATCATTTTGTAACTGACCTAAAGGGACACTTACTGAAAGTACACCACCTTACCGAAGATGATGCTTCCTTCATCTATAAATGAAAAGCCGAGCACAAGCCACCTAACAAAAACTATAGGGGTGGGAAGAGGAGACCCCAGAAAGGGTGTCTTATTGGAGGTTGCGGGGCAATAGTCAGAAAATACGACCAACACCTAGTAGAAGTCCATCACATGAGGAGAGGAACAGAACAAATGAAGAATGAGTTGACATTGATTAAACCAATGAGACCGACGACGTAGGGAAAAATGTCGATATTTACATTGAAGAAAAAAAGGTCCTTCTTAGGACCAACAATTGACAATAGGAATTGGACGAACTTGTCTACTAACACACGTGCAAAGTAATCGAGTATTCAAATGCCGTGTTCAAATGTTTGTTTGGATTAACCAAAAAAATGGTAGTGGTGAACAAGTTGTGTGTTAAATAGGCATCAACCAAACAATTTTTCACCAGTACCAAAATATTTGGTCAAGTTCCATTTGTTTGTCGTAAACAATTTTTTGGTTACCAAAACCAAATATTATTTTGGTAAGTCTAACAAAATGTAGCACATTTTTATAGGAAAACCAAATAATTTATTCATAATTTATTATGTTATAATCTGGCTAATTATATCTAGGGAGGAGAGTTTGTAGAAACTAACTTATCTCAAAATACGCATTCAGAATAGAAAGTCACAGGAACTAAAAGTTTTAGCTTTTACTTATATAGTCCAGAATCAAAAGAGGTTGCTCGTGGGAGATGCATTTTTATTCACTGCAGTGCATTTTCTTATTTAATTTGATGCTCTAATGTTCAAACATCTTTCGAAGAGTGTTAAGCACAATTTTGCACTATGATTACAATCAAATGTACCAATATTTGTTGTACGAAAACTTATGTTTCCTATACACATTTTTCGACAGAACCATCTAGCGGCCGGTGCAGGAAACTAAGTATAAATTAAGCTTTTTTTCAGAATATTAGGTTACACAACATGAACATGTATAATATGAACATGTATTAGTTAACCAGCATAAGATCGCCAAAAGAGAAGTCATCAGGAAAATTAACAAAAAATTCGAAAGGAATGTGTATGAGGCAGCCTATATATGCACAGATAATAGGAATAAACTCAATAGGGATGACGGAAACTTGGAAGATGGTTGGATAAACTTTTTTAAAAAATGGGATAAAGCCGCCGGGAATTACATATTTAAAATATATATACAGGGTATTGAAACATGTGATCATTGAAGAAAATGTGATGTGCTTGCTGTTCTGCATTGTTATTTTTATCGTGATTTTCTATGTAAGCCAACCTCTTGCGCAGAAAGGTTAATCGCCACTTTACCAAGAGTTTGAATTTGGATTCTATTCTTCCATGTGCCTGAATCAAACCCGGGCCCTCTTGTTTGTAGTAGCTTTTAAAATTGTACCTCTATTATGCAATTTTTACAATCTGTTATAATGTTGACTTTCTATTTTTAGAAGGAGAGACCGGGAAAGAGAAAATACTACAGATGCACGGTCTGTGTAAAAGATCACTAGGTCACAGACATGAAAAGACACCTACTAAGACTGCACCGACTTAGCGAGGTTGATGCGTCGTTCATCGACAAGTCCAAAGCAATTCACAAGCCGCCTAGCAAGAACTACAGGGGGGAAGAGGAGACCCAAAAAAAGATGTCTCATTGGAGGTTGTGGGACCCTAGTAAGAAAATATGACAAGCATCTAGTCGATGTATACCACATGGAGAGAAAAACAAAAAAAATGAAAATGGCGTTGAAGATGATTAAACCGTTGAGACCGACGACGTAGGAAAAAATGTAGTTAATTACATTGAGGAAAAAAATGTCCTTCTTAGGACCAACAATTGACAATAGGAATTGGACGAACTTGTCTACTAACACACGTGCAAAGTAAGCGAGTATTCAAATGCCGTGTTCAAATGTTTGTTTGGATTAACCAAAAAATGGTAGTGGTGAACAAGTTGTGTGTTAAATAGGCATCAACCAAACAATTTTTCACCAGTACCGTCAAGTTCCATTTGTTTGACGTAAACAATTTTTTGGCTACCAAAACCAAATATTATTTTGGTAAGTAACAAAATGTAGCACATTTTTTTTAGAAAAACCAAATAATTCATTGATTATTTCTTGTTATAATCTGGCTAATTATAGCTAGGGTGGAGAGTTTGTAGAAACTAACTTATCTCAAAATACGCATTCAGAATAGAAAGTCACATGACTAGAATTTGACTAGAATTTGAATTTAAAATTTTGGGAGCGTCAGTACTGAGGCTATTTTGCTCCCGTCACAGTATACGGGGGCCAGCCCCTTACCTCTACAAATAACAACTCTAACGTTGCATAACTAAAAAATTTAAAATGTTCTGACTTCTGTTAAAAGCTGAGGCTGTAAAGGGGCACTCAGCACACATAAGGACAAAAGAACAGGACAATACAAACAAAATTATACTGGCCATGGGGTCAGTCGCCAGAGCCTCGTTAGTCTTAAGTCCAGGGTGCACTAACGTGGAAGTGAGGTTGACATTTGGGTGTACTACGTGGATAGAAAGTCACATGAACTAAAAGTTTTAGCTTTTACTTAAATAGTCCAGAATCAAAAGAGGTTGCTCGTGATAGATGCATTTTTATTCACTGCAGTGCATTTTCTTATTTAATTTGATGCTCTAATGTTCAAACATCTTTTGAAGAGTGTTAAGCACAATTTTGCACTATGATTACAATCAAATGTACCAATATTTGTTGTACGAAAACTTATGTTTCTTACACACTTTTTTCGACAGAGCCATCTAGCGGCCGGTGCAGGAAACTAAGTTTAAATTAAGCTTTTTTTCCAGAATATTAGGTTACACAACATGAACATGTATTATATGAACATGTATTAGTTAACCAGCATAAGATCACCAAAAGAGAAGTCATCAGGAAAATTAACAAAAAATTGGAAAGGAATGTGTATGAGGTAGCCTATATATGCACAGATAATAGGAATAAACTCAATAGGGATGACGGAAATTTGGAAGATGGTTGGATAAACTTTTTTTAAAAAATGGGATAAAGCCGCCGGGAATTACATATTTAAAATATATATACAGGGTATTGAAATATGTGATCATTGAAGAAAATGTGATGTGCTTGCTGTTCTGCCTTGTTATTTTTATCGTGATTTTCTATGTAAGCCAACCTCTTGCGCAGAAAGGTTAATCGCCACTTTACCAAGAGTTTGAATTTGGATTCTATTCTTCCATGTGCCTGAATCAAACCCGGGCCCTCTTGTTTGTAGTAGCTTTTAAAATTATACCTCTATTATGCAATTTCTACAATCTGTTATAATGTTGACTTTCTATTTTCGAAGGAGAGACCGGGAAAGAGAAAATACTACAGATGCACGGTCTGTGTAAAAGATCACTACGTCACAGACATGAAAAGACACCTACTAAGAGTGCACCGAGTTAGCGAGGATGATGCGTCGTTCATCGACAAGTCCATAGCTATTCACAAGCCGCCTAGCAAGAACTACAGGGGGGGGGTAGAGGAGACCCCAAAAAGATGTCTCATTGGAGGTTGTGGGACCCTAGTAAGAAAATATGACAAGCATCTAGTCGATGTACACCACATGGAGAGAAAAACAAAAAAAATGAAAATGGCGTTGAAGATGATAAAACCGTTGAGACCGACGACGTAGGGAAAAATGTAGATATTTACATTGAGGAAAAAAAGGTCCTTCTTAGGACCAACAATTGACAATATAAATTGGACGAACATGTCTACTAACACACGTGCAAAGTAATCGAGTATTCAAATGCCGTGTTCAAATGTTTGTTTGGATTAACCAAAAAATGGTAGTGGTGAACAAGTTGTGTGTTAAATAGGCACCAACCAAACAATTTTTCACCAGTACCAAAATATTTGGTCAAGTTCCATTTGTTTGTCGTAAACAATTTTTTGGTTACCAAAACCAAGTATTATTTTGGTAAGTCTAACAAAATGTAGCACATTTTTATAGGAAAACCAAATAATTTATTCATAATTTATTATGTTATAATCTGGCTAATTATATCTAGGGAGGAGAGTTTGTAGAAACTAACTTATCTCAAAATACGCATTCAGAATAGAAAGTCACAGGAACTAAAAGTTTTAGCTTTTACTTATATAGTCCAGAATCAAAAGAGGTTGCTCGTGGGAGATGCATTTTTATTCACTGCAGTGCATTTTCTTATTTAATTTGATGCTCTAATGTTCAAACATCTTTCGAAGAGTGTTAAGCACAATTTTGCACTATGATTACAATCAAATGTACCAATATTTGTTGTACGAAAACTTATGTTTCCTATACACATTTTTCGACAGAACCATCTAGCGGCCGGTGCAGGAAACTAAGTATAAATTAAGCTTTTTTTCAGAATATTAGGTTACACAACATGAACATGTATAATATGAACATGTATTAGTTAACCAGCATAAGATCGCCAAAAGAGAAGTCATCAGGAAAATTAACAAAAAATTCGAAAGGAATGTGTATGAGGCAGCCTATATATGCACAGATAATAGGAATAAACTCAATAGGGATGACGGAAACTTGGAAGATGGTTGGATAAACTTTTTTAAAAAATGGGATAAAGCCGCCGGGAATTACATATTTAAAATATATATACAGGGTATTGAAACATGTGATCATTGAAGAAAATGTGATGTGCTTGCTGTTCTGCATTGTTATTTTTATCGTGATTTTCTATGTAAGCCAACCTCTTGCGCAGAAAGGTTAATCGCCACTTTACCAAGAGTTTGAATTTGGATTCTATTCTTCCATGTGCCTGAATCAAACCCGGGCCCTCTTGTTTGTAGTAGCTTTTAAAATTGTACCTCTATTATGCAATTTTTACAATCTGTTATAATGTTGACTTTCTATTTTTAGAAGGAGAGACCGGGAAAGAGAAAATACTACAGATGCACGGTCTGTGTAAAAGATCACTAGGTCACAGACATGAAAAGACACCTACTAAGAGTGCACCGACTTAGCGAGGTTGATGCGTCGTTCATCGACAAGTCCAAAGCAATTCACAAGCCGCCTAGCAAGAACTACAGGGGGGAAGAGGAGACCCAAAAAAAGATGTCTCATTGGAGGTTGTGGGACCCTAGTAAGAAAATATGACAAGCATCTAGTCGATGTATACCACATGGAGAGAAAAACAAAAAAAAATGAAAATGGCGTTGAAGATGATTAAACCGTTGAGACCGACGACGTAGGGAAAAATGTAGTTAATTACATTGAGGAAAAAAATGTCCTTCTTAGGACCAACAATTGACAATAGGAATTGGACGAACTTGTCTACTAACACACGTGCAAAGTAAGCGAGTATTCAAATGCCGTGTTCAAATGTTTGTTTGGATTAACCAAAAAATGGTAGTGGTGAACAAGTTGTGTGTTAAATAGGCATCAACCAAACAATTTTTCACCAGTACCGTCAAGTTCCATTTGTTTGACGTAAACAATTTTTTTGTTACCAAAACCAAATATTATTTTGGTAAGTAACAAAATGTAGCACATTTTTTTTAGAAAAACCAAATAATTCATTGATTATTTCTTGTTATAATCTGGCTAATTATAGCTAGGGTGGAGAGTTTGTAGAAACTAACTTATCTCAAAATACGCATTCAGAATAGAAAGTCACATGACTAGAATTTGACTAGAATTTGAATTTAAAATTTTGGGAGCGTCAGTACTGAGGCTATTTTGCTCCCGTCACAGTATACGGGGGCCAGCCCCTTACCTCTACAAATAACAACTCTAACGTTGCATAACTAAAAAATTTAAAATGTTCTGACTTCTGTTAAAAGCTGAGGCTGTAAAGGGGCACTCAGCACACATAAGGACAAAAGAACAGGACAATACAAACAAAATTATACTGGCCATGGGGTCAGTCGCCAGAGCCTCGTTAGTCTTAAGTCCAGGGTGCACTAACGTGGAAGTGAGGTTGACATTTGGGTGTACTACGTGGATAGAAAGTCACATGAACTAAAAGTTTTAGCTTTTACTTAAATAGTCCAGAATCAAAAGAGGTTGCTCGTGATAGATGCATTTTTATTCACTGCAGTGCATTTTCTTATTTAATTTGATGCTCTAATGTTCAAACATCTTTTGAAGAGTGTTAAGCACAATTTTGCACTATGATTACAATCAAATGTACCAATATTTGTTGTACGAAAACTTATGTTTCTTACACACTTTTTTCGACAGAGCCATCTAGCGGCCGGTGCAGGAAACTAAGTATAAATTAAGCTTTTTTCCAGAATATTAGGTTACACAACATGAACATGTATTATATGAACATGTATTAGTTAACCAGCATAAGATCACCAAAAGAGAAGTCATCAGGAAAATTAACAAAAAATTGGAAAGGAATGTGTATGAGGTAGCCTATATATGCACAGATAATAGGAATAAATTCAATAGGGATGACGGAAATTTGGAAGATGGTTGGATAAACTTTTTTTAAAAAATGGGATAAAGCCGCCGGGAATTACATATTTAAAATATATATACAGGGTATTGAAATATGTGATCATTGAAGAAAATGTGATGTGCTTGCTGTTCTGCCTTGTTATTTTTATCGTGATTTTCTATGTAAGCCAACCTCTTGCGCAGAAAGGTTAATCGCCACTTTACCAAGAGTTTGAATTTGGATTCTATTCTTCCATGTGCCTGAATCAAACCCGGGCCCTCTTGTTTGTAGTAGCTTTTAAAATTATACCTCTATTATGCAATTTCTACAATCTGTTATAATGTTGACTTTCTATTTTCGAAGGAGAGACCGGGAAAGAGAAAATACTACAGATGCACGGTCTGTGTAAAAGATCACTACGTCACAGACATGAAAGGCACCTACTAAGAGTGCACCGAGTTAGCGAGGATGATGCGTCGTTCATCGACAAGTCCATAGCTATTCACAAGCCGCCTAGCAAGAACTACAGGGGGGGGGTAGAGGAGACCCCAAAAAGATGTCTCATTGGAGGTTGTGGGACCCTAGTAAGAAAATATGACAAGCATCTAGTCGATGTACACCACATGGAGAGAAAAACAAAAAAAATGAAAATGGCGTTGAAGATGATAAAACCGTTGAGACCGACGACGTAGGGAAAAATGTAGATATTTACATTGAGGAAAAAAAGGTCCTTCTTAGGACCAACAATTGACAATATAAATTGGACGAACATGTCTACTAACACACGTGCAAAGTAATCGAGTATTCAAATGCCGTGTTCAAATGTTTGTTTGGATTAACCAAAAAATGGTAGTGGTGAACAAGTTGTGTGTTAAATAGGCACCAACCAAACAATTTTTCACCAGTACCAAAATATTTGGTCAAGTTCCATTTGTTTGTCGTAAACAATTTTTTGGTTACCAAAACCAAATATTATTTTGGTAAGTCTAACAAAATGTAGCACATTTTTTTTAGGAAAACCAAATAATTCATTCATAATTTCTTACGTTATAATCTGGCTAATTATAGCTAGGGTGGAGAGTTTGTAGAAACTTACTTATCTCAAAATACGCATTCAGAATATAAAGTCACATGAACTAAAAATTTTAGCTTTTACTTATATAGTCCAGAATCAAAAGATGTTGCTCGTGGGAGATGCATTTTTATTCACTGCAGTGCATTTTCTTATTTAATTTGATGCTCTAATGTTCAAACATCTTTCGAAGAGTGTTAAGCACAATTTTACACTATGATTACAATCAAATGTACCAATATTTGTTGTACGAAAACTTATGTTTCCTATACACATTTTTCGACAGAACCATCTAGCGGCCGGTGCAGAAAACTAAGTATAAATTAAGCTCTTTTTCAGAATATTAGGTTACACAACATGAACATGTATTATATGAACATGTATTAGTTAACCAGCATAAGATCGCCAAAAGAGAAGTCATCACGAAAATTAACAAGAAATTGGAAAGGAATGTGTATGAGGTAGCCTATATATGCACAGATAATAGGAATAAACTCAATAGGGATGACGGAAACTTGGAAGACGGTTGGATAAACTTTTTTAAAAAATGGGATAAAGCCGCCGGGAATTACATATTTAAAATATATATATACAGGGTATTGAAACATGTGATCATTGAAGAAAATGTGATGTGCTTGCTGTTCTGCATTGTTATTTTTATCGTGATTTTCTATGTAAGCCAACCTCTTGCGCAGAAAGGTTAATCGCCACTTTACCAAGAGTTTGAATTTGGATTCTATTCTTCCATGTGCCTGAATCAAACCCGGGCCCTCTTGTTTGTAGTAGCTTTTAAAATTGTACCTCTATTATGCAATTTTTACAATCTGTTATAATGTTGACTTTCTATTTTTAGAAGGAGAGACCGGGAAAGAGAAAATACTACAGATGCACGGTCTGTGTAAAAGATCACTAGGTCACAGACATGAAAAGACACCTACTAAGAGTGCACCGACTTAGCGAGGTTGATGCGTCGTTCATCGACAAGTCCAAAGCAATTCACAAGCCGCCTAGCAAGAACTACAGGGGGGAAGAGGAGACCCAAAAAAAGATGTCTCATTGGAGGTTGTGGGACCCTAGTAAGAAAATATGACAAGCATCTAGTCGATGTATACCACATGGAGAGAAAAACAAAAAAAAATGAAAATGGCGTTGAAGATGATTAAACCGTTGAGACCGACGACGTAGGGAAAAATGTAGTTAATTACATTGAGGAAAAAAATGTCCTTCTTAGGACCAACAATTGACAATAGGAATTGGACGAACTTGTCTACTAACACACGTGCAAAGTAAGCGAGTATTCAAATGCCGTGTTCAAATGTTTGTTTGGATTAACCAAAAAATGGTAGTGGTGAACAAGTTGTGTGTTAAATAGGCATCAACCAAACAATTTTTCACCAGTACCGTCAAGTTCCATTTGTTTGACGTAAACAATTTTTTGGTTACCAAAACCAAATATTATTTTGGTAAGTAACAAAATGTAGCACATTTTTTTTAGAAAAACCAAATAATTCATTGATTATTTCTTGTTATAATCTGGCAAATTATAGCTAGGGTGGAGAGTTTGTAGAAACTAACTTATCTCAAAATACGCATTCAGAATAGAAAGTCACATGACTAGAATTTGACTAGAATTTGAATTTAAAATTTTGGGAGCGTCAGTACTGAGGCTATTTTGCTCCCGTCACAGTATACGGGGGCCAGCCCCTTACCTCTACAAATAACAACTCTAACGTTGCATAACTAAAAAATTTAAAATGTTCTGACTTCTGTTAAAAGCTGAGGCTGTAAAGGGGCACTCAGCACACATAAGGACAAAAGAACAGGACAATACAAACAAAATTATACTGGCCATGGGGTCAGTCGCCAGAGCCTCGTTAGTCTTAAGTCCAGGGTGCACTAACGTGGAAGTGAGGTTGACATTTGGGTGTACTACGTGGATAGAAAGTCACATGAACTAAAAGTTTTAGCTTTTACTTAAATAGTCCAGAATCAAAAGAGGTTGCTCGTGATAGATGCATTTTTATTCACTGCAGTGCATTTTCTTATTTAATTTGATGCTCTAATGTTCAAACATCTTTTGAAGAGTGTTAAGCACAATTTTGCACTATGATTACAATCAAATGTACCAATATTTGTTGTACGAAAACTTATGTTTCTTACACACTTTTTTCGACAGAGCCATCTAGCGGCCGGTGCAGGAAACTAAGTATAAATTAAGCTTTTTTCCAGAATATTAGGTTACACAACATGAACATGTATTATATGAACATGTATTAGTTAACCAGCATAAGATCACCAAAAGAGAAGTCATCAGGAAAATTAACAAAAAATTGGAAAGGAATGTGTATGAGGTAGCCTATATATGCACAGATAATAGGAATAAATTCAATAGGGATGACGGAAATTTGGAAGATGGTTGGATAAACTTTTTTTAAAAAATGGGATAAAGCCGCCGGGAATTACATATTTAAAATATATATACAGGGTATTGAAATATGTGATCATTGAAGAAAATGTGATGTGCTTGCTGTTCTGCCTTGTTATTTTTATCGTGATTTTCTATGTAAGCCAACCTCTTGCGCAGAAAGGTTAATCGCCACTTTACCAAGAGTTTGAATTTGGATTCTATTCTTCCATGTGCCTGAATCAAACCCGGGCCCTCTTGTTTGTAGTAGCTTTTAAAATTATACCTCTATTATGCAATTTCTACAATCTGTTATAATGTTGACTTTCTATTTTCGAAGGAGAGACCGGGAAAGAGAAAATACTACAGATGCACGGTCTGTGTAAAAGATCACTACGTCACAGACATGAAAGGCACCTACTAAGAGTGCACCGAGTTAGCGAGGATGATGCGTCGTTCATCGACAAGTCCATAGCTATTCACAAGCCGCCTAGCAAGAACTACAGGGGGGGGGGGTAGAGGAGACCCCAAAAAGATGTCTCATTGGAGGTTGTGGGACCCTAGTAAGAAAATATGACAAGCATCTAGTCGATGTACACCACATGGAGAGAAAAACAAAAAAAATGAAAATGGCGTTGAAGATGATAAAACCGTTGAGACCGACGACGTAGGGAAAAATGTAGATATTTACATTGAGGAAAAAAAGGTCCTTCTTAGGACCAACAATTGACAATATAAATTGGACGAACATGTCTACTAACACACGTGCAAAGTAATCGAGTATTCAAATGCCGTGTTCAAATGTTTGTTTGGATTAACCAAAAAATGGTAGTGGTGAACAAGTTGTGTGTTAAATAGGCACCAACCAAACAATTTTTCACCAGTACCAAAATATTTGGTCAAGTTCCATTTGTTTGTCGTAAACAATTTTTTGGTTACCAAAACCAAATATTATTTTGGTAAGTCTAACAAAATGTAGCACATTTTTTTTAGGAAAACCAAATAATTCATTCATAATTTCTTACGTTATAATCTGGCTAATTATAGCTAGGGTGGAGAGTTTGTAGAAACTTACTTATCTCAAAATACGCATTCAGAATATAAAGTCACATGAACTAAAAATTTTAGCTTTTACTTATATAGTCCAGAATCAAAAGATGTTGCTCGTGGGAGATGCATTTTTATTCACTGCAGTGCATTTTCTTATTTAATTTGATGCTCTAATGTTCAAACATCTTTCGAAGAGTGTTAAGCACAATTTTACACTATGATTACAATCAAATGTACCAATATTTGTTGTACGAAAACTTATGTTTCCTATACACATTTTTCGACAGAACCATCTAGCGGCCGGTGCAGAAAACTAAGTATAAATTAAGCTCTTTTTCAGAATATTAGGTTACACAACATGAACATGTATTATATGAACATGTATTAGTTAACCAGCATAAGATCGCCAAAAGAGAAGTCATCACGAAAATTAACAAGAAATTGGAAAGGAATGTGTATGAGGTAGCCTATATATGCACAGATAATAGGAATAAACTCAATAGGGATGACGGAAACTTGGAAGACGGTTGGATAAACTTTTTTAAAAAATGGGATAAAGCCGCCGGGAATTACATATTTAAAATATATATATACAGGGTATTGAAATATGTGATCTTTGAAGTAAATGTGATGTGCTTGCTGTTCTGCCTCGTTATTTTTATCGTGATTTTCTATGTAAGCCAACCTCTTGTGCAGAAAGGTTAATCGCCACTTTACCAAGAGTTTGAATTTGGATTCGATTCTTCCATGTGCCTGAATCAAACCCGGGCCCTCTTGTTTGTAGTAGCTTATAAAATTGTACCTCTATTATGCAATTTTTACAATCTGTTATAATGTTGACTTTCAATTTTCAGAAGGAGAGACCGGGAAAGAGAAAATACTACAGATGCATGGTCTGTGTAAAAGATCACTACGTTACAGACATGAAAAGACACCTACTAAGAGTGCACCGACTTAGCGAGGATGATGCGTCGTTCATCGACAAGTCCAAAGCAATTCACAAGCCGCCTAGCAAGAACTACAGGGGGGGGAGGAGACCCTAAAAAAGATGTCTCATTGGAGGTTGTGGGACCCTAGTAAGAAAATATGACAAGCATCTAGTCGATGTACACCACATGGAGAGAAAAACAAAAAAAATGAAAATGGCGTTGAAGATGATTAAACCGTTGAGACCGACGACGTAAGGAAAAATGTAGATATTTACATTGAGGAAAAAAAGGTCCTTCTTAGGACCAACAATTGACAATAGGAATTGGACGAACTTGTCTACTAACACACGTGCAAAGTAATCGAGTACTCAAATGCCGTGTTCAAATGTTTGTTTGGATTAGTTAAAAAATGGTAGTGGTGAACAAGTTGTGTGTTAAATAGGCATCAACCAAACAATTTTTCACCAGTACCGTCAAGTTCCATTTGTTTGACGTAAACAATTTTTTGGTTACCAAAACCAAATATTATTTTGGTAAGTAACAAAATGTAGCACATTTTTTTTTAGAAAAACCAAATAATTCATTGATTATTTCTTATGTTATAATCTGGCTAATTATAGCTAGGGTGGAGAGTTTGTAGAAACTAACTTATCTCAAAATACGCATTCAGAATAGAAAGTCACAGGAACTAAAAGTTTTAGCTTTTACTTATATAGTCCAGAATCAAAAGAGGTTGCTCGTGGGAGATGCATTTTTATTCACTGCAGTGCATTTTCTTATTTAATTTGATGCTCTAATGTTCAAACATCTTTCGAAGAGTGTTAAGCACAATTTTGCACTATGATTACAATCAAATGTACCAATATTTGTTGTACGAAAACTTATGTTTCCTATACACATTTTTCGACAGAACCATCTAGCGGCCGGTGCAGGAAACTAAGTATAAATTAAGCTTTTTTTCAGAATATTAGGTTACACAACATGAACATGTATAATATGAACATGTATTAGTTAACCAGCATAAGATCGCCAAAAGAGAAGTCATCATGAAAATTAACAAAAAATTCGAAAGGAATGTGTATGAGGCAGCCTATATATGCACAGATAATAGGAATAAACTTAATAGGGATGACGGAAACTTGGAAGACGGTTGGATAAACTTTTTTAAAAAATGGGATAAAGCCGCCCGGAATTACATATTTAAAATATATATACAGGGTATTGAAATATGTGATCATTGAAGTAAATGTGATGTGCTTGCTGTTCTGCATCGTTATTTTTATCGTGATTTTCTATGTAAGCCAACCTCTTGCGCAGAAAGGTTAATCGCCACTTTACCAAGAGTTTGAATTTGGATTCGATTCTTCCATGTGCCTGAATCAAACCCGGGCCCTCTTGTTTGTAGTAGCTTATAAAATTGTACCTCTATTATGCAATTTTTACATTCTCTTATAATGTTGACTTTCTATTTTCAGAAGGAGAGACCGGGTAAGAGGAAGGCATACAGATGCCCCTTCTGCGTGAAATATCATTTTGTAACTGACCTAAAGGGACACTTACTGAAAGTACACCACCTTACCGAAGATGATGCTTCCTTCATCGATAAATCAAAAGCCGAGCACAAGCCACCTAACAAAAACTATAGGGGTGGGAAGAGGAGACCCCAGAAAGGGTGTCTTATTGGAGGTTGCGGGGCAATAGTCAGAAAATATGACCAACACCTAGTAGAAGTCCATCACATGAGGAGAGGAACAGAACAAATGAAGAATGAGTTGACATTGATTAAACCAATGAGACCGACGACGTAGGGAAAAATGTCGATATTTACATTGAGGAAAAAAAGGTCCTTCTTAGGACCAACAATTGACAATAGGAATTGGACGAACTTGTCTACTAACACACGTGGAAAGTAATCGAGTATTCAAATGCCGTGTTCAAATGTTTGTTTGGATTAACCAAAAAATGGTACTGGTGAACAAGTTGTGTTAAATAGGCATCAACCAAACAATTTTCCACCAGTACCAAAATATTTGGTCAAGTTCCATTTGTTTGTCGTAAACAATTTTTTGGTTACCAAAACCAAATATTATTTTGGTAAGTCTAACAAAATGTAGCACATTTTTATAGGAAAACCAAATAATTTATTCATAATTTCTTATGTTATAATCTGGCTAATTATAGCTAGGGTGGATAGTTTGTAGAATACGCACTCAGAATAGAAAGTCACATGAACTAAAAGTTTTAGCTTTTACTTATATATTCCAGAATCAAAAGAGGTTGCTCGTGGGAGATGCATTTTTATTCACTGCAGTGCATTTTCTTATTTAATTTGATGCTCTAATGTTTAAACATCTTTCGAAGAGTGTTAAGCACAATTTTGCACTATGATTACAATCAAATGTACCAATATTTGTTGTACGAAAACTTATGTTTCCTATACACATTTTTCGATAGAACCATCTAGCGGCCGGTGCAGAAAACTAAGTATAAATTAAGCTTTTTTTCAGAATATTAGGTTACACAACATGAACATGTATTATATGAACATGTATTAGTTAACCAGCATAAGATCGCCAAAAGAGAAGTCATCACGAAAATTAACAAGAAATTGGAAAGGAATGTGTATGAGGTAGCCTATATATGCACAGATAATAGGAATAAACTCAATAGGGATGACGGAAACTTGGAAGACGGTTGGATAAACTTTTTTAAAAAATGGGATAAAGCCGCCGGGAATTACATATTTAAAATATATATATACAGGGTATTGAAATATGTGATCTTTGAAGTAAATGTGATGTGCTTGCTGTTCTGCCTCGTTATTTTTATCGTGATTTTCTATGTAAGCCAACCTCTTGTGCAGAAAGGTTAATCGCCACTTTACCAAGAGTTTGAATTTGGATTCGATTCTTCCATGTGCCTGAATCAAACCCGGGCCCTCTTGTTTGTAGTAGCTTATAAAATTGTACCTCTATTATGCAATTTTTACAATCTGTTATAATGTTGACTTTCAATTTTCAGAAGGAGAGACCGGGAAAGAGAAAATACTACAGATGCATGGTCTGTGTAAAAGATCACTACGTTACAGACATGAAAAGACACCTACTAAGAGTGCACCGACTTAGCGAGGATGATGCGTCGTTCATCGACAAGTCCAAAGCAATTCACAAGCCGCCTAGCAAGAACTACAGGGGGGGGAGGAGACCCTAAAAAAGATGTCTCATTGGAGGTTGTGGGACCCTAGTAAGAAAATATGACAAGCATCTAGTCGATGTACACCACATGGAGAGAAAAACAAAAAAAATGAAAATGGCGTTGAAGATGATTAAACCGTTGAGACCGACGACGTAAGGAAAAATGTAGATATTTACATTGAGGAAAAAAAGGTCCTTCTTAGGACCAACAATTGACAATAGGAATTGGACGAACTTGTCTACTAACACACGTGCAAAGTAATCGAGTACTCAAATGCCGTGTTCAAATGTTTGTTTGGATTAGTTAAAAAATGGTAGTGGTGAACAAGTTGTGTGTTAAATAGGCATCAACCAAACAATTTTTCACCAGTACCGTCAAGTTCCATTTGTTTGACGTAAACAATTTTTTGGTTACCAAAACCAAATATTATTTTGGTAAGTAACAAAATGTAGCACATTTTTTTTTAGAAAAACCAAATAATTCATTGATTATTTCTTATGTTATAATCTGGCTAATTATAGCTAGGGTGGAGAGTTTGTAGAAACTAACTTATCTCAAAATACGCATTCAGAATAGAAAGTCACAGGAACTAAAAGTTTTAGCTTTTACTTATATAGTCCAGAATCAAAAGAGGTTGCTCGTGGGAGATGCATTTTTATTCACTGCAGTGCATTTTCTTATTTAATTTGATGCTCTAATGTTCAAACATCTTTCGAAGAGTGTTAAGCACAATTTTGCACTATGATTACAATCAAATGTACCAATATTTGTTGTACGAAAACTTATGTTTCCTATACACATTTTTCGACAGAACCATCTAGCGGCCGGTGCAGGAAACTAAGTATAAATTAAGCTTTTTTTCAGAATATTAGGTTACACAACATGAACATGTATAATATGAACATGTATTAGTTAACCAGCATAAGATCGCCAAAAGAGAAGTCATCATGAAAATTAACAAAAAATTCGAAAGGAATGTGTATGAGGCAGCCTATATATGCACAGATAATAGGAATAAACTTAATAGGGATGACGGAAACTTGGAAGACGGTTGGATAAACTTTTTTAAAAAATGGGATAAAGCCGCCCGGAATTACATATTTAAAATATATATACAGGGTATTGAAATATGTGATCATTGAAGTAAATGTGATGTGCTTGCTGTTCTGCATCGTTATTTTTATCGTGATTTTCTATGTAAGCCAACCTCTTGCGCAGAAAGGTTAATCGCCACTTTACCAAGAGTTTGAATTTGGATTCGATTCTTCCATGTGCCTGAATCAAACCCGGGCCCTCTTGTTTGTAGTAGCTTATAAAATTGTACCTCTATTATGCAATTTTTACATTCTCTTATAATGTTGACTTTCTATTTTCAGAAGGAGAGACCGGGTAAGAGGAAGGCATACAGATGCCCCTTCTGCGTGAAATATCATTTTGTAACTGACCTAAAGGGACACTTACTGAAAGTACACCACCTTACCGAAGATGATGCTTCCTTCATCGATAAATCAAAAGCCGAGCACAAGCCACCTAACAAAAACTATAGGGGTGGGAAGAGGAGACCCCAGAAAGGGTGTCTTATTGGAGGTTGCGGGGCAATAGTCAGAAAATATGACCAACACCTAGTAGAAGTCCATCACATGAGGAGAGGAACAGAACAAATGAAGAATGAGTTGACATTGATTAAACCAATGAGACCGACGACGTAGGGAAAAATGTCGATATTTACATTGAGGAAAAAAAGGTCCTTCTTAGGACCAACAATTGACAATAGGAATTGGACGAACTTGTCTACTAACACACGTGGAAAGTAATCGAGTATTCAAATGCCGTGTTCAAATGTTTGTTTGGATTAACCAAAAAATGGTACTGGTGAACAAGTTGTGTTAAATAGGCATCAACCAAACAATTTTCCACCAGTACCAAAATATTTGGTCAAGTTCCATTTGTTTGTCGTAAACAATTTTTTGGTTACCAAAACCAAATATTATTTTGGTAAGTCTAACAAAATGTAGCACATTTTTATAGGAAAACCAAATAATTTATTCATAATTTCTTATGTTATAATCTGGCTAATTATAGCTAGGGTGGATAGTTTGTAGAATACGCACTCAGAATAGAAAGTCACATGAACTAAAAGTTTTAGCTTTTACTTATATATTCCAGAATCAAAAGAGGTTGCTCGTGGGAGATGCATTTTTATTCACTGCAGTGCATTTTCTTATTTAATTTGATGCTCTAATGTTTAAACATCTTTCGAAGAGTGTTAAGCACAATTTTGCACTATGATTACAATCAAATGTACCAATATTTGTTGTACGAAAACTTATGTTTCCTATACACATTTTTCGATAGAACCATCTAGCGGCCGGTGCAGAAAACTAAGTATAAATTAAGCTTTTTTTCAGAATATTAGGTTACACAACATGAACATGTATTATATGAACATGTATTAGTTATCCAGCATAAGATCGCCAAAAGAGAAGTCATCAGGAAAATTAACAAGAAATTGGAAAGGAATGTGTATGAGGCAGCCTATATATGCACAGATAATAGGAATAAACTCAATAGGGATGACGGAAACTTGGAAGACAGTTGGATAAACTTTTTTTAAAAATGGGATAAAGCCGCCGGGAATTACATATTTAAAATATATATATACAGGGTATTGAAATATGTGATCTTTGAAGTAAATGTGATGTGCTTGCTGTTCTGCCTAGTTATTTTTATCGTGATTTTCTATGTAAGCCAACCTCTTGTGCAGAAAGGTTAATCGCCACTTTACCAAGAGTTTGAATTTGGATTCGATTCTTCCATGTGCCTGAATCAAACCCGGGCCCTCTTGTTTGTAGTAGCTTATAAAATTGTACCTCTATTATGCAATTTTTACAATCTGTTATGATGTTGACTTTCTATTTTCAGAAGGAGAGACCGGGAAAGAGAAAATACTACAGATGCACGGTCTGTGTAAAAGATCACTACGTTACAGACATGAAAAGACACCTACTAAGAGTGCACCGACTTAGCGAGGATGATGCGTCGTTCATCGACAAGTCCAAAGCAATTCACAAGCCGCCTAGCAAGAACTACAGGGGGGGGAAGGAGACCCCAAAAAAGATGTCTCATTGGAGGTTGTGGGACCCTAGTAAGAAAATATGACAAGCATCTAGTCGATGTAAGTAGTGGGGTTTGTGGTAGGGACAGCACCACTTACAAGTGTAGAAAGTATGAACCCCCCTCGAGCAGATTTGCTTACACTTAAAACAGGCTCAACATGGCTATATGAGCTTTTTGCTCTAGTGTGGAAACCCCGTCTAATCCAAGATTTTTGTAAAAAAGCCCACAGGAATTTCTCGGAAAGTATGACCCCCTCAGATTGATGAGGCTATACTTATAAAAGGCACTTCTGAGAGATTGTTGTCCATAAACCTGTCAAAAATATGCCCCTCTTGATGCCCACACCTAAAACTAAGCCACACACACACACACATATACATATTTACTTCTGGTTTAAGTTCAATTGGATACCAGGCTCAACTTGTATATCTAGCATTAAGATAATGTAATTCTTCTAGAATTGTTCCGCACAGGGCCATCTATGTGCAAATGTCTGAACTCGGTGAACACTTGGGAACAAGTCAATTTTTTTCAATATGTCAATATTTTTAACTCTTTTTGCCAGTGATAGGGAATGGTAGTAAGTGTTAAACAAAGTACTTTGGAGCTGAATATGCCTTTCTTAAGACGTCGTATATTGCTAAAATATCTTTAATTCACATATTTCTCATACCGCTGTAACTTGTTCTATTAGGCCTCTTCAAGAATATTGCCTATTAGGCCTCTTCAAGAACATTGCCTATTAGTGAAATAATAGGGCAAGCATACAATAATATGGGGATATGTGAATTGCTGGTTTCTTCGATTCAGATAAATGGATTGAATTGAAACTGGGATATTTTGCATTTTTCGCGCAGAGGAGCTGCGCCATGGCCAGTTCCTCTACACGGATCAATATTCGGGGCAGTTTCTCAGATTCCCGCGGGGCGGCACTTGAAGCAACAGCACTGCGAGCAGTTCATTTCGAGCCCAGCACCGGCGTGTCGATCAATATTTGGAGCGGTCAATTTAGTTCCAGACAATTCCGCTCGCCTCGCTGGGGAGGCGCTGCGGTATGGATTGCATGTACGCTCAGCAGAAAAACGGGATGTGCGCTCAGAAGAAAGTACTTCATCAAAATATTAGAGAAGAGCTCATGTTTCTGAATGCACCCCCAATACACCCCCACACCCACCCACCCACATCCATACATATTTACTTCCCGGTCCACTTCTATTGCATCATGTTGTGAAATATTAATTGATTAAATGGTTATGACATAATGTGATGATGTGGTGTTTTCTGATTGGTTGCTTATGACATAATGTGATTATGTGTTACGTTTAAATAAGCAGTATTTCTATTGGCTCTGTAAATCTATATAAGCCAGGGCACAGTGCAGATTCTTCACCATTGCTGGATCGGCAGTGGAACCCACAAGTGGGGGGGCAGAACCTGAACAGGCTCCACCAAAGTATAGGAGACTTGAAGCATATAATTTGGCGGAATAACCCAAGTAAGGTCATAGAAACAATATACACTGATACAATAAAAGCCAATTTTTGGCAGGGGGGCCAAAGTAGTTCCTAAATACAAAATCTCAAGAACTAATTGACATAGAGCTATGCAGTTTTTTTGTCTGTGCTGAACCCAACTGATTAAGCATAATTTTGATTTGAATCCCAAGAAATTGTATATAAATACCAAAGCCAAAAATATTAATACACACACACATACACATACACACATAAACACATACACACACACAAAGCACAGTGCTGAACCCAACTGATCCAGCATAGAGTTTTGATTTGAATCCCAAGAAATTGTATATAAATACCAAAGCCAAAAATATTAAGTGTATACACACATACACACATACATACAGTACAGTGCTGAACCCAACTGATCCAGCATAGAGTTTTGATTTGAATCCCAAGAAATTTTATATAAATACCAAAGCCAAAAATATTAAGTGTATACACACATACACACATACACACACACACAAAGTACAGTGCTGAACCCAACTGATATTTTTATCCAGCATAGAATTTTGATTTGAATCCCAGGAAATTGTATATAATAAACAACAACAAAAATGCCGAATCAAAAATATTGTAATCAATGCAATAAGAATATATCCAGCCCCAATTGGGCCAAGCACCAAAAAATTTGTAACCCGGACAAATACAGAACTCCCACAAAAATTTGCCCCAAATGCCATAAAAAATACAGCATGCAATACTTCACATATACACATAAAGATACTTGCTCTGTACAATCATCAATACAACCATCCACATCTGGTCTGAAAAGGAAGCACGAAGCACCTGTTAATGCTGGACCAGCAAAGCAGCCACGCCATGAACCCATCCGTAGCAGTTTTAATGCCCAACTTAGGGATTATCGGTTTGTATCAGAGCCAAGATGTGGCATTAAGAATTTTTTGAACAGTAAAAAACCTGATATACAGGCAATTCTAAATGCACAAAATGGCTCTTATAAGCTGTCCCTCAAATTGTATACTCAATATAAGAAACCAAATGGCACAAAATTTACACAGCCCCACATAACAGAAAATGTACCGGTATATTCAAATGCAAATTCAGACACAATAATAAGCAGTTTAATAGATCAATTGAATATTAAACACTCTGAATTTGCAGCAAAAGAGTCTGGATGGAGCCTATGCGGATCCCCACACAAGTTATATGTTAATATTTCTGAATTCAGCCCATTAAAAGGATCTACATATCTGCCATTACCTGCAAATATTAAAAACAAAAGAGCCGTGGTCAATATAAAAAATACCGACCAGAAATGCTTTTTGTGGTGTATATTAGCTGCTTTGTTTCCAGCTTCAAGAAATCCTCAGAGAATAAATTATTACAAACAACATGAACATGATTTTGAAGATGCAATGGAGGGTTTGGAATATCCAATGTCTGTTCAGAATATTGATAAATTTGAAAAAAGGGCCAGGCACATCAATGGCAAACAATTATCTATTAATGTATTTATTTGTTCCACTGGCAATTGCCCGATAGCACCTCTCAGAATCAGTACACTTGATGATGAATCTGCTATTCCAATTGATTTGCTCTTAATTGAAGGGGATGGCACATATCATTATACTCTGATACATAATCTTGAAGCTTTAGTGAGAACACAACTAGACAAATCCAATACAATATTTAAGTTGTGCAGAAGATGCTTAACTGTATTTGATGGTCAAAAAATGGTGAAAGGGGTTCGGGAAGAGAGTGCAGAAATTGCAAAAAACAAGTTAATTGAGCATCTGAAATACTGTGGGAACCATAAACCTGTTCATATGGTAATGCCTAATCTAAGTGAAAATTGCAAATTTAAAAAGTTTGAAGCTTTGTTGGAACACCCAGTGTATAGTGTCTGTGATTTTGAATCGAACCTCAAACCTCTTGCATTCTGTAGCCCAGATCCTGAAGAATCTGCAATTACACCATACCAGCTACATGAACCTTCCAGCTTTTGTTGTGTGGTTGTACAGGATGGTGTTGTTATTAAAGAATATTCATACATGGGACCAAATGCCATCAAAATATTTGCACATATAATAGAAAATGTGTGCCGTGACATAGCATCTAACATCTTATTAATATCAAAGCCTATGTTGCCTTTAACAGAGAAAGAGATTGAGGATTTCAACAATGCAGAAAAATGCCCGGTATGTGATTGTGAATTTTCAGATACAAATATCAAGGTGAAACACCATTCTCATACAGATGGTCGATATAAACAGGCCCTGTGTAAAAGCTGCAATATTAAGATCAAGAGACCAAGATTTATCCCCATATTTTGCCATGGAGCATCCAATTATGATTTTCATCATCTGATCAGGTACGAGGGGTTTGACAAGGAGAATTTAAATATTTTAGCTGAAAATGATGAGAAATATATATCTATTAGCAAAATAATTAAAGTTAATGGTGTTCCTATTCACATAAGATTTCTTGATTCCTACAGATTTCTGTCGGCTAGCCTGCCTACACTGGCAAATCAATTATCTGATGATAAATTCAAAATCACAAATGCCTCGTTTCCAAATCTGGACCTGAAATTAATTAGGCGGAAGGGTGTATATCCATATGATTATGTCACAGATTTTTCTAAATTTGATGAGTGTTCTCTGCCACCACAAGAAGCGTTTTACAGCAGAATCAGAGGATCTGGAATCACTGATGAAGATTATCACCATGCCCAATTGATGTGGAACAATTTAAATTGCCAGACATTTGGTGATTATCACATGGCATATTTGAAACTTGATGTCACCCTCTTAGCTGATATAATACAGGCATTCAGAAAATCTTCCATGCGAAATTATAGACTGGACCCAGTATATTTTTTCAGTGCCCCGGGCCTAGCATGGGCTGCAACGTTTTTGAACACTAAAATGCAATTGGATCTGATCCCAGATCAAGATAAGTATCTGTTTATGGAGAAATGTATAAGAGGAGGCATGGTGCAATGTTCCCAGAGATATGCCAGAGCAAATAACAAATATATGCCTGATTATGATCCAGCACGGCCATCAAATTATATAGTGTATGTAGATGCAAACAGCCTCTATGGTCATGCCATGATGCAAAAACTGCCATATGCAGGGCTTGAATGGGTTGAAGATTTCAAAATTGAAGATCTTCAGGATTTTGATGACAGTAATTATGGCCTATTCTTAGAGGTTGATCTGACAATTCCTGATGATTTGCACAATAAATTTTCTGATCTGCCCCCAATTTCCGAGGTTCAGTGCTCACCTGGCTCTAAACAGAAGAAGCTCATGATGACTCTGGAGCCAAAACAGGGTTATGTCATATATTACAAAAACCTCCAGTTCCTGATGAAACATGGTGTCCAAGTGACCAAAATTGGAAAAGTTTTGAGGTTCAAGCACTCAGAATGGTTGAAACCATACATTGATACAAACACAGAGCTTCGAACATCTGCAAAGAGCCAATTTGATAAGGGCTTGTTTAAATTGATGGTCAATTCTGTGTATGGCAAAACTATTGAAAATGTCAGAAAACATACCGATGTTAAAATAATTACTGACCCCAGCCTGAGCAAAAAATTGGTTGCAAAGCCTAATTTCAATTACAGAAGAATTTATGATGAGCACATGGCACTTTTCAACATGAAGAAAACAAAGATCAAATTTGATAAGCCTATTTATGTAGGGGCTGCAATATTGGAATTGTCCAAATTACATATGTTAACATTGTATTATGATGTATTGAAACCTTTTTATGGTGATCGTGTAAAACTGATGTACATGGATACGGATAGTTTTATTCTTGATATTAAAACAGAAGATGTTTATCAAGATATGTCACAGCCTGAATTGTTTCAATATTTTGATACCAGTGAACATACAAAGATTCAACACCACCACAACAAAAAGGTGCCTGGCAAGTTAAAAGATGAGACACTTGGTGATGCTATTGTAGAATTTGCTGGGTTAAGTGCCAAGGTGTATAGTTTTAAAACATGTAGTGCTGTTGTCAAAAAGGCCAAGGGCATTGGCAAAGTAGCTGTGGAAAAAGAGCTTGTATTTGAAGATTATAAAAATTGCATCAAATCTCAGAATTTAATCAAAACATCAGAATCCAGAATTCAGAGTGTGGATCACTTGCTGACTTCAAATATTGTAAGAAAAGTGGCCCTGGACCCACATGATGATAAGAGATACATTTTATCATGTGGCATACATACTTTACCATGGGGTCATTGTGATTTGAAAAGTGGCAAACAATGCCCAATTACAGAGCATGATTTGAAATAAATAAACATGCCTATGAACTTATTTGGGTTCAAAAAACAGGCTATTATGGAGCTGCCAACACCCCAACCCTCTTCTGATATGCTGTCTAAACTGAGTGGCTTGTTAATTATTCATCTGAACAGCATACTTACAGATGTTGATGAAGAAACAGGTAAAACATTGTACATATTTAACAATAATTTAAATCATTACCAATTACCTGTAGGTGGGCAATTACAATTTATTACAACTCCTGAGGGTGATGTTAAAATTTCAGTAGGGAGAAATATTTATAGAATTAAGCACTCAAACATGGTTTCTGGCACTGTATATACTGTTTCTGCTGGTGACTGCTTATATATTGAGGTCCCTGGATCTTATGACAAGCTTATACCTTTTTTTATAGAATTAAGAATTAGATATTCAATAATAAATAACCACTAAAACAAAAATGCCTAATGATATATTTGGCCATACAAGACATGAAGATCACAGTGATGAGATTCTGATGCTTGATGTCAGAGTCAAAAAATTAAGAAGTGATTTACAAGCTTTACAAACCACACTCAATGCCAGTCTTCAATTAGAAATTACAAATTTACAATCACAATGCATGGACCCTCTTCTTAAAATTGATTCTGAACTCAAAGTGCTGCTTCAGAAATATACTGATTTGGCCACATTAGATAATTTTCAAAGTTTGGAAGAGGCTGTAGCAGCTCTTCAAGCTAAATTTAAGAGCCAGGCTAACAACTCTGAGCAATTGAAACAGCAATTGGAAGAGCAGATAAATAATGTCCAGACACAGCTCCAAACAATTGTCAAAAGCATAAAATCACAAGAAGATTTTGATCTAGTGATTTCCACTCTAAAAGAACAGATTCAGTCACTCCAGATACCTAATCTGGACCCTCTGAACAATGCCATAGCCGAGGTTAAAGAAAAAATTGAGACACTTGAAAATTTTATGAACAATTTGCCATCTTCTGATGCTTTGAATGCAATAACTCGGAGTGTATCAAATATTAAGCTGCAACTTGAAACATATGAAGATTTTGGAAAAATTCAAAGTTCCATAACCCATCTTGAGGGTACAATAGCAGCAGTGCAAAGTGATTTGGCAAATGTACTAGAATCCCGCCTGCCCGGTATTGTAGATACCCTTGTCAGTGTCCAGCAACAGATCACAAAGCTTGAAAACCTCAACACTGAATCTGAACTATCTCATTTTCATCACTTGATCGATGATATCCAAACAAAACTTGAAATTTTACAACAATCAACACCCTCTCAGGCAGATATAGCCCTGCTCCAAAATGCTATGCAAAATGTGGCTGATGCTTCTGAATTAAACAATGTGAAATTGGCACTTGAATTTTTGCAAAATACAGTATCAAATCTGCCTACATCACAGGAACTTAAAAATATTAAGAGGGCAGTGAATCGCATATTGAAATCAGAAGATATCAAGAATATCCAGACAGAGATCAAACAACTTACTCAGACAGTGGCCACTCTACCAACCAATCAACATATTAATGAACTGCATGCCCTGTTTGAGGATATCAGAAGACAGGTCCATGATCTTACTGCTCAAAATTCAAAATTGGCAGTTATTGAAAATTTGCAACAAATTGTAGCTAATATCAAGCAACAGCTAGGGACCATGGAATCCAATCAAGCAAATGCTCTGTCTGTTTTTGCCACCCAGCTTCAAGAGATTGTGCAACAATACAAGAAACTTGTTGTGGACATAAAAATCAAGCCAGGCCATGATGATGTTGTTAGGACCATCAATGAGCACCTTGAATCTGTAACAAGCAGATTGCTCACAGCAGAAAAGGAAATAACAGGCATAATCGAGAATCCAAAACATACAGTAATTCTTGAATTGTACAGCATCCCCAACAAAGAATATGATTCACCATTTACACCAGGTGGCAAAATATATATGCTGTCCCCTGCACAATTTTATTACCAGTTTTTTGTTGGAGGCACACTGAGACCAATCAAGATCAAATATTGGCATCAGCCACAGGCACACTACTACCCTACCTTATCAATAACAAATGCTGACAACAAACCAAAAATCACCAGTGTAGAGTTAGAGGATTTTACAGATCCCAATACATTAGAAACAGCCTATACTGAAGATGATGGCACTTTGGAATTTAATATACAAATAGGGGACAAATTATATTTAGAAAATCCTGCAGTTTCAGCTGCTGAACACCCCATAGTTGCAATATTCTTGTTTACATATTATGTCTAGACAAATTATTGTTGATGAATTACACAGACAAGCCAGACATAATTTTAAGAGACTGCCAGTAGTCACAAAGGGCATAGATGATTTATGGCAGAGCGACTTGATTGAGTTGGCAAGTGGGCAGTTGAAAAACTTAGATAAAATCAACAAGGGCTACAAGTATCTACTTACTGTCATAGATACATTTTCAAAATTTGCCTGGGCTGTGCCACTCAAATCCAAGACTGGAACATGTGTTACAGAAGCCTTCAGGACAATCATCAATCATTCAGGAAGATCACCGCGCTATTTGCAAACAGATAATGGCAAAGAATTTTATAATTCAGTGTTCCAACAATTTATTAAAAGCCAGGCAATAAAACATTATTCGAGTTACAGTGATCTTAAAGCCTCAATTGTAGAGAGATTCAACAGAACCCTAAAAAATCTTATGTATAAACAATTTACACTTCAAGGTAATTATAAATGGCTTAATATTCTTCCAGAACTTCTACATAAATATAACAACTCGGTCCATTCCACAATCAACATGAAACCCTCTGAAGTAACTTCATCTGATGAGCAAAAATTGATCAGGACTGTTTATTATCCTAGATACCAGCCAACAACAAGAAAAGCCAAATACAGGGTGGGCGATCAAGTAAGAATCAGCAAATATAAGCACTTATTCAAGAGAGGCTTTACGAGAAACTGGAGCACCGAATTATTTACAGTAGTTCAAGTTAAACCCGGGACCCTTAAAACATATATAATAAAAGATCACCGAGGAGAAATTCTCAAAGGCCGATTCTATGAACAAGAGCTCAGCAAAACTAAACAGCCTGACACATATCTCATAGAAAAAATCATCCGCAGAAAAGGCAACAAGTTATTTGTCAAATGGCTGGGTCATCCGGAAAACAGCTGGATCGATGCAGACAAAATAATAATATGAACACCTGGGATGTTATAAAAAGGCTGCCAGAACCTGAACAGCAGAATAAGAGAAATGGCAACTTGCTGCCTGATAATATTAGATGTCTTATTGTTGGGCCATCTGCTTGTGGTAAAACTACACTAATGGTTGATAATTTTTTATTGGCACCCAACTGGTTAGACTGGAAAAACAGGCACTTGTATATCTTCTCTAAGAGCTTGGAACAATTAAAATATCAGCAGCTGATGAAGCTATATGATGGATTGGATATTGCTACTTTTGAGCCAGATGTTAAGCCACTCCATGAATGTCTCGATAATTCTGTTGTTGTGTTTGATGACATTATACTGGATAATCAAAACAAGGTTAGAAATTTCTTTACACAGGGCCGGCACAAAAACATTGATTGCTTCTACCTGGCACAGACTTTTTCAAAAATACCGAAGCAGCTGATCCGAGACAACAGCAATTTTATATGTGTGTTTCATCAAGATCATACCAACCTCAAACACATACATGATGAATATGTATGTGGGGACTTGAGCTACAATGATTTTTCCAAGTTTTGCAGCAAGTGCTGGAGCCAGGACAGTTATGGGTTTGTCACAATTGATATGACAAGAACACCCAATAGTGGCAAATACAGAAATAAAATCAACGATTTTCTAGACGTTGAGACATAAATAAATAAACATGAAAAGGCCAATCATTGATGATCTTAAATTAAGAGATTATCTTGTAAAAAGATTTAAGGGATGGAAATCAGAGAACCGAGGAATTTATGAAAAACACAAACAAACAGAACAGCCTGTCATTGATGCTATTAATAATTTAGGTAAAAATATCAAAACTGTTACAGAGCAAAATCAAAATTTGATCACAGAGCTTGTACCTGTAGCTGCTAGGAACATATTAGATTATCCATTCACCCCACTTTCCAGTATTCATACACCTAGTCCTGTTGCTCCTAGAAGAATTGAAGCTACTCAGGATCCTATTGAATTGGGTCTTCTTGCTCAAAAATATTTAACCACACCTAAAGACAACAAAGATGAGGTGTTTGGCTTATATGCCGACACAGAGCTTGATGGCAGCATCATACACAGAATTGGCAATTTCAGAGTAACTTTTATGGGGGATGATCTGATTGTTTATTCAGAATCTCGTCTCGGAGAAAAAGGTGCTTTTGTTAAGTACCCCGGAACACCTGGATTGTGGGAACTGATGACTCGGAAGAGGCCTAGCAGCTATACAGATCAAGATTATGAACATTACAAAGAAATATTAATAAAATCAGATGCTCTATACCAGAACAATGATCCCACACAAAAAAGAGTCAAGTCTAGCAGTGGGGCAAAATACAATAATTTAATCAAGCCCATATGGTCACAGATCAAGACTGGCAGTGGAATCAAACAATACAACACCCTGCCTAAAGAATTTGTGTGGGTTGATGATGTCAGGAAACTTGTAGATAGGTTATTGGTGATAGCTGGGGAGGAAAATGCTGGCAACCACAATTTTTACAATGAAAAGGTTGGAATTATGGACATGATAAGCACCAAATTGTCTAATTTTATAGTGAATGACACTAAGGGGATTGGATATCTCATAAAAATTATTAATACTCTACCCCCCAAATTTTGGAATATTTCTGAGGGTCGGGGCCTTGTTAATGACATTATAAACAAGCTGCCATTTGAACTACACATTCCAGGCTATCAGTATTGTGGTCCAGGCACAAAATTGGACCATAGATTAAACAGAGGTGATCCTGGTGTTAATCCCCTAGATGCTGCTTGTAGAGACCATGACATAGCATACAACACAGATTCTGATCTTGACAAGAGACATGTTGCAGACAAGAAATTAGAAGAGGCTGCATTTGGTAGATTTGTAAGCAAAGATGCATCTTTGAGTGAAAAAATAGCAGCATTGGGGACCACCATAGCTATGAGCACCAAACAAAAACTGGGGTGGGGGTTGTGAACATGTATATAATAAACCTACAATGAAGGCCAAGGGTGTTATGTATCAAATACCTTATGCAGGTCTCAAATCTCTTAAAACTATTGACAGTCTTTTAACCAAAAAGCAGCGCAAGAAAAAAAGCTCTTGTATTGCAAAGGGACATGGTATGAAATTGTTGCTTAGTACCCCCCAATTAAAAAAATTACAGCAATCAAGAAAAAAATCACATGTGGGGGGATTCATATTTACTATCCCTGCCATCTTAGCTGCTCTCGGCGCTGTGGGGAGCTTGGCTGGGGGATCAGCTGCCATAGCAAAAACAGTAATAGATGCCAAGAAGAATAAGGCAGAATTAGATGAGCAGAGGCGCCATAACCTGGCCATGGAGAAACAAGGCAAAGGTGTTAAGAGAGCCATGAATAAGTTTAAAAAAAACAAGAGCCGCTTACAAACCAAGATATTGAAGCTTTAATCAAGCCACTGGGCATCAAAAATTTTAGGGGTGTGTACATGTCTGATTCTTTACCGGAACAACCACTCAACAAAGAGTGTGGCATTGTTAATTTGGATAAGTACAAAAATCAGGGCACTCACTGGATTTGTTATCTTAAATATTTAAACAATGAGGCATTTGTGTTTGATTTATTTGGAGGTGTTCCACCTGAAAATTTAATAAAATATCTAAATTCAGCTAATCTTTATTACAATAATGCCCGTGTTCAAAACTTCAAAGATGTTAATTGCGGACATTTGTGTTTATCTGTTCTCAGATATATGTCTCAAATAAATAAACCATCAATTGAAAATTTTCAAAAAGCCTTGTGGTATTTAAAACATCATGGGGGTATTCCATCTCACCAGCCAAAATTCAATATTGAAACTCAAATTGCATGATGACATAGTGTATCCCAAAACAATAGCTCTCAGAGCATTTTACGGCATGTACCTGATCCCTAATATTACACACCACAACAACACAATTGCAGTAGGGGATCAAAAAATTGTCATCACTCCAGGGCAGTATAATCTGTCCACTCTAAATGCTCAATTACCCAGAGGTGTAGTGTTAAGTCAAAATTCTGTCACTCACAGAGTAGAGATTGTATCTGCTACAGAAACAGTGGATCTGGGTACTATAGGAGAGCTGTTAGGCTTTGAGAACAACACAAAACTTGAAGCGGCCATCAAACACACTGCTATGAATATACCTAAATTCTTAGCCATAGAGACTCTGAATATTCACTGTAATGTGGCTGAGGGTATGATCACCAAATCAAATGGCATAGGCACTCACAAACAAACCGGCATCATTGCAACATTCAAACCTAATTCTGAATTTATGGAGCCCATCATCTACAATCCATCCCCAACATTATATTTTCCTGTGTGCCATAACAGAATAGATTATATTGAATTGATGGTCACTAATGAAAAAGAAGAATTAGTTGATTTTGCTGGAGCCACAACAACTGCAATCATAGAGATTAACATTTAAATAAAAATACATACAATGGAAAATATTGAGAGTTATGAGCTACAATCATTCCCTCCAAACAGGAGGACATTTGCAAATTTAAATCAACCCAACACAGAAATCGAGGTTGATCTTGATGTAGGGGATGGATTTATACACCCCCACAGAGCAGATCTATACATCAAATTTGATGTTGTAAAGCTCGATGGAACAGATTATCCGGCAAATTCAAATATAAGATTGGTAGATAATTTTGTGCCGCATCTGTTCTCTGAAATTGAGATCAGAAAGCATGGTATTGTTATAAACAGAATAGATTATCCCGGTATTACCTCCACAGCTTTGGCCACACTAAAATTATCCAAAACCGAGGCTTCATACTACAGAATCGGTGGATTTGAAGCTGGTGAGAAAATATTATCCAAGAGCCACACAGTGCTGTTCCCCATGCGCCTGTTGCCAGGATTCTTCTCAGATTATAAAGATATCATGTGGAAGGGTGGGTTAAGAATTACATTTAGAAGAGCTGCAAATGATAACAATGCTTTGATGAGGTACAGTGCAATAAACCCTACAGGGGAAGCTCTGCCTAATACCCTACCTGATGAAGGCAAATGCATTATTCAGACTATGGAGTTAAGAATCCCGGTTGTTGAATATGAGGCCAGCTATGCTCTTAAATACAAAGCTGATATCCTAAAAAATCCACACATTCCTCTGCAATTTTATACATATCAATCTGTACAGAAGCCAGCATCTGGTACCTATTATGAGTTTGATGCTACAAATTCATTCTCCAGTATTCAATATGACATGCCTGATTTTGTGGTGGTACTGTTTCATACTGGAAGACACAATAATCAGGAAAAAAATTCAAGTAAATTTGATAACTGCAACATCAAGAACATATATCTTAAAAATGGCAGAAATGAGGTATTTCCTAGAGAAAATTACAATTTAGACATGTCCAAGGGTGATTTTCTCAAATTATATGAGGCTTTTTCGGCTTTCAAGAGGGTCACTACTGGCAATACAGATATGTATTACACACCAGATGAATTCAAAACACAGAGACCCATGTTTGTAATCAACACTTCAAAAAGAAAACAAGTTGTGGTGAATGACAGAACAAACATTAAAATTATCTGTGAATTCCACGAGGCATTACCTGATGACACCATATGTAGTGTTATTCTCATAGGGGAAAAATCATATGTTTATGATGTAAGAAATGAGAGAGTCACAGAACAATTCTAGAAGAATTACATTATCTTAATGCTAGATATACAAGTTGAGCCTGGTATCCAATTGAACTTAAACCAGAAGTAAATATGTATATGTGTGTGTAAGTGTGGCTTAGTTTTAGGTGTGGGCATCAAGAGGGGCATATTTTTGACAGGTTTATGGACAACAATCTCTCAGAAGTGCCTTTTATAAGTATAGCCTCATCAATCTGAGGGGGTCATACTTTCCGAGAAATTCCTGAGGGCTTTTTTACAAAAATCTTGGATTAGACGGGGTTTCCACACTAGAGCAAAAAGCTCATATAGCCATGTTGAGCCTGTTTTAAGTGTAAGCAAATCTGCTCGAGGGGGGTTCATACTTTCTACACTTGTAAGTGGTGCTGTCCCTACCACAAACCCCACTACTGATGTACACCACATGGAGAGAAAAACAAAAAAAAAATGAAAATGGCATTGAAGATGATTAAACCGTTGAGACCGACGACGTAGGGAAAAATGTAGATATTTACATTGAGGAAAAGAAGGTCCTTCTTAGGACCAACAATTGACAATAGGAATTGGACGAACTTGTCTAGTAACACACGTGCAAAGTAATCGAGTATTCAAATGCCGTGTTCAAATGTTTGTTTGGATTAACCAAAAAATGGTACTGGTGAACAAGTTGTGTTAAATAGGCATCAACCAAACAATTTTCCACCAGTACCAAAATATTTGGTCAAGTTCAATTTGTTTGTCGTAAACAATTTTTTGGTTACCAAAACCAAATATTATTTTAGTAAGTCTAACAAAATGTAGCACATTTTTATAGGAAAACCAAATAATTTATTCATAATTTCATATGTTATAATCTGGCTAATTATAGTTAGGGTGGCGAGTTTGTAGAAACTAACTTATCTCAAAATACGCATTCAGAATAGAAAGTCACATGAACTAAAAGTTTTAGCTTTAACTTATATAGTCCAGAATCAAAAGAGGTTGCTCGTGAGAGATGCATTTTTATTCACTGCAGTGCATTTTCTTATTTAATTTGATGCTCTAATGTTCAAACATCTTTCGAAGAGTGTTAAGCACAATTTTGCACTATGATTACAATCAAATGTACCAATATTTGTTGTACGAAAACTTATGTTTCCTATACACATTTTTCGACAGCACCATCTAGCGGCCGCTGCAGGAAACTAAGTATTTATTAAGCTTTTTTTCAGAATATTAGGTTACACAACATGAACATGTATTATATGAACATGTATTAGTTATCCAGCATAAGATCGCCAAAAGAGAAGTCATCAGGAAAATTAACAAAAAATTGCAAAGGAATGTGTATGAGGCAGCCTATATATGCACAGATAGAGTAATAGGAATAAACTCAATAGGGATGACGGAAACTTGGAAGACGGTTGGATAAACTTTTTTAAAAAATGGGATAACGCCGCCGGGAATTACATATTTAAAATATATATATACAGGGTATTGAAATATGTGATCATTGAAGTAAATGTGATTTGCTTGCTGTTCTGCCTCGTTATTTTTATCGTGATTTTCTATGTAAGCCAACCTCTTGCGCAGAAATGTTAATCGCCACTTTACCAAGAGTTTGAATTTGGATTCAATTCCTCCATGTGCCTGAATCAAACCCTTGTTTGTAGTAGCTTATAAAATTGTACCTCTATTATGCAATTTTTACATTCTCTTATAATGTTGACTTTCTATTTTCAGAAGGAGAGACCGGGTAAGAGGAAGGCATACAGATGCCCCTTCTGCGTGAAATATCATTTTGTAACTGACCTAAAGGGACACTTACTGAAAGTACACCACCTTACCGAAGATGATGCTTCCTTCATCGATAAATCAAAAGCCGAGCACAAGCCACCTAACAAAAACTATAGGGGTGGGAAGAGGAGACCCCAGAAAGGGTGTCTTATTGGAGGTTGCGGGGCAATAGTCAGAAAATACGACCAACACCTAGTAGAAGTCCATCACATGAGGAGAGGAACAGAACAAATGAAGAATGAGTTGACATTGATTAAACCAATGAGACCGACGACGTAGGGAAAAATGTCGATATTTACATTGAGGAAAAAAAGGTCCTTCTTAGGACCAACAATTGACAATAGGAATTGGACGAACTTGTCTACTAACACACGTGCAAAGTAATCGAGTATTCAAATGCCGTGTTCAAATGTTTGTTTGGATTAACCAAAAAAATGGTAGTGGTGAACAAGTTGTGTGTTAAATAGGCATCAACCAAACAATTTTTCACCAGTACCAAAATATTTGGTCAAGTTCCATTTGTTTGTCGTAAACAATTTTTTGGTTACCAAAACCAAATATTATTTTGGTAAGTCTAACAAAATGTAGCACATTTTTATAGGAAAACCAAATAATTTATTCATAATTTATTATGTTATAATCTGGCTAATTATAGCTAGGGTGGATAGTTTGTAGAATACGCATTCAGAATAGAAAGTCACATGAACTAAAAGTTTTAGCTTTTATTTATATAGTCCAGAATCAAAAGAGGTTGCTCGTGGAAAATGCATTTTTATTCACTGCAGTGCATTTTCTTATTTAATTTGATGCTCTAACGTTCAAACATCTTTCGAAGAGTGTTAAGCACAATTTTACACTATGATTACAATCAAATGTACCAATATTTGTTGTACGAAAACTTATGTTTCCTATACACATTTTTCGACAGAACCATCTAGCGGCCGGTGCAGAAAACTAAGTATAAATTAAGCTTTTTTTCAGAATATTAGGTTACACAACATGAACATGTATTATATGAACATGTATTAGTTATCCAGCATAAGATCGCCAAAAGAGAAGTCATCAGGAAAATTAACAAGAAATTGGAAAGGAATGTGTATGAGGCAGCCTATATATGCACAGATAATAGGAATAAACTCAATAGGGATGACGGAAACTTGGAAGACAGTTGGATAAACTTTTTTTAAAAATGGGATAACGCCGCCGGGAATTACATATTTAAAATATATATATACAGGGTATTGAAATATGTGATCTTTGAAGTAAATGTGATGTGCTTGCTGTTCTGCCTAGTTATTTTTATCGTGATTTTCTATGTAACCTAAGCCAACCTCTTGCGCAGAAAGGTTAATCGCCACTTTACCAAGAGTTTGAATTTGGATTCGATTCTTCCATGTGCCTGAATCAAACCCGGGCCCTCTTGTTTGTAGTAGCTTATAAAATTGTACCTCTATTATGCAATTTTTACATTCTCTTATAATGTTGACTTTCTATTTTCAGAAGGAGAGACCGGGTAAGAGGAAGGCATACAGATGCCCCTTCTGCGTGAAATATCATTTTGTAACTGACCTAAAGGGACACTTACTGAAAGTACACCACCTTACCGAAGATGATGCTTCCTTCATCGATAAATCAAAAGCCGAGCACAAGCCACCTAACAAAAACTATAGGGGTGGGAAGAGGAGACCCCAGAAAGGGTGTTTTATTGGAGGTTGCGGGGCAATAGTCAGAAAATACGACCAACACCTAGTAGAAGTCCATCACATGAGGAGAGGAACAGAACAAATGAAGAATGAGTTGACATTGATTAAACCAATGAGACCGACGACGTAGGGAAAAATGTCGATATTTACATTGAGGAAAAAAAGGTCCTTCTTAGGACCAACAATTGACAATAGGAATTGGACGAACTTGTCTAATAACACACGTGCAAAGTAATCGAGTATTCAAATGTTTGTTTGGATTAACCAAAAAATGGTACTGGTGAACAAGTTGTGTTAAATAGGCATCAACCAAACAATTTTCCACCAGTACCAAAATATTTGGTCAAGTTCCATTTGTTTGTCGTAAACAATTTCTTGGTTACCAAAACCAAATATTATTTTGGTAAGTCTAACAAAATGTAGCACATTTTTATAGGAAAACCAAATAATTTATTCATAATTTCTTATGTTATAATCTGGCTAATTATAGCTAGGGTGGATAGTTTGTAGAATACGCATTCAGAATAGAAAGTCACATGAACTAAAAGTTTTAGCTTTTACTTATATAGTCCAGAATCAAAAGAGGTTGCTCGTGGGAGATGCATTTTTATTCACTGCAGTGCATTTTCTTATTTAATTTGATGCTCTAACGTTCAAACATCTTTCGAAGAGTGTTAAGCACAATTTTGCACTATGATTACAATCAAATGTACCAATATTTGTTGTACGAAAACTTATGTTTCCTATACACATTTTTCGACAGAACCATCTAGCGGCCGGTGAAGGAAACTAAGTATAAATTAAGCTTTTTTTCAGAATATTAGGTTACACAACATGAACATGTATTAGTTATCCAGCATAAGATCGCCAAAAGAGAAGTCATCAGGAAAATTAACAAAAAATTGCAAAGGAATGTGTATGAGGCAGCCTATATATGCACAGATACAGTAATAGGAATAAACTCAATAGGGATGACGGAAACTTGGAAGACGGTTGGATAAACATTTTTAAAAAATGGGATAACGCCGCCGGGAATTACATATTTAAAATATATATATATACAGGGTATTGAAATATGTGATCATTGAAGTAAATGTGATTTGCTTGCTGTTCTGCCTCGTTATTTTTATCGTGATTTTCTATGTAAGCCAACCTCTTGCGCAGAAATGTTAATCGCCACTTTACCAAGAGTTTGAATTTGGATTCAATTCCTCCATGTGCCTGAATCAAACCCTTGTTTGTAGTAGCTTATAAAAGTGTACCTCTATTATGCAATTTTTACATTCTCTTATAATGTTGACTTTCTATTTTCAGAAGGAGAGACCGGGTAAGAGGAAGGCATACAGATGCCCCTTCTGCGTGAAATATCATTTTGTAACTGACCTAAAGGGACACTTACTGAAAGTACACCACCTTACCGAAGATGATGCTTCCTTCATCGATAAATCAAGAGCCGAGCACAAGAAACCTAACAAAAACTATAGGGGTGGGAAGAGGAGACCCCAGAAAGGGTGTCTTATTGGAGGTTGCGGGGCAATAGTCAGAAAATACGACCAACACCTAGTAGAAGTCCATCACATGAGGAGAGGAACAGAACAAATGAAGAATGAGTTGACATTGATTAAACCAATGAGACCGACGACGTAGGGAAAAATGTCGATATTTACATTGAGGAAAAAAAGGTCCTTCTTAGGACCAACAATTGACAATAGGAATTGGACGAACTTGTCTACTAACACACGTGCAAAGTAATCGAGTATTCAAATGCAGTGTTCAAATGTTTGTTTGGATTAACCAAAAAAATGGTAGTGGTGAACAAGTTGTGTGTTAAATAGGCATCAACCAAACAATTTTTCACCAGTACCAAAATATTTGGTCAAGTTCCATTTGTTTGTCGTAAACAATTTTTTGGTTACCAAAACCAAATATTATTTTGGTAAGTCTAACAAAATGTAGCACATTTTTATAGGAAAACCAAATAATTTATTCATAATTTATTATGTTATAATCTGGCTAATTATACCTAGGATGGATAGTTTGTAGAATACGCATTCAGAATAGAAAGTCACATGAACTAAAAGTTTTAGCTTTTATTTATATAGTCCAGAATCAAAAGAGGTTGCTCGTGGGAAATGCATTTTTATTCACTGCAGTGCATTTTCTTATTTAATTTGATGCTCTAACGTTCAAACATCTTTCGAAGAGTGTTAAGCACAATTTTACACTATGATTACAATCAAATGTACCAATATTTGTTGTACGAAAACTTATGTTTCCTATACACATTTTTCGACAGAACCATCTAGCGGCCGGTGCAGAAAACTAAGTATAAATTAAGCTTTTTTTCAGAATATTAGGTTACACAACATGAACATGTATTATATGAACATGTATTAGTTATCCAGCATAAGATCGCCAAAAGAGAAGTCATCAGGAAAATTAACAAGAAATTGGAAAGGAATGTGTATGAGGCAGCCTATATATGCACAGATAATAGGAATAAACTCAATAGGGATGACGGAAACTTGGAAGACGGTTGGATAAACATTTTTAAAAAATGGGATAACGCCGCCGGGAATTACATATTTAAAATATATATATACAGGGTATTGAAATACGTGATCTTTGAAGTAAATGTGATGTGCTTGCTGTTCTGCCTAGTTATTTTTATCGTGATTTTCTATGTAAGCCAACCTCTTGTGCAGAAAGGTTAATCGCCACTTTACCAAGAGTTTGAATTTGGATTCGATTCTTCCATGTGCCTGAATCAAACCCGGGCCCTCTTGTTTGTAGTAGCTTATAAAATTGTACCTCTATTATGCAATTTTTACAATCTGTTATGATGTTGACTTTCTATTTTCAGAAGGAGAGACCGGGAAAGAGAAAATACTACAGATGCACGGTCTGTGTAAAAGATCACTACGTTACAGACATGAAAAGACACCTACTAAGAGTGCACCGACTTAGCGAGGATGATGCGTCGTTCATCGACAAGTCCAAAGCAATTCACAAGCCGCCTAGCAAGAACTACAGGGGGGGGGGGAAGGAGACCCCAAAAAAGATGTCTCATTGGAGGTTGTGGGACCCTAGTAAGAAAATATGACAAGCATCTAGTCGATGTACACCACATGGAGAGAAAAACAAAAAAAAATGAAAATGGCATTGAAGATGATTAAACCGTTGAGACCGATGACGTAGGGAAAAATGTAGATATTTACATTGAGGAAAAAAAGGTCCTTCTTAGGAGCAACAATTGACAATAGGAATTGGACGAACTTGTCTACTAACACACGTGCAAAGTAATCGAGTATTCAAATGCAGTGTTCAAATGTTTGTTTGGATTAACCAAAAAATGGTACTGGTGAAAAGGTTGTGTGTTAAATAGGCATCAACCAAACAATTTGCCACCAGTACCAAAATATTTGGTCAAGTTCCATTTTTTTGTCGTAAACAATTTTTTGGTTACCAAAACCAAATATTATTTTGGTAAGTCTAACAAAATGTAGCACATTTTTATAGGAAAACCAAATAATTTATTCATAATTACTTATGTTATAATCTGGCTAATTATAGTTAGGGTGGAGAGTTTGTAGAAACTAACTTATCTCAAAATACGCATTCAGAATAGAAAGTCACATGAACCAAAAATTTTAGCTTTTACTTATATAGTCAAGAATCAAAAGAGGTTGCTCGTGGGAGATGCATTTTTATTCACTGCAGTGCATTTTCTTATTTAATTTGATGCTCTAATGTTCAAACATCTTTCGAAGAGTGTTAAGCACAATTTTGCACTATGATTACAATCAAATGTACCAATATTTGTTGTACGAAAACTTATGTTTCCTATACACATTTTTCGACAGAACCATCTAGCGGCCGGTGCAGGAAACTAAGTATAAATTAAGCTTTTTTTCAGAATATTAGGTTACACAACATGAACATGTATTATATGAACATGTATTAGTTATCCAGCATAAGATCGCCAAAAGAGAAGTCATCAGGAAAATTAACAAAAAATTGCAAAGGAATGTGTATGAGGCAGCCTATATATGCACAGATACAGTAATAGGAATAAACTCAATAGGGATGACGGAAACTTGGAAGACGGTTGGATAAACTTTTTTAAAAAATGGGATAACGCCGCCGGGAATTACATATTTAAAATATATATATATACAGGGTATTGAAATATGTGATCATTGAAGTAAATGTGATTTGCTTGCTGTTCTGCCTCGTTATTTTTATCGTGATTTTCTATGTAAGCCAACCTCTTGCGCAGAAATGTTAATCGCCACTTTACCAAGAGTTTGAATTTGGATTCAATTCCTCCATGTGCCTGAATCAAACCCTTGTTTGTAGTAGCTTATAAAAGTGTACCTCTATTATGCAATTTTTACATTCTCTTATAATGTTGACTTTCTATTTTCAGAAGGAGAGACCGGGTAAGAGGAAGGCATACAGATGCCCCTTCTGCGTGAAATATCATTTTGTAACTGACCTAAAGGGACACTTACTGAAAGTACACCACCTTACCGAAGATGATGCTTCCTTCATCGATAAATCAAAAGCCGAGCACAAGCCACCTAACAAAAACTATAGGGGTGGGAAGAGGAGACCCCAGAAAGGGTGTCTTATTGGAGGTTGCGGGGCAATAGTCAGAAAATACGACCAACACCTAGTAGAAGTCCATCACATGAGGAGAGGAACAGAACAAATGAAGAATGAGTTGACATTGATTAAACCAATGAGACCGACGACGTAGGGAAAAATGTCGATATTTACATTGAGGAAAAAAAGGTCCTTCTTAGGACCAACAATTGACAATAGGAATTGGACGAACTTGTCTACTAACACACGTGCAAAGTAATCGAGTATTCAAATGCCGTGTTCAAATGTTTGTTTGGATTAACCAAAAAAATGGTAGTGGTGAACAAGTTGTGTGTTAAATAGGCATCAACCAAACAATTTTTCACCAGTACCAAAATATTTGGTCAAGTTCCATTTGTTTGTCGTAAACAATTTTTTGGTTACCAAAACCAAATATTATTTTGGTAAGTCTAACAAAATGTAGCACATTTTTATAGGAAAACCAAATAATTTATTCATAATTTATTATGTTATAATCTGGCTAATTATAGCTAGGGTGGATAGTTTGTAGAATACGCATTCAGAATAGAAAGTCACATGAACTAAAAGTTTTAGCTTTTACTTATATAGTCCAGAATCAAAAGAGGTTGCTCGTGGGAAATGCATTTTTATTCACTGCAGTGCATTTTCTTATTTAATTTGATGCTCTAACGTTCAAACATCTTTCGAAGAGTGTTAAGCACAATTTTACACTATGATTACAATCAAATGTACCAATATTTGTTGTACGAAAACTTATGTTTCCTATACACATTTTTCGACAGAACCATCTAGCGGCCGGTGCAGGAAACTAAGTATAAATTAAGCTTTTTTTCAGAATATTAGGTTACACAACATGAACATGTATTATATGAACATGTATTAGTTATCCAGCATAAGATCGCCAAAAGAGAAGTCATCAGGAAAATTAACAAAAATTGGAAAGGAATGTGTATGAGGCAGCCTATATATGCACAGATAATAGGAATAAACTCAATAGGGATGACGGAAACTTGGAAGACAGTTGGATAAACTTTTTTAAAAAATGGGATAAAGCCGCCGGGAATTACATATTTAAAATATATATATACAGGGTATTGAAATATGTGATCTTTGAAGTAAATGTGATGTGCTTGCTGTTCTGCCTAGTTATTTTTATCGTGATTTTCTATGTAAGCCAACCTCTTGTGCAGAAAGGTTAATCGCCACTTTACCAAGAGTTTGAATTTGGATTCGATTCTTCCATGTGCCTGAATCAAACCCGGGCCCTCTTGTTTGTAGTAGCTTATAAAATTGTACCTCTATTATGCAATTTTTACAATCTGTTATGATGTTGACTTTCTATTTTCAGAAGGAGAGACCGGGAAAGAGAAAATACTACAGATGCACGGTCTGTGTAAAAGATCACTACGTTACAGACATGAAAAGACACCTACTAAGAGTGCATCGACTTAGCAAGGATGATGCGTCGTTCATCGACAAGTCCAAAGCAATTCAGAAGCCGCCTAGCAAGAACTACAGGGGGGGGGGAAGGAGACCCCAAAAAAGATGTCTCATTGGAGGTTGTGGGACCCTAGTAAGAAAATATGACAAGCATCTAGTCGATGTACACCACATGGAGAGAAAAACAAAAAAAAAATGAAAATGGCATTGAAGATGATTAAACCGTTGAGACCGACGACGTAGGGAAAAATGTAGATATTTACATTGAGGAAAAGAAGGTCCTTCTTAGGACCAACAATTGACAATAGGAATTGGACGAACTTGTCTACTAACACACGTGCAAAGTAATCGAGTATTCAAATGCAGTGTTCAAATGTTTGTTTGGATTAACCAAAAAATGGTACTGGTGAACAAGTTGTGTTAAATAGGCATCAACCAAACAATTTTCCACCAGTACCAAAATATTTGGTCAAGTTCCATTTGTTTGTCGTAAACAATTTTTTGGTTACCAAAACCAAATATTATTTTGGTAAGTCTAACAAAATGTAGCACATTTTTATAGGAAAACCAAATAATTTATTCATAATTTCTTATGTTATAATCTGGCTAATTATAGTTAGGGTGGAGAGTTTGTAGAAACTAACTTATCTCAAAATACGCATTCAGAATAGAAAGTCACATGAACGAAAAGTTTTAGCTTTTACTTATATAGTCCAGAATCAAAAGAGGTTGCTCGTGGGAGATGCATTTTTATTCACTGCAGTGCATTTTCTTATTTAATTTGATGCTCTAATGTTCAAACATCTTTCGAAGAGTGTTAAGCACAATTTTGCACTATGATTACAATCAAATGTACCAATATTTGTTATACGAAAACTTATGTTTCCTATACACATTTTTCGACAGAACCATCTAGCGGCCGGTGCAGGAAACTAAGTATAAATTAAGCTTTTTTTCAGAATATTAGGTTACACAACATGAACATGTATTATATGAACATGTATTAGTTATCCAGCATAAGATCGCCAAAAGAGAAGTCATCAGGAAAATTAACAAAAAATTGCAAAGAATGTGTATGAGGCAGCCTATATATGCACAGATACAGTAATAGGAATAAACTCAATAGGGATGACGGAAACTTGGAAGACGGTTGGATAAACTTTTTTAAAAAATGGGATAACGCCGCCGGGAATTACATATTTAAAATATATATACAGGGTATTGAAATATGTGATCATTGAAGTAAATGTCATTTGCTTGCTGTTCTGCCTCGTTATTTTTATCGTGATTTACTATGTAAGCCAACCTCTTGCGCAGAAATGTTAATCGCCACTTTACCAAGAGTTTGAATTTGGATTCAATTCCTCCATGTGCCTGAATCAAACCCTTGTTTGTAGTAGCTTATAAAAGTGTACCTCTATTATGCAATTTTTACATTCTCTTATAATGTTGACGTTCTATTTTCAGAAGGAGAGACCGGATAAGAGGAAGGCATACAGATGCCCCTTCTGCGTGAAATATCATTTTGTAACTGACCTAAAGGGACACTTACTGAAAGTACACCACCTTACCGAAGATGATGCTTCCTTCATCGATAAATCAAAAGCCGAGCACAAGCCACCTAACAAAAACTATAGGGGTGGGAAGAGGAGACCCCAGAAAGGGTGTCTTATTGGAGGTTGCGGGGCAATAGTCAGAAAATACGACCAACACCTAGTAGAAGTCCATCACATGAGGAGAGGAACAGAACAAATGAAGAATGAGTTGACATTGATTAAACCAATGAGACCGACGACGTAGGGAAAAATGTCGATATTTACATTGAGGAAAAAAAGGTCCTTCTTAGGACCAACAATTGACAATAGGAATTGGACGAACTTGTCTACTAACACACGTGCAAAGTAATCGAGTATTCAAATGCCATGTTCAAATGTTTGTTTGGATTAACCAAAAAAATGGTAGTGGTGAACAAGTTGTGTGTTAAATAGGCATCAACCAAACAATTTTTCACCAGTACCAAAATATTTGGTAAAGTTCCATTTGTTTGTCATAAACAATTTTTTGGTTACCAAAACCAAATATTATTTTGGTAAGTCTAACAAAATGTAGCACATTTTTATAGGAAAACCAAATAATTTATTCATAATTTCTTATGTTATAATCTGGCTAATTATAGTTAGGGTGGAGAGTTTGTAGAAACTAACTTATCTCAAAATACGCATTCAGAATAGAAAGTCACATGAACTAAAAGTTTTAGCTTTTACTTATATAGTCCAGAATCAAAAGAGGTTGCTCGTGGGAGATGCATTTTTATTCACTGCAGTGCATTTTCTTATTTAATTTGATGCTCTAATGTTCAAACATCTTTCGAAGAGTGTTAAGCACAATTTTGCACTATGATTACAATCAAATGTACCGATATTTGTTGTACGAAAACTTATGTTTCCTATACACATTTTTCGACAGAACCATCTAGCGGCCGGTGCAGGAAACTAAGTATAAATTAAGCTTTTTTTTCAGAATATTAGGTTACACAACATGAACATGTATTATATGAACATGTATTAGTTATCCAGCATAAGATCGCCAAAAGAGAAGTCATCAGGAAAATTAACAAAAAATTGCAAAGGAATGTGTATGAGGCAGCCTATATATGCACAGATACAGTAATAGGAATAAACTCAATAGGGATGACGGAAACTTGGAAGACGGTTGGATAAACTTTTTTAAAAAATGGGATAACGCCGCCGGGAATTACATATTTAAAATATATATACAGGGTATTGAAATATGTGATCATTGAAGTAAATGTCATTTGCTTGCTGTTCTGCCTCGTTATTTTTATCGTGATTTACTATGTAAGCCAACCTCTTGCGCAGAAATGTTAATCGCCACTTTACCAAGAGTTTGAATTTGGATTCAATTCCTCCATGTGCCTGAATCAAACCCTTGTTTGTAGTAGCTTATAAAAGTGTACCTCTATTATGCAATTTTTACATTCTCTTATAATGTTGACGTTCTATTTTCAGAAGGAGAGACCGGGTAAGAGGAAGGCATACAGATGCCCCTTCTGCGTGAAATATCATTTTGTAACTGACCTAAAGGGACACTTACTGAAAGTACACCACCTTACCGAAGATGATGCTTCCTTCATCGATAAATCAAAAGCCGAGCACAAGCCACCTAACAAAAACTATAGGGGTGGGAAGAGGAGACTCCAGAAAGGGTGTCTTATTGGAGGTTGCGGGGCAATAGTCAGAAAATACGACCAACACCTAGTAGAAGTCCATCACATGAGGAGAGGAACAGAACAAATGAAGAATGAGTTGACATTGATTAAACCAATGAGACCGACGACGTAGGGAAAAATGTCGATATTTACATTGAGGAAAAAAAGGTCCTTCTTAGGACCAACAATTGACAATAGGAATTGGACGAACTTGTCTACTAACACACGTGCAAAGGAATCGAGTATTCAAATGCCATGTTCAAATGTTTGTTTGGATTAACCAAAAAAATGGTAGTGGTGAACAAGTTGTGTGTTAAATATGCATCAACCAAACAATTTTTCACCAGTACCAAAATATTTGGTCAAGTTCCATTTGTTTGTCGTAAACAATTTTTTGGTTACCAAAACCAAATATTATTTTGGTAAGTCTAACAAAATGTAGCACATTTTTATAGGAAAACCAAATAATTTATTCATAATTTATTATGTTATAATCTGGCTAATTATAGCTAGGGTGGATAGTTTGTAGAATACGCATTCAGAATAGAAAGTCACATGAACTAAAAGTTTTAGCTTTTATTTATATAGTCCAGAATCAAAAGAGGTTGCTCGTGGGAAATGCATTTTTATTCACTGCAGTGCATTTTCTTATTTAATTTGATGCTCTAACGTTCAAACATCTTTCGAAGAGTGTTAAGCACAATTTTACACTATGATTACAATCAAATGTACCAATATTTGTTGTACGAAAACTTATGTTTCCTATACACATTTTTCGACAGAACCATCTAGCGGCCGGTGCAGAAAACTAAGTATAAATTAAGCTTTTTTTCAGAATATTAGGTTACACAACATGAACATGTATTATATGAACATGTATTAGTTATCCAGCATAAGATCGCCAAAAGAGAAGTCATCAGGAAAATTAACAAAAAATTGCAAAGGAATGTGTATGAGGCAGCCTATATATGCACAGATACAGTAATAGGAATAAACTCAATAGGGATGACGGAAACTTGGAAGACGGTTGGATAAACTTTTTTAAAAAATGGGATAACGCCGCCGGGAATTACATATTTAAAATATATATATATACAGGGTATTGAAATATGTGATCATTGAAGTAAATGTGATTTGCTTGCTGTTCTGCCTCGTTATTTTTATCGTGATTTTCTATGTAAGCCAACCTCTTGCGCAGAAATGTTAATCGCCACTTTACCAAGAGTTTGAATTTGGATTCAATTCCTCCATGTGCCTGAATCAAACCCTTGTTTGTAGTAGCTTATAAAAGTGTACCTCTATTATGCAATTTTTACATTCTCTTATAATGTTGACTTTCTATTTTCAGAAGGAGAGACCGGGTAAGAGGAAGGCATACAGATGCCCCTTCTGCGTGAAATATCATTTTGTAACTGACCTAAAGGGACACTTACTGAAAGTACACCACCTTACCGAAGATGATGCTTCCTTCATCGATAAATCAAAAGCCGAGCACAAGCCACCTAACAAAAACTATAGGGGTGGGAAGAGGAGACCCCAGAAAGGGTGTCTTATTGGAGGTTGCGGGGCAATAGTCAGAAAATACGACCAACACCTAGTAGAACTCCATCACATGAGGAGAGGAACAGAACAAATGAAGAATGAGTTGACATTGATTAAACCAATGAGACCGACGACGTAGGGAAAAATGTCGATATTTACATTGAGGAAAAAAAGGTCCTTCTTAGGACCAAGAATTGACAATAGGAATTGGACGAACTTGTCTACTAACACACGTGCAAAGTAATCGAGTATTCAAATGCAGTGTTCAAATGTTTGTTTGGATTAACCAAAAAAATGGTAGTGGTGAACAAGTTGTGTGTTAAATAGGCATCAACCAAACAATTTTTCACCAGTACCAAAATATTTGGTCAAGTTCCATTTGTTTGTCGTAAACAATTTTTTGGTTACCAAAACCAAATATTATTTTGGTAAGTCTAACAAAATGTAGCACAGTTTTTATAGGAAAACCAAATAATTTATTCATAATTTATTATGTTATAATCTGGCTAATTATAGCTAGGGTGGAGAGTTTGTAGAAACTAACTTATCTCAAAATTCGCATTCAGAATAGAAAGTCACATGAACTAAAAGTTTTAGCTTATACTTATATAGTCCAGAATCAAAAGAGGTTGCTCGTGGGAAATGCATTTTTATTCACTGCAGTGCATTTTCTTATTTCATTTGATGCTCTAATGTTCAAACATCTTTCGAAGAGTGTTAAGCACAATTTTACACTATGATTACAATCAAATGTACCAATATTTGTTGTACGAAAACTTATGTTTCCTATACACATTTTTCGACAGAACCATCTAGCGGCCGGTGCAGAAAACTAAGTATAAATTAAGCTTTTTTTCAGAATATTAGGTTACACAACATGAACATGTATTATATGAACATGTATTAGTTATCCAGCATAAGATCGCCAAAAGAGAAGTCATCACGAAAATTAACAAGAAATTGGAAAGGAATGTGTATGAGGCAGCCTATATATGCACAGATAATAGGAATAAACTCAATAGGGATGACGGAAACTTGGAAGACAGTTGGATAAACTTTTTTAAAAAATGGGATAAAGCCGCCGGGAATTACATATTTAAAATATATATATACAGGGTATTGAAATATGTGATCTTTGAAGTAAATGTGATGTGCTTGCTGTTCTGCCTAGTTATTTTTATCGTGATTTTCTATGTAAGCCAACCTCTTGTGCAGAAAGGTTAATCGCCACTTTACCAAGAGTTTGAATTTGGATTCGATTCTTCCATGTGCCTGAATCAAACTCGGGCCCTCTTGTTTGTAGTAGCTTATAAAATTGTACCTCTATTATGCAATTTTTACAATCTGTTATGATGTTGACTTTCTATTTTCAGAAGGAGAGACCGGGAAAGAGAAAATACTACAGATGCACGGTCTGTGTAAAAGATCACTACGTTACAGACATGAAAAGACACCTACTAAGAGTGCACCGACTTAGCAAGGATGATGCGTCGTTCATCGACAAGTCCAAAGCAATTCACAAGCCGCCTAGCAAGAACTACAGGGGGGGGGGAGGAGACCCCAAAAAAGATGTCTCATTGGAGGTTGTGGGACCCTAGTAAGAAAATATGACAAGCATCTAGTCGATGTACACCACATGGAGAGAAAAACAAAAAAAAATGAAAATGGCATTGAAGATGATTAAACCGTTGAGACCGACGACGTAGGGAAAAATGTAGATATTTACATTGAGGAAAAGAAGGTCCTTCTTAGGACCAACAATTGACAATAGGAATTGGACGAACTTGTCTACTAACACACGTGCAAAGTAATCGAGTATTCAAATGCCGTGTTCAAATGTTTGTTTGGATTAACCAAAAAATGGTACTGGTGAACAAGTTGTGTTAAATAGGCATCAACCAAACAATTTTCCACCAGTACCAAAATATTTGGTCAAGTTCCATTTGTTTGTCGTAAACAATTTTTTGGTTACCAAAACCAAATATTATTTTGGTAAGTCTAACAAAATGTAGCACATTTTTATAGGAAAACCAAATAATTTATTCATAATTTCTTATGTTATAATCTGGCTAATTATAGTTAGGGTGGAGAGTTTGTAGAAACTAACTTATCTCAAAATACGCATTCAGAATAGAAAGTCACATGAACTAAAAGTTTTAGCTTTTACTTATATAGTCCAGAATCAAAAGAGGTTGCTCGTGGGAGATGCATTTTTATTCACTGCAGTGCATTTTCTTATTTAATTTGATGCTCTAATGTTGAAACATCTTTCGAAGAGTGTTAAGCACAATTTTGCACTATGATTACAATCAAATGTACCGATATTTGTTGTACGAAAACTTATGTTTCCTATACACATTTTTCGACAGAACCATCTAGCGGCCGGTGCAGGAAACTAAGTATAAATTAAGCTTTTTTTCAGAATATTAGGTTACACAACATGAACATGTATTATATGAACATGTATTAGTTATCCAGCATAAGATCGCCAAAAGAGAAGTCATCAGGAAAATTAACAAAAAATTGCAAAGGAATGTGTATGAGGCAGCCTATATATGCACAGATACAGTAATAGGAATAAACTCAATAGGGATGACGGAAACTTGGAAGACGGTTGGATAAACTTTTTTAAAAAATGGGATAACGCCGCCGGGAATTACATATTTAAAATATATATACAGGGTATTGAAATATGTGATCATTGAAGTAAATGTCATTTGCTTGCTGTTCTGCCTCGTTATTTTTATCGTGATTTACTATGTAAGCCAACCTCTTGCGCAGAAATGTTAATCGCCACTTTACCAAGAGTTTGAATTTGGATTCAATTCCTCCATGTGCCTGAATCAAACCCTTGTTTGTAGTAGCTTATAAAAGTGTACCTCTATTATGCAATTTTTACATTCTCTTATAATGTTGACGTTCTATTTTCAGAAGGAGAGACCGGATAAGAGGAAGGCATACAGATGCCCCTTCTGCGTGAAATATCATTTTGTAACTGACCTAAAGGGACACTTACTGAAAGTACACCACCTTACCGAAGATGATGCTTCCTTCATCGATAAATCAAAAGCCGAGCACAAGCCACCTAACAAAAACTATAGGGGTGGGAAGAGGAGACCCCAGAAAGGGTGTCTTATTGGAGGTTGCGGGGCAATAGTCAGAAAATACGACCAACACCTAGTAGAAGTCCATCACATGAGGAGAGGAACAGAACAAATGAAGAATGAGTTGACATTGATTAAACCAATGAGACCGACGACGTAGGGAAAAATGTCGATATTTACATTGAGGAAAAAAAGGTCCTTCTTAGGACCAACAATTGACAATAGGAATTGGACGAACTTGTCTACTAACACACGTGCAAAGTAATCGAGTATTCAAATGCCATGTTCAAATGTTTGTTTGGATTAACCAAAAAAATGGTAGTGGTGAACACGTTGTGTGTTAAATAGGCATCAACCAAACAATTTTTCACCAGTACCAAAATATTTGGTCAAGTTCCATTTGTTTGTCGTAAACAATTTTTTGGTTACCAAAACCAAATATTATTTTGGTAAGTCTAACAAAATGTAGCACATTTTTATAGGAAAACCAAATAATTTATTCATAATTTATTATGTTATAATCTGGCTAATTATAGCTAGGGTGGATAGTTTGTAGAATACGCATTCAGAATAGAAAGTCACATGAACTAAAAGTTTTAGCTTTTACTTATATAGTCCAGAATCAAAAGAGGTTGCTCGTGGGAAATGCATTTTTATTCACTGCAGTGCATTTTCTTATTTAATTTGATGCTCTAACGTTCAAACATCTTTCGAAGAGTGTTAAGCACAATTTTACACTATGATTACAATCAAATGTACCAATATTTGTTGTACGAAAACTTATGTTTCCTATACACATTTTTCGACAGAACCATCTAGCGGCCGGTGCAGAAAACTAAGTATAAATTAAGCTTTTTTTCAGAATATTAGGTTACACAACATGAACATGTATTATATGAACATGTATTAGTTATCCAGCATAAGATCGCCAAAAGAGAAGTCATCAGGAGAATTAACAAAAAAATGCAAAGGAATGTGTATGAGGCAGCCTATATATGCACAGATACAGTAATAGGAATAAACTCAATAGGGATGACGGAAGCTTGGAAGACGGTTGGATAAACTTTTTTAAAAAATGGGATAACGCCGCCGGGAATTACATATTTAAAATATATATATATATACAGGGTATTGAAATATGTGATCATTGAAGTAAATGTGATTTGCTTGCTGTTCTGCCTCGTTATTTTTATCGTGATTTTCTATGTAAGCCAACCTCTTGCGAAGAAATGTTAATCGCCACTTTACCAAGAGTTTGAATTTGGATTCAATTCCTCCATGTGCCTGAATCAAACCCTTGTTTGTAGTAGCTTATAAAAGTGTACCTCTATTATGCAATTTTTACATTCTCTTATAATGTTGACTTTCTATTTTCAGAAGGAGAGACCGGGTAAGAGGAAGGCATACAGATGCCCCTTCTGCGTGAAATATCATTTTGTAACTGACCTAAAGGGACACTTACTGAAAGTACACCACCTTACCGAAGATGATGCTTCCTTCATCGATAAATCAAAAGCCGAGCACAAGCCACCTAACAAAAACTATAGGGGTGGGAAGAGGAGACCCCAGAAAGGGTGTCATATTGGAGGTTGCGGGGCAATAGTCAGAAAATACGACCAACACGTAGTAGAAGTCCATCACATGAGGAGAGGAACAGAACAAATGAAGAATGAGTTGACATTGATTAAACCAATGAGACCGACGACGTAGGGAAAAATGTCGATATTTACATTGAGGAAAAAAAGGTCCTTCTTAGGACCAACAATTGACAATAGGAATTGGACGAACTTGTCTACTAACACACGTGCAAAGTAATCGAGTATTCAAATGCAGTGTTCAAATGTTTGTTTGGATTAACCAAAAAAATGGTAGTGGTGAACAAGTTGTGTGTTAAATAGGCATCAACCAAACAATTTTTCACCAGTACCAAAATATTTGGTCAAGTTCCATTTGTTTGTCGTAAACAATTTTTTGGTTACCAAAACCAAATATTATTTTGGTAAGTCTAACAAAATGTAGCACAGTTTTTATAGGAAAACCAAATAATTTATTCATAATTTATTATGTTATAATCTGGCTAATTATAGCTAGGGTGGAGAGTTTGTAGAAACTAACTTATCTCAAAATACGCATTCAGAATAGAAAGTCACATGAACTAAAAGTTTTAGCTTATACTTATATAGTCCAGAATCAAAAGAGGTTGCTCGTGGGAAATGCATTTTTATTCACTGCAGTGCATTTTCTTATTTCATTTGATGCTCTAATGTTCAAACATCTTTCGAAGAGTGTTAAGCACAATTTTACACTATGATTACAATCAAATGTACCAATATTTGTTGTACGAAAACTTATGTTTCCTATACACATTTTTCGACAGAACCATCTAGCGGCCGGTGCAGAAAACTAAGTATAAATTAAGCTTTTTTTCAGAATATTAGGTTACACAACATGAACATGTATTATATGAACATGTATTAGTTATCCAGCATAAGATCGCCAAAAGAGAAGTCATCACGAAAATTAACAAGAAATTGGAAAGGAATGTGTATGAGGCAGCCTATATATGCACAGATAATAGGAATAAACTCAATAGGGATGACGGAACTTGGAAGACAGTTGGATAAACTTTTTTAAAAAATGGGATAAAGCCGCCGGGAATTACATATTTAAAATATATATATAGAGGGTATTGAAATATGTGATCTTTGAAGTAAATGTGATGTGCTTGCTGTTCTGCCTAGTTATTTTTATCGTGATTTTCTATGTAAGCCAACCTCTTGTGCAGAAAGGTTAATCGCCACTTTACCAAGAGTTTGAATTTGGATTCGATTCTTCCATGTGCCTGAATCAAACCCGGGCCCTCTTGTTTGTAGTAGCTTATAAAATTGTACCTCTATTATGCAATTTTTACAATCTGTTATGATGTTGACTTTCTATTTTCAGAAGGAGAGACCGGGAAAGAGAAAATACTACAGATGCACGGTCTGTGTAAAAGATCACTACGTTACAGACATGAAAAGACACCTACTAAGAGTGCACCGACTTAGCAAGGATGATGCGTCGTTCATCGACAAGTCCAAAGCAATTCACAAGCCGCCTAGCAAGAACTACAGGTGGGGGGAAGGAGACCCCAAAAAAGATGTCTCATTGGAGGTTGTGGGACCCTAGTAAGAAAATATGACAAGCATCTAGTCGATGTACACCACATGGAGAGAAAAACAAAAAAAAATGAAAATGGCATTGAAGATGATTAAACCGTTGAGACCGACGACGTAGGGAAAAATGTAGATATTTACATTGAGGAAAAGAAGGTCCTTCTTAGGACCAACAATTGACAATAGGAATTGGACGAACTTGTCTACTAACACACGTGCAAAGTAATCGAGTATTCAAATGCCGTGTTCAAATGTTTGTTTGGATTAACCAAAAAATGGTACTGGTGAACAAGTTGTGTTAAATAGGCATCAACCAAACAATTTTCCACCAGTACCAAAATATTTGGTCAAGTTCCATTTGTTTGTCGTAAACAATTTTTTGGTTACCAAAACCAAATATTATTTTGGTAAGTCTAACAAAATGTAGCACATTTTTATAGGAAAACCAAATAATTTATTCATAATTTCTTATGTTATAATCTGGCTAATTACAGTTAGGGTGGAGAGTTTGTAGAAACTAACTTATCTCAAAATACGCATTCAGAATAGAAAGTCACATGAACTAAAAGTTTTAGCTTTTACTTATATAGTCCAGAATCAAAAGAGGTTGCTCGTGGGAGATGCATTTTTATTCACTGCAGTGCATTTTCTTATTTAATTTGATGCTCTAATGTTCAAACATCTTTCGAAGAGTGTTAAGCACAATTTTGCACTATGATTACAATCAAATGTACCGATATTTGTTGTACGAAAACTTATGTTTCCTATACACATTTTTCGACAGAACCATCTAGCGGCCGGTGCAGGAAACTAAGTATAAATTAAGCTTTTTTTCAGAATATTAGGTTACACAACATGAACATGTATTATATGAACATGTATTAGTTATCCAGCATAAGATCGCCAAAAGAGAAGTCATCAGGAAAATTAACAAAAAATTGCAAAGGAATGTGTATGAGGCAGCCTATATATGCACAGATACAGTAATAGGAATAAACTCAATAGGGATGACGGAAACTTGGAAGACGGTTGGATAAACTTTTTTAAAAAATGGGATAACGCCGCCGGGAATTACATATTTAAAATATATATACAGGGTATTGAAATATGTGATCATTGAAGTAAATGTCATTTGCTTGCTGTTCTGCCTCGTTATTTTTATCGTGATTTACTATGTAAGCCAACCTCTTGCGCAGAAATGTTAATCGCCACTTTACCAAGAGTTTGAATTTGGATTCAATTCCTCCATGTGCCTGAATCAAACCCTTGTTTGTAGTAGCTTATAAAAGTGTACCTCTATTATGCAATTTTTACATTCTCTTATAATGTTGACTTTCTATTTTCAGAAGGAGAGACCGGGTAAGAGGAAGGCATACAGATGCCCCTTCTGCGTGAAATATCATTTTGTAACTGACCTAAAGGGACACTTACTGAAAGTACACCACCTTACCGAAGACGATGCTTCCTTCATCGATAAATCAAAAGCCGAGCACAAGCCACCTAACAAAAACTATAGGGGTGGGAAGAGGAGACCCCAGAAAGGGTGTCTTATTGGAGGTTGCGGGGCAATAGTCAGAAAATACGACCAACACCTAGTAGAAGTCCATCACATGAGGAGAGGAACAGAACAAATGAAGAATGAGTTGACATTGATTAAACCAATGAGACCGACGACGTAGGGAAAAATGTCGATATTTACATTGAGGAAAAAAAGGTCCTTCTTAGGACCAACAATTGACAATAGGAATTGGACGAACTTGTCTACTAACACACGTGCAAAGTAATCGAGTATTCAAATGCCATGTTCAAATGTTTGTTTGGATTAACCAAAGAAATGGTAGTGGTGAACAATTTGTGTGTTAAATAGGCATCAACCAAACAATTTTTCACCAGTACCAAAATATTTGGTCAAGTTCCATTTGTTTGTCGTAAACAATTTTTTGGTTACCAAAACCAAATATTATTTTGGTAAGTCTAACAAAATGTAGCACATTTTTATAGGAAAACCAAATAATTTATTCATAATTTATTATGTTATAATCTGGCTAATTATAGCTAGGGTGGATAGTTTGTAGAATACGCATTCAGAATAGAAAGTCACATGAACTAAAAGTTTTAGCTTTTATTTATATAGTCCAGAATCAAAAGAGGTTGCTCGTGGGAAATGCATTTTTATTCACTGCAGTGCATTTTCTTATTTAATTTGATGCTCTAACGTTCAAACATCTTTCGAAGAGTGTTAAGCACAATTTTACACTATGATTACAATCAAATGTACCAATATTTGTTGTACGAAAACTTATGTTTCCTATACACATTTTTCGACAGAACCATCTAGCGGCCGGTGCAGAAAACTAAGTATAAATTAAGCATTTTTTCAGAATATTAGGTTACACAACATGAACATGTATTATATGAACATGTATTAGTTATCCAGCATAAGATCGCCAAAAGAGAAGTCATCAGGAAAATTAACAAGAAATTGGAAAGGAATGTGTATGAGGCAGCCTATATATGCACAGATAATAGGAATAAACTCAATAGGGATGACGGAAACTTGGAAGACAGTTGGATAAACTTTTTTAAAAAATGGGATAAAGCCGCCGGGAATTACATATTTAAAATATATATATACAGGGTAAGGAAATATGTGATCTTTGAAGTAAATGTGATGTGCTTGCTGTTCTGCCTAGTTATTTTTATCGTGATTTTCTATGTAAGCCAACCTCTTGTGCAGAAAGGTTAATCGCCACTTTACCAAGAGTTTGAATTTGGATTCGATTCTTCCATGTGCCTGAATCAAACCCGGGCCCTCTTGTTTGTAGTAGCTTATAAAATTGTACCTCTATTATGCAATTTTTACAATCTGTTATGATGTTGACTTTCTATTTTCAGAAGGAGAGACCGGGAAAGAGAAAATACTACAGATGCACGGTCTGTGTAAAAGATCACTACGTTACAGACATGAAAAGACACCTACTAAGAGTGCACCGACTTAGCAAGGATGATGCGTCGTTCATCGACAAGTCCAAAGCAATTCACAAGCCGCCTAGCAAGAACTACAGGGGGGGGGGAAGGAGACCCCAAAAAAGATGTCTCATTGGAGGTTGTGGGACCCTAGTAAGAAAATATGACAAGCATCTAGTCGATGTACACCACATGGAGAGAAAAACAAAAAAAAATGAAAATGGCATTGAAGATGATTAAACCGTTGAGACCGACGACGTAGGGAAAAATGTAGATATTTACATTGAGGAAAAGAAGGTCCTTCTTAGGACCAACAATTGACAATAGGAATTGGACGAACTTGTCTACTAACACACGTGCAAAGTAATCGAGTATTCAAATGCCGTGTTCAAATGTTTGTTTGGATTAACCAAAAAATGGTACTGGTGAACAAGTTGTGTTAAATAGGCATCAATCAAACAATTTTCCACCAGTACCAAAATATTTGGTCAAGTTCCATTTGTTTGTCGTAAACAATTTTTTGGTTACCAAAACCAAATATTATTTTGGTAAGTCTAACAAAATGTAGCACATTTTTATAGGAAAACCAAATAATTTATTCATAATTTCTTATGTTATAATCTGGCTAATTATAGTTAGGGTGGAGAGTTTGTAGAAACTAACTTATCTCAAAATACGCATTCAGAATAGAAAGTCACATGAAATAAAAGATTTAGCTTATACTTATATAGTCCAGAATCAAAAGAGGTTGCTCGTGGGAGATGCATTTTTATTCACTGCAGTGCATTTTCTTATTTAATTTGATGCTCTAATGTTCAAACATCTTTCGAAGAGTGTTAAGCACAATTTTGCACTATGATTACAATCAAATGTACCGATATTTGTTGTACGAAAACTTATGTTTCCTATACACATTTTTCGACAGAACCATCTAGCGGCCGGTGCAGGAAACTAAGTATAAATTAAGCTTTTTTTCAGAATATTAGGTTACACAACATGAACACGTATTATATGAACATGTATTAGTTATCCAGCATAAGATCGCCAAAAGAGAAGTCATCAGGAAAATTAACAAAAAATTGCAAAGGAATGTGAATGAGGCAGCCTATATATGCACAGATACAGTAATAGGAATAAACTCAATAGGGATGACGGAAACTTGGAAGACGGTTGGATAAACTTTTTTAAAAAATGGGATAACGCCGCCGGGAATTACATATTTAAAATATATATACAGGGTATTGAAATATGTGATCATTGAAGTAAATGTCATTTGCTTGCTGTTCTGCCTCGTTATTTTTATCGTGATTTACTATGTAAGCCAACCTCTTGCGCAGAAATGTTAATCGCCACTTTACCAAGAGTTTGAATTTGGATTCAATTCCTCCATGTGCCTGAATCAAACCCTTGTTTGTAGTAGCTTATAAAAGTGTACCTCTATTATGCAATTTTTACATTCTCTTATAATGTTGACGTTCTATTTTCAGAAGGAGAGACCGGGTAAGAGGAAGGCATACAGATGCCCCTTCTGCGTGAAATATCATTTTGTAACTGACCTAAAGGGACACTTACTGAAAGTACACCACCTTACCGAAGATGATGCTTCCTTCATCGATAAATCAAAAGCCGAGCACAAGCCACCTAACAAAAACTATAGGGGTGGGAAGAGGAGACCCCAGAAAGGGTGTCTTATTGGAGGTTGCGGGGCAATAGTCAGAAAATACGACCAACACCTAGTAGAAGTCCATCACATGAGGAGAGGAACAGAACAAATGAAGAATGAGTTGACATTGATTAAACCAATGAGACCGACGACGTAGGGAAAAATGTCGATATTTACATTGAGGAAAAAAAGGTCCTTCTTAGGACCAACAATTGACAATAGGAATTGGACGAACTTGTCTACTAACACACGTGCAAAGTAATCGAGTATTCAAATGCCATGTTCAAATGTTTGTTTGGATTAACCAAAAAAATTGTAGTGGTGAACAAGTTGTGTGTTAAATAGGCATCAACCAAACAATTTTTCACCAGTACCAAAATATTTGGTCAAGTTCCATTTGTTTGTCGTAAACAATTTTTTGGTTACCAAAACCAAATATTATTTTGGTAAGTCTAACAAAATGTAGCACATTTTTATAGGAAAACCAAATAATTTATTCATAATTTATTATGTTATAATCTGGCTAATTATAGCTATGGTGGATAGTTTGTAGAATACGCATTCAGAATAGAAAGTCACATGAACTAAAAGTTTTAGCTTTTATTTATATAGTCCAGAATCAAAAGAGGTTGCTCGTGGGAAATGCATTTTTATTCACTGCAGTGCATTTTCTTATTTAATTTGATGCTCTAACGTTCAAACATCTTTCGAAGAGTGTTAAGCACAATTTTACACTATGATTACAATCAAATGTACCAATATTTGTTGTACGAAAACTTATGTTTCCTATACACATTTTTCGACAGAACCATCTAGCGGCCGGTGCAGAAAACTAAGTATAAATTAAGCTTTTTTTCAGAATATTAGGTTACACAACATGAACATGTATTATATGAACATGTATTAGTTATCCAGCATAAGATCGCCAAAAGAGAAGTCATCAGGAGAATTAACAAAAAAATGCAAAGGAATGTGTATGAGGCAGCCTATATATGCACAGATACAGTAATAGGAATAAACTCAATAGGGATGACGGAAACTTGGAAGACGGTTGGATAAACTTTTTTAAAAAATGGGATAACGCCGCCGGGAATTACATATTTAAAATATATATATATATACAGGGTATTGAAATATGTGATCATTGAAGTAAATGTGATTTGCTTGCTGTTCTGCCTCGTTATTTTTATCGTGATTTTCTATGTAAGCCAACCTCTTGCGAAGAAATGTTAATCGCCACTTTACCAAGAGTTTGAATTTGGATTCAATTCCTCCATGTGCCTGAATCAAACCCTTGTTTGTAGTAGCTTATAAAAGTGTACCTCTATTATGCAATTTTTACATTCTCTTATAATGTTGACTTTCTATTTTCAGAAGGAGAGACCGGGTAAGAGGAAGGCATACAGATGCCCCTTCTGCGTGAAATATCATTTTGTAACTGACCTAAAGGGACACTTACTGAAAGTACACCACCTTACCGAAGACGATGCTTCCTTCATCGATAAATCAAAAGCCGAGCACAAGCCACCTAACAAAAACTATAGGGGTGGGAAGAGGAGACCCCAGAAAGGGTGTCTTATTGGAGGTTGCGGGGCAATAGTCAGAAAATACGACCAACACCTAGTAGAAGTCCATCACATGAGGAGAGGAACAGAACAAATGAAGAATGAGTTGACATTGATTAAACCAATGAGACCGACGACGTAGGGAAAAATGTCGATATTTACATTGAGGAAAAAAAGGTCCTTCTTAGGACCAAGAATTGACAATAGGAATTGGACGAACTTGTCTACTAACACACGTGCAAAGTAATCGAGTATTCAAATGCAGTGTTCAAATGTTTGTTTGGATTAACCAAAAAAATGGTAGTGGTGAACAAGTTGTGTGTTAAATAGGCATCAACCAAACAATTTTTCACCAGTACCAAAATATTTGGTCAAGTTCCATTTGTTTGTCGTAAACAATTTTTTGGTTACCAAAACCAAATATTATTTTGGTAAGTCTAACAAAATGTAGCACAGTTTTTATAGGAAAACCAAATAATTTATTCATAATTTATTATGTTATAATCTGGCTAATTATAGCTAGGGTGGAGAGTTTGTAGAAACTAACTTATCTCAAAATACGCATTCAGAATAGAAAGTCACATGAACTAAAAGTTTTAGCTTATACTTATATAGTCCAGAATCAAAAGAGGTTGCTCGTGGGAAATGCATTTTTATTCACTGCAGTGCATTTTCTTATTTCATTTGATGCTCTAATGTTCAAACATCTTTCGAAGAGTGTTAAGCACAATTTTACACTATGATTACAATCAAATGTACCAATATTTGTTGTACGAAAACTTATGTTTCCTATACACATTTTTCGACAGAACCATCTAGCGGCCGGTGCAGAAAACTAAGTATAAATTAAGCTTTTTTTCAGAATATTAGGTTACACAACATGAACATGTATTATATGAACATGTATTAGTTATCCAGCATAAGATCGCCAAAAGAGAAGTCATCACGAAAATTAACAAGAAATTGGAAAGGAATGTGTATGAGGCAGCCTATATATGCACAGATAATAGGAATAAACTCAATAGGGATGACGGAACTTGGAAGACAGTTGGATAAACTTTTTTAAAAAATGGGATAAAGCCGCCGGGAATTACATATTTAAAATATATATATACAGGGTAAGGAAATATGTGATCTTTGAAGTAAATGTGATGTGCTTGCTGTTCTGCCTAGTTATTTTTATCGTGATTTTCTATGTAAGCCAACCTCTTGTGCGGAAAGGTTAATCGCCACTTTACCAAGAGTTTGAATTTGGATTCGATTCTTCCATGTGCCTGAATCAAACCCGGGCCCTCTTGTTTGTAGTAGCTTATAAAATTGTACCTCTATTATGCAATTTTTACAATCTGTTATGATGTTGACTTTCTATTTTCAGAAGGAGAGACCGGGAAAGAGAAAATACTACAGATGCACGGTCTGTGTAAAAGATCACTCCGTTACAGACATGAAAAGACACCTACTAAGAGTGCACCGACTTAGCAAGGATGATGCGTCGTTCATCGACAAGTCCAAAGCAATTCACAAGCCGCCTAGCAAGAACTACAGGGGGGGGGAAGGAGACCCCAAAAAAGATGTCTCATTGGAGGTTGTGGGACCCTAGTAAGAAAATATGACAAGCATCTAGTCGATGTACACCACATGGAGAGAAAAACAAAAAAAAATGAAAATGGCATTGAAGATGATTAAACCGTTGAGACCGACGACGTAGGGAAAAATGTAGATATTTACATTGAGGAAAAGAAGGTCCTTCTTAGGACCAACAATTGACAATAGGAATTGGACGAACTAGTCTACTAACACACGTGCAAAGTAATCGAGTATTCAAATGCCGTGTTCAAATGTTTGTTTGGATTAACCAAAAAATGGTACTGGTGAACAAGTTGTGTTAAATAGGCATCAACCAAACAATTTTCCACCAGTACCAAAATATTTGGTCAAGTTCCATTTGTTTGTCGTAAACAATTTTTTGGTTACCAAAACCAAATATTATTTTGGTAAGTCTAACAAAATGTAGCACATTTTTATAGGAAAACCAAATAATTTATTCATAATTTCTTATGTTATAATCTGGCTAATTACAGTTAGGGTGGAGAGTTTGTAGAAACTAACTTATCTCAAAATACGCATTCAGAATAGAAAGTCACATGAACTAAAAGTTTTAGCTTTTACTTATATAGTCCAGAATCAAAAGAGGTTGCTCGTGGGAGATGCATTTTTATTCACTGCAGTGCATTTTCTTATTTAATTTGATGCTCTAATGTTCAAACATCTTTCGAAGAGTGTTAAGCACAATTTTGCACTATGATTACAATCAAATGTACCGATATTTGTTGTACGAAAACTTATGTTTCCTATACACATTTTTCGACAGAACCATCTAGCGGCCGGTGCAGGAAACTAAGTATAAATTAAGCTTTTTTTCAGTATATTAGGTTACACAACATGAACATGTATTATATGAACATGTATTAGTTATCCAGCATAAGATCGCCAAAAGAGAAGTCATCACGAAAATTAACAAGAAATTGGAAAGGAATGTGTATGAGGCAGCCTATATATGCACAGATAATAGGAATAAACTCAATAGGGATGACGGAACTTGGAAGACAGTTGGATAAACTTTTTTAAAAAATGGGATAAAGCCGCCGGGAATTACATATTTAAAATATATATATACAGGGTAAGGAAATATGTGATCTTTGAAGAAAATGTGATGTGCTTGCTGTTCTGCCTAGTTATTTTTATCGTGATTTTCTATGTAAGCCAACCTCTTGTGCGGAAAGGTTAATCGCCACTTTACCAAGAGTTTGAATTTGGATTCGATTCTTCCATGTGCCTGAATCAAACCCGGGCCCTCTTGTTTGTAGTAGCTTATAAAATTGTACCTCTATTATGCAATTTTTACAATCTGTTATGATGTTGACTTTCTATTTTCAGAAGGAGAGACCGGGAAAGAGAAAATACTACAGATGCACGGTCTGTGTAAAAGATCACTACGTTACAGACATGAAAAGACACCTACTAAGAGTGCACCGACTTAGCAAGGACGATGCGTCGTTCATCGACAAGTCCAAAGCAATTCACAAGCCGCCTAGCAAGAACTACAGGGGGGGGAAGGAGACCCCAAAAAAGATGTCTCATTGGAGGTTGTGGGACCCTAGTAAGAAAATATGACAAGCATCTAGTCGATGTACACCACATGGAGAGAAAAACAAAAAAAAAATGAAAATGTCATTGAAGATGATTAAACCGTTGAGACCGACGACGTAGGGAAAAATGTAGATATTTACATTGAGGAAAAGAAGGTCCTTCTTAGGACCAACAATTGACAATAGGAATTGGACGAACTTGTCTACTAACACACGTGCAAAGTAATCGAGTATTCAAATGCCGTGTTCAAATGTTTGTTTGGATTAACCAAAAAATGGTACTGGTGAACAAGTTGTGTTAAATAGGCATCAACCAAACAATTTTCCACCAGTACCAAAATATTTGGTCAAGTTCCATTTGTTTGTCGTAAACAATTTTTTGGTTACCAAAACCAAATATTATTTTGGTAAGTCTAACAAAATGTAGCACATTTTTATAGGAAAACCAAATAATTTATTCATAATTTCTTATGTTATAATCTGGCTAATTATAGTTAGGGTGGAGAGTTTGTAGAAACTAACTTATCTCAAAATACGCATTCAGAATAGAAAGTCACATGAACTAAAAGTTTTAGCTTTTACTTATATAGTCCAGAATCAAAAGAGGTTGCTCGTGGGAGATGCATTTTTACTCACTGCAGTGCATTTTCTTATTTAATTTGATGCTCTAATGTTCAAACATCTTTCGAAGAGTGTTAAGCACAATTTTGCACTATGATTACAATCAAATGTACCGATATTTGTTGTACGAAAACTTATGTTTCCTATACACATTTTTCGACAGAACCATCTAGCGGCCGGTGCAGGAAACTAAGTATAAATTAAGCTTTTTTTCAGTATATTAGGTTACACAACATGAACATGTATTATATGAACATGTATTAGTTATCCAGCATAAGATCGCCAAAAGAGAAGTCATCACGAAAATTAACAAGAAATTGGAAAGGAATGTGTATGAGGCAGCCTATATATGCACAGATAATAGGAATAAACTCAATAGGGATGACGGAACTTGGAAGACAGTTGGATAAACTTTTTTAAAAAATGGGATAAAGCCGCCGGGAATTACATATTTAAAATATATATATACAGGGTAAGGAAATATGTGATCTTTGAAGTAAATGTGATGTGCTTGCTGTTCTGCCTAGTTATTTTTATCGTGATTTTCTATGTAAGCCAACCTCTTGTGCGGAAAGGTTAATCGCCACTTTACCAAGAGTTTGAATTTGGATTCGATTCTTCCATGTGCCTGAATCAAACCCGGGCCCTCTTGTTTGTAGTAGCTTATAAAATTGTACCTCTATTATGCAATTTTTACAATCTGTTATGATGTTGACTTTCTATTTTCAGAAGGAGAGACCGGGAAAGAGAAAATACTACAGATGCACGGTCTGTGTAAAAGATCACTACGTTACAGACATGAAAAGACACCTACTAAGAGTGCACCGACTTAGCAAGGATGATGCGTCGTTCATCGACAAGTCCAAAGCAATTCACAAGCCGCCTAGCAAGAACTACAGGGGGGGGAAGGAGACCCCAAAAAAGATGTCTCATTGGAGGTTGTGGGACCCTAGTAAGAAAATATGACAAGCATCTAGTCGATGTACACCACATGGAGAGAAAAACAAAAAAAAAATGAAAATGGCATTGAAGATGATTAAACCGTTGAGACCGACGACGTAGGGAAAAATGTAGATATTTACATTGAGGAAAAGAAGGTCCTTCTTAGGACCAACAATTGACAATAGGAATTGGACGAACTTGTCTACTAACACACGTGCAAAGTAATCGAGTATTCAAATGCCGTGTTCAAATGTTTGTTTGGATTAACCAAAAAATGGTACTGGTGAACAAGTTGTGTTAAATAGGCATCAACCAAACAACCAAACAACAGTGCATTTTCTTATTTAATTTGATGCTCTAATGTTCAAACATCTTTCGAAGAGTGTTAAGCACAATTTTGCACTATGATTACAATCAAATGTACCGATATTTGTTGTACGAAAACTTATGTTTCCTATACACATTTTTCGACAGAACCATCTAGCGGCCGGTGCAGGAAACTAAGTATAAATTAAGCTTTTTTTCAGAATATTAGGTTACACAACATGAACACGTATTATATGAACATGTATTAGTTATCCAGCATAAGATCGCCAAAAGAGAAGTCATCAGGAAAATTAACAAAAAATTGCAAAGGAATGTGAATGAGGCAGCCTATATATGCACAGATACAGTAATAGGAATAAACTCAATAGGGATGACGGAAACTTGGAAGACGGTTGGATAAACTTTTTTAAAAAATGGGATAACGCCGCCGGGAATTACATATTTAAAATATATATACAGGGTATTGAAATATGTGATCATTGAAGTAAATGTCATTTGCTTGCTGTTCTGCCTCGTTATTTTTATCGTGATTTACTATGTAAGCCAACCTCTTGCGCAGAAATGTTAATCGCCACTTTACCAAGAGTTTGAATTTGGATTCAATTCCTCCATGTGCCTGAATCAAACCCTTGTTTGTAGTAGCTTATAAAAGTGTACCTCTATTATGCAATTTTTACATTCTCTTATAATGTTGACGTTCTATTTTCAGAAGGAGAGACCGGGTAAGAGGAAGGCATACAGATGCCCCTTCTGCGTGAAATATCATTTTGTAACTGACCTAAAGGGACACTTACTGAAAGTACACCACCTTACCGAAGATGATGCTTCCTTCATCGATAAATCAAAAGCCGAGCACAAGCCACCTAACAAAAACTATAGGGGTGGGAAGAGGAGACCCCAGAAAGGGTGTCTTATTGGAGGTTGCGGGGCAATAGTCAGAAAATACGACCAACACCTAGTAGAAGTCCATCACATGAGGAGAGGAACAGAACAAATGAAGAATGAGTTGACATTGATTAAACCAATGAGACCGACGACGTAGGGAAAAATGTCGATATTTACATTGAGGAAAAAAAGGTCCTTCTTAGGACCAACAATTGACAATAGGAATTGGACGAACTTGTCTACTAACACACGTGCAAAGTAATCGAGTATTCAAATGCCATGTTCAAATGTTTGTTTGGATTAACCAAAAAAATGGTAGTGGTGAACAAGTTGTGTGTTAAATAGGCATCAACCAAACAATTTTTCACCAGTACCAAAATATTTGGTCAAGTTCCATTTGTTTGTCGTAAACAATTTTTTGGTTACCAAAACCAAATATTATTTTGGTAAGTCTAACAAAATGTAGCACATTTTTATAGGAAAACCAAATAATTTATTCATAATTTATTATGTTATAATCTGGCTAATTATAGCTATGGTGGATAGTTTGTAGAATACGCATTCAGAATAGAAAGTCACATGAACTAAAAGTTTTAGCTTTTATTTATATAGTCCAGAATCAAAAGAGGTTGCTCGTGGGAAATGCATTTTTATTCACTGCAGTGCATTTTCTTATTTAATTTGATGCTCTAACGTTCAAACATCTTTCGAAGAGTGTTAAGCACAATTTTACACTATGATTACAATCAAATGTACCAATATTTGTTGTACGAAAACTTATGTTTCCTATACACATTTTTCGACAGAACCATCTAGCGGCCGGTGCAGAAAACTAAGTATAAATTAAGCTTTTTTTCAGAATATTAGGTTACACAACATGAACATGTATTATATGAACATGTATTAGTTATCCAGCATAAGATCGCCAAAAGAGAAGTCATCAGGAGAATTAACAAAAAAATGCAAAGGAATGTGTATGAGGCAGCCTATATATGCACAGATACAGTAATAGGAATAAACTCAATAGGGATGACGGAAACTTGGAAGACGGTTGGATAAACTTTTTTAAAAAATGGGATAACGCCGCCGGGAATTACATATTTAAAATATATATATATATACAGGGTATTGAAATATGTGATCATTGAAGTAAATGTGATTTGCTTGCTGTTCTGCCTCGTTATTTTTATCGTGATTTTCTATGTAAGCCAACCTCTTGCGAAGAAATGTTAATCGCCACTTTACCAAGAGTTTGAATTTGGATTCAATTCCTCCATGTGCCTGAATCAAACCCTTGTTTGTAGTAGCTTATAAAAGTGTACCTCTATTATGCAATTTTTACATTCTCTTATAATGTTGACTTTCTATTTTCAGAAGGAGAGACCGGGTAAGAGGAAGGCATACAGATGCCCCTTCTGCGTGAAATATCATTTTGTAACTGACCTAAAGGGACACTTACTGAAAGTACACCACCTTACCGAAGATGATGCTTCCTTCATCGATAAATCAAAAGCCGAGCACAAGCCACCTAACAAAAACTATAGGGGTGGGAAGAGGAGACCCCAGAAAGGGTGTCTTATTGGAGGTTGCGGGGCAATAGTCAGAAAATACGACCAACACCTAGTAGAAGTCCATCACATGAGGAGAGGAACAGAACAAATGAAGAATGAGTTGACATTGATTAAACCAATGAGACCGACGACGTAGGGAAAAATGTCGATATTTACATTGAGGAAAAAAAGGTCCTTCTTAGGACCAAGAATTGACAATAGGAATTGGACGAACTTGTCTACTAACACACGTGCAAAGTAATCGAGTATTCAAATGCAGTGTTCAAATGTTTGTTTGGATTAACCAAAAAAATGGTAGTGGTGAACAAGTTGTGTGTTAAATAGGCATCAACCAAACAATTTTTCACCAGTACCAAAATATTTGGTCAAGTTCCATTTGTTTGTCGTAAACAATTTTTTGGTTACCAAAACCAAATATTATTTTGGTAAGTCTAACAAAATGTAGCACAGTTTTTATAGGAAAACCAAATAATTTATTCATAATTTATTATGTTATAATCTGGCTAATTATAGCTAGGGTGGAGAGTTTGTAGAAACTAACTTATCTCAAAATACGCATTCAGAATAGAAAGTCACATGAACTAAAAGTTTTAGCTTATACTTATATAGTCCAGAATCAAAAGAGGTTGCTCGTGGGAAATGCATTTTTATTCACTGCAGTGCATTTTCTTATTTCATTTGATGCTCTAATGTTCAAACATCTTTCGAAGAGTGTTAAGCACAATTTTACACTATGATTACAATCAAATGTACCAATATTTGTTGTACGAAAACTTATGTTTCCTATACACATTTTTCGACAGAACCATCTAGCGGCCGGTGCAGAAAACTAAGTATAAATTAAGCTTTTTTTCAGAATATTAGGTTACACAACATGAACATGTATTATATGAACATGTATTAGTTATCCAGCATAAGATCGCCAAAACAGAAGTCATCACGAAAATTAACAAGAAATTGGAAAGGAATGTGTATGAGGCAGCCTATATATGCACAGATAATAGGAATAAACTCAATAGGGATGACGGAACTTGGAAGACAGTTGGATAAACTTTTTTAAAAAATGGGATAAAGCCGCCGGGAATTACATATTTAAAATATATATATACAGGGTAAGGAAATATGTGATCTTTGAAGTAAATGTGATGTGCTTGCTGTTCTGCCTAGTTATTTTTATCGTGATTTTCTATGTAAGCCAACCTCTTGTGCGGAAAGGTTAATCGCCACTTTACCAAGAGTTTGAATTTGGATTCGATTCTTCCATGTGCCTGAATCAAACCCGGGCCCTCTTGTTTGTAGTAGCTTATAAAATTGTACCTCTATTATGCAATTTTTACAATCTGTTATGATGTTGACTTTCTATTTTCAGAAGGAGAGACCGGGAAAGAGAAAATACTACAGATGCACGGTCTGTGTAAAAGATCACTCCGTTACAGACATGAAAAGACACCTACTAAGAGTGCACCGACTTAGCAAGGATGATGCGTCGTTCATCGACAAGTCCAAAGCAATTCACAAGCCGCCTAGCAAGAACTACAGGGGGGGGGAAGGAGACCCCAAAAAAGATGTCTCATTGGAGGTTGTGGGACCCTAGTAAGAAAATATGACAAGCATCTAGTCGATGTACACCACATGGAGAGAAAAACAAAAAAAAAAATGAAAATGGCATTGAAGATGATTAAACCGTTGAGACCGACGACGTAGGGAAAAATGTAGATATTTACATTGAGGAAAAGAAGGTCCTTCTTAGGACCAACAATTGACAATAGGAATTGGACGAACTAGTCTACTAACACACGTGCAAAGTAATCGAGTATTCAAATGCCGTGTTCAAATGTTTGTTTGGATTAACCAAAAAATGGTACTGGTGAACAAGTTGTGTTAAATAGGCATCAACCAAACAATTTTCCACCAGTACCAAAATATTTGGTCAAGTTCCATTTGTTTGTCGTAAACAATTTTTTGGTTACCAAAACCAAATATTATTTTGGTAAGTCTAACAAAATGTAGCACATTTTTATAGGAAAACCAAATAATTTATTCATAATTTCTTATGTTATAATCTGGCTAATTACAGTTAGGGTGGAGAGTTTGTAGAAACTAACTTATCTCAAAATACGCATTCAGAATAGAAAGTCACATGAACTAAAAGTTTTAGCTTTTACTTATATAGTCCAGAATCAAAAGAGGTTGCTCGTGGGAGATGCATTTTTATTCACTGCAGTGCATTTTCTTATTTAATTTGATGCTCTAATGTTCAAACATCTTTCGAAGAGTGTTAAGCACAATTTTGCACTATGATTACAATCAAATGTACCGATATTTGTTGTACGAAAACTTATGTTTCCTATACACATTTTTCGACAGAACCATCTAGCGGCCGGTGCAGGAAACTAAGTATAAATTAAGCTTTTTTTCAGTATATTAGGTTACACAACATGAACATGTATTATATGAACATGTATTAGTTATCCAGCATAAGATCGCCAAAAGAGAAGTCATCACGAAAATTAACAAGAAATTGGAAAGGAATGTGTATGAGGCAGCCTATATATGCACAGATAATAGGAATAAACTCAATAGGGATGACGGAACTTGGAAGACAGTTGGATAAACTTTTTTAAAAAATGGGATAAAGCCGCCGGGAATTACATATTTAAAATATATATATACAGGGTAAGGAAATATGTGATCTTTGAAGAAAATGTGATGTGCTTGCTGTTCTGCCTAGTTATTTTTATCGTGATTTTCTATGTAAGCCAACCTCTTGTGCGGAAAGGTTAATCGCCACTTTACCAAGAGTTTGAATTTGGATTCGATTCTTCCATGTGCCTGAATCAAACCCGGGCCCTCTTGTTTGTAGTAGCTTATAAAATTGTACCTCTATTATGCAATTTTTACAATCTGTTATGATGTTGACTTTCTATTTTCAGAAGGAGAGACCGGGAAAGAGAAAATACTACAGATGCACGGTCTGTGTAAAAGATCACTACGTTACAGACATGAAAAGACACCTACTAAGAGTGCACCGACTTAGCAAGGATGATGCGTCGTTCATCGACAAGTCCAAAGCAATTCACAAGCCGCCTAGCAAGAACTACAGGGGGGGGGAAGGAGACCCCAAAAAAGATGTCTCATTGGAGGTTGTGGGACCCTAGTAAGAAAATATGACAAGCATCTAGTCGATGTACACCACATGGAGAGAAAAACAAAAAAAAAAATGAAAATGGCATTGAAGATGATTAAACCGTTGAGACCGACGACGTAGGGAAAAATGTAGATATTTACATTGAGGAAAAGAAGGTCCTTCTTAGGACCAACAATTGACAATAGGAATTGGACGAACTTGTCTACTAACACACGTGCAAAGTAATCGAGTATTCAAATGCCGTGTTCAAATGTTTGTTTGGATTAACCAAAAAATGGTACTGGTGAACAAGTTGTGTTAAATAGGCATCAACCAAACAATTTTCCACCAGTACCAAAATATTTGGTCAAGTTCCATTTGTTTGTCGTAAACAATTTTTTGGTTACCAAAACCAAATATTATTTTGGTAAGTCTAACAAAATGTAGCACATTTTTATAGGAAAACCAAATAATTTATTCATAATTTCTTATCTTATAATCTGGCTAATTATAGTTAGGGTGGAGAGTTTGTAGAAACTAACTTATCTCAAAATACGCATTCAGAATAGAAAGTCACATGAACTAAAAGTTTTAGCTTTTACTTATATAGTCCAGAATCAAAAGAGGTTGCTCGTGGGAGATGCATTTTTACTCACTGCAGTGCATTTTCTTATTTAATTTGATGCTCTAATGTTCAAACATCTTTCGAAGAGTGTTAAGCACAATTTTGCACTATGATTACAATCAAATGTACCGATATTTGTTGTACGAAAACTTATGTTTCCTATACACATTTTTCGACAGAACCATCTAGCGGCCGGTGCAGGAAACTAAGTATAAATTAAGCTTTTTTTCAGTATATTAGGTTACACAACATGAACATGTATTATATGAACATGTATTAGTTATCCAGCATAAGATCGCCAAAAGAGAAGTCATCACGAAAATTAACAAGAAATTGGAAAGGAATGTGTATGAGGCAGCCTATATATGCACAGATAATAGGAATAAACTCAATAGGGATGACGGAACTTGGAAGACAGTTGGATAAACTTTTTTAAAAAATGGGATAAAGCCGCCGGGAATTACATATTTAAAATATATATATAGAGGGTATTGAAATATGTGATCTTTGAAGTAAATGTGATGTGCTTGCTGTTCTGCCTAGTTATTTTTATCGTGATTTTCTATGTAAGCCAACCTCTTGTGCGGAAAGGTTAATCGCCACTTTACCAAGAGTTTGAATTTGGATTCGATTCTTCCATGTGCCTGAATCAAACCCGGGCCCTCTTGTTTGTAGTAGCTTATAAAATTGTACCTCTATTATGCAATTTTTACAATCTGTTATGATGTTGACTTTCTATTTTCAGAAGGAGAGACCGGGAAAGAGAAAATACTACAGATGCACGGTCTGTGTAAAAGATCACTACGTTACAGACATGAAAAGACACCTACTAAGAGTGCACCGACTTAGCAAGGATGATGCGTCGTTCATCGACAAGTCCAAAGCAATTCACAAGCCGCCTAGCAAGAACTACAGGGGGGGGGAAGGAGACCCCAAAAAAGATGTCTCATTGGAGGTTGTGGGACCCTAGTAAGAAAATATGACAAGCATCTAGTCGATGTACACCACATGGAGAGAAAAACAAAAAAAAAATGAAAATGGCATTGAAGATGATTAAACCGTTGAGACCGACGACGTAGGGAAAAATGTAGATATTTACATTGAGGAAAAGAAGGTCCTTCTTAGGACCAACAATTGACAATAGGAATTGGACGAACTTGTCTACTAACACACGTGCAAAGTAATCGAGTATTCAAATGCCGTGTTCAAATGTTTGTTTGGATTAACCAAAAAATGGTACTGGTGAACAAGTTGTGTTAAATAGGCATCAACCAAACAATTTTCCACCAGTACCAAAATATTTGGTCAAGTTCCATTTGTTTGTCGTAAACAATTTTTTGGTTACCAAAACCAAATATTATTTTGGTAAGTCTAACAAAATGTAGCACATTTTTATAGGAAAACCAAATAATTTATTCATAATTTCTTATGTTATAATCTGGCTAATTATAGTTAGGGTGGAGAGTTTGTAGAAACTAACTTATCTCAAAATACGCATTCAGAATAGAAAGTCACATGAACTAAAAGTTTTAGCTTTTACTTATATAGTCCAGAATCAAAAGAGGTTGCTCGTGGGAGATGCATTTTTATTCACTGCAGTGCATTTTCTTATTTAATTTGATGCTCTAATGTTCAAACATCTTTCGAAGAGTGTTAAGCACAATTTTGCACTATGATTACAATCAAATGTACCGATATTTGTTGTACGAAAACTTATGTTTCCTATACACATTTTTCGACAGAACCATCTAGCGGCCGGTGCAGGAAACTAAGTATAAATTAAGCTTTTTTTCAGAATATTAGGTTACACAACATGAACATGTATTATATGAACATGTATTAGTTATCCAGCATAAGATCGCCAAAAGAGAAGTCATCAGGAAAATTAACAAAAAATTGCAAAGGAATGTGTATGAGGCAGCCTATATATGCACAGATACAGTAATAGGAATAAACTCAATAGGGATGACGGAAACTTGGAAGACGGTTGGATAAACTTTTTTAAAAAATGGGATAACGCCGCCGGGAATTACATATTTAAAATATATATACAGGGTATTGAAATATGTGATCATTGAAGTAAATGTCATTTGCTTGCTGTTCTGCCTCGTTATTTTTATCGTGATTTACTATGTAAGCCAACCTCTTGCGCAGAAATGTTAATCGCCACTTTACCAAGAGTTTGAATTTGGATTCAATTCCTCCATGTGCCTGAATCAAACCCTTGTTTGTAGTAGCTTATAAAATTGTACCTCTATTATGCAATTTTTACATTCTCTTATAATGTTGACGTTCTATTTTCAGAAGGAGAGACCGGGTAAGAGGAAGGCATACAGATGCCCCTTCTGCGTGAAATATCATTTTGTAACTGACCTAAAGGGACACTTACTGAAAGTACACCACCTTACCGAAGATGATGCTTCCTTCATCGATAAATCAAAAGCCGAGCACAAGCCACCTAACAAAAACTATAGGGGTGGGAAGAGGAGACCCCAGAAAGGGTGTCTTATTGGAGGTTGCGGGGCAATAGTCAGAAAATACGACCAACACCTAGTAGAAGTCCATCACATGAGGAGAGGAACAGAACAAATGAAGAATGAGTTGACATTGATTAAACCAATGAGACCGACGACGTAGGGAAAAATGTCGATATTTACATTGAGGAAAAAAAGGTCCTTCTTAGGACCAACAATTGACAATAGGAATTGGACGAACTTGTCCACTAACACACGTGCAAAGTAATCAAGTATTCAAATGCCATGTTCAAATGTTTGTTTGGATTAACCAAAAAAATGGTAGTGGTGAACAAGTTGTGTGTTAAATAGGCATCAACCAAACAATTTTTCACCAGTACCAAAATATTTGGTCAAGTTCCATTTGTTTGTCGTAAACAATTTTTTGGTTACCAAAACCAAATATTATTTTGGTAAGTCTAACAAAATGTAGCACATTTTTATAGGAAAACCAAATAATTTATTCATAATTTATTATGTTATAATCTGGCTAATTATAGCTAGGGTGGAGAGTTTGTAGAATACGCATTCAGAATAGAAAGTCACATGAACTAAAAGTTTTAGCTTTTATTTATATAGTCCAGAATCAAAAGAGGTTGCTCGTGGGAAATGCATTTTTATTCATTGCAGTGCATTTTCTTATTTAATTTGATGCTCTAACGTTCAAACATCTTTCGAAGAGTGTTAAGCACAATTTTACACTATGATTACAATCAAATGTACCAATATTTGTTGTACGAAAACTTATGTTTCCTATACACATTTTTGGACAGAACCATCTAGCGGCCGGTGCAGAAAACTAAGTATAAATTAAGCTTTTTTTCAGAATATTAGGTTACACAACATGAACATGTATAATATGAACATGTATTAGTTATCCAGCATAAGATCGCCAAAAGAGAAGTCATCACGAAAATTAACAAGAAATTGGAAAGGAATGTGTATGAGGCAGCCTATATATGCACAGATAATAGGAATAAACTCAATAGGGATGACGGAAACTTGGAAGACAGTTGGATAAACTTTTTTAAAAAATGGGATAAAGCCGCCGGGAATTACATATTTAAAATATATATATACAGGGTAAGGAAATATGTGATCTTTGAAGTAAATGTGATGTGCTTGCTGTTCTGCCTAGTTATTTTTATCGTGATTTTCTATGTAAGCCAACCTCTTGTGCAGAAAGGTTAATCGCCACTTTACCAAGAGTTTGAATTTGGATTCGATTCTTCCATGTGCCTGAATCAAACCCGGGCCCTCTTGTTTGTAGTAGCTTATAAAATTGTACCTCTATTATGCAATTTTTACAATCTGTTATGATGTTGACTTTCTATTTTCAGAAGGAGAGACCGGAAAAGAGAAAATACTACAGATGCACGGTCTGTGTAAAAGATCACTACGTTACAGACATGAAAAGACACCTACTAAGAGTGCACCGACTTAGCAAGGATGATGCGTCGTTCATCGACAAGTCCAAAGCAATTCACAAGCCGCCTAGCAAGAACTACAGGGGGGGGGGGGGGGAAGGAGACCCCAAAAAAGATGTCTCATTGGAGGTTGTGGGACCCTAGTAAGAAAATATGACAAGCATCTAGTCGATGTACACCACATGGAGAGAAAAACAAAAAAAAATGAAAATGGCATTGAAGATGATTAAACCGTTGAGACCGACGACGTAGGGAAAAATGTAGATATTTACATTGAGGAAAAGAAGGTCCTTCTTAGGACCAACAATTGACAATAGGAATTGGACGAACTTGTCTACTAACACACGTGCAAAGTAATCGAGTATTCAAATGCCGTGTTCAAATGTTTGTTTGGATTAACCAAAAAATGGTACTGGTGAACAAGTTGTGTTAAATAGGCATCAACCAAACAATTTTCCACCAGTACCAAAATATTTGGTCAAGTTCCATTTGTTTGTCGTAAACAATTTTTTGGTTACCAAAACCAAATATTATTTTGGTAAGTCTAACAAAATGTAGCACATTTTTATAGGAAAACCAAATAATTTATTCATAATTTCTTATGTTATAATCTGGCTAATTATAGTTAGGGTGGAGAGTTTGTAGAAACTAACTTATCTCAAAATACGCATTCAGAATAGAAAGTCACATGAACTAAAAGTTTTAGCTTTTACTTATATAGTCCAGAATGAAAAGAGGTTGCTCGTGGGAGATGCATTTTTATTCACTGCAGTGCATTTTCTTATTTAATTTGATGCTCTAATGTTCAAACATCTTTCGAAGAGTGTTAAGCACAATTTTGCACTATGATTACAATCAAATGTACCGATATTTGTTGTACGAAAACTTATGTTTCCTATACACATTTTTCGACAGAACCATCTAGCGGCCGGTGCAGGAAACTAAGTATAAATTAAGCTTTTTTTCAGTATATTAGGTTACACAACATGAACATGTATTATATGAACATGTATTAGTTATCCAGCATAAGATCGCCAAAAGAGAAGTCATCAGGAAAATTAACAAAAAATTGGAAAGGAATGTGTATGAGGCAGCCTATATATGCACAGATACAGTAATAGGAATAAACTCAATAGGGATGACGGAAACTTGGAAAACGGTTGGATAAACTTTTTTAAAAAATGGGATAACGCCGCCGGGAATTACATATTTAAAATATATATACAGGGTATTGAAATATGTGATCATTGAAGTAAATGTCATTTGCTTGCTGTTCTGCCTCGTTATTTTTATCGTGATTTACTATGTAAGCCAACCTCTTGCGCAGAAATGTTAATCGCCACTTTACCAAGAGTTTGAATTTGGATTCAATTCCTCCATGTGCCTGAATCAAACCCTTGTTTGTAGTAGCTTATAAAAGTGTACCTCTATTATGCAATTTTTACATTCTCTTATAATGTTGACGTTCTATTTTCAGAAGGAGAGACCGGGTAAGAGGAAGGCATACAGATGCCCCTTCTGCGTGAAATATCATTTTGTAACTGACCTAAAGGGACACTTACTGAAAGTACACCACCTTACCGAAGATGATGCTTCCTTCATCGATAAATCAAAAGCCGAGCACAAGCCACCTAACAAAAACTATAGGGGTGGGAAGAGGAGACCCCAGAAAGGGTGTCTTATTGGAGGTTGCGGGGCAATAGTCAGAAAATACGACCAACACCTAGTAGAAGTCCATCACATGAGGAGAGGAACAGAACAAATGAAGAATGAGTTGACATTGATTAAACCAATGAGACCGACGACGTAGGGAAAAATGTCGATATTTACATTGAGGAAAAAAAGGTCCTTCTTAGGACCAACAATTGACAATAGGAATTGGACAAACTTGTCTACTAACACACGTGCAAAGTAATCGAGTATTCAAATGCCATGTTCAAATGTTTGTTTGGATTAACCAAAAAAATGGTAGTGGTGAACAAGTTGTGTGTTAAATAGGCATCAACCAAACAATTTTTCACCAGTACCAAAATATTTGGTCAAGTTCCATTTGTTTGTCGTAAACAATTTTTTGGTTACCAAAACCAAATATTATTTTGGTAAGTCTAACAAAGTGTAGCACATTTTTATAGGAAAACCAAATAATTTATTCATAATTTATTATGTTATAATATGGCTAATTATAGCTAGGGTGGATAGTTTGTAGAATACGCATTCAGAATAGAAAGTCACATGAACTAAAAGTTACCAGTTACCAGTTACGAGTCTTGGCTTGCTTTGCGCAATATGATGTGGAGTACCAGCGTCTGTGGACACCTTGCCTCCTCTTTGAATTGTTTTTGAAATGGCGTGCGATGTTTTCGGTGTTGAATTCCACTCCTGCAGCTGTCGCTTGGGGTGGGAAAGTGAGGGTGGCAGTGGCGGTTAGGCTGTGGTCACTTTTCACTTGTCGTGGCTGGTCGGCTCAGGGTCTTGGTAGACGATGAGTGTGTCTGTGTGGGTTGGCGGTACCAATGGCTCGTGCCGTTGGATTTGGGTTTTCCTGGAGTTTGGCCCAGAACGTGGCGGTTGTCCGCTGGATCACGTCATCTAAGGGTGGAATGTCGAGGTCTTCGTGGAGTTGGACGTTTGTTGTATACCGTCCGTGTCCGCTGTTGATACGTAGGACCCTGTTCTGTATGACTTGGAGTCTGCGGAGGGTCGTCTTGGGTAGGTGTTGCCAGGCAGGGCAGGCGTAGAGCAGAGCTGGTCGGATGATTGCCTTGTACAGTTGAAGTCTGGTTTCCAGCCGCAGTCCTGGCGATCGTAGCATCGGGTAAAGTGCTCCCACGCGTTTGTTTCCTTGGTTGACGATTTTGGCTATGTGGTCTCTGAGATAGAGCCCTCTGTCTAGTAGCATGCCGAGATATGTTGTGGTTTGTTTGTGGGGAACAGGTTGTCCTTGTAGTCTGAGATGGTATTCGCGCGGACGGCGTCTACGAGAGAACACGATGGCGGTGCTCTTGTCGGGATTCACTCGCACTCTCCATTGTTTTGCCCAGTGATCGTATTGTTGCATTTGTTCTTGCATTCTGATGTAGGAAACACGAATATCCTTGGCTGCCGCAAAGTATGCGGTGTCGTCTGCGAAAGTGGCTGGGAGGCAACCAAAGGCTGTTGGTACATCCGCTGTAAACAGGGCGTACAGCAGCGGGGAGAGGGAGGATCCTTGGGGTACTCCAGCCGTGGTTGTTCGAATGGTGGAGATGGCTCCTTGAAACACTGCGAAGAAGGTGCGTTGATGTAGGTAACTGTCCAGCAAGCGTACGTAACAGTCAGGTATTCCAAGTCTGTGTAGCTTGTATATGAGTCCTTCGAGCCAAACCTTGTCGAAGGCCTTCTGTATGTCGAGGAATATGGCTAGTATGTGGTGTTTCCAGTTGAAGCGTACCGAGAGATGGTCGACCACCCTCACCAGCTGGGTGGTCGTGCTGTGGTGTTGCCTGAAACCAAATTGGTGGTCTGGGAGTAGATCAAAGTGTTGTACGTGGTCTTGTAATCGGTACAGGAGGAGGCGCTCGAAGACCTTGCTGACGTGAGACAGTAAGCTTATTGGCCGATAGTTCTGTGGGTGTAGTGGGCTTTTCCCCTTCTTCAGGATTGAACATACTCTGGCGGTTTTCCAAGCTCTCGGGTAGTAGCCAGTGAGAAGAATGGCGTTATATATTTGGGTTAGGACAATCAGGAGTTTCCTTGGGGCTTGCTTCAAGGCTTCTGTCGGTATTTTGTCCGGGCCTGGCGCTTTATTGTTTGGCAGCCGTCGTATGACTGTGTGAATCGCTCGGGGAGTAATTAGGTGTGGTAAGTCTGCATGCGGCTGCTCTCTGAATGTGTCCAGGAAGTTGTCCACCGTTGCTATTTGTTCCTCGTCGCATGGTTCTGTATTGGGAGAAAACTGTTCTTCAAGGTTGTTAGCGATAGCGTCAACTTGTTCTTGTGGTTGAAATAGAAGATTGCCCTGTGGGTCGTGGAGAACTGGCGTCGTTGAGCTGGCGGTGTGTCCGCGGAAATTTCTTGCGAGCTTCCAGAATTCGTTATTTGGCTTGTCCGAGCTCTTCAGTTTTTCGTCCCAAAGGTGTTCCCTTGATCTTTGAAGGTGTCCTCTCACTCGACGTTTCAAGTTCTGGAGGAGCTGCCTGTATTGTGGATGTCGTGTCTGTTGATATTTGCGTCTGATCCATCGCTTTAGGTGCAACAGGATGTGTAGCTTGAGGTCCGTTGTGTTTGGTTGCTCTTGACGGTTTTGTTTGGTGGTACTATTTCGAATTGCTGAAGTGATCTTGGCACCAATTTCCTCAACGGCCGTGTCGATATCTTCCGGGGTTGCAACGTGGAGAGGCAGCTGGATTGCTTCGTGAAGAGTTGTTTTGTACTGAAAGTTTTAGCTTTTATTTATATAGTCCAGAATCAAAAGAGGTTGCTCGTGGGAAATGCATTTTTATTCACTGCAGTGCATTTTCTTATTTAATTTGATGCTCTAACGTTCAAACATCTTTCGAAGAGTGTTAAGCACAATTTTACACTATGATTACAATCAAATGTACCAATATTTGTTGTACGAAAACTTATGTTTCCTATACACATTTTTCGACAGAACCATCTAGCGGCCGGTGCAGAAAACTAAGTATAAATTAAGCTTTTTTTCAGAATATTAGGTTACACAACATGAACATGTATTATATGAACATGTATTAGTTATCCAGCATAAGATCGCCAAAAGAGAAGTCATCAGGAAAATTAACAAGAAATTGGAAAGGAATGTGTATGAGGCAGCCTATATATGCACAGATAATAGGAATAAACTCAATAGGGATGACGGAAACTTGGAAGACAGTTGGATAAACTTTTTTAAAAAATGGGATAAAGCCGCCGGGAATTACATATTTAAAATATATATATACAGGGTAAGGAAATATGTGATCTTTGAAGTAAATGTGATGTGCTTGCTGTTCTGCCTAGTTATTTTTATCGTGATTTTCTATGTAAGCCAACCTCTTGTGCAGAAAGGTTAATCGCCACTTTACCAAGAGTTTGAATTTGGATTCGATTCTTCCATGTGCCTGAATCAAACCCGGGCCCTCTTGTTTGTAGTAGCTTATAAAATTGTACCTCTATTATGCAATTTTTACAATCTGTTATGATGTTGACTTTCTATTTTCAGAAGGAGAGACCGGGAAAGAGAAAATACTACAGATGCACGGTCTGTGTAAAAGATCACTACGTTACAGACATGAAAAGACACCTACTAAGAGTGCACCGACTTAGCGAGGATGATGCGTCGTTCATCGACAAGTCCAAAGCAATTCACAAGCCGCCTAGGAAGAACTACAGGGGGGGGGGGAAGGAGACCCCAAAAAAGATGTCTCATTGGAGGTTGTGGGACCCTAGTAAGAAAATATGACAAGCATCTAGTCGATGTACACCACATGGAGAGAAAAACAAAAAAAAAAAATGAAAATGGCATTGAAGATGATTAAACCGTTGAGACCGACGACGTAGGGAAAAATGTAGATATTTACATTGAGGAAAAGAAGGTCCTTCTTAGGACCAACAATTGACAATAGGAATTGGACGAACTTGTCTACTAACACACGTGCAAAGTAATCGAGTATTCAAATGCCGTGTTCAAATGTTTGTTTGGATTAACCAAAAAATGGTACTGGTGAACAAGTTGTGTTAAATAGGCATCAACCAAACAATTTTCCACCAGTACCAAAATATTTGGTCAAGTTCCATTTGTTTGTCGTAAACAATTTTTTGGTTACCAAAACCAAATATTATTTTGGTAAGTCTAACAAAATGTAGCACATTTTTATAGGAAAACCAAATAATTTATTCATAATTTCTTATGTTATAATCTGGCTAATTATAGTTAGGGTGGAGAGTTTGTAGAAACTAACTTATCTCAAAATACGCATTCAGAATAGAAAGTCACATGAACTAAAAGTTTTAGCTTTTACTTATATAGTCCAGAATCAAAAGAGGTTGCTCGTGGGAGATGCATTTTTATTCACTGCAGTGCATTTTCTTATTTAATTTGATGCTCTAATGTTGAAACATCTTTCGAAGAGTGTTAAGCACAATTTTGCACTATGATTACAATCAAATGTACCGATATTTGTTGTACGAAAACTTATGTTTCCTATACACATTTTTCGACAGAACCATCTAGCGGCCGGTGCAGGAAACTAAGTATAAATTAAGCTTTTTTTCAGAATATTAGGTTACACAACATGAACATGTATTATATGAACATGTATTAGTTATCCAGCATAAGATCGCCAAAAGAGAAGTCATCAGGAAAATTAACAAAAAATTGCAAAGGAATGTGTATGAGGCAGCCTATATATGCACAGATACAGTAATAGGAATAAACTCAATAGGGATGACGGAAACTTGGAAGACGGTTGGATAAACTTTTTTAAAAAATGGGATAACGCCGCCGGGAATTACATATTTAAAATATATATACAGGGTATTGAAATATGTGATCATTGAAGTAAATGTCATTTGCTTGCTGTTTTGCCTCGTTATTTTTATCGTGATTTACTATGTAAGCCAACCTCTTGCGCAGAAATGTTAATCGCCACTTTACCAAGAGTTTGAATTTGGATTCAATTCCTCCATGTGCCTGAATCAAACCCTTGTTTGTAGTAGCTTATAAAATTGTACCTCTATTATGCAATTTTTACATTCTCTTATAATGTTGACGTTCTATTTTCAGAAGGAGAGACCGGGTAAGAGGAAGGCATACAGATGCCCCTTCTGCGTGAAATATCATTTTGTAACTGACCTAAAGGGACACTTACTGAAAGTACACCACCTTACCGAAGATGATGCTTCCTTCATCGATAAATCAAAAGCCGAGCACAAGCCACCTAACAAAAACTATAGGGGTGGGAAGAGGAGACCCCAGAAAGGGTGTCTTATTGGAGGTTGCGGGGCAATAGTCAGAAAATACGACCAACACCTAGTAGAAGTCCATCACATGAGGAGAGGAACAGAACAAATGAAGAATGAGTTGACATTGATTAAACCAATGAGACCGACGACGTAGGGAAAAATGTCGATATTTACATTGAGGAAAAAAAGGTCCTTCTTAGGACCAACAATTGACAATAGGAATTGGACAAACTTGTCTACTAACACACGTGCAAAGTAATCGAGTATTCAAATGCCATGTTCAAATGTTTGTTTGGATTAACCAAAAAAATGGTAGTGGTGAACAAGTTGTGTGTTAAATAGGCATCAACCAAACAATTTTTCACCAGTACCAAAATATTTGGTCAAGTTCCATTTGTTTGTCGTAAACAATTTTTTGGTTACCAAAACCAAATATTATTTTGGTAAGTCTAACAAAATGTAGCACATTTTTATAGGAAAACCAAATAATTTATTCATAATTTATTATGTTATAATATGGCTAATTATAGCTAGGGTGGATAGTTTGTAGAATACGCATTCAGAATAGAAAGTCACATGAACTAAAAGTTACCAGTTACCAGTTACGAGTCTTGGCTTGCTTTGCGCAATATGATGTGGAGTACCAGCGTCTGTGGACACCTTGCCTCCTCTTTGAATTGTTTTTGAAATGGCGTGCGATGTTTTCGGTGTTGAATTCCACTCCTGCAGCTGTCGCTTGGGGTGGGAAAGTGAGGGTGGCAGTGGCGGTTAGGCTGTGGTCACTTTTCACTTGTCGTGGCTGGTCGGCTCAGGGTCTTGGTAGACGATGAGTGTGTCTGTGTGGGTTGGCGGTACCAATGGCTCGTGCCGTTGGATTTGGGTTTTCCTGGAGTTTGGCCCAGAACGTGGCGGTTGTCCGCTGGATCACGTCATCTAAGGGTGGAATGTCGAGGTCTTCGTGGAGTTGGACGTTTGTTGTATACCGTCCGTGTCCGCTGATGATACGTAGGACCCTGTTCTGTATGACTTGGAGTCTGCGGAGGGTCGTCTTGGGTAGGTGTTGCCAGGCAGGGCAGGCGTAGAGCAGAGCTGGTCGGATGATTGCCTTGTACAGTTGAAGTCTGGTTTCCAGCCGCAGTCCTGGCGATCGTAGCATCGGGTAAAGTGCTCCCACGCGTTTGTTTCCTTGGTTGACGATTTTGGCTATGTGGTCTCTGAGATAGAGCCCTCTGTCTAGTAGCATGCCGAGATATGTTGTGGTTTGTTTGTGGGGAACAGGTTGTCCTTGTAGTCTGAGATGGTATTCGCGCGGACGGCGTCTACGAGAGAACACGATGGCGGTGCTCTTGTCGGGATTCACTCGCACTCTCCATTGTTTTGCCCAGTGATCGTATTGTTGCATTTGTTCTTGCATTCTGATGTAGGAAACACGAATATCCTTGGCTGCCGCAAAGTATGCGGTGTCGTCTGCGAAAGTGGCTGGGAGGCAACCAAAGGCTGTTGGTACATCCGCTGTAAACAGGGCGTACAGCAGCGGGGAGAGGGAGGATCCTTGGGGTACTCCAGCCGTGGTTGTTCGAATGGTGGAGATGGCTCCTTGAAACACTGCGAAGAAGGTGCGTTGATGTAGGTAACTGTCCAGCAAGCGTACGTAACAGTCAGGTATTCCAAGTCTGTGTAGCTTGTATATGAGTCCTTCGAGCCAAACCTTGTCGAAGGCCTTCTGTATGTCGAGGAATATGGCTAGTATGTGGTGTTTCCAGTTGAAGCGTACCGAGAGATGGTCGACCACCCTCACCAGCTGGGTGGTCGTGCTGTGGTGTTGCCTGAAACCAAATTGGTGGTCTGGGAGTAGATCAAAGTGTTGTACGTGGTCTTGTAATCGGTACAGGAGGAGGCGCTCGAAGACCTTGCTGACGTGAGACAGTAAGCTTATTGGCCGATAGTTCTGTGGGTGTAGTGGGCTTTTCCCCTTCTTCAGGATTGAACATACTCTGGCGGTTTTCCAAGCTCTCGGGTAGTAGCCAGTGAGAAGAATGGCGTTATATATTTGGGTTAGGACAATCAGGAGTTTCCTTGGGGCTTGCTTCAAGGCTTCTGTCGGTATTTTGTCCGGGCCTGGCGCTTTATTGTTTGGCAGCCGTCGTATGACTGTGTGAATCGCTCGGGGAGTAATTAGGTGTGGTAAGTCTGCATGCGGCTGCTCTCTGAATGTGTCCAGGAAGTTGTCCACCGTTGCTATTTGTTCCTCGTCGCATGGTTCTGTATTGGGAGAAAACTGTTCTTCAAGGTTGTTAGCGATAGCGTCAACTTGTTCTTGTGGTTGAAATAGAAGATTGCCCTGTGGGTCGTAGAGAACTGGCGTCGTTGAGCTGGCGGTGTGTCCGCGGAAATTTCTTGCGAGCTTCCAGAATTCGTTATTTGGCTTGTCCGAGCTCTTCAGTTTTTCGTCCCAAAGGTGTTCCCTTGATCTTTGAAGGTGTCCTCTCACTCGACGTTTCAAGTTCTGGAGGAGCTGCCTGTATTGTGGATGTCGTGTCTGTTGATATTTGCGTCTGATCCATCGCTTTAGGTGCAACAGGATGTGTAGCTTGAGGTCCGTTGTGTTTGGTTGCTCTTGACGGTTTTGTTTGGTGGTACTATTTCGAATTGCTGAAGTGATCTTGGCACCAATTTCCTCAACGGCCGTGTCGATATCTTCCGGGGTTGCAACGTGGAGAGGCAGCTGGATTGCTTCGTGAAGAGTTGTTTTGTACTGAAAGTTTTAGCTTTTATTTATATAGTCCAGAATCAAAAGAGGTTGCTCGTGGGAAATGCATTTTTATTCACTGCAGTGCATTTTCTTATTTAATTTGATGCTCTAACGTTCAAACATCTTTCGAAGAGTGTTAAGCACAATTTTATTGAATTTGAATTTTGAATTTGAATTTAAAATTTTGGGAGCGTCAGCACTTAGGCTATTTTGCTCCCATCACATTATATGGGGGCCAGCCCCTTATCATTACAAATAACAACTCTAACGTTGTATCACTAAAAATCTTAAAATGTTCTGACTTCTGTTAAAAGCTGAGGCTGTAAACGGGCACTCAGCACACACAAGGACAAAAAACAGGACAACACACACAAAATTATACTGGTCATAATGCCAGTCGCCAGAGCCTCGTTAGTCTTTAGTCCAGGGTGCACTACGTGGAAGTGAGGTTGACTTTTGGGCGCCTTAGAAGAAGGCCGCCCCTTACACCTTCACAATTTTACACTATGATTACAATCAAATGTACCAATATTTGTTGTACGAAAACTTATGTTTCCTATACACATTTTTCGACAGAACCATCTAGCGGCCGGTGCAGAAAACTAAGTATAAATTAAGCTTTTTTTCAGAATATTAGGTTACACAACATGAACATGTATTATATGAACATGTATTAGTTATCCAGCATAAGATCGCCAAAAGAGAAGTCATCAGGAAAATTAACAAGAAATTGGAAAGGAATGTGTATGAGGCAGCCTATATATGCACAGATAATAGGAATAAACTCAATAGGGATGACGGAAACTTGGAAGACAGTTGGATAAACTTTTTTAAAAAATGGGATAAAGCCGCCGGGAATTACATATTTAAAATATATATATACAGGGTAAGGAAATATGTGATCTTTGAAGTAAATGTGATGTGCTTGCTGTTCTGCCTAGTTATTTTTATCGTGATTTTCTATGTAAGCCAACCTCTTGTGCAGAAAGGTTAATCGCCACTTTACCAAGAGTTTGAATTTGGATTCGATTCTTCCATGTGCCTGAATCAAACCCGGGCCCTCTTGTTTGTAGTAGCTTATAAAATTGTACCTCTATTATGCAATTTTTACAATCTGTTATGATGTTGACTTTCTATTTTCAGAAGGAGAGACCGGGAAAGAGAAAATACTACAGATGCACGGTCTGTGTAAAAGATCACTACGTTACAGACATGAAAAGACACCTACTAAGAGTGCACCGACTTAGCGATGATGATGCGTCGTTCATCGACAAGTCCAAAGCAATTCACAAGCCGCCTAGGAAGAACTACAGGGGGGGGGAAGGAGACCCCAAAAAAGATGTCTCATTGGAGGTTGTGGGACCCTAGTAAGAAAATATGACAAGCATCTAGTCGATGTACACCACATGGAGAGAAAAACAAAAAAAAAATGAAAATGGCATTGAAGATGATTAAACCGTTGAGACCGACGACGTAGGGAAAAATGTAGATATTTACATTGAGGAAAAGAAGGTCCTTCTTAGGACCAACAATTGACAATAGGAATTGGACGAACTTGTCTACTAACACACGTGCAAAGTAATCGAGTATTCAAATGCCGTGTTCAAATGTTTGTTTGGATTAACCAAAAAATGGTACTGGTGAACAAGTTGTGTTAAATAGGCATCAACCAAACAATTTTCCACCAGTACCAAAATATTTGGTCAAGTTCCATTTGTTTGTCGTAAACAATTTTTTGGTTACCAAAACCAAATATTATTTTGGTAAGTCTAACAAAATGTAGCACATTTTTATAGGAAAACCAAATAATTTATTCATAATTTCTTATGTTATAATCTGGCTAATTATAGTTAGGGTGGAGAGTTTGTAGAAACTAACTTATCTCAAAATACGCATTCAGAATAGAAAGTCACATGAACTAAAAGATTTAGCTTTTACTTATATAGTCCAGAATCAAAAGAGGTTGCTCGTGGGAGATGCATTTTTATTCACTGCAGTGCATTTTCTTATTTCATTTGATGCTCTAATGTTCAAACATCTTTCGAAGAGTGTTAAGCACAATTTTGCACTATGATTACAATCAAATGTACCGATATTTGTTGTACGAAAACTTATGTTTCCTATACACATTTTTCGACAGAACCATCTAGCGGCCGGTGCAGGAAACTAAGTATAAATTAAGCTTTTTTTCAGAATATTAGGTTACACAACATGAACATGTATTATATGAACATGTATTAGTTATCCAGCATAAGATCGCCAAAAGAGAAGTCATCAGGAAAATTAACAAAAAATTGCAAAGGAATGTGTATGAGGCAGCCTATATATGCACAGATACAGTAATAGGAATAAACTCAATAGGGATGACGGAAACTTGGAAGACGGTTGGATAAACTTTTTTAAAAAATGGGATAACGCCGCCGGGAATTACATATTTAAAATATATATACCGGGTATTGAAATATGTGATCATTGAAGTAAATGTCATTTGCTTGCTGTTTTGCCTCGTTATTTTTATCGTGATTTACTATGTAAGCCAACCTCTTGCGCAGAAATGTTAATCGCCACTTTACCAAGAGTTTGAATTTGGATTCAATTCCTCCATGTGCCTGAATCAAACCCTTGTTTGTAGTAGCTTATAAAAGTGTACCTCTATTATGCAATTTTTACATTCTCTTATAATGTTGACGTTCTATTTTCAGAAGGAGAGACCGGGTAAGAGGAAGGCATACAGATGCCCCTTCTGCGTGAAATATCATTTTGTAACTGACCTAAAGGGACACTTACTGAAAGTACACCACCTTACCGAAGATGATGCTTCCTTCATCGATAAATCAAAAGCCGAGCACAAGCCACCTAACAAAAACTATAGGGGTGGGAAGAGGAGACCCCAGAAAGGGTGTCTTATTGGAGGTTGCGGGGCAATAGTCAGAAAATACGACCAACACCTAGTAGAAGTCCATCACATGAGGAGAGGAACAGAACAAATGAAGAATGAGTTGACATTGATTAAACCAATGAGACCGACGACGTAGGGAAAAATGTCGATATTTACATTGAGGAAAAAAAGGTCCTTCTTAGGACCAACAATTGACAATAGGAATTGGACAAACTTGTCTACTAACACACGTGCAAAGTAATCGAGTATTCAAATGCCATGTTCAAATGTTTGTTTGGATTAACCAAAAAAATGGTAGTGGTGAACAAGTTGTGTGTTAAATAGGCATCAACCAAACAATTTTTCACCAGTACCAAAATATTTGGTCAAGTTCCATTTGTTTGTCGTAAACAATTTTTTGGTTACCAAAACCAAATATTATTTTGGTAAGTCTAACAAAATGTAGCACATTTTTATAGGAAAACCAAATAATTTATTCATAATTTATTATGTTATAATATGGCTAATTATAGCTAGGGTGGATAGTTTGTAGAATACGCATTCAGAATAGAAAGTCACATGAACTAAAAGTTTTAGCTTTTATTTATATAGTCCAGAATCAAAAGAGGTTGCTCGTGGGAAATGCATTTTTATTCACTGCAGTGCATTTTCTTATTTAATTTAATGCTCTAACGTTCAAACATCTTTCGAAGAGTGTTAAGCACAATTTTACACTATGATTACAATCAAATGTACCAATATTTGTTGTACGAAAACTTATGTTTCCTATACACATTTTTCGACAGAACCATCTAGCGGCCGGTGCAGAAAACTAAGTATAAATTAAGCTTTTTTTCAGAATATTAGGTTACACAACATGAACATGTATTATATGAACATGTATTAGTTATCCAGCAGAAGATCGCCAAAATAGAAGTCATCAGGAAAATTAACAAGAAATTGGAAAGGAATGTGTATGAGGCAGCCTATATATGCACAGATAATAGGAATAAACTCAATAGGGATGACGGAAACTTGGAAGACAGTTGGATAAACTTTTTTAAAAAATGGGATAAAGCCGCCGGGAATTACATATTTAAAATATATATATACAGGGTAAGGAAATATGTGATCTTTGAAGTAAATGTGATGTGCTTGCTGTTCTGCCTAGTTATTTTTATCGTGATTTTCTATGTAAGCCAACCTCTTGTGCAGAAAGGTTAATCGCCACTTTACCAAGAGTTTGAATTTGGATTCGATTCTTCCATGTGCCTGAATCAAACCCGGGCCCTCTTGTTTGTAGTAGCTTATAAAATTGTACCTCTATTATGCAATTTTTACAATCTGTTATGATGTTGACTTTCTATTTTCAGAAGGAGAGACCGGGAAAGAGAAAATACTACAGATGCACGGTCTGTGTAAAAGATCACTACGTTACAGACATGAAAAGACACCTACTAAGAGTGCACCGACTTAGCAAGGATGATGCGTCGTTCATCGACAAGTCCAAAGCAATTCACAAGCCGCCTAGCAAGAACTACAGGGGGGGGGAAGGAGACCCCAAAAAAGATGTCTCATTGGAGGTTGTGGGACCCTAGTAAGAAAATATGACAAGCATCTAGTCGATGTACACCACATGGAGAGAAAAACAAAAAAAAAATGAAAATGGCATTGAAGATGATTAAACCGTTGAGACCGACGACGTAGGGAAAAATGTAGATATTTACATTGAGGAAAAGAAGGTCCTTCTTAGGACCAACAATTGACAATAGGAATTGGACGAACTTGTCTACTAACACACGTGCAAAGTAATCGAGTATTCAAATGCCGTGTTCAAATGTTTGTTTGGATTAACCAAAAAATGGTACTGGTGAACAAGTTGTGTTAAATAGGCATCAACCAAACAATTTTCCACCAGTACCAAAATATTTGGTCAAGTTCCATTTGTTTGTCGTAAACAATTTTTTGGTTACCAAAACCAAATATTATTTTGGTAAGTCTAACAAAATGTAGCACATTTTTATAGGAAAACCAAATAATTTATTCATAATTTCTTATGTTATAATCTGGCTAATTATAGTTAGGGTGGAGAGTTTGTAGAAACTAACTTATCTCAAAATACGCATTCAGAATAGAAAGTCACATGAACTAAAAGTTTTAGCTTTTACTTATATAGTCCAGAATCAAAAGAGGTTGCTCGTGGGAGATGCATTTTTATTCACTGCAGTGCATTTTCTTATTTAATTTGATGCTCTAATGTTGAAACATCTTTCGAAGAGTGTTAAGCACAATTTTGCACTATGATTACAATCAAATGTACCGATATTTGTTGTACGAAAACTTATGTTTCCTATACACATTTTTCGACAGAACCATCTAGCGGCCGGTGCAGGAAACTAAGTATAAATTAAGCTTTTTTTCAGAATATTAGGTTACACAACATGAACATGTATTATATGAACATGTATTAGTTATCCAGCATAAGATCGCCAAAAGAGAAGTCATCAGGAAAATTAACAAAAAATTGCAAAGGAATGTGTATGAGGCAGCCTATATATGCACAGATACAGTAATAGGAATAAACTCAATAGGGATGACGGAAACTTGGAAGACGGTTGGATAAACTTTTTTAAAAAATGGGATAACGCCGCCGGGAATTACATATTTAAAATATATATACCGGGTATTGAAATATGTGATCATTGAAGTAAATGTCATTTGCTTGCTGTTTTGCCTCGTTATTTTTATCGTGATTTACTATGTAAGCCAACCTCTTGCGCAGAAATGTTAATCGCCACTTTACCAAGAGTTTGAATTTGGATTCAATTCCTCCATGTGCCTGAATCAAACCCTTGTTTGTAGTAGCTTATAAAAGTGTACCTCTATTATGCAATTTTTACATTCTCTTATAATGTTGACGTTCTATTTTCAGAAGGAGAGACCGGGTAAGAGGAAGGCATACAGATGCCCCTTCTGCGTGAAATATCATTTTGTAACTGACCTAAAGGGACACTTACTGAAAGTACACCACCTTACCGAAGATGATGCTTCCTTCATCGATAAATCAAAAGCCGAGCACAAGCCACCTAACAAAAACTATAGGGGTGGGAAGAGGAGACCCCAGAAAGGGTGTCTTATTGGAGGTTGCGGGGCAATAGTCAGAAAATACGACCAACACCTAGTAGAAGTCCATCACATGAGGAGAGGAACAGAACAAATGAAGAATGAGTTGACATTGATTAAACCAATGAGACCGACGACGTAGGGAAAAATGTCGATATTTACATTGAGGAAAAAAAGGTCCTTCTTAGGACCAACAATTGACAATAGGAATTGGACAAACTTGTCTACTAACACACGTGCAAAGTAATCGAGTATTCAAATGCCATGTTCAAATGTTTGTTTGGATTAACCAAAAAAATGGTAGTGGTGAACAAGTTGTGTGTTAAATAGGCATCAACCAAACAATTTTTCACCAGTACCAAAATATTTGGTCAAGTTCCATTTGTTTGTCGTAAACAATTTTTTGGTTACCAAAACCAAATATTATTTTGGTAAGTCTAACAAAATGTAGCACATTTTTATAGGAAAACCAAATAATTTATTCATAATTTATTATGTTATAATATGGCTAATTATAGCTAGGGTGGATAGTTTGTAGAATACGCATTCAGAATAGAAAGTCACATGAACTAAAAGTTTTAGCTTTTATTTATATAGTCCAGAATCAAAAGAGGTTGCTCGTGGGAAATGCATTTTTATTCACTGCAGTGCATTTTCTTATTTAATTTGATGCTCTAACGTTCAAACATCTTTCGAAGAGTGTTAAGCACAATTTTACACTATGATTACAATCAAATGTACCAATATTTGTTGTACGAAAACTTATGTTTCCTATACACATTTTTCGACAGAACCATCTAGCGGCCGGTGCAGAAAACTAAGTATAAATTAAGCTTTTTTTCAGAATATTAGGTTACACAACATGAACATGTATTATATGAACATGTATTACTTATCCAGCATAAGATCGCCAAAAGAGAAGTCATCAGGAAAATTATAACAAAAAATTGCAAAGGAATGTGTATGAGGCAGCCTATATATGCACAGATACAGTAATAGGAATAAACTCAATAGGGATGACGGAAACTTGGAAGACAGTTGGATAAACTTTTTTAAAAAATGGGATAAAGCCGCCGGGAATTACATATTTAAAATATATATATACAGGGTAAGGAAATATGTGATCTTTGAAGTAAATGTGATGTGCTTGCTGTTCTGCCTAGTTATTTTTATCGTGATTTTCTATGTAAGCCAACCTCTTGTGCAGAAAGGTTAATCGCCACTTTACCAAGAGTTTGAATTTGGATTCGATTCTTCCATGTGCCTGAATCAAACCCGGGCCCTCTTGTTTGTAGTAGCTTATAAAATTGTACCTCTATTATGCAATTTTTACAATCTGTTATGATGTTGACTTTCTATTTACAGAAGGAGAGACCGGGAAAGAGAAAATACTACAGATGCACGGTCTGTGTAAAAGATCACTACGTTACAGACATGAAAAGACACCTACTAAGAGTGCACCGACTTAGCAAGGATGATGCGTCGTTCATCGACAAGTCCAAAGCAATTCACAAGCCGCCTAGCAAGAACTACAGGGGGGGGAAGGAGACCCCAAAAAAGATGTCTCATTGGAGGTTGTGGGACCCTAGTAAGAAAATATGACAAGCATCTAGTCGATGTACACCACATGGAGAGAAAAACAAAAAAAAATGAAAATGGCATTGAAGGTGATTAAACCGTTGAGACCGACGACGTAGGGAAAAATGTAGATATTTACATTGAGGAAAAGAAGGTCCTTCTTAGGACCAACAATTGACAATAGGAATTGGACGAACTTGTCTAGTAACACACGTGCAAAATAATCGAGTATTCAAATGCCGTGTTCAAATGTTTGTTTGGATTAACCAAAAAATGGTACTGGTGAACAAGTTGTGTTAAATAGGCATCAACCAAACAATTTTCCACCAGTACCAAAATATTTGGTCAAGTTCCATTTGTTTGTCGTAAACAATTTTTTGGTTACCAAAACCAAATATTATTTTGGTAAGTCTAACAAAATGTAGCACATTTTTATAGGAAAACCAAATAATTTATTCATAATTTATTATGTTATAATCTGGCTAATTATAGCTAGGGTGGATAGTTTGTAGAATACGCATTCAGAATAGAAAGTCACATGAACTAAAAGTTTTAGCTTTTATTTATATAGTCCAGAATCAAAAGAGGTTGCTCGTGGGAAATGCATTTTTATTCACTGCAGTGCATTTTCTTATTTAATTTGATGCTCTAACGTTCAAACATCTTTCGAAGAGTGTTAAGCACAATTTTACACTATGATTACAATCAAATGTACCAATATTTATTGTACGAAAACTTATGTTTCCTATACACATTTTTCGACAGAACCATCTAGCGGCCGGTGCTGAAAACTAAGTATAAATTAAGCTTTTTTTCAGAATATTAGGTTACACAACATGAACATGTATTATATGAACATGTATTAGTTATCCAGCATAAGATCGCCAAAAGAGAAGTCATCAGGAAAATTAACAAAAAATTGCAAAGGAATGTGTATGAGGCAGCCTATATATGCACAGATACAGTAATAGGAATAAACTCAATAGGGATGACGGAAACTTGGAAGACGGTTGGATAAACTTTTTTAAAAAATGGGATAACGCCGCCGGGAATTACATATTTAAAATATATATACAGGGTATTGAAATATGTGATCATTGAAGTAAATGTCATTTGCTTGCTGTTCTGCCTCGTTATTTTTATCGTGATTTACTATGTAAGCCAACCTCTTGCGCAGAAATGTTAATCGCCACTTTACCAAGAGTTTGAATTTGGATTCAATTCCTCCATGTGCCTGAATCAAACCCTTGTTTGTAGTAGCTTATAAAAGTGTACCTCTATTATGCAATTTTTACATTCTCTTATAATGTTGACTTTCTATTTTCAGAAGGAGAGACCGGGTAAGAGGAAGGCATACAGATGCCACTTCTGCGTGAAATATCATTTTGTAACTGACCTAAGGGACACTTACTGAAAGTACACCACCTTACCGAAGATGATGCTTCCTTCATCGATAAATCAAAAGCCGAGCACAAGCCACCTAACAAAAACTATAGGGGTGGGAAGAGGAGACCCCAGAAAGGGTGTCTTATTGGAGGTTGCGGGGCAATAGTCAGAAAATACGACCAACACCTAGTAGAAGTCCATCACATGAGGAGAGGAACAGAACAAATGAAGAATGAGTTGACATTGATTAAACCAATGAGACCGACGACGTAGGGAAAAATGTCGATATTTACATTGAGGAAAAAAAGGTCCTTCTTAGGACCAACAATTGACAATAGGAATTGGACGAACTTGTCTACTAACACACGTGCAAAGTAATCGAGTATTCAAATGCAGTGTTCAAATGTTTGTTTGGATTAACCAAAAAAATGGTAGTGGTGAACAAGTTGTGTGTTAAATAGGCATCAACCAAACAATTTTTCACCAGTACCAAAATATTTGGTCAAGTTCCATTTGTTTGTCGTAAACAATTTTTTGGTTACCAAAACCAAATATTATTTTGGTAAGTCTAACAAAATGTAGCACATTTTTATAGGAAAACCAAATAATTTATTCATAATTTATTATGTTATAATCTGGCTAATTATAGCTAGGGTGGATAGTTTGTAGAATACGCATTCAGAATAGAAAGTCACATGAACTAAAAGTTTTAGCTTTTATTTATATAGTCCAGAATCAAAAGAGGTTGCTCGTGGGAAATGCATTTTTATTCACTGCAGTGCATTTTCTTATTTAATTTGATGCTCTAACGTTCAAACATCTTTCGAAGAGTGTTAAGCACAATTTTACACTATGATTACAATCAAATGTACCAATATTTATTGTACGAAAACTTATGTTTCCTATACACATTTTTCGACAGAACCATCTAGCGGCCGGTGCTGAAAACTAAGTATAAATTAAGCTTTTTTTCAGAATATTAGGTTACACAACATGAACATGTATTATATGAACATGTATTAGTTATCCAGCATAAGATCGCCAAAAGAGAAGTCATCAGGAAAATTAACAAAAAATTGCAAAGGAATGTGTATGAGGCAGCCTATATATGCACAGATACAGTAATAGGAATAAACTCAATAGGGATGACGGAAACTTGGAAGACGGTTGGATAAACTTTTTTAAAAAATGGGATAACGCCGCCGGGAATTACATATTTAAAATATATATACAGGGTATTGAAATATGTGATCATTGAAGTAAATGTCATTTGCTTGCTGTTCTGCCTCGTTATTTTTATCGTGATTTACTATGTAAGCCAACCTCTTGCGAAGAAATGTTAATCGCCACTTTACCAAGAGTTTGAATTTGGATTCAATTCCTCCATGTGCCTGAATCAAACCCTTGTTTGTAGTAGCTTATAAAAGTGTACCTCTATTATGCAATTTTTACATTCTCTTATAATGTTGACTTTCTATTTTCAGAAGGAGAGACCGGGTAAGAGGAAGGCATACAGATGCCACTTCTGCGTGAAATATCATTTTGTAACTGACCTAAGGGACACTTACTGAAAGTACACCACCTTACCGAAGATGATGCTTCCTTCATCGATAAATCAAAAGCCGAGCACAAGCCACCTAACAAAAACTATAGGGGTGGGAAGAGGAGACCCCAGAAAGGGTGTCTTATTGGAGGTTGCGGGGCAATAGTCAGAAAATACGACCAACACCTAGTAGAAGTCCATCACATGAGGAGAGGAACAGAACAAATGAAGAATGAGTTGACATTGATTAAACCAATGAGACCGACGACGTAGGGAAAAATGTCGATATTTACATTGAGGAAAAAAAGGTCCTTCTTAGGACCAACAATTGACAATAGGAATTGGACGAACTTGTCTACTAACACACGTGCAAAGTAATCGAGTATTCAAATGCAGTGTTCAAATGTTTGTTTGGATTAACCAAAAAAATGGTAGTGGTGAACAAGTTGTGTGTTAAATAGGCATCAACCAAACAATTTTTCACCAGTACCAAAATATTTGGTCAAGTTCCATTTGTTTGTCGTAAACAATTTTTTGGTTACCAAAACCAAATATTATTTTGGTAAGTCTAACAAAATGTAGCACATTTTTATAGGAAAACCAAATAATTTATTCATAATTTATTATGTTATAATCTGGCTAATTATAGCTAGGGTGGATAGTTTGTAGAATACGCATTCAGAATAGAAAGTCACATGAACTAAAAGTTTTAGCTTTTATTTATATAGTCCAGAATCAAAAGAGGTTGCTCGTGGGAAATGCATTTTTATTCACTGCAGTGCATTTTCTTATTTAATTTGATGCTCTAACGTTCAAACATCTTTCGAAGAGTGTTAAGCACAATTTTACACTATGATTACAATCAAATGTACCAATATTTATTGTACGAAAACTTATGTTTCCTATACACATTTTTCGACAGAACCATCTAGCGGCCGGTGCAGAAAACTAAGTATAAATTAAGCTTTTTTTCAGAATATTAGGTTACACAACATGAACATGTATTATATGAACATGTATTAGTTATCCAGCATAAGATCGCCAAAAGAGAAGTCATCAGGAAAATTAACAAAAAATTGCAAAGGAATGTGTATGAGGCAGCCTATATATGCACAGATACAGTAATAGGAATAAACTCAATAGGGATGACGGAAACTTGGAAGACGGTTGGATAAACTTTTTTAAAAAATGTGATAACGCCGCCGGGAATTACATATTTAAAATATATATATATACAGGGTATTGAAATATGTGATCATTGAAGTAAATGTGATTTGCTTGCTGTTCTGCCTCGTTATTTTTATCGTGATTTTCTATGTAAGCCAACCTCTTGCGCAGAAATGTTAATCGCCACTTTACCAAGAGTTTGAATTTGGATTCAATTCCTCCATGTGCCTGAATCAAACCCTTGTTTGTAGTAGCTTATAAAAGTGTACCTCTATTATGCAATTTTTACATTCTCTTATAATGTTGACGTTCTATTTTCAGAAGGAGAGACCGGGTAAGAGGAAGGCATACAGATGCCCCTTCTGCGTGAAATATCATTTTGTAACTGACCTAAAGGGACACTTACTGAAAGTACACCACCTTACCGAAGATGATGCTTCCTTCATCGATAAATCAAAAGCCGAGCACAAGCCACCTAACAAAAACTATAGGGGTGGGAAGAGGAGACCCCAGAAAGGGTGTCTTATTGGAGGTTGCGGGGCAATAGTCAGAAAATACGACCAACACCTAGTAGAAGTCCATCACATGAGGAGAGGAACAGAACAAATGAAGAATGAGTTGACATTGATTAAACCAATGAGACCGACGACGTAGGGAAAAATGTCGATATTTACATTGAGGAAAAAAAGGTCCTTCTTAGGACCAACAATTGACAATAGGAATTGGACGAACTTGTCTACTAACACACGTGCAAAGTAATCGAGTATTCAAATGCAGTGTTCAAATGTTTGTTTGGATTAAACAAAAAAATGGTAGTGGTGAACAAGTTGTGTGTTAAATAGGCATCAACCAAACAATTTTTCACCAGTACCAAAATATTTGGTCAAGTTCCATTTGTTTGTCGTAAACAATTTTTTGGTTACCAAAACCAAATATTATTTTGGTAAGTCTAACAAAATGTAGCACAGTTTTTATAGGAAAACCAAATAATTTATTCATAATTTATTATGTTATAATCTGGCTAATTATAGCTAGGGTGGAGAGTTTGTAGAAACTAACTTATCTCAAAATACGCATTCAGAATAGAAAGTCACATGAACTAAAAGTTTTAGCTTATACTTATATAGTCCAGAATCAAAAGAGGTTGCTCGTGGGAAATGCATTTTTATTCACTGCAGTGCATTTTCTTATTTCATTTGATGCTCTAATGTTCAAACATCTTTCGAAGAGTGTTAAGCACAATTTTACACTATGATTACAATCAAATGTACCAATATTTGTTGTACGAAAACTTATGTTTCCTATACACATTTTTCGACAGAACCATCTAGCGGCCGGTGCAGAAAACTAAGTATAAATTAAGCTTTTTTTCAGAATATTAGGTTACACAACATGAACATGTATTATATGAACATGTATTAGTTATCCAGCATAAGATCGCCAAAAGAGAAGTCATCACGAAAATTAACAAGAAATTGGAAAGGAATGTGTATGAGGCAGCCTATATATGCACAGATAATAGGAATAAACTCAATAGGGATGACGGAAACTTGGAAGACAATTGGATAAACTTTTTTAAAAAATGGGATAAAGCCGCCGGGAATTACATATTTAAAATATATATATACAGGGTATTGAAATATGTGATCTTTGAAGTAAATGTGATGTGCTTGCTGTTCTGCCTAGTTACTTTTATCGTGATTTTCTATGTAAGCCAACCTCTTGTGCAGTAAGGTTAATCGCCACTTTACCAAGAGTTTGAATTTGGATTCGATTCTTCCATGTGCCTGAATCAAACCCGGGCCCTCGTGTTTGTAGTAGCTTATAAAATTGTACCTCTATTATGCAATTTTTACAATCTGTTATGATGTTGACTTTCTATTTTCAGAAGGAGAGACCGGGAAAGAGAAAATACTACAGATGCACGGTCTGTGTAAAAGATCACTACGTTACAGACATGAAAAGACACCTACTAAGAGTGCACCGACTTAGCAAGGATGATGCGTCGTTCATCGACAAGTCCAAAGCAATTCACAAGCCGCCTAGCAAGAACTACAGGGGGGGGGAAGGAGACCCCAAAAAAGATGTCTCATTGGAGGTTGTGGGACCTTAGTAAGAAAATATGACAAGCATCTAGTCGATGTACACCACATGGAGAGAAAAACAAAAAAAAAATGAAAATGGCATTGAAGATGATTAAACCGTTGAGACCGACGACGTAGGGAAAAATGTAGATATTTACATTGAGGAAAAGAAGGTCCTTCTTAGGACCAACAATTGACAATAGGAATTGGACGAACTTGTCTACTAACACACGTGCAAAGTAATCGAGTATTCAAATGCCGTGTTCAAATGTTTGTTTGGATTAACCAAAAAATGGTACTGGTGAACAAGTTGTGTTAAATAGGCATCAACCAAACAATTTTCCACCAGTACCAAAATATTTGGTCAAGTTCCATTTGTTTGTCGTAAACAATTTTTTGGTTACCAAAACCAAATATTATTTTGGTAAGTCTAACAAAATGTAGCACATTTTTATAGGAAAACCAAATAATTTATTCATAATTTCTTATGTTATAATCTGGCTAATTATAGTTAGGGTGGAGAGTTTGTAGAAACTAACTTATCTCAAAATACGCATTCAGAATAGAAATTGATTGATTGATTGATTGAGTTAAAATTTATGGGTGCGTCGGCACTTGAGGCCATTTCGCACCCTTCTGTGTATACGGGGAAATGTCCCCTTATCTAAAATTCTGACTGAGATTTAAAAAAGGGGGTGTAGATTGCCCCTTAAGAAAAACTAAAAGTGCAAGGTTGTAAAAAGACCTGCACGAGACAAACACAACACATTAAAAAGTCAGAATAAACTAAAAACCTCCTTACAGACGGTGGAAGAGTCCAGCTCTTCGCAAAAAACTAAAAACATGTGATAAAATACTGCTGTCATCACCCAAGAGGGATGACAAACAGCCGGAAGGGTTAAAAGTCTGCCGGAGGTAAGCAAGATCGACACATTCAACGAGAATGTGTCGGATGCTTAAAATAACATTACAGGTACGACACAACGGAGGGTCCAGCCCTTGCAGTAGGTGACCATGCGTGAGACGGCTGTGTCCTATACGCAGGCGGGTAAGAATAACGTCTTCTCGCCGAGAGGGACGAGACGAGGAACGCCAAACACCTATGGTGGGCTTAACAGCGTGAAGCTTGTTCCCCGTTTCCACATCCCACTCGGTCTGCCAAGTGTCAAGAAGGCGAGAACGGAACACATTCTGCAGGTCGCTAGCTGGCAAAAGGTGGACGAGAACGTCGCCATCTGCATCAGCAGACTTGGCGGCAGCATCAGCTGCTTCGTTCCCCTGGATGCCCACGTGGCTAGGGACCCAACAGAAGTGTACATCTGTGCTGGCAGATAAGGACACAAGCCGTCTGAATATGCGTTGCGCTACTGGATGCCGGGAATACGGCGAATCCAGAGACTGCAACACGCTGGTCGAATCACAGCACACAAGGACTTTCTTCAGACCATTGACGTCTGCAAAGTCCAGTGCCTTTAGAATGGCGTACAACTCTGCCGTATAGATGGAACAGGCAGGATGTAGCAAGTAACTGGAACTTTGAGAGTCTAGGACGAAGGCGCAACCAACTGATTCGAATGTCTTGGACCCATCCGTGTAAAACACATTAAAATTGGGGTGCTTCGCACGAAGTTCTAAAAACCGTTGCTGGTATACAACAATTGGTGTCTCTGACTTTGGAAGAGCAGTCAGAGAAAAATCGATAGAAGGTGCAGGAAACTCCCAGGTAGGGAGAGGCGAAATGAGTGGAGAGACGCCAGGAAGATCACTGTCAACACCAAGTGCTGACAGGATCTCGTCTGCACGAACACCAAATGGTCTAGTGACACTAGGGTGGAGCCGATACCTTGCCAGCCTACCCTCGTCTGAGATGGTGTGGAATGAAGGATGTGAAGGCATCGATCGAAGATGGAGGAAGTAGTTAACTACCAGCCGCTGTCTTCGCAGAGACAGCGACGGCTCAGATGCCTCTACATACAAACTGGCGACTGGACTGGTCCGAAAGGCACCAGTGCACACACGTATACCAGCATGGTGGACAGTGTCTAGGATGCGAAGTCTAGATGGGCGAGCAGAAGAATACACAACACATCCATAATCTAGCTTTGACCTGATGAGTGCACGGTATAGGCGAAGCAATACCGTCCTATCAGCACCCCAAGAAGTATGAGATAAAACGCGTAAAAGGTTGAGAACTCGAAGACAAGAGAACTTTAACTGGCGAAGGTGAGGTAGCCATGTTAATTTCTTATCGAAAATGAGGCCCAGGAAGCGGACCTCATTCTCGAAGCACAGGGGAGATTTCCCCATGTACAGGTCAGGATTTAAATGACATGTACGCTGACGACAAAAGTGAACACACACGGATTTCTCGGATGAGAAGGTGAAACCTGTTTGGGAGGACCACTCAACCAAACGGTTTATCGTCAGTTGGAGTTGACGAGAAGCTGACGCGAGATTCCGTGAGCGACAAAAGATCGTGAGGTCGTCGACATAGAGGAGGCCATGTACAGGGGAAAGAATGTTTGCCATAACACTGTTTACTGCTATGGCAAACAGAGTCACACTAAGTACGCTGCCCTGCGGGACACCGTTCTCTTGTTCGTGAAGATCCGAAAAGGAGTTCCCAACACGTACGCGGAAAAAGCGATCTGATAAAAAATTTTCAATAAAGTACGCCATATGGCCACGCACGCCCCAAGAATGGAGCTGCTTTAGGATGCCAAAGCGCCACGTTGTGTCATATGCCTTTTGGAGGTCAAAGAAAACTGCAACTAAATGTTCCTTGTTGAGGAATGCATCCTGAATATGTGTTTCCAGCTGAACCAGATGGTCCAGTGTGGAACGGTTGGAGCGAAAACCACATTGAAAATTACTTATCAATGAGTTTTCCTCCAAAAACCAGGTGAGACGCTTGTTGATCATGCGTTCCATCAACTTGCACACACAGCTAGTTAAGGCAATAGGTCTATAACTCGAGGCTGCGGTGCGTTGTTTACCTGGTTTCAGGATGGGAACAATAATAGCTTCTTTCCAGGAAGTGGGGAAAGAGTCCTCCAACCAAAGCCTGTTGAATACCGCCAAAAGGAAATGTTTGGCTCCAATGGGCAGATGACGAAGCATCTCATAGTGGATCTTGTCCACTCCAGGAGCTGTATTCTTAGAATCTCGAAGCGCCTGATCGAACTCCCGTTCAGTGAATGGAGAGTTGTAAGGCTCGGTGTTATGACTTCGAAAAATTAGAGGGCGTCGTTCCTGACGGTCCTTCTCACGGCGGAAACGTGGTTCATAATTTTCAGAGCTAGACGCATCAGAAAACTGCGTGGCCAAGATATTAGCTATGTCTCCGGAATCGGTGTACAACGTCCCATCGTGCTCCAGAGCGCTCAGAGGAGTAGATGCACCCCCCTGGATGCGACGTACTTTGGTCCAAACGGCTTTCGACGAAGCCTGCTTCGTCAGAGAAGACACGTATTGGACCCAGCACGCCTTCTTACTGGCTCGAATGAGCTGACGGGCACGGGCACGTTTAATGCGGAACTGATCGAGGTTTGCGGCAGTGTGGTTCCTATTGAATCGATCGAGAGCATGATTGCGGTCCTTGATGGCTGCACCGATCTCCGCAGTCCACCAGGGGACTGGGCGTCGCCTCGCAGGTCCACTGGGATGTGGAATGGAGGTGCGTGCAGCATCATGCACTCCTGACACAAAGACATCTAAGGCGTCGATTGGTGGTAAAGTCCACGCAAGATCGATTTCAAGGTCCACTGCACGCTCGAAGGCTTCCCAGTCGGCCCGACTGAGATTCCAGTGAGGGTGGTGTTCACGTGATTGCTGAAGATGTTCGAAGGTAAGAATGAGAGGGAAGTGATCACTCCCACAGAGATCAGGATGAACGCTCCAAGATGTGGTAGGAGCAAGGCTGGGACTGCAGAAGGACAAGTCCAACGCAGAATATGTGCCAGAGGAAGGACTGAAATATGTGGGAGTTCCATCATTCAGCAACGTTAAACCTGATGCCTCACGGAATTGATCTACAATTTGACCCCGGGGCTCTGTACGAACGGAGCCCCACAAAAGATGGTAGGAATTAAAATCGCCCAAAAGAACTACAGGAGACGGAAGTTGCTCGAATATAGAAAGGAGGTCCTCAAGAGAGAATCGCTCCTCCCTTGTGATGTAGACACAGCAAACGGATATTGGCTGTGGTAGATGGACCCGCACGGCGACAGCTTGGAGGGGGGTGGTGAGAAAGATTGGTGTTGAGTGGATGTTATCTCGAACACCCATTGCAACACCACCGTGTGCACGACGACCCTCAGGAAGCTTGTCGGTGCGGTAAAGCGTGTATCCGTTTAGAATCACTGATTCATTTGGACGAAAATGTGTCTCTTGGAGACATATGATGGCAGGGTCAAATTCAGATATTAGAATTTGCAGTTCCTCGAGATGTGTACGGACACCGTTAAGGTTCCATTGGAGACAATAAGCCATATATGGAGGTATGGTTATTACCTTTTAAGGCGTACTTTATTTCTAGGCCCTGTCACCTTGATAAATTCTTCATCCGCGGCTTCGTCCTGTATCATGTCCTCGGGTAAGGACACTGAGGGCGAAGGGGATGAAGAAGGGGGAGTGGGGGCGGGTGCTTTGAGCGCCCGCCGGGCAGCCTTCAGCTGCGCCTTAAGTTTCAGGGTGGTGGCTGCCACCTTGACTGGAGAGCTAGTAGACTTCAGAAAATATTCCCTTGTATGCACCTGCTTTAACTTCCTCTCTGTGGAGCGAGGAGTGGTTGCTGGTTTCCTCGAAGCAGGGCGGGCTACTACGGGAATCGTTGGTGTTTGAGTTGACACGTCGCTGGTTTGTACCCCTACACTGCGGCGGGTAAGAGCAGCTGCAGCAACTGTAGCGAATGGCACAGGTAAAGTGGTGCGTATACTTTCCCGGAGACGTTGTTTTGCTTCGCCAGCAGAGATTTTCTCTGTGACGACCAACTCTCTGATTTTCTTCT